>NC_139025.1:114144880-114744880 GCF_964662115.1 Mustela nivalis
TCTATCTTAAATACACATATATAGTGTGGAGGTTTTTTGTCATCTCACGTGGCTACCACCTTCTTTCTCCTTCCCAGGCTCTTTTGATCAGTCACCTTAAGCATCTGTTCCTCAAGGCTCTGCCTCAGCCTGTTCCCATGTGTCCTCTATGAATAATCTCATCTCCCCTGCTGTTTCCATAATATTGGCAACACCTAAACCTATATGCCTCCAGTCAAATCTCTCTCCTTCCAAATTCGTGTACATCCAGTCACTAGGCAGTTCCCCTGGACTAAGCTGAACACATCCAACACAGACTCTTCAACGGCCCACACCTGCACCTCAGACTGCTTTCTCCTCAGCTCCGATCCTGGACCTGCCCTCCCCCTCTTGCTTCCTCTCCACATGCAGGTGGACTTCCCAACCAGCTCTCCCTTTTCTCCCATCCTTGCCTCCAGGGCACATGATTGCTCCTCCCATCTACTGCAAAAGGCTCCCAGCTGCTTTTCCTATCTCTAGACCTGCCTCAGTACCTTAATTCCCTATATGGGAAAACATTCTTTCTGAAAGACTAATTCTTCATTTCCTTTCAAAGGAGGCTGCATAATAGTAGAAAGACAAAAGCGTTGAAAATCCAGCCAACCTGGGTTTAAAATCAGGCTCAAGTCTTGGGAAGATTACCTAACCTCTCCCAACCCATTTCCTCATCTGAAAATGGCTATGACACAATCCTGAAAGGACAGAATCAAGAAATCAAGCCCACGCATAGTAAATACTGTGATACACACTAGTCCTTTAATAACTGGCAACCACCATTATTCCTTTAGAACAAAAATTCAGACTTTTTAATATGATAGACAAGAGTCCTCATGGCCTTGCCTTGCCACCTCAGTTGTCATGGGTCACCAACCTATATCCTCCCACTTCAGTGACCTTGACCCTGCCATATTCTCTCAGTTTACAAGTGGCTGTCTCCTCTGTCAAGTATGACTTTAACCCTGTCTTCCATATAGCTCACTCAAATGAAGTATCAACTACATGAATTTCCCCCTAAACTTTCCCTCACATGCACCCCAAGACTAAATGAATGTTCAAATACTGGCACACAGTACATACTCCATACATGCTATTAGGTAAACCATAACACGAACAGAAAAAAAAAAAAAAAAACACACCACAGATTTTCTTCCAATTTGCTTTTGTGTTCAAAGATTTTTCCCACTTCCAGAAGCCAATTTTCACCAGTATGAATGTTGGAATACCTATTAAATCACTTAATTTTAAGTATCTGGTGCTTTACTGGCAATAGATACAATATGAATATAACTTGCTTTATATTTATTTTAATCACTTACCCCCGTTCTTCAAGTAGCCAGTGTATTATAACATATAGAATATACATATTATATGTTATATATGTTATATATATAACATATGTAACACACTGATACCAAAACAACATTACTAAAGAAACAGCAATGACCACTAAACTTAGCCTCCAAATTATCAAAATTTAAGACAATTATGCTTAAACCACCTATCAATAAGCAGATGACAGACTGGCATTGCAAGTTTTTGGAAGTTGTAGCAATAAACCAGTACTATGCTGTGCTCACCAGCTTCACGTAATCTGTTCCCTTCTGCTTTTGTCCGGTTCGTTCTTTCACTTCCAGCAAGATCTACCAGGGACAACTGGCTTATAGTGATTTGTTCCTTTTCCTGAAGAGAAGATCGTAATTCTAATAACATGAGGTACAACTGGTTTACAGTGTTCTTCAAATATATTCCAATCAACAAATTATTAAGTCTTATAAACATCACATTTGCACAGTACAAAACAGTAGGGCTAGATGATACAGGTTTTGGTGGAAGAGTCTGCTAAGAGCATAAGCTTAGTTATATTCATGGTAGTCTCGATGATTTACCTGTTGTCTGGTCTTCTACATTATACTCTAAGCCCCATGAAAGCAAGGATCAATGTTCTCTAGCAACCTGCACAGTGCCTCAGCACAGGATCTCAATCCATGTCTGCTAAGTAGTGACTCTAGAACAGGCCTATCCTAAATTCTTCTATAACAGATACTTAACAATTTTATAATTGTGAAAAATTTCATAATACTCTAATTGTATAAAAAATGAAGAGGTACATAACTGATTTGTAATATTAGATGTGTTCAAAGGACAGGAAGTATATATGGAGGCTTGACTTAAAAGGGTTTTCTAGCTAGTATGCGTACCTACTCTATATAAGTCAGGCACTGGCCTAAGAATTCTACATGCTTTGTCTGCTTTAATCCTCACAGAGGATTATCAAGAGTTTATAACAGGTCAGACAGCCAGCAAATTAATAGGACTCAGAATTCGAATCCCGGTGGTCTCCAGTATGCTGCCGTACCATCTCCTCATGCCATGTGGAAATCTTCATGATGAGGTTCAAATGGAATTACACTTTAATAGCTCAAAGCTATTAAATTATTCCTATTCAGACTCAAATGCTTTTACTAATTGATGTAAGCCCTGTAGTGTGACAGGCCTAGCAGTAAAGGATGATCAGCTGATGGGAGGCCTACTGGCCTATCAGCTGCGAGAAGAACAATTTAGAATTGTCATCTCGTAAACTGTATCTACCCTGGAAAGTTAACTGCTGACATTTTAAAGCCATTAACTGAATTCCCACGTACAAAATGAGTCTTCAGAGATAAAATAATGACCCATACATACTCATTTTATCTCCTCTATTAAAGAGATTTATATTTATAAACCCTTTTCACAGCACAATTCCATGTTCTCAGATTCAACAGCCAGCTTCCCAAAACTACACTCTTTAATGGAACAATTTTTAAATATCATCACCCACATTTAATAATTCTAGAATGTCTTCACTGCAGTCAAGCTTCCCTGATTTAACTCTAGTTCTAAAAACTAAGGGTTCAGTTAAAACAAGAAAAACTCCACACAGTACAAGTTTACCTGTAAGACATTGTCTCCATCCGCATCCAGGGGAGCCTGAACTAATTTAATATTGAACACGCTATGGGAACGGCTGGACTCACGATTCAAATGTGTGTTGGCAATACGTCTCTTTTTCTGGCCTGTGATGACAGAGACATCATTGATCAAACCTGAACTCAGTCATTACAGTATACATGCTTTCTACTAAATAGTACTGCCAACAAATTATAGTAGCAACTCTTGGGATTTTATGTATTGTTTCAGATTTTCCTAACTTTAGCTTGGTTTCTAACCTCTCCAGAAAACTTCAAAAGCCTCCTCGGTAGATTTCACTTCTACTTCTGTACATCCTGCAACATACATGTTATGGTTCTTATCTTCACGAAGCAGTTTAGACTGTGGCGGTCTGTGAGAAAGAAAAAGACATCAGTCTCCTAAATAATGAAATCCTAGTATCTCAGCTTAAAGACTAGGACTAAACTGTCGGGCCACAGACATCGAATCTTACAATGGGAATAGGCCTAGGCAAGAGCTCCAAAAAAACCCCAGGGAACTTGGGTAAGCATAAGGGTACACAGTCAGGGTTAGTTACGTAACAGGGTCACAGGAACCTATGTTGCTCTAGAAGCTTTGCTCTAATTTGTTCTAATAAAGCACACAAAACACTTACGAAACAAGTAGAGAACAAAACAGTATTATGTATAGCAACATCATCACATGCACAGGTTAAGCAACAAAGTCTAGCATTACCCTAATTTTAAAAATTCAACAGAGAGCTGGTTCTCACATCAGAGTCCACAAAAGACAAATTCAGAAAGAGTTTGGTATATACCAGGAGTGGCAATCTTTTCAAAGTGGCTGGTCAAGTGTTGATCTGCACAGTAGGATAAGAATGGAAAGGGTGCCACTTGTTCAGCCTGTCTTGTGAGCAGTGGGGTTGGAAATGTGTGCCGGCCACCATCACTCAGTACAGGACAGATTCCCCAAGCAGCAGGCAGGGGCTCAGAAGTAGCAGCCCGCCTGGTGCCAATGAAAAACCACCTACATGCAAACATGCCACAGATGCCAACTGCTAGTATAACTGCACTCTTTCTCCTTAAGAAAAGAGTCAACGTCATCACATACACAAAATCTGTGTTCCTCATGGGCGTGCTGCAACTGTTCCACCTACCAAAGGAATAAGGTGAAAGTTACTGTTTCTACAGCAGCCAGGCTCAGTCCACAGTAGTGACAGTCACAGTGAGTCAGTGCTTAAAAACCCTCTACTTATAGTATTTCTTCATTGTACTTAAAAAGACTTTAAAAAAAAAAAATAGTTAAAAACCACCCTAAGCAATTAAATCTGAATTCAATGCCAAATACGCACCCCATGAGTTCATTCAAGGAGTTACCAGAAAGGTTACAAGGCATGCAAGGCACATTTATCAGTCTTCCTTTTGTAAAACTAAAACCAAGATGGACTTCTTTGAAAATAATCTCTTTTAGAACCAAACAGAAACGTGGCACATGCGCAAAAAAGTGAAATGGGTTGGTAGCAACGAATGACATCACAAAAGTTGAGGAAAATAAGTACACACAACAGACACTCTGAAACAAATGGGAAAGGAAGTAATCTATAAATTGCTTAATGTAATTTATTAAACCTGTTCTCAGTCTATTAAATGGTTTTCTAAATATCCAGCGGTTTCTCCAATAATGTTCAGTTAATCTTCATATTATTTATGTTCTGAGAGGCCCTAACAAAGACAGCGTTGAAGATAAGCATTTGGCTTAAGAACAAAACCATCAACTCAAGAACAAGATTTTAATACTACATGAGACTCCAGAGTCCGCTCTGGCCAAACACGGATTGTGAGGCCAGGCTGTTCTTCAGTCTGAGCCAGCCAAGACCCAAGGAAATCTAAGGAGTTGTCTTTTAACTCTGGTGGAATTATGTTACAGATGTCACTTCACATTAATCAGTGATGAAAGATCTGTAGCAGTAGTACAGACAACAGCTTTGCACTCCACTCTGTGGAGATCACCAACCACAGACGGTTAACGTGGCTACAAACTCCCAACACAAAGCGTTAGGTTCTTGAAAGGTAACCCCAGGGACCCACATGCATAGGACACTTCCTTACGCAATTACAGTGTTTCTCAAAATACAGCCCCAAGGCCAAGAGTTCTCAAAAGTAATGTCTAAGATGAGGATTCAGGACTCTCTTCTCCTTAGATGCCTTAACCCACTGGTTCCCTAATACAGCTGTATATCTGGTTAAGAATAAAACTATGCATTGAACACCAACTGCATGATATATTATGCACATTAATATGTGCATGAAATATATGCACATTATATTTCATTGGGAAAACAAAAGCATTATCACCATTTATCACTGAGAAAACTAAGGCTCCCTGAGGTAAAGTGGCTTCCCCAAGGTTAAGCAGCTGACATGGGACTCTCTTCGCTACTTACTTAGGCTTTATGGGATCAAACGGCACCTCTTCCAATAGATCGTAAATGTAATTATTATATATTTCAATATAAGAGACAAATACACCATAGACACTATCTTCATCAACCTCTTCTGCTTTGCAGAATTCTTGTACATTTATCATATCTGCAAACTCTGGGTCTACTTGTCGTCTGAAAAAAGAAAAAAAGCCAAAAAGTCTGTTCTTACAAAGTCAGCATCAGAAGTAAATGATCCCAAGGGGGAACTAAAGATTTACATTAAATGACCTGTCACTGCAAGCAATCTATTCCTACTCGTGGTCAGCCAACAGTACCTGTCATGTCCTCACTCTCCCACCCAAAGTGGCACCTTCTCTAAATAGTATTTCAAGGACTTTGTGCTCAAAACCAAACAGAACTGAGCAAATAAATTTAATGAAGAACATTCCTCAACTTTGATCTCACTACAGTCAACTGTCAGACCAACTCCCCTTCGTGTTAGTCATTCCCTGTGCCTGAGAAAGCCACCAGGCAGGGTTCCCCTTAGGCTAGTGTCACACTGAATGTAACTACTTACTTGCTAGAGGGAGTCTTTGGATTAGGTATGGCTTCTCTTTTCTGCCGTTCTAACAAGGCATCAACTTCACACTGAATATCCATGCTATTCCTGTCATTAGATTTAAAAACCTGAAGTGGAGATAAAAATCAGACCATGATTTTTTAAGAATTTAATTTAAATAGTTTCTTTAAACATATTTAAGACCTAAGAAACATTTTTATTACTTTTAAGACATACTGAAGACATAAGAATATTTATGACATAGGACATATTTAAGACATAAGAAACATTTACTACTTAAGGTTTCAAAATGTATCCACTGTATTAGTTTTCCTTTAACACTACTGTAACCATAGGTCTCTTGGTCCCTATGCCCTCAAGTGAAATAGTCACAGCTCAAAAAAAAAAAACAAAAAACTATACTTACGTATCGTTTAGCTTGAAATGACCCTATACTGTTAAAGATCATGTCCAAACAACGAGGAAGCAGACCTCCTTCCCCTGGAGAACCAGTCATCGTGTGAGTTTTTCCGCTTCCTGTCACACCATATGTGAAAAGGAGACCTACAATGAAGCAAGTCACATGGAGTTATATGTTGAAAGTCACACTGGGTTATATCTTAAAAGTCCTCCACTTTTAGTATTTCTTCATTGTATTAAGAAACACTTAAAATTAACCAGCTCAAAAAGCAGTCTCTAGGGGCACCTGGGTGACTCAGTTGGTAAAGCTTCCAAGTTTTGATCTCAGGGTGGTGAGTCCAAGCCCCTCGCTTGAAGTTGAACTTCACCATGCCCACAGTGGAACCTACTTAAATAAAAATAAAATATATTTTTTAAAGATTTTATTTATTTATTTGACAGAGATCACAAGTAGGCAGAGAGGCAGGAAGAGAAAGAGAAAGAGAGGGAAACAGGCTCCCTGCTGAGCAGAGAGCCCGATATTGGGCTCAATCCCAGAACCCTGAGATCATGACCTGAACCGAAGGCAGAGGCTTAACCTACTGAGCCACCCAGGGGCCCCCAAAATAAAATATTTTAAAAAGCAGGTTTTATACCACCCTAACAGATTAAATCTGAATTCAAGGCCAAACATAACCAAATATATTAAGTATCAAAACAGTTTTTTCAGAGGGGGACAAAAAAGAAAATGTAACAAAAGCTCCAATAATCATACCATTTTTGCCATGAATGAGGTCCTCTACCAAGGGGTTAGCCACAACATCAAAGAGTTCCTTCTGGGTGGTATGAATGCCAAATACTTGTTTAAATGAATATTGAGTCTGTGAAGAAGGAAAAAATAAAAAGCATATGAATGGAGTTTCACTCTAAGCTAGAAATACATCTGTTTAAATGTATTCAGATGTTTCTTAGTGAACATTTAAGATCTAGACACCCCCCCAAAATTAAGTCTTTAAACTTGGAACCCTTAAAGTCATAACATAACTCAAGTTATACCCCTTATACAGAGAAAGTAGAAGTCTTAAGTCCACTAATGCTTCACAGACCAAGGATGATTTTGGACAACAAAGATCAAAATCATCATGACTCAGTCACAGACTTATGAAAATCATCAAGCATTACTCCATACACTAATTTACCACTTGCTCTTTTAAAAGGCCATAGCAGCATAAAATCAAGAGATTTGGTGTACCATCTTAAAATCAGGAATGAATTGTAAATATAATCTCATCTGAGTTTTTCTATGAAATAAATTGTGACCTTTAAAACAATCAGTACTTCTATTATCTATATCATTATTATAACACTATATTACCAAAAATATTACCAAACTCCTACTTGGAAAATTTGATTGGGGACTGAGGTATATATGAATATATTTTCATGTAAACTAAATTGTCCTATTTGTCCAGAGGCTGGAGTTCTATTATTTCTATTTTTGTGGGTTTTTTTTAGTTTTTCTGTATTGCAGACACTGCAATGATTTCTGTAACCTTTCTGAATTTCGCAGTTTTTATTTCACGAATGTCAGCACTAAGTTGTTACGTAAGCATTCACTAGAATTTATTATTATGGAATATAGCCTTTGTCAAGCAGTACCCTCTTTCCTGTTTTATACCCTTGTCCTTAAATTCAACCTGTACAGATATCACTATCATGACGCTTGTATTTTTAAAATTAGCAGTTTTGTCCCCCCAAAACGGGACATGTATAGATTAGTACTCAAACATACACTAATACAACATGTGCCAAGCACTGCCTTAGCCTAGCAGTGGATCATTTCACTCTTACCTTTGATTACATACTATTAATTATTATACTCATTTTATAACTTTTAAAGATCACACACCTACTTGAGCTAGGGTAACTCTTACTTCATGGAAGGTATTATCCCAACCGTATAAACCAGCTGTAGAGTTCATAAGAAGATTGAAGAATCTTAGGGCGGAAAGGATTCACATAAAATAGTGCTGACAGATCAGTCAGATGACCTCCAAGTTCTTGTGAACAAATCCCTCCTTACCTGTAAAGAAAACCAAGGCCCAGAGGAGGAACTTCCCTAATCCTCCGGTGCAGACTGGTATCCCAGCCATTTCCAGGCCAGCAGTGTCTTCTGTGACAAGGCAGTGAGAACTGCTAATCCCCACCAAGCTTTCTGTCTACTTATACATAGGAGATTAATCTAATAGAGAAATGAAGTTCTTCACAGTAAGGCAGTTCTCAATTATTTGACATCTTTGAAGGCCCACTCCTCCATGAAGCTTTCCCAGACTATGCATTCATGCTTCATCCATATTCATTGAAAGGGGAACAGGACAGATAAGGTACATCTCCCCCTAAAGCTTACATTATAGCAGGGGAAAGAGACAATACAAAAATCTCTTGATGTGCTAAGTCCTATCAAGGAAGCACAGAAAGGGCAGATCGGGACAGAAGCAGGGAAGGGTGCCACTTCTGTTAAGGTAGTCTGGACAATCTCTCTGAGGAGGTGACATTTAAGCTGAAATCCACAGATGAGAAGCCATCTGTGCTAAGAGCCAGGAGGAAGAAAAGTCCACGCCAGGGGAACTGCCCTGAAGCAGGATCCAGGCTTATCCAAGGAACTCAAAGGACTGGATGGCAACAGATGACCATGGACAAATAGACAAATTAAGCAGGATTCTGCCCGTTTAAAGACTTTATGCCTTGAAAATTTTTAAACGGGAGAAAGGTCAGATCAGATTTACACTTTAAAGATCTCTCTGGGATGCCTGGGTGGCTCAGTGGGTTAAAGCCTCTACCTTTGGCTCAGGTCATGATCCCAGGGTCCTGGGATCAAGCCCCGCATCGGGCTCTCTGCTCAGGAGGGAGCCTACTTCCTCTGCTCTCTCTGCCTGCCTCTCTGCCTACTTGTGATCTCTGTCAAATAAATAAATAAAATCTTAAAAGATCTCTCTGGTGGCTCTGTGGAAAATGGAGAATAAGATTCAGAGTGGAAGCAAGCAGTCCAGTTAGATTTCAAGTATGGTCAACAAACCAGTGCCCCTCTGAGAACTATTAGTTTCCTGTCTAGGAAGAGAGAATTAGAGAAATCAGGAGAAAGTTTAGAAACTTGTGTAGCCATTTGACATGGCTGCCGCATCCCAGTATACCATCACTAGGCTCATCTCACTGAACAAATTATCAGATCACTTCTCTGTGGTCTAATTCAGATGGCAAAGCTACAGCATGAAATTATCGGTCACAATGCACTGAAAATTTTAAAAAGCTGTTCTTTACTACAGATCATTTGAGAAACTCTAGTCTTGATAATTAATAGCAAGGCTAAGATGGGTGGGGGTAGTAGAGATAGAAACAAAAGGACAGTTTCATGTTGGAGCAGAACTGATAGAATGTACTGAATGGCAGACAAGCAGGGACACATGGTGCTACCATTTATTGAGAAGACAAGGGAGGAAATGATTTAGTGGGGGAAAGAATCAAGAGTTCTTTTGGGCATGTAGAATTTGAGATGCCTATATGACATCCAGTGGATGTTCAGGTTTAGAAGTTAGTAAAGGGTTAGGCTGACAAAAAAAAAAACCAACAAACCCAGAATTATCATATAACCAACATTCAAAGCCATAGGAAAGTGTAGAGAAGAGAGCCCTGGGTACAGCCCACCCAGTACTGAGAAGTTGGAAAAGGAAGAGGAGCCCACAAAGGGTGGCCTGTGAGAACCAAGAACATGAAGACTTGGACAGGAAATAGGAGAGGGCTTCGGGAAGGACGGTCCTGCTGAGAAACAGATTATGAGGACAAGAGATGCCCATCCAATCTGAGCAGTCCAGAGGCCACTGGTAGGCTTCTGACAAGCTCGAAAGAGCAGGGTGCACAAGAGTGAAAGGCTGCGTGAAAGTAGAGACAAGAGCCTGAATCACTGCTTCCTCCTGCATTCCCATAGTCCATCTCTTTCAGCACAGCGGTCTGTCTTCCATCTGTGCCCCCAACTCAGCTGTAAAGGCAAAGATTGTGCCTTACTCATTTTTTAAAATCTCCTTCTGCCCTGCAGCTTTTGTGTAATGTTTGTTGAACTGAACTGAACTCACTTTCCTCAAGATTTTAATAAAAATAACACTTCCGGGGCACCTGGGTGGCTCAGTGGGTTAAAGCCTCTGCCTTCAGCTCAGGTCATAATCCCAGGGTCCTGGGATGGAGCCCCACGTCGGGCTCTCTGCTCAGCAGGGAGCCTGCTTCCTCCTCTCTCTGCCTGCCTCTCTGCCTACTTGTGATCTCTGCCAAATAAATTTTTTAAATCTTCAAATAAATAAATATAAAGATAACACTTCAGGGGCGCCTGCGTGGCTCAGTGGGTTAAGCCGCTGCCTTCGGCTCAGGTCATGATCTCAGGGTCCTGGGATCGAGTCCCGCATCGGGCTCTCTGCTCAGCAGGGAGCCTGCTTCCTCCTCTCTCTCTCTCTGCCTGCCTCTCTGCCTACTTGTGATCTTGTGATCTCTGTCAAATAAATAAATAAAATCTTAAAAAAAAAAAAAAAAAAAAAAGATAACACTTCAAATATACAATGCCTACTGCTATTTTAATCTGCACATTAAATTGTATCTATGTGTATGTGTCTGTGTGTATAGCCACCCAGCACAATCATTCATTAAATAATTCCTAATCTAAAATAAATAATCTAGGATAAGAAATTAATTCATAAAAGCAATCCTCTAAACTCAAGTATACCAAATGTAGGCCTAGTCACACTTTATATATGGTGGTTATAGGGAAGTAAACAAGTTTTTCAAAAAAGTGGAAACGTCAATTGTGTTATATGTAAAAAATATTAAAGCCCTTCAGGAGAGAACATTTCAAGTAAAAACAGCTTGGTTCCAGTGGGAATTACCTCCTTATAGTCTCCATTTCGGTTGAGTCTGTAACCCTCAGGAGTATGAAGCTGAACAGTTGTGTTATTGATCACTTCTATGCAGCACTCTTGATCAGGAAGGCTCAGTGGGCGCACCCTACAGTACACCTGAAATTACAGGAATGGACTTCCAGAACACAGGTTGACAGCTTTTCATTTAAGCTTCCCATTCATTCATCCATCCAACACTTGGTCTCTCAACATAAGAGATTTATATGAACTTAGTGCTATGAAAACCAAAACTTGCTACCAGAAAGTGTCAGATATAAACAGATATAACAGTTACAAGGGACTTTAAATACACATACAATTAAAACAAATTTGGATAACAAAGCATCAAATCACACAGCTTCTCTTCACTATTATACTGGCACCAACTGAATAAAGCCATATACAACCACTAATACAAAAATCTCTAAAACTAACAGCATCATAAAATGAGAATTATTTGAAAAGCTGTCAGAATTCTTTGAAATTTGAGGTCAAATAAAATTTGGCAGCTTAACACTTGTAATTAAATAAATATAACATATACATATATACCAATAAGAATATACAAATATACAAATAAATAACCACAACATCCAAAAGATGGCTTCTTAATCAGAGAAAGGGTTAAGGAAAAACTGTTCAGCTGTATGTGCAAAGTATCTAGTTTCCTTAACTTAGAACAAGAGACACATTCCAGTGCTTGTGGAGAGAAAAATATCCCAGAGCAAACCAACCTTCTTTAATTTGCCATCTGCCTCTAAAAGCAAGTTCCTAAGCCTGAAACTCGTGAAATACATGCAATTATGATTAGTTACTGGACTGAATTAAACTGTTCTACACCGGCATCTTTATGAACTGTGTCATCAGTTACTGTTTAACAGCCCTGAAGTTGGGAGAGGATGCTCATCCAACCAGAAAGTTTCCTGCCTTCTGAGAAAGCAGGAAGAATTCTCCCGGACAGGTGAAGAATATTTTTCATTATCTAACTTTACAGATTATAATTAGTTACAGGAGTTATACAGTTGACAACCAAAGACTTCATTTTACTGGACTAATGAATCCCACATAGAAACAAAATTTTAAAGCTGGAACCAGCCTTACCTAAATTTTTCACTAAATATTCTCTATTTCACTAAATGTTCTCTGACTATGCTTCTACATCTCCATCCCTTCCAAAGTATACACAGAAGACAGAAAAGAACTGAAGAACACACACACACACACACACACACACAAATTTAAAGGGAGACCTTACCCCAACTGGGTCTTTAAGACTTGTTTGGGATCCTTTCTTCACTAGAAGTTTCCTGGGTGTCTTAGTCCTCCTGGTCATAGGTTAAAAAACATTAAGTTCAAAATAACATATAATAACCTCACCTATAATTCATAAAGAGACAACCTTCCTAGGATTTATAAAGGTCTCCCTTAGCAGTTCTAAAACATTACACCCCAAATAACATAATAAGCTGCATTAGAACAAAGTTTGCAGCACACAATGCAAAAGTGAGCAAAACTGGGTTCAGGAGATGGTTTCAGTACTAGATAATAGTTCTCTATTTATTTAAAATAGCTTGCATTTTTTCTGGAAGGACTATACAAAAAGTGAAGCACTAGAAGTTTGAAAAATTTACAGATAATTGACCACTCATCTTGAAAGCACTTATATATGTGCACAAACACACACACTGCTCCAACAGCCATTGCCAAGGTGGACTGACAAGGATTAACTTCACCAAATGATAAAAAAGCAGGTGGGGAAAATCTCACTTGATTCTTTCATCAAGATCTGTCTATGCTTTTAAGGAACAATTGTTTATTGAGTTCTCCGAGTTTATCATCCTTTGTCCCCAAACAAAATTTAGTCTCCAACCTGCAATTTCTTGCTCTCTTGGAATCAAAAGAAAAAGATATTTTGACTTCACCAATTTCACCAAAGCCTGCGGCTTACCTCCAAGGCAACCCCCACATTTATCTATAGTGCAGATAAACATTTAACAATAAAATTAAGTGTAATTATTGGCATGGACTTAAATTATTAAAATATTTTCACAACACGGCCCGAAATGAAACAAGCAAATTAGTGTTTTCAGTACAAAATATCATGGTGGGTTTCCTTAAGCGAAAAAATATATATTTGTTTTGTTTTGTTTTGTTTTAAGATAAAAGATTTTGACTTTGGCCCCTTCAGAAAACCAGCTGCCTTTGGCAAAGTATTGTTTTACGCAGGAGCCGTCCGGACCCAGTGCAGCGCGGACGCCGGGTTTGGGGCGGGAATGCGGGCTTGAGCGTCCGGGGGCGGGCTGGGACTGTCAGCCGGCCCGGACCCCCGCCCCAGTACCAGATCTCGGCCTCCAGGACGCGGGGCGGGGCTCGGAAGAGCACCCCGCGCTCGCTGGGGACCAGGGCCCTCCAGGGCGGAGGCCGCCCGGCGCCCGCAGCACCAGGGCACAGCCCACGGGGCGACCCCTTCCCGCACCACCCGCGGCAGAGTGCAACCTGGAAACGCCGGTGGCCGGGCGGGAAAGGGCCACTTAATTAAGGGCTGGCGGCGAAGGCCTCGGAGCCAGGCGGGTGGAACCCGGGCTGACCGCAGCCCACCAAGCCCCAGGCTCCCCGTTACCCGCGAGGTGGGCCGGCCTCTTCTGCCCTCTGGAGGCCTGGGGCGGGACGCCGGACTCCGGCGTGAGGGGAGGTGGGAACCTGGAGGACGCGTCGCGGACCGGTCCCCGCCAGTCGGGCTCCCCTCAGCGGCCCACGCAGGGGTTCCCTCTTTGGGGGCCGCGGCCTGGACAGCACAGGACTCGGTGCCGACCGAGGAGAGGCCGGCCCCCGCCCCGCGGCCCCGTACTCACGCTGGCTTCATGGCAGCGGGCTCCGTGCTCCCGAGACGCGCGCGCGGGGCGTCGGGCTCGATCCGGCGGGCTGGTGAGGGTGGCGGGCCACAGGGACGCGCCGCGGGAAGTAGTACTCGGCGACTAAGGCGCGGCGCTCCAGAAAGCCGGCAAACTTCGCGGCGAGCCCAGGTGAGCTCGCGCCCGGCGCATTTTAAACGGGCCAATCAGCGCCCGCCCGCTGGAAAAGGGGCGGGGCCTCAGAGGAAGTGACGGCTCTGCCGGAAACGGGGCTGGTCTCCTAGGCGACCGCCTGCAGCGCGCAGTGTCCAGGATGCCGGGCTGCAGGGCTGGAACAGGGACCTCAGACGTAATAAAATCCAACCCCTTCCACTTTCCCAGGAGGAAACTGAGGGTTTCTTTTCCTACAGCACAAGAAGGCCAATGGAAGGACAAGTCCAGGGTCGACTCCGAGGTCAAAGGTGTCCCCGGATGGGAGTGTCCTGTTCTTGTCCTGTGCCCCGCATCTCTCCCTCCCTCCTTGACTTCCACATCACCACATCATATTGGATTACGTTCTCTCCTTCACCTTTCCTGGGTCCTCCCTCTCAGGTTCCTCCAGCTCTTTCGTACATATACACTGCGTTATGAAATTCTTAACAATGTTTGATCCTAGGGGCTGTTCAAAAGAAAACCACAGGCCCAAAATGGAGTCCCTCATGCTAGGTCGAGTCACCAAACTGGGCCCTGCTCTCTAACCTAACCTAGGTGCAGTTTCTTTCTCCCCCCAAAACGTAGTCTGAACCGGTCAGTCAGGAACTTTCCCGGCTCAGCGTGGGTGACGTCATCTCCATCTCCCCTCTCCCCCTGTGCCCCCCCCACCAAAAGTAGATGAGATGATCCTCAAAGACCCCCTGCCCTTCTCCCTGATGGAAGGTGACCTGGCCTGAAACAATTCTCTCTCTCCTTTCAGTAATGATTTCCTTTTCCCACCCTCCTTCCTACAAAGACCTTTAATTCTGTACAGCTCCAGGGAGCATCTCTCTGTTTGCTAGACAGGATGCTGCCGTTCACTTTAAAAACCCAAGCTGATCTTTTAAATTACTCAGTTGAATTTCTGTTTGACAGCATACAGAGATGAATAAAGTTTGGTCCTTGCCAGGACCAAAGTCCAGAACCACCCTTTAGTCCGATGAACAGATTCTATCCCACATCGACTTTTGCCCCTAAATGCACGGCAAGCAAATATGCCTCTAATCTGTGCTCTCAGGGTGCTTCACTCCCCTCTCCTCAACCAGCACCAGTTAAATGGACATAATTTCATATCCCTGGCCCATTTTGTTCTACATAAAGGTGTTTTTTCCTAATGACTTTATTGCTTTGTTTTTTATATATGAGTCTTTGAGCCATCAGAACTGTTATTAAATGGCAGTTGGGATTTGTGTTAATTAGGATTTAGGCGTGGCTGCTGGCTACTTCCCTCTTAGTTCCCTGCAGTCTGGCTTGGCCTCAGACTCTCCATTGGAACTCTTCTCACTAAGACCATCACCTCCTTGATGCTAAACCAAATTGACCCTCCCCACCCCTATCTTACTGGATCTCTGGATAGCACTAAAAATATTTCTTCTTCCTCTTTTCCTATGCCTTTTTTCCCCCTTCTAGCTCTCAAAGCCCCTCTTTCTCAGAATTCATTTATGAAGTGTATTGTTCATTTTTTGGCATTTCTTGTTTTGCTTTTTGTCCCTTCAATGTTGTAGCTTAGGGTTTTGACCTGGTTGCTAGCTGAGGCTTCTCCTCGGGCACTCCCAGTCACTCCCAGTCACTCCCGTGGCTTCACATACCATTCGAATTTGTTCTCAGCTGCAGACCCAGCTGCCATCCGGATTCTCCACTTAGTTGTCCCACAGGCCCCTCCTACCTACCTAATCTCTTCCCCTGAGCCTGCTACCCCTCAGTGGATGGTATCACCACCAAGTGGTATCACCACTGTCAGATGTATAATACTTCCAGTACCCCACAACTTTCTTTGCGCTGCCCCTTTGTGGCCAATCACCTTCCTCTACCCTCAGCCCTTGGCAACCACTTTTCTGACTTCCCTCCTTAGAGTTTCCTCTTCTCCAGAAGGCCTCCTCTCTAGCTGGGCAAAATGCTTTTGAGAGTCACGCATGCATTGCACATATCGGTAACATGTTCCCTTTTTACTGCTGTGTAGTAATCCCTTGTATGAATGCATGACAGTTTATCCATCCACCAGCTGATAGACAATTAGGTTCTGGTCCCCCCTTTGGCAATTATGATCTAATTATCTGTGTGAAGGTCTTTAAGTAGGTAGGGATTGCTGATTTCATCATAAGAAACTGACAGACTGGGAGGGTCCTATGCAAATCACAGGGGAGAGGCTGACACTTCAACCCATGGGAACCGTAATTACCTCAAATACCCAGCTATGCGCGTCCAGCCCTGGGAACCGTATAACTACTAGTGACCAGAAACTGCCAAAGCCTAGAGTGTTTGAGAGAAGGTGGTACGACGAAGACAGGACGCCTGTGGCACTTCCCACACACAACTCTGGGCACTCTCTTTGGGGCCCAGCTATTCACTCCCATCAGCTGTGGCAGCAGCATCTCACATCCAGTGGCCCCAGGACTCTTCCCAGGCCATTAATGGCTGGATGTTAATGTTTTACAGACTCAAAAGATGATAAAATCAGCAAGCTTTGGGGTGGAGGCTTATAAAATTGATACAAAAAGAAACAAATGATCTAAACCATATTTCAAATGAATAACATACACATAAATGGGCCATAACTAACCCAAATGAGACCATATGCCCTCAGGCTCAAGACAACAAGCACCTAAAACATATATCGAATTCTAATTAGTAAGCTTTTTTGCAGACATGGGTTGGTAATTCTGAAATGACATTCTGTACATTCAAAGATTGAGCAAATAATACATTATGGATAATGGGAGCCACGTTTCTCACTGCTGGAGAAGAGAGTTATATAAAATGCAAAAGGGGGAAGGATGAAATACCTGAGAAGTCTCTTTTATTTTTTTTTTTTTAAGATTTTATTTATTTGACAGAGAGATCACAAGTAGGCAGAGAGGGAGAGAGAGAGAGAGAGAGGGAGGAGGGAGCAGGCTCCCTGCCTAGCAGAGAGCCCTATGCGGGACTCAATCCCACAACTCTGAGATCATGACCTGAGCTGAAGGCAGAGGCTTAAACCAGTGAGCCACCCAGGCAGCCCCTCTTTTCCTTTTTTTTTAAGATTTTATTTTTAAGTAATCTCTACCCCCAACATGGGGCTCAAACCTACAACCCCAACATCAAGAACTGTGCTCTACCCACTGAGCCAGCCAGATGCCCTAATACCTGGGAATTCTTCATACTATTTGGGAACATTTTTCCAAATGTGAACCAAAAAAATGGTTGGAATAGACCAGTGTTTCTTAAACTCCCTTATATTAAAAATCACTTGGGATATGAGGAAGTGGTGATGCAACATGGGGGCTTAAGTGGGTAGGAGAAGAATAAATGAAACAAGATGGGATTGGGAGGGAGACAAACCATAAGTGACTCTTAATCTCACAAAACAAACTGAGGGTTGCTGGGGGGAGGGGGTTTGGGAGAAGGGGGTGGGATTATGGACATTGGGGAGGGTATGTGCTTGGGTAAGTGCTGTGAAGTGTGTAAACCTGGTGATTCACAGACCTGTACCCCTGGGGATAAAAATATATGTTTATAAAAAATTAATAAAAAAAAAAGAATACTGAAAGCCAGATGATACATCCAGGAAAAAAAAAAAAATCACTTGGGGCTTTTGGTTAAAATTTAAAACTCCAGGACTGCTTTTCCCTCCCAAGGTTTTCTGCATCTGTCCATTCGGGCCTGAAAATGTGCATTTTACAACATCAAACACATTTTCGAGAGGGTGGATTAAGTTATATTTAAATTATCCGCTGTTCCACGCTCTACAGGAGGCCAGAATTAAGCCAATTCTAGAAATCTGTTGCCCCAAGTGAAGAGAATGGGTGTGGCATCTCTCTCTTTGTCTGAAATACACGTATTACAGAGTCGAAGCTTTCATACAAATACCAAGAGGCCAGAGGAAAAACCCTTGCACAATCTCCTGGGGAGAATATCCAGGAGAAATTCCAGAATTCTTCAAAAGTCAAGTGATCCATACATTTTCTAGAGTTAATACATTTCAGGGATGAGTGGCTTGATTTCCATCCTTCCAACAGGACAAGTGCCTCCTGGTCTTGGGGCCTTTGCATATATGCCACATCAACCCAAAACACCAGCCCCACAACATGCTGGCAAAGTGGGTCCTTTTTTACCCATCAAAGCTCTCCTCAGATGTCAGCTTCTCTGAGTGGCCATCCAATCTCCCCTGCCCTGTGCCTCCCACCTTCATTTCTCCACCAAGCTTATTTCCTTTAGCATACTCACCACTATCTGAACTCATCCCTTTTCCCACTGACCATCAGCACATTTCCTCCACACAAGTGAGGTGTGTTTTCCTCACGTCTCTTATCCCCAGCCCCTAAAACATCGATATATATATATATATATATATCACATAAGAAATATCCACAGAATGATTTAACAACGCACCCGTGTATAGCAATCTCTTTCTTACAACGAACACGTTTGCCGTGTGATAGGTGAAACGTAACCAAGTCAAGGGGGAAATAGACCTTTATGGTAACAAATTTTGTTTTCTTTCTCCAACACAGTTTAAGAAAACTAGACATTGTTGTAAGTTGGAAGAACATCTGAGTTTAGAAATGGGTCTTAGCCTTTTCGTCCATGATGGGTTTGTTGGCTAGAAAATCAGAGGCTGGCATTCAACTAATAAATTATAAAGTGTCATCATACAGTGTTAATAGGTGTTTCATATAGTGCCGTGGCCAAAACAAATTTGGGACACAATAGAGCCACACAAAGGGTTTATCCAACACATGTGACCACTCCATTCTCCTCCGCCTTGCCTTCCTTAGAACTTCTCACGTGAGCTGGGTTCCACAACAAGCACTTTGAGAAAGACCGCAGCAGACCAAATATTCGGACCACTTGGTACTCAAATGATTTCTAAAACTTCCCACTTCTCATTCTAATCCACAGTGACAAATTCGCTTCTCTCTAAAAACTGAGCAATGGGAAGTGAAAGTCTTAAGATGAGCAGAGGAAGGTGAAGTTGACTACGTGGCCTCATTCACATACATTCAGGTTTTATCGCAACTGTGGCCTCTGAGAAATTTGGGGGTAGCGTTTCTCAAGCAGGGGGAGGAAGAAGAGGGACATCCCACTGGGAGTCTGTCACCCCTTTTGAGGCAGTGCCATGCAAGCAGTTACTACCAATGAAGTGTGGTGTATCTCAGGGGCGAATTGAGACACTCAAAAAACTCAAAAAAGCGCCACTGAGAGGCGCTACATGAAAAGACACCTTCCCAGTGAGGTCTTCAGCTCATCCAACGCCAGCCTTTTTGACTTTCTGGCATGGCTTAAGCAAAACTCTAGCCCCAGTACTCTTAATACCTAAGGGTAATTAATGTATGTGAACACAGTTCCCACATCTAGAAGCTTCCAAATCAGTATATTGAAAACTGTTCTCAAATTTTAACTTGTAACACTGTCCAAAAGTATACCATGGGACTAAGTTTACCAAACATCTAAAAACATTATGAATCACGGCTCCTATTTTGTGGATCTAACATTTCTTTTTCCATTGTGAAGTGTGGCAGAAAAGCCACATAACCAAAAATCAAATAATTTAAATGTCCTTCAAATGAATTACCTATTGTCTTTCAATTATTTCTGAGCTAAACAAAGAACATTATTTTACTCTCTTTAAGAGATATTTAAAAACTTCATGTCTTTGGCATTACTAGAATAGGGTATTTAAACTTTGCACTTCTCAGCATAAAATTGCAGTCACAGCAAATTGAAATGGGAGCCCACAGACCCTGCTGGGGTAAAATTCTAATGTTGCCAAAAACTAAATTTTGTCATGAAGCTGGCAATAATGTACCAAAAATTTACCAGCCCATATAATGCTATCAGTCTACCTTCCCTAGAGGAAACAAACAGATAATAAAACTAATGAAATCATATTTCTTGACCACTCTCATCCCATATAAATTTTTACTTGTCCTTAGAGGATAGGACAATGAACTATTCACAAGGCCGTGTGAGTTTCTGGGCCTGTTAACCATAGAGGAGTATTCTAAGATGCAAGGGTGTTCCCAAGTCAGCAAAGAAGATCCTGCTTTGTGATGGACAGCCCCTTAAGTCATTAGCAAGTGCAGACCAGGGGTTGATGGGCCTCTGTTAAAAACTGGTTTGCATCAGCATTTCTGTACTCTCCAAAAACACCATGAAATACTAAAATTTAACTCCCAATGCAAAAGATGAGAAATTGCTCAGTCTCATGCAGAGTAGAAAGCAAGGGGCTACATCCTTAGGTGGTAGGTCATTGAAAATTCGGTCAATCACAGCAAGCTGATAGGCCCAGTGCCTTCTGGAATTCGTGAGGAAAGCATCTCTTCAAGTTTGGCCTGAGGCCCTTCTGCATTAGAATCACCTGAGTACTTGCTCAGATTCAGGGCAAATCTCCTCTAAAAGAGCTACATTTTATACAACAGATGCAGAATCTCCTGACACTGCCTGGAAATCTGCATTTGTCACAAACCCGCCAAGTGTTTCTGATTCACGGTAAAGCTTGAGAATCACTACAGTTGACCAACCCCTTAACAAGGTCTTAGCATCCCCTGCACATGAACTCTAACATCTGCAACATGTTTAAAAGGTTGAAGTGACATCAAATGTACAACATCCCCAAATATCGTGATGCCATTTAAAAGGTTTAAAAGGTGACAGATGAACCCAGCCAACTGGGCTTAAGTCAGCCAACTCCTGCACACAACACATTTGACCCATACCATACAATACGGTGCAGCATCAAACTGGCTACAAGAAAACAGAAAAAAAAAACACAACATGGACACCCAACCATGTGGGTGTTCCCATGACATGAGAATTGGCACTATAAGGCAGAATGGACTTGTGGGAAAAAGGACTCTTTTCTATTCATTCCCTTCACTAGGTGGGGAAAGGAAGAAGACCCTTCCCCAAATTAGGTCTCTCCCTTCTGGAATGCTTCGCCTGTCCCCAGAGCTCCCACAGACCCAACTTCCTCTGATTCAGGTTCCTTACACTGATCTTTCTGGCTCATTCTCCCACTGTGGAGCTCTTGGGAGAGGCTGAAGCCAGTTCCATTTTTAAATCTTTTTTTTTTTTAAAGATTTTATTTATTTATTTGACAGAGAGAAATCACAAGTAGATGGAGAGGCAGGCAGAGAGAGAGAGAGAGAGGGAAGCAGGCTTCCTGCCGAGCAGAGAGCCCGATGCGGGACTCGATCCCAGGACCCTGAGATCATGACCTGAGCCGAAGGCAGCGGCTTAACCCACTGAGCCACCCAGGCGCCCGCCAGTTCCATTTTTAAAGGGTAATACTACAAGGGTCATGAAGCATCATTCAAGTGTTTAACAGTCAAACTACAAGGGCAGCATGTTTCATCTAACTGTTTAAATAGGATTGAAAAACACATTTTAAATAAATTTAAAACTTAATGAAATATTAAAAATCTGCCCAAACAAGGACTTACTTGAACCCATCTTCCCCTTTTAAAATAATATAAAATCAGTGCACATCTAGAGAAATGTCCCCAGTTCAATACCTTATTGACAAGAACCCACTCAAAAATGCCAAGACATCAGCCACTGTAGCTATTTCAGACCGCTGGAAACTGGTTCCCTGTGGCTGGCTTAGGGCGGCTAGGACGGGGTAGCTTAAGGCTGACATCTGGCCCAAAAAGTTTACGGTCTGTTTCTTTTTTATGTAATTCTGGTTTTATTTTTATATCTGGTTTTTTGTAATTTATGTAATTCTGGTTTGGGAATCTGATATGGAACAGCTGAGAAATAAATTATGTTGCTGAGGCTGAAGACGAGGCACAGAAGGGTGGCTCCAGCTATCTCAGGGAAATACAGGGGCCTGGCATGTGCCAGGAGCCATTCCTTCCTCAGAGTCTTGTCCAGAAGGATGGCTTCCATCTGCATGTGAGTGGCCAGGATCACACACACAAAACAGCTGGTGACTGTGACCTATGACAAACACAGAAAAGGCCACCAAGATCAGCAACGAGAAAGGAATGGCCTGTTGATTCTATACTGTGGCGTGTATGCTCGACATATTATCCTAGGTGAGGGAAGCCAGGCACAAAAGACCACGTACTGTCGGATTCCGTCTATATCAAATATCCAGAAAAGGCAAATGCACAGACACAAGGTAGATTCGTGGTTGCTTCAGACCGGGTGTAGGAATCGGGACTAACAGGACACAGGCGTGAAGGATCTTACTGGGGCGAAGGTCATGTTCTAAAACTCATGTATGCGGATGGTTGTACAATTAGGTAAGTCTGCTGAAAGTATCATGGAATTGTATACTTAAAATTAGGGAATTCTTTGGTATGGAAAGTATACCTCAATACATTTATTTTTAAAATGCAGTGTGAGGAAAAATAAAAAAGGCCATTGAGCAAAGCAAGTCCATGTTTCAAACACCTTATCCACCAGCCCTGTGTTTCACAGGAAGAGGTCTGGCCTCACGTTCTGCCAAAGTTCACCTCTGCAGGGCCAGCATTCCTCAGCTCCGATTCTGACTTCAGTGCCAAAGGAGAGGCCAGCCAGACTTACAAGGTGGGTCCCCTACCGCCGGTTAATCCCACACATGACAGGGGGTTCTTCCTCCCCATGACCTGCAGGACCCTGGCTGGCCGGCAGAGGGGGCAAGGGTGGGGGTGGGCAGGGACACGCTGAGTTGGTGCTGGTGGGGAAAGGAGTCCACTGTCCAGGGCCCAAGGACTGTGTGTGGGACAATCCTCCAAAACCAGAAGATGAGAAGACAGCACGTGTCATGGACTAACTTGCATCTCCCTCTCCCCAGTTCTGAAGGTCGAGGTCCCAACCTCAGGTATCTCAGAATGTGGCCGTATTTGGGAATAGGATCTTTTAAGAGAAAATTACATTAAAATGAGGTCACTAGATTGGACCCATGGTGATCTTCGAAGAAGAGGAGGTGGGGGCCTGGGCAGGCACCTACACAGAGGAAAGACCACACGAGGCGAGACAGAGAAGAAAGTCATCTGCAAGCCAGGGAGAGAAGTCTCGGAAGAGCCCAACCCCACCGTGACCTTGGTCTCAGCCTCCTGGCCTCCAAAATCATGAGAAAATGCATTTCTGTGGTATGAGCCCCAAGGTCTGTGACCCTTTGTTACGGCCATCCTAGCACCCAGATACAACACAAGAGTTCAAAAAGGATTCTTTCAGTAAAAAGAGAGAGAGAGAGGTCATACCTCCAGGTCTTACCCTAGAGTAAGTATTCAATAACTGTGTCCCGGTAAGGGAGTGGCCTGGGCACCTGCAGTCCAGAGCAGAAGCAGAGTCAGGAATGGGAGTGTGGGAGCGAAAGCCCTCTTGGGTGGGTGGTCCATGAGCCCCTTAGGGCAGGAGCTGCCGGCCCCTCGGGCTGTGTCCGCTAGGGAAGAAGGTATGCCGGGTTGAGCTCCCCCAGCCTTCCTCAGGCTATACTCAGGGCTGGTAGGATTGCCAAATCCATTTGGGATGCGGCAAAGTGCTTCTTGTCCAGCAGAGAGCCCAGCTCTCCAAGGACACACATCCAAGCAGAGAGAGGTGACAACTGAGCTCCGGAGGCATAGACCCGTCTCCACCAGAGCAGGAGATCCAAAGACAGAAAACACCATTGGCACAGGATGTATCTGAGGTGTGACTGCGGCAAGAAAAATGATCTCAAACAATAAGAGACTCTCAATCTCACAAAACAAACTGAGGGTTGCTGGGGGGAGGGGGGTAAGGGAGAAGGTGGTGAGGTTATAGACATTGGGGAGGGTATGTGCTATCGTGAGTGCTGTGAAGTGTGTAAACCTGGCGATTCACAGACCTGTACCGCTGGGGCTAATAATACATTATATGTTAATAAAAAATAAAAAATTAAGAAAAAACTTTTCAAACGCCTTTATATTAGATATCATAACTTTGGAAAAATAAAAGAATATGATTCTTGGAAAAAAGAAAAAAAAAAGGAAAAAGAAAAGTGATCTCAGCCCTCCCGCCCATCAGGATGTGCAAGATCTTTCTCTGAGCTGGCCCTTACCAGTCAGCACCTTGGCCCACACAGGAGAGGGAGGCCCACGTCTGGCAGACCCCATGAGTGCAAGACAGAGAACTTTCCAAACCCCTTGTTGGTGATCTGTCATTAACAATTGTCTGGCAAACAATCCTTCATAGGGGTGTCTTTCTGCTCTGCACCCCGAGGCCCAAGAGGATAGGACTAAAGGCGAATGAATGAAACATTAAGAAACCAGGGCATTGGCAAAACAAGGCCCAGGGCGACCTTGCCCGCAGCCCCCAGACTTCAGATACAACCCCTGCTTCATCTAGGTGGGGTTGGGAGGTGGACATGGCTCCTGCAGGCAGGTTCCGGTCCCATGGCCCTATCTCCCTTCTTTTTGGGGGGAACCTGCCCTCCCAGCCTTTCGGTCTTTGCAATGCCTCCTGGTAGGAGAGAGTAAGTCAAAGAGGTGAAGGTCTTCTCAGAATCAATGAAGCAAATGTGGCCATGTCTCAGGTGGGAGGAGATGGAAAATCACTGGGCAAAATGGGCTTGGGGAGAACCAAGCTCCCTGACCACCATTCGAGAACAGGGACTGACCCTTGGATGCCCATGACAGCCTATCTAAGGAACACTGGTCCCCAGGACTCATCAACCTCACCAGAAGTGGCACTCAAGTGTGCCTCGTCCAGCCAGTGGCCACTCCGCTTCCCTAGACAGGGAGGGAAGGCCCCTCCCCCACTACATTAGTTCTCTCACTGTCATGAGCTCAGGTTCCCCTGGAGAGTCCCGCAGCCTGACACAGTGCTGGGCCCCCAGCCCCAAGCTTCTGGTGTTGGATGTCTGTGCAGGGGCCTGAGAATTTGCATGTTCCCAGATGATGCAGAAAATGCAGTCAGGGAGCCGTACCTGAGAACCACTGCTCTTTACCAGGCCTCCCGGCTCCACTGCGCCCACCTGAATGAGACAGACACTCTCCCCTCCTTAGCACGGTTCCTGCCATCTGGTTGCCTCAGAGCCAACTGCATTGTCGGCCCTGTTCTTCTCCAGGGCTGTCCTCAGAGTCTGTTCAACAATGGGATTTCATGTTCTGGGTAAGAAAGGCACTCCCGGGGCCCCACAGCCCATAGGAGTGGCTCAGCATCCTAGACCCACCTGCTCTCCCCCACCCTCCCCTGCCATCTGCTGGCTGCATACAACTGGCCTCCAGTTCCACTCCCCCTGGCCTGCTCCTAAACAAGCTCCTGAGGAATTCTGCTCTCTCTGACCCTGCTTCCCCTTCACACTGCACACACTGGCATCTGTCTCTGGGTTGGAGGACCCCGGGCCACAGGCCCACCCCCCACCACACACACACTCACTGATGTAGTCGAAGCGACAGGGTGCCAGGCGCTCTGGCAGGTGTGTGGAGTAGAAGAGGCCAGGAGGGTCATGGCCATGTGCATCTGGTGGTTCAAGATGGCTTTGTTCTGTGCCCCTCCCCAGGCAGCAGGAACAGCTGGGGGGTAGTTAAGGAAGCAGGAGGTCTTGTGGGAGGCCCTCTCCCTTCTTATGGCCTCAAGGCATCTCTGTGCACATGTGTGGATGCCACCGCAGGCCAAGGCCCTCATGCCTCAGGTCGGTGGCTTGGAAAGGGATGTCTCAGAGACTGGGGGAGCAGAATTCCCATCCTGACTGTGATCATCCGAGACTCAGGGCAACTGTATTTTCATCCTCCAAATGCTCATGAAGACTTTTGGGTTATTTAGGTACAGACGAAAAGGAAAGAAATGAAGGAAAAGAAAAACCCTAGCAGACCTATTGCTACTCTACTGTCTGGGGGGTAAAAGGTAAGTATAGTAAAAGTGGTCTATTCACCCTTGAACTCACCTCCCACCAGCGCGTCGCCTGCTTTCATGTTCCTAATTACAGCTTTAAGGCCCAGAAATCCCTGGAAGGCCTTCTGAGTCATCAAAATGTACTAATTACGGCCAGGATGCTGTGTAAGAGTTAAGCATCGTTTTTGTATTATCTTTGTGAAAAGTGACAGCAGCGGCCACTAACCTGGATCACAGGGCCAGCCCCTTTCTTGCGTGATTTCATCAGCTCCGCCTCAACAATTACCATGAGGCGGACTCTAGCTTCCCATTTTGCCAATGAGGAAGCCAGGCCAGAGGGTGACGTGCAAACCGCGAATGAGCAGGGACCTCGGGATCTGGATCCAGGCAGGCTGATTCCAGAACCTGTGTCCGCATCATTGGGATTCAGGATGAGACCTCCCCGCCCCACTGCCCACCGTCTACCACAGCCAGGCACCAGGAGCACACCGTGTCCGTAATGTGGACCTCTGCTGTGTGATTTGGGGGGGCATGGGACCAGCCTGTTCTCTGCTCCGGTTTCCTGTGCGTGTTCTCTGTCCTCCGGGAAGAATCAGGGGAATCTCCCCGGGGCCCACACAGGTGGAGCCTGCTCTGACCCTCCCTGTTCTGTCCCTGCTTCAGGCATCAAACCTCAGGCTGCCCTGGGAGAGGAAATCCACTCACTGGATGCAGGCCACGTTCCAGACATGGCTGAGCCCTTCAGATCTGCGGATTAAATGAACCCTCTCCATCCCCTGTGCAGGATGTTGGCCTCATTTACAGATGAGGAAACTGAGGCTCAGAGAGGTTATGTGGATTGCCTAAGGTCACACAGCCAGTGAGGAGTGGGACTGGGATTTGAAATCAGGTCCGTCTAATGTGAGAGTGACTGGACTCTCCCCCTTCTTGTGCCCCTCCCACACCCTCTTCCTGTTCTCTTACCTGTTCTATGCCTAATCCCCAGCTATCCTAAGACCCCCATTCATACTTTTTCCTTTGCTACTAGTATGTTAATTGATGATAATACATAATGGGTTTATTGGACACTTACTTGTCACCGGCTAGCATTTTATATGTTCTCTCAAGAAATCATTCCCACAGACTGATGGACTGAGGTGTTACTACCATGCCTATTTTACAGCTGAGAGAAACTGAGGCACAGAGACAGTACATAACTTGTCAACGTCCTACAGTGAGTACATATTAGAGATCTGCCTCCAGAGGCAGCTCTCCTGGTCCCTCCACTAAACCCCAGGCTGCCTCCCCTTTGCAGCCCTCCATGATTACTTCTGAGCCCCGAGTCAGTGCTGGCCACTGATGCATCGCCTGTGGTCTGTCACAGCGTCTATGTTCCTTCTGTCTCCTAACTACTCTGTACCGCTAGTAAGGAAGTTCTCGACTCCCGTGTGCCTTGCAGTGACTAGCATGGCGCTCTGACCCCCAGGAGCTCAGGAAACGGCAGGGTCCTGGCAATGCCAACAGGCAGGGAAAAGACGGAGCCTGGCTCTTACCCTGTAGAAGATGGGAAGGGAGTCCGAGGTGTAGGGATTAGCAAAGGTGAGGACACGAAGCATCTTACAGAGCCCGGACTTCTGGATTTCAAGAAACCTAGACCAGGAAAGGAAAAGGGGGAAGAAATGGGAATGAAAACAGTTTCAGTAAGTGACACACGCGCATGCACATTATGCATAACCGAGGGCAAGTCATCAACAGAAAGAAGGCAAGTCTCTTGGGCAACCTTCCTCTTGAGGCCAGCAGCTTCTCCACTGGCCTCACCTACTTCTCCTGCCAGGATGGCTGCATGTGGAATGGCCTCGGGGGAAACCATCTCCTGGGGCTGCCTCATGAGAAGCAGTGGTGTCCAAAGAAGCCAGAAAGGAGGTACTGGGCTGGGAAGGCCCTTCAAGAGGCAAGTTACCTAAATGCCAAAGAGTCTTTTCGAAGTCTAGTAACAACAGGACAGGGAGACATGTGGGGCGTGGGCGGCCCCCAGGCACAGGCCCCTGGGGCGAGCACCTCTGGGAAAGACAAGATGTCTGACTAGTCAGAGCTGCCCAGGTGACCTCTGTGCAGAAGCCCTGGCTTCAGGGAAGTGTTGAGTGACTTGGAGATGTTCTGGAATCCTTAGTGCCGCACCCAGGGACACTGGCCTAGGGAAACTGAGTAAATGTGGCCTTTCCTCCTCCACTTCATCAACCCCCCTCCAGTCCAAAGATGAAGCAAACCTTAAAATGAGTGGTGCTGACTGTGGTAGAGAGGGCCAGGCCTCCCAGATGGAGGCTGACAGGGCCTCAGCTGGCTTGGGCCCCGCTGGGGTGGGGCCGGCAGCCCAGGGTGAGGGGAGTGGGGCAGCCCAGATGGCAGGCTGGGTACCAGGAGGACAGGCGAGGAGCAGGGAGATCTCCGCACAGCCCTGCACTGGGCTCGGGTTAGGGGTGCTCAGGCCCCAGGCCACGGGACAGGGCAGGTCCCTGCTTCAATACCACAGTGTAGCTGGGTCCTCTCTCTGTGCCCACAGGGGTCCCCACAAAGATGGTGTGCAGAGTCAGGGTGCCAAGACTGGTGGGATGGCTGCCCTGGGGTAGTGAGTCAGACCAGGGAGGCCCTTCCGGACAGTCCTGCCCCTCAGCACACTCTCCAGAGGGGATGGAATCCATGTCCCACCACCGCTCCCCTCCCTTGTTCCCCAGACACCCTGTCCCAGCCCACAGCCTGCCCTTTTCCCCACCAAACACAACCTGAGGCTCCACCCAGCCCAGGCCCTTAGTCCCTGGCCAGGTCACTCCTGTCCCCACTGCCAGTGCAGTCACCTGACTTCAAAGCCCTCTGCTCCCCATGTCCTTTGGTGTGGGACAGTGCAGAGACTCCCACATCCGCCCCCTGAGCCATCAGGGGACCCTCATGTGCCCCAGGCTGATATGTTTGTCCAGCCCTCGGGGAAGCCAAGCCTGAAGATCCCTGCTCCAGAGTAAGAGGCAGCTGCCGTGGGCCCCAGGGAAGCCCCACAGACTCCAGGGATAAACTCCAACTTTCAAGCATGTGTGCGTGTCTCTCCTTTCCTGACCCTGTCCTAAGTCAGAGAAACACAGACAAGAATGGAGTAGAGAAGCAAGAGAAGCTGAAGAAAAAGGAGGAAAAAAAATAAGGGACCTCAACTTATCATCTTCCCAAAGGAGACCCCCACCCCCGGCCTTGGAGTAAACCACCAGCCCTGGGAGAGGTGAGGCCACACCAGGCCATGATGCACAGGCAGTGTCTGATCTGGACAGCCCGGGTTTGAGCCCTGCCTCAGTCCTCGTGATCATGCGATCCCCAGCAGGTTAGGTAACCTCTTTGTACCCCAAAGTCCTCGCATGTAACACAGGGACCACAACTGTTCCCCCTCACGGGCTTGTTGCAAGGATTTGATAATCCATATTTGCAAGGAGTTGCTCACGTCACAGAGGAACAGATAAATGGAAGCTTTTAATAAAAGGTGTGTAGAGGGATTCATTCTCTCTCCATTCCCACCTTAGAGCTATGCTGTGCCAGGGAACAGGAGCAGGAGGGAACAGATGGGTTCTGGGAGACTTACCTAAAGTCAGATGAGCTAATAAGAGGCGGAGCTAAGATTTACACCCAGCATGGTCTGGTTTCCAAGTTTCACACCCCCACCCCTCCTGCAGGCTGAGCCAGCCTCAGACCACTACCCAGCCTTCATCCTTGCCCATACCCGTGCTGCCCCAGGGAGAAAATAGGACATGCTCCCATTGCCCCCCACAGCCAGAGCCTGTCCCAACAGCCTTCACAGCCTACCCTGGCCAACCCACTCCAACCACAAGCCCGCTCCCCCCTCTCCCAGGCATGGTCACCATCTATCCTTTCTGGGCTCTAAGGGGCTCACTACGAAAGCACACTCTTTCTGTGACCACTTACACAGGAAGAAAGCTGGCTCTGGCTGGTGAGGGCCAAACCAATCCCCAAACCATGGATTTCCTGTGACTTGAGACAACATTTCCCCCGGCCTGGTAAAGTGCTTCCCCAGGGGCAGACAAACCAGCTTCTCCATCTGCAGAGCCGAGTCTACAGGGGGAAAAAAAAAAAAAAGGAGAAAAAGCAGAACTGAAGAGAGCCAGCAAGAGAGAGTAAAAGGCAGAAGGGCCCCGCAGTCACAGAGAGGAGCCTCCCTCTACCAAGGGTGCAATTCCACAGTTAGCCACACGGTGTCGCCCCAGCCAGAGATTCCGGGAAGGAGAGGCAGGAGCCACAGAATCCTCCAAAGAAAGCTCTGGTTGCCCCCCTCCCCTCCAATCTCCAAAGCCCAGCCTGGTAAGCCCCTTCGTGCAAAGCCCAGTGGAGAGACAAGTTTACAGGAAGTCAGGCCTCATCCGCCGAGAGCCAGGTTGGCAGGAAGCCCTGGATTTTGGCAGAAGCTTCCACCATCCACCAGGAGAGGGTCTGTTCTAGAGGCTGATAAATCTTGTTGCAACAAAGCTGGCAGGAGGTGCAAGCAAATTCTGGAACCAGTGCTTGACCAGTGGGCCTTTGGAAATATTCTGTTGCAAAGGGGTGTGTGTGTGTGTGTGTGTGTGTGTGGTGCGTTTATGGCTGTTTTATTGTGTGGGTGACATAGCAGGAACACGGACATTTCCACGTGCTGGCCCCTGGGTCTAGTAGCACGTTTTCATCTGGCTGAGCCCTCAGAACCCCTGACTGCCCGTGAGCCTCCTGCCTCCAGCTCTGACCTCCGAACCCCCTCCCTAGTCTGCGGGGGGGCGGGGCGTAGCTCCACCCACCGCCCCGGCATGGCTCTCATGGCACAGCCTACTTTCCACCAGGGATGAAGTCATCTCTCTTCCTCACAGCACTGACCACAGGGCATTTCACTGGGCAACTATTTGTCAAAACAAAACAACATGTGGATGCCCTGGATGAGTGAATAAAGAGCCTACGAGGATTTGTGATAGACAGCAAACTCTGGGTGACTGATGTCCCTAATGGAGTGAGAATGCCTTGCTGGGCTTCTGGGTGTCCAGCGGGATGAGCAGGCCAGGTCTCTGTCACCCCATCTTGCTCTGAGAGCCACAGAGATGTCATGTGTTCCCTCATCTCCCTTCTCAAATGCTACAGAAGCAGCAGGCAGGGTTCTGGAACATTCATTTGAACTAGATTCAAGGGAGTCCACAGCGCTCTATGTGGAGACTGACCTCAAGGACAGGTGGTATAATGGAATGAACGCCACTTAGACCATGACATTCTAGTAAGCACGTGAATAAAAATCACCCAGGATGTCTGAGGTCTGCTTCTTGCTCAGGGAAGGAGATGGCGGTTCTCTGGCACTCCTGGCCACACCATGGATTGATGGAGCCCAGGGCGGAGGGAGGGTGGGCTTACGGGAGGAGGAAGATGAGGAGAGAAATCTTGTAAAAGACTCTGAAGCCTTAGCATGATAGGACACCCAGAGACATCTCAGATGTCCTTGTTTAAGGTGAAGCCAGAAGTCCATGAAATCCGGGACCCCACGGGGCCCTGGCCCTTCTCTCCACCTGCTTCTCCTCAAGTGAATAGGGGCTGAGTCTGTCTTGGTCCAGGAGCCAGCTTTCTCGCTCCTCCGACACTGAAGACGAAAAAGGGAATGAAAACAAGAAAGGGAAGAGGACCAGGCGAGAAGGGACACCAAAGGGCCCTCTGATGGGATATCCCACTCTGCCTCTCGCCCCCTTCATCGGCATCTATTCCAACACAGGCCCCCACACCAGCAACCATGGACACACCTGGAAGCACTTCTTGGCATGGCCCTCCTGCAGAGATCACTGTCCTTCACCAGCACAGGACTGGGCCACAACAGGGCACACGAGGCACGTCAAATCCCAGCCACTGTCAGAGACCCTCTCTAGCCACTCTTCTCCTTCCAGCTGTGCAGCTCCAGAAACTCTGAAGCCCCCTGCTGCTGCCCAGGGCCGTCTTCTCCGGCCCCCTCCCCCCGTGCAGGCTGTGTGCTCTGTCCCAACGGCCCATCCCTCCTCTCCAGCTCGGGTGTTCAACCTCCCTCAATACTCTGTCCCAGTACTGCTCTGCAGAACTTTGTGTATCAAAGCAGGTGTCATTTTGTATTACCATTATTTGCATATATTACATTCTGTACCACTATACTCTATATGCCAATTCGTCTGGTCCTTAGAGAAAATGATGACTCCATCTGGGCTTTTGGGGGGGTCTACAGTTGGCTTTGACTACCACACTGGGTGCTCTCTCAGGACAAGGGCTGTGCCTCACTCCTCCTGCTATTCCCAGATCTTAATATAATGCCTGGAGTATAGTAGGCATTTAAGGAATGTTGAGTGAGTGCTTGGTTAGTTGGTTGGTTGACTGGTTTGCTGGCTGGTTGTTTGGTTGGATGGATGGATGGATGGATGAATGGATGGATGAATGGATGGATGGATGGATGGATGGATGGATGGATGGATGGATGGATAGGTGGATGTATGGGTGGATGAGTGGGTGGGTGGTTGAGTAGATGGATGGATTAGTGGATAGGAAGGTGGATGAATGGATGGATGGTGGGGTCGGGTGGGTAGATGGGTGGATAGATGGCTGGTTGGGTAGAAGGATGGGTGAATGGGTGGGTAGATGGATGGATAGGTGGTGGTTAGGAAGGGGGATGGTGAACGAGAAGGTGGGTGGATGAAAGGTCGGATACTAGAATAGCAACAGATGTGTCCCATAAATAAACAGAAATAATCCATTTCATTGACAAGGGAGAACTCTCCAAACACAGGCATCAAGAGATTTCTGGCCAGCCTGCTCTGCCAAATAAATGTGTCCAAAGGTAACAGGCATGCCACATCCAGAAGACCCATTTTTTATTAACAACGAGGATGGACTTCTGGCCTGATAAAAACCATCCACCCAGGTGGCTTATAGATGATTCAGGAAGCTTTAAGGGGAAAAAAAAAAAAAAAAAAAAGGCAGCTAAGCTAAGTTGCACTGGGGATTCCTAGGAAAACAGGCAGCTAAGCTAAGTTGCACTGGGGATTCCTAGGAAAACAGGTTCCTATGAACCCTGGGACTGTCTCTTCAACACTCATGGAGCCTTCCATGCCTCCTCAGCCCACAGTGCTCACCTCTCTCCAATCCCAAATTCCAAAGATCTCAGCTACACAGCCAACAGGAGCTAACCAGACAGGATCATGACTCCTCCAGGGACCAGAGCTAGGTGTGTCCACACATCTGGGCCCCACACCTCTAGGCCACGCTTCATCTCTCCTGGACTGTTGCTGACATCCAGGTTACTTTTATATGTGTGTCATGCCTTGTCTCACCCCAGGCAGGGCCCAGTCCCCTCCTCCCTATCATCCGTTGAAGCTCCAGCCTGGCACAGACGCTGCACTCCAGAGAGAGTTTCTACTTGATAGGCGTCCTTGATGAAGTGGGGAGAAGGCAAGAGTAACCCAGTCCAGAGGGGCAGACCCCTTGTCCACACAGCTGTAGGGAGGCTCTGCATTTCCAGAGACAGAGAAGAGAGTTCAGCTCCCACTCCCTCCCCAGGCTTGTTTTCGTGGGAGAATAAACCTTCATGTTGACCCTGGGTCTAGAAATGAGATGCCCTCCCACGCAAAGCAACTCCATGCTCCCAACCGGTCTCAAGACAGGCAAGTGGAGACCAGCTGGGGCAGGTGTTCTTGATGCTCTTTAAGAATCTCTATTCTTCCATTTTTTACAGAAAACCAGCTTGTCCAGTTTGTGAAACCTGCCTGCCTTCAGTCTCACGACACCCAAGTGTCACCTGAGGAAAGGGAGAGCCACAGTCATTACAGACAAGGTACAGAAGCTTCCCTGCTCCTCCTTTTCCTCCTGGGGAGGGGGGACAGTGGTTCAATGGGGAGCCTCCGCCCGGCTCCCTGGAACTGAGGATGGGGTTAGAGGATTGGGTGCAACCTGGCAGCCTCCCATGAACCCTTTCCTAAGCCACCCCCGAGAGCCCCCAGCCCGGCCAGCACCCAGCACCCCAGCCCCATCCAGACAGGGCTGTCCCCCCAACACTACCATTGGAAGAGGTTCCCTAAATCATTTAGGGAAGCAGAAATGTGGGCAGTTGGCTTTTACATGAGCTTAGTAAACTAGAGTCAGTAGCCCCCAAGCAACGTCTCTGATTCTCACACTCCAATGAGTTTTCTTGAGTGGGAGGGAGAAACCAGAGGGAGTGAGAGCCAGGCATGTGCATGAGACTCACAGCCACGGGGCTTTCCCGGGGACACGACGGACACCTGAATGTCATCAGCCAGCGAGTGCATGCGTCTAGACATGGGCCTGCTCGGTCACTGCCAGCAGACTGCCCACTTGATGGGGCACCACCTCTGGGCCAGGCATGTGGGGCACATTCTCTGCAACCCTCACATCCGTCTCACAAGGTAGGTAGGTGTGTGGGCCCCATTTTACAGATGAGCAAACCAAGGTTCAAGAAGGCTAAACAAGTGATCCGCCCTGCAACCGGTCTAGCTTCATCATTCGTAGAGCCCAGGCCGGAAGGAAAGTGCGGGACCTCTTGTTCAAAATCATTACACATTTCAAGACAGTGACAGCAGAGCGTTAAGCCAAGTGTGGAGTCCCTCAGATGCCCCGGATGGCTGCCTGGGAAGCGGGGCTGGAGCTGAGCCCCAGGTTTCTGAGCGTCCCTTCCCTGGAGCATCCCCCACTGCCCGACTGAGGCCCATTGGCCGGGTACGCGGAGCAGCAGGAGAGGCCAGTGTGGAGAACGGTGTTCAGCACGGCCAAGGGCACGTAGTAGTCATAGAAGGTGGTGCACACCATTACGTCTGGGAGGGAATAGGCCGACTATGTGATGGCTAAGCCTGGGGAGGAAAAAACCAGCCTTGGGCTGGCAGCTAGGCCGCAGCATGGCTTCCTCTGGGAAGCCCCACCCAGCCTGTGGCTGAGCCCGGCCACCACACCTGGCTTGCGCCTTGTCCCTCTACCCCCCAACACCCTCCCTCTCTTCTCTGCCTACCCCAACCCTCCCCCCAGAATGAGCCCAGCATCGCCCCAGGGCTTCACACTGGGTAACACACAATCCTGACAATTACCCCCTACCACAAACCCTGCCCTTGTCCTCATTTACAGAGGATGGTGCAAGGGCACAGAGAGGATTAGCAACCCACCTGGGGGTCACGCAGCTAGAAGGCGGCAAAGCCAAGCTTCCACCTGAAGCAGTTCAGGGACAGTCCCCACTCTGATCCCCAAGCTCTGGTCCATGATGACCCCTGAGGGTGCCCAGCTTTTCTTAGTGTGCCTATGACACGGTGCATCCCTCGTGGAAAGATGGACGTTGCAGGGAGAAAGGGGCCTTGCCAAGGCGAGGAGGCATATGGTATCAGTGAGCTGGGGGACAGGCCAGCTGAGAAGTGAGTGTGAAAGGCTAGCCTTTGGCATTTCATTGCTTTAGGTTTGGGAATCTGGGACAGGAGGGTTCCCGAAGGGCCCTTGGGAGACCCGTCTGCCACAGCTTTCCTTTGAAAGAACAGACATCACCGTCCTTTTCAAAGGGAGCATGTGTGTCCAGGGACCTGGCCCAGAAGGCTTCCCCAGCTATCCTCACCAGGTCTCCTCTGGGAGAGACAGCCACAGACTTGTCCATCCAGGGCCTCGAGGGTCCAACCTATGGTCACCTGTTAAGACCCAGAGAACACTGGAATCCCAGTTCAGGGCTGACCCAGGCCTCAGCCGCACCAAGGTCAAGCTCTCCCTCTGACCCCATTGGACAGATGGGGTCGGGTCCCAGCCAGGTGGTGTTTCCCTGGGTGACAAAGGCAGAAAGAGCTGGGAATCAGCAGGCTGCCTATGGGACATCCACTTGGAAGTGCCTCCTGGGGGATAGACTCTTCCCCAGACTGATCTGGAGTGGAAGAGTCTCCTCTGGCCCAGGATGCATTCACTCTGGGTATGTTGGTGGGGGCTGAGAGGCACGCCAAGCTCCGCAGGCGACACAGGAGCAGAGGAGCCGCAGATCCTGCCCAAAAAGGCAGTGGGAAGCCAAATGACTTCTAGTAAGAAATAGACATTTGGTCTTTTCCACTGTTCCAGGCAGAGAGCATGAAAACCTGTGGAACTTCCTAAGCCAGGAGAGCAAGGAAGTTGTCTTTAGTTATGTGAATGAGGTGACTTGGAAAGTACCTGAAGCTTGGGACCTGGTTGTCAGGAGAACCAACCCTGTTACGTGAGGGTTGGAACTTCCAGCCCCACAGCCCTGAACTCTAGGAGGGGAAGGCCTATGGCCAATGATTTCATCAATCCTGACGAATGAAGTCTCCATAAAAACCCAAATGGAGGTTCAGAGAGCTTCCCGGTTGGTGACCATTTGGTGATTCAGGGAGGGGGGAGTGCTCCAAGGACACCCATGCTCCGAGCCCTTCCCCACACCCTGCCCTGCGCATCTCTTCCAACTGGCTGTTCCTGACTTCGATCCCTTGTAGTCAGCTGGTAAGCGAGTGCGTAAAATGTTTCCTTGACCTCTCAGAGCCAGGGTCATGGAGCCTCGGGTATATATTCAGTCTGTAATAACCTGGATTTGTGTCTGGCATTGGCAGGGCTGGGGGCAGTCTTGGGGGACCGAACTCTTCACCTGTGGAAACGGATACGGTCCCCAGGAAGACAGTGTCAGAAATGAGCGGAATTGTAGGACCCCCACCTGCTGTCGGAGAAATGCTTGAGGTGGTGTGGGGACCCGCCCCCCACACCCACACATACATCGTATTGATGCTCAGATCCCTTTAGAGGGCATTCCGGGGCGCAGGAAAAGAGGCAGCTTTGGATTCCAGACTAAGGAAAGTAAACATCCTCTTGAGGTCATCGGGAGTCATGGAAGGTTTCTGAGTGAGGGATTAAGACAGCCAAACCTTGCAAAAATGCATAGGATGGCCTAGAGGGAGGAACAGCTGGAAAGCAGGGAGGAAGCAGGAGCAAACACCATCCCCAGGGGACTGCGGGTTTCCACAGGATAGAAGCAAGAACAGGAAGGAGAGGTAGCTGTGGACAAAGGGGCAGGGAGCTGAGGTGGAAGCCATAGGCCATGGTGGGAGCCCAGCATTGAAGGGCTTGCAGGGACAGAAAGGGTAAGTTCCCAGGTGAAACCTATGGGAGTGTACCAGACCCCGAGGAAGTAACAAATCCAGAAAGCCAGTGATAGGAAGTGAGACAGTTCAGGTGCTGGCTGACCCAGTGGCTATGGTTTGAACCAGATGGCTGTGCCATTTACACGCCACGTGACCTGATCACTTCCCTTCATGGTGCCTCATTATTCTCACCTGTAGTGCGGGTATCATGAGAGCCGCCATCCCAGGGACTGATGTCAAGGACAAGGACACAGCTGTGGTAATGGCTCCTCTTGGAGGCTAAGAGCCAGGCACTGTGCTGTGCACCTCACCTGCAACCCTCATCTTCGTGTCTGAAGAAGATACGATGGGGCTTAGTGAGGCTCAGAAACTCGCCCAAGCCTGAGGGGCTGGAGGCAGCTGGGCCACAAACAGGTATTGCAGGATGCCGTCCCCCCCACCCCATGATGATTCTCTGGTGCTGTCTAGTGGGGGTTCCCAAATGCCTGCTCTTAGCACGAGTCTGGGCAGGTGATCAAGGGCTCTGGAAGCCTCTGGACTAAGGAGTTTGAACTTCATCTGGGGTAACTGGGTCTTAAGTGGGAGGGGAGTCATGGTCATGTGCAGGGAGGGGAGTGGGCAGGTGTGTGGGAGGGGCAGGAGACAGAGAGGAGGCTGTGGTCAGGGTGTAGGGGAGAGGTGGGAAGGTCGGAGCAAAGCCCAGGTCTGGGAGCCATCCGAGGAATATGGGGAAGAGACTCACCTGAACTAACTAATGGACAGGATGGCAGGGGCATGGGAGGGAGGGGAACCTGAGGGTCATTTACAGATTCTGCCTTGAGAGACCAGGTCAGGGTGGAACCAGGAGCCAGGTGAGGCACTGCGGGAGGGGGAGTATGGATGTGCATGCTGGGGTCGTGGGGAGGGATGGGAGGGTCAGTCTCAGTCACAGGGCTGGACGCAGCGTGGAGCCTGGGTTAGTGGTAGACAAGGATGGGCTTGGGAGAGCCTGGTCCAAAGGTGTTGGGGCATGGCGTGCGGTCACCCTGATGCCGGCCTGCACGACAGCAGAGGCCCGAGGCCAGATTCTGAGCTTGCCTCTGCCAGACGACCAGCAGAGCGGGGAGCCGGCAGAAGAGAAGGAGAACGTGCCCACTAGGCAGGAAGAGAAGCAGGAGTGATGTGATGGCGACCAGAGAAAGGGAGGTGGTTCCGGGAGCACCGAGGGGTGGCAGGTGACATGGTAAGCCTGTGTGTGTGTGTCTGTGTGTCTGTGCATGCACATCTGTGTGTGCACGTGTGTGTGTGTGTATGTGTGTGTGTGTGTGAGAGAGAGAGAGTTGTGAAGGGAGGGAGAGGAGGAAACAGGATGGAGACATGATCCTCACAGATACCCTCTTGGACAAGGGAAGACAAGGCCTTTGCTTTAACACCTGAACAGGAACAGGAGCAGGAGGGAGAAGGGACCAGAGCAGGGATACCTGGGGATAGATGGATGCCCACCAGCTGGGGAGAGAAGCAGAGCCAGAAGGAAGGGGCCCCATAGTCGGCCGAAAAACATGGGGAGGCTCAAGGGTCAACACCCAACCTCGCCTGCTTTGGGTTCAGCCCTCGGCTCACTTTGAGCACATGGCTAACTCATCAAAACCTCTTGGGGCGCCTGGGTGGCTCAGTGGTTGAGCCGCTGCCTTCGGCTCAGGTCATGATCCCAGGGTCTTGGGATCGAGTCCCGCATCGGGCTCTCTGCTCAGCAGGGAGCCTGCTTCCTCCTCTCTCTCTCTCTGCCTGCCTCTCTGCCTACTTGTGATTTCTCTCTGTCAAATAAATAAATAAAATCTTTAAAAAAAAAAAAAAAAACCTCTCGACAAGCGGGGTTCGTGACGCCCCCTTCTCTGCCAGGCAGGAAAGAGACCCGCCCGGACATGCGAGCTGCTCCCCCCGCCTATGACAGCAAACGGTTAAGGTTTTGGAGATCCCACAAAGTGACTGTTAAACCCCGCCAGCACAGCTCTGGACAAGTTTCCCACAAAACACTCGTCAGGAACCTGGAGGAGGCACAGACATTCCCGTGATTCTTCTGCAAGCCCATCGAGGCCTTCTGGTGGGCTCCGCTCAGGACTCTGCCTGCCGCCCAGGAGGAAACTGTGCCACTGGGAGCTGCGGGAAACACTCAGAACAGAGAAACCTGCACACCTACCTTAGGCCACCCTCACATTCAGCGCCCCCTTCTGCCAAAAGAAGCCGGAGCCTGAGGCTCAGGCTCACACCCTAACTCAGCTCTGCCTGCGCACCCCCCAACCCAAGCTCGCCTCTGCGGGGGGCCACCAGGAGCTCTGTGGGCGGCTCGCTGTCTTCCATGCCTGCAACATGCACTTAGTGAGAAAGTCATCTCAGCAGGAAGTCGACGTGGGGCCCGAATCACTGCCCAATGCCGGCCAATTCTCACGAGCTTTCTGCCCAAATCCATGTTGATTTGGGCAGAAAGCTCGTGAGAATTGGCCAGAAAGCCCTGGCGAACTTGCTTCAGGCGGCGGGGGACTCAGGGGGAGTCGCCTGGGCCCAGACTGGGGTCCCGAGTGGTGTCGCCCGAAGCCCACGGGAAAGCCCTCTAAACACTGGTTGCTCACACGGCCCCTGTCTCCTCTGAATGTTGGCTAACCCTGCCCTCTACTCAGACCCCCAGGGAGCCTGCTTGAGCAGGGACAGGTTGGTCCTCCCACGCCCCTAGGCCCGCACCCTAACCCTGGGTTGGGTTCTTATACTTCCATCTATAGAGTCTTGGCCCTGAAGCCCCCCCCCCAGACTGAGAACCCCGAGCCATACCCCAGGGGACTGCCTGCCCCCCAGGAGGAAACCGTGTCATTTGGAGCTGTGCCAATCCCACAGAATAGGAGAAACTCCTTAACCCCCTGAGGCCACCGTCAACATTGGCGGCCCCTCTGCCACAAACCCAGAACCTGAAGCCCTGTCTGACTGCTGCCCTCCCCTCAGCTCCCCTGTGATCTCCCTCAGTACCCGCAGATCTTTCCTGTACTCCCAGACTCTCCTGGGACTCTTCCTGGGGCATATTCGGAGAACAAAGGTCATGTCAGGGCCCCAGAAACCTCTGACACTGGTTATAACAAGACTCTGGGATGTTAATGAAGTCCCAAGCCGTGGGCCATCTCAGAGTCTGTCTGCAAAGACATGGTTGGTGTGACAGAGGGTGGAGACAGAGTGCTGTCTGCGCTGACATGTGCTGACAGAGGGTGGAGGAAGATGGAAAACACTAGGCTTCTCCATCATGACGGCACAAGTGGCCAGGCCAGGCCCATGCCAGTGCCACAGAGGGCCCAGGAAGCCAGGTGCTCCATAACATTGCTGAGGGCTGAATCACACTCGTCCTGAAGCCCACACATGCCAGATCCTCCACTAACTCAGGAGAAGCCCAAATGTGCTCATGGTCTTGGCCTGAACAAGACAAGCACCTGTGTGGTATAGAACCTGCAAGATATACCCACCAGGCAGTGGGGACTGACTCAGCCAAACATGGGATTCAACCACAGACAAACGTGTTGTGGGAAACTTGAGGCTGACAGAGAAATGCGGTAGGGAACTCCTGAGGCCTTCATTGTTGGCCAATCTCACTATCATCTTTTTGTCCTTTCATGGTCAGGGCCCGGGGTCAGGCAGGATAGGTCCCAGTGTCTCCCCACTCTGCCACTGGACAAGAAGAGCCCTCTCCCCCATCATCCATCATGTGGCAGATTTGGGGTGGGGGAAACTACCACCCATGGGCCAAGTGGACCTCCCCCCCACCATATTCTCCCAATCCAGTGTGTCTGGAACTTTAGTTATGGACGTTCTGTGGCTGCTCTCAAGCCACAAGGCAAGAGTGGAGTCATTGCTGGAGACACCACATGGACTGCAACACCTCACAGAAGATCTTTACAGAAGACTTTCCAGAAAAGTCTGTGTCAGTCCCCAGTCTCAGAGATCCTCAGATCATGTCCTTTCTATAAGTAGAACGTAGCACCTTCTGGGTCAAATCTAATGTCTTTACCCCCAGAGGCAAGGACTTCCATCCTTTTAGCCAGAACGCCATCTCCTTCCTCCTCTATGGACACTATGAATGGCACATCTACAGGTCTGCAGCCCAACAGGAATTCACTGTTGTTTCCGCGGTGGTGATGCTCAGAAATGGAGGTGTGAGTGTGAATGTGTGGGGGTGAGCGTGTGTTTCCTCTTTGTTAGCCACGGTGTGCAAGAAGAATACAATACAGCGTGCTTTCTGTCCCACAGGAGTGGCCACGCCATGTGTTTGCAGAGTGATCTCAGAAGGAAGCCACCTTCATAGCACAAACTTCATCTGGGAGGACTCCCAAGTCCCTTGTCCTGGACACTAGATCCCACCGAGGCTGGGGGCACATAGAGGGACAGAGACTCCCCCTGTCCATCAGGGTTTGGGGGGACGCCCACTGTTCCAGGACCAAAGGTCCCAAAACCATTCATCTGGCTGTCATGCAGCCAGGCATCTGTGAGAGAGATTGGCTCCAGGCAGAAAGGACAGACCGAGAGACAACAAATGACAGTCTTGTGTGACAAGTGCCATGACAGAGGACACTCAGGAGGACTGGGGGTGCTAGGGAGACCAGGAATCCTCCAGGATCACCTCTGAATGCGGACCAACCCTCTCTTCTACACAGTCCTCTGTGCAGCCCACCTCAGCCCCAGCCTATCATGCCCCTAGGCCCTAACCCTAAGCCTGGGTTTGGTTCTCGGGCTTCCATCCCCAGAGGCCTGGCCCCCAAGCCATCTTGATAGGGGACCCCTGTGCCACACCCCAGGAGTTCACCTGCCACCAAGGAGGAAACTGTGCCCTTTGGAGCTGCAGAGAACCTTCAGAGCAGGAGAAACCTGCATGTACCCCAGACGCCACCCCCATACTCAGCGGCCCCCTGGGCCACAAACCCAGATTTGACGTCTCCTTTGAACCATACCCTCTGACCAGATCCCCAGCGATCCCTCCTCAGCGCCGTCAAATAGGGCCTGCCATGCACCAAGGCCCGAACCCTAACTCTAGTTTGGGTTGTCAGTCTTCCGTCCCCAGAGGCCTGGCCCCCCAATCCCTCCAGATTAGGGACCACTGAGCCATACCACAGGACTCCGTCTGCCACCCAGAAGGAAACCGAGCTGTTGGGAGCTGCGGGAAACCCTCAGAGTGGGAGAAATCTGCTCACCCTCCTCAGGCCACCCTCACCTTCGGCATCCCCTTTTGCCAAAAAATCCGGAGACTGAGGCTTAGGCTTACACCCTAACTTAACTCTGCCCCTGGGGAACTTACCTCTGAGGGGGGCTCTGGGACCCATGTGGCCCCAGTTCGTGGTCTCTAATGGAGGCAACACGCACCTAACAAGAAAGTGCTCTCAGCACAGAGCCACGCGAAGCCCAAATCCCCGCCCAATGCCGGCCCATCGTCAGGAGCTTTCTGCCCAAATCGATGTCGATTTGTGAGAATCAGCTGGAAAGCCCCAGCGAACTCGCTTCTAGCTGTCCAGGACTTCAGGAGAGCCTCCTGTGCCTGCCCCGTGGTCTCGAGTGGTCCTGCACGACCCCTGTGTGGAGGTGCTCTAAAAGCCACGCGCACACATGGCCAAACACTTGTCTACACAACCCCCTGGAGTGCCCGTCTCAGCGCTGGCAGATCGGGCCTGATATGCCCCTAGGCCCTATCCAAACCCTAGGCTGGGTATTCAGGCTTCCGTCCCCAGGGGCCTGTCCCCTAGGGCCCCAGACCAACACCCCAGGTGTCCACCTGCCACCCAGATGAAAACTGCCATGTGCAGCTGCACAGAACTCTGAGACCCGGAGAAACCTGCATGCCTCCCTGAGGCCACCCCAATATTCGGTGGCCTCCTGGTCACCAACCCGGAGCCTGACGTGCCCCATGATGCCTGTCCTCAACTCTGCCCCCTGGGGATCCCGCCTAAGCGCTGGCAGATTGGTCCTGCCATGCCCCTAGCCCCTAACCCTAATTCTAAGTTGGGTTTTAAGGCTTCTGTCCCAAGAGGCCTGGCCCCCAAGCCCTCCAGACTGGGGACCCCTGAGCCACAGCCTAGGACTCCGTCTGCCACCCAGGAGGATACTGTGCTGTTTGGAGCTCACAAACCCTCAGAGAGGGAGAAACCAGCATATATCCTCCCCAACCCCTGAGGCCACCCCCACCTTCAGTGCCACACTGGGCCACAGACACGGAGCCTGAGGCTCAGCCTGAGCCCCTCCCTCAACTCTGGCCCTGGAAAGCTCCCCTCAGCGGTGGGCCTCAGGGGAGACGAATGGGTCCGGCCAAGTTCCCACATGGCTGCAAAACACACGTGGCAAGAAAGTGCTCTGAAGAGCAGACGCGAGCGCGAGCGCTGCCGAATCAACACACAACGCCAGCCAATTCTCACGAGCTTTCTACCTAAAGCAATATCAATTTGGGCAAAATGCTCATAAGATTTGGCCAGAAACTTCTGGCAGAACTTGCTTCTGGCTGCGTGGGGCTTCAGGGAAGCCACCTGGGCCTGGCCAGAGGTCCCATGTGGTCGCGGCCTGAACCCTGCGAGAAAGCGTTCTAGAAGCCAGGAGCACGGGTGGCCAAACCCTCCCTCTACTCAGCCCCCTGGGGTTTCGTTTTCAGCGCTGGCAGATAGGGCCTGTCATGACCCTAGACCCTTTCCCGAACCCTAGGTTGGGTTTTCAGGCTTCTGTCCCCAGGGGCCTGTCCCCCAAGCCCTCCAGATTCGGGACCCCCAAGCCATACCCTAGGAGTCCACTTGCCACCCAGAGGGAAACTGTGCCGTTTGAAGCTGTGCAGAACCCTTCAGAGCCGGCGAAACCTGCATGCCCCCCCCCCCACCGAGAACAACCCCAACTCTGCAGCCCCCGGCTACAAAACCTGCAGCCTGACACGCCAACTGACCCCGCCTTCAACTCAGCACCCCAGGGAACCCGCCTCAGCAAAGCTCTGGGATCCCCTCCTTCTTCCAAAATTACACTGGCCCAAGCCGTTCATGAGAAAGGCAAAAGGCCGCCTCCTGAATGCTTAACGCCTCCTCTCCTCTCCTGTCCCATGTCTCTCCACTTCCCTTTGTACCTGGGCAAACTGGAAGGAACAAGTGAATGGAACATGTACGTGCTCTGAGATCTGAATCTTTCACGGCAGCTTTCTGAGGACTCCTTATTCAACAAGAAACTAGCGTATCCTACCACAGAGTGTTTGAAAACGATCGTCTGCAGAACAGGAGAGCGAAAATCACTCCATTTTTACCTCCCTCCTCGTGAAGCAGAACATGGTCTTCTTTCCTTCATTAACTTTAATTCCAATTCATTTCCATGCAGTGGTAATCCCTTTGCTTCAGGGGTAGGATTTCGTGATTCCTCACCTGTGTAGAACAGCCAGAGCTCATCACAACAGCCTCCCTAATAGCCATCACCCATTGAACCCTTCCCCCCACTCCCCTGCCCTCTAGCAACCCTCGGTGTGTGCTCTAAGACTGAGTCTGTTTCCTCCTTGGCCTTTCTCCCCTCACTATGTTCATCTGTTTTCTTTCTGAAAGTTCCATAGGAGTCAAGTCATAGGGTATTGGTCTTGTCCTACTGATTTTGCTGAGCTTAATCCACTCTAGATTGATCCACATCCTTGCAGATGGTAAAATTTCATTCTTTTTGACGCTGGGTCCTGTTTCATTGTATATAGATATAGTAGATATAGATATAGGTATAGATATAGATATAGGTATAGGTATATAACACATCTTCTCTCTCCTTTCTTCAGTGAATGGACATTGGGACTCCTCCATAGTTTCGCTTTTGTTGGTAACGTTGCTATAAACATCACTGTGCTTGTGCCCCTTTGAATGTGCATTTTTTTGCCCTTTGGGTAATACCTAGGACTGCATTTGCTGGATCCGAGGGTTATTCAGTTTTTAGCTTTTGGAGGAACCACCATATTCTTTTTTTTTTTTTTTTACCACCATACTCTTTTCTAGAGTCCCTGCAACAGCTCGCATGCCCAGCGACAGTGCAGCCGGGTTCTGCTTTAAGCAGAACATTTCCTGCCAGCAATTTCCTAAGGAGGAAATGGAAAACCTGTGACCTATGGAATAACATGACTCCCCCAGCATCAGGCAGGAAATCCACCCCAGGGTTCCTGACGCCAAGCCCTTTGAAGCCATCAGCATGCCTCTATCCAGGAGAATTCCTAAAAACTCTCCTTCTAACCTCACCACCCACAAAACTGGGTGTCCCTGGCCCGAGTTCCCCGGATGATTGCAACACACACCTAGCCAGAAAGCGTTCTCAACAGTGGGCGCCAATGTGGCCTGAATCACTGCACAACACTGGCCAATTCTCATGAGCTTTGTGCCCCAGTCGATATGGATTTGGGCAGAAAGTTCATGCAAATTGGCGAGAAACCCCAAGTGAACTCCCTTCCGGTTGTGTGGGCCTTCAGAGGAGCCTCCTGTGCCTGGCCCAAGATCCTGAGCAGTCGCGGCCCAACCCTTCGAGAAAGCACTCTAAAAGCCAGGAACACGCGTGGCCAAATCCTCCCTCCCCTCAGCCCCCTGGGGTGCTGGTCTCAGCGCAGGCAGATGGGGCCGGCCATGCCCCTGGGCCCTAAGCCGAACCCTAGGTTGGGTTCTCAGGCTTCCGTCCACAGAGGCCAGTCCCCCAAGCCCTCCAGACTGGGGACCCCTGAGCTATACCACAGGACTCCGCCTGCCACCCAGAAGGAAACCAAGCCCTTGGGAACTGCAGGAAACACTCAGAGCGGGAGAAAGCTCCTTGCCCACCTCAGGCCACCCTCACCTTCGGCGCCCCATTCTGCCAAAAGTAGCCAGAGCCTGAGGCTCAGGCTCACACCCTAACTCAACTCTGTCTCTGGGAGCTCGCCTCTGCGGGGGGCCTCTGGGAGCAGTGTGGGCCCGGTGCGGTCTCCCATGCCCGCAACGCACACCTAGGGGAAAGCGCTCTCAGCACAGGCCCGGCGCACGGCTGGAATGGCCACTCAATGCCGGCCAATTCTTACAAGCTTTCTGCCCAAATCCATGTCGATCTGGGTGGAATGCTCCGAGAATTGGCCGGAAAGCCCCCAGCGAAATCGCTTCTGGCAGTGGGGGGCTTCGGGGAAGCCTTCCGTCCCTGCCCCGGGTCCCCGCGTGGTGTCGCCCAAAGCCTACGGTAAAGTGCTCTAAAGGGTGGGCGCACACGCTGCCCTGGTCTTCTCCGAATGCCAGCCACACCTGCCCTCCACTCAGCCCCTGCCCTACCTCCTTCCCTGGAGTCTGCCTCAGCCTCGGCAGGTGGGGCCTGACATGCCCCAGGCCCAAACCCTAACCCTGGGTTGGGTTCTCAGGCTTCTATCCCCAGAGGCCTGGCCCTCAAGTCCTCCAGATTGGGACCCCTGAGCCATATCGCAGGACTCCACCTGCCACCCAGGAGGAAACCGTGCCCTTGGGAGCTTCAGGAAACAAAACGGGAGAAACCTGCTCACCCACCTCAGGCCACACTCAGGCCCACGGGCAGCCCGCTTCTCTGACACTTACCCACAAAGACACCCTCGCACCGCTGCCTCCAGGGAAAACGCTTTAAGGAGCCACCTGAGTTTGCCTTGTTGCTTCCCCAGTCACTATGATCTTTCACTCATTCCACAAGGATTTACTCTGCTGGATGCTCTGCTAGGCGCCGAATATGTAGCAGTCTAACAAGCGGAATAAGACTGCCCTCGGAGAGCTCATGCGCTAACGGGGGTGGCCGAAATTAAAGACACGAACAGGTGACTTCTGCATGGCATGGCAGGTGTGATATGTGTTGTGGGAAACCACAAAGCTGGGAAGACGGATGAGGTGTGGTGGAGAGGGGCAGGAGGTGATGTGGTTTTGGAATGTTGATGAGATTCAGAGCCAATGGCCAAGAAAGAATTCTGGAGACATCTTTGGTGCAAAAAAGGTGACTTTGTTAAAGCACAGGGACAGGACCCTGGGGCAGAAAGAGAAGCATCAGGTGATTCCAAATAGCTTTCCGGGTGCTGCCTCGCTGGTCACCCCGCAGGGGGTGACACCCTGCCCCCCCCCCCGACCTGCTGCAAGAGGTGGGCGAGCAGTCAAGGCAGCAAAGGGCTGGTCATCACCCACCCATGCAGGTCTTCATGAAGGTCACCAGGGCGCCTCCCTGACCGAGGCCCCCGACAGGTAGGTCCAACATGGATTCGGGAATGTTCAGCTCATTTATTCTGGTGATGACCAAACTCTGGGGATAACGACAGGCAGGTCTATGTCCAGAAAGTTCTCTGGCTGCCAGGCTCAGGGCATCTGCTCTCCATCATCACTCGGACCCTCTCCCGGGTGATCTCAGTCATCCCCTCCTGCACAAGCTGCTCAGAACCCTCTCCAGCTTTCCTGTCTCCATGGCGCCAAGCAGTCAACACCCTCGTCCCCTCCGTGTCTTCCGACTTCTTCCCCTAACATCTAAGTGAGATGGGATCTCTTGGACCGAGCTGTGTTTTTGCCTAATTTCGTTTTTTCATCCTCCCCGCAACCAATACAGTTATGACAGGACAAAGGTACTGCCCAAGTCCTAACAGAAAATGTCCTTTGTTCTCAATGCACCCCCCCCCAACCCCTGTTAACCTGGCCCCGGAGGCAATCGCTTCTAAAATACAGAAAATCATATTCCTGCTAATTGGTCCATCACATAAGCTCTTCTTTGATGCTCTGGTAGAAAAACACAGCTTGCATCACACACTGGGTGACTTTGCCGGGATTCATCACTAAAAAAGATTTTCAATCCTCTGCCTGATGTTGAGAGTACTGAAGACTTTTCTTTTCCTTTTCTGTAATTTCAAAGAAGAAATTTCCCAGTCTCTCACGCTAGAACTTGGAGAGGGAAACAGTCCTCGGAGCAAAGCTTTTCTCACGGAGTAACACCTACCCCTTGCGGCCTTTCTGGTTATTGCACGTAGATGGCGCTATACCTCTACTACTCTGACTAGGGCTACCGTCACTGTCCTCAGGGATCTTCTATCCCAGAGAGCTTGAGAAGTCCTCTAACTCCATTTCCTGTCTTCAAACAGGTAAGGTTTCTTAGCGCCACTATTTCTTTATCGTACCAGCCCAGAGAGGTTAAGAGGCTTCTCCGATGTCACACAGCAAATATGTGGAGTATCTTACCTCAGGATCCTGCAATCCTCTGACTGCTTTTTATGAAGAGGAAATCCTTCTTCAAACTAAATTCTGCCAATTATAAAAAACACAAATGCGGAGGTGTTCTGAGTAAAGTGTACGCCCCTTTGCTCAGCGCACCTTGGGACTGCTTCCCTGGTGAATCCATGTGGAAACATCGTTGGAACCGGGGAAGGATCCCTAGGAAAATGTCCTTCAGTTCTGAGGTAGTTTATATGACCAGTTTTCTGTTCTGGCCAGACAAGTCCCTTTTATTAAAACACATTCTTTTCTTATCTCGATTATTAGCAACTCTTCATTTTTACGTCTCTCTTCCCAAGAGAATATCTAAGTTGATTGGTTTGCAATTTCAAGTAAATGTGGTTTTTTTAAAAAAAGATTTTAATTATTTATTTGACAGACAGAGATCACAAGTAGACAGAGGCAGGCAGAGAGAGAGAGGAGGAAGCAGACTCCTTGCTGAGCAGAGAGCCCGATGCGGGGCTCTAACCCAGGACCCTGGGATCATGACCTGAGCCGAAGGCAGAGGCTTTAACCCACTGAGCCACCCAGATGCCCCTCAAGTAAATGTTTTAAACCTCCAGTGACAGAAACGAGGGCAACATTGGCCTTGGGTAGGGGGGTGACAGCAGCAGGAAGGAAGAGCATCCCCCGCTCCAGACTGTGGCCCGGGAGCAGCTGGGTCTGAGGCAGTGAGAGGATTCTAGCAGAGGCAGGAGAAGAGGGTCAGAGAAAGGAGCAGCAAACTGTGGGGAGGTGGGGGAAGCTTTCAGTTACGCAGTCAGTCAGCCGTTGAACAGATCAGGCTGATTCCACACATCAAACCCTTAAACAAGAGCGACGAGATCTCTGACCTCGTAAAGCTTATGGTCTAGCTGGAGAAGACAAACACTAACAACAAAACACAGATGAGTGGGATAGTTTCTGATCGTGATTCTGGAATGTGGGGAGCAACGTTAGAGAGTCTGGCCTGAGGGGAGGCACTGGGCCGCCTCTTCAAGTGTGAGAGAGAGTAAGCTAGCTGGAGGAAGAGAGAAAGCAGACATGTCAAGCAAAGGGTACACGCTTCCGGTTATAAGAGGAGTATGTCCTGGGGATGGAAGGCACAGAATGGTGTCTATAGTGACAAGGACCATTCTATATACTTGGAAGATGCTAAATGTTCTCATGTGAGGCAGTAGAGGTCTTAGCTAACGCTTCTGTGGTAATCATTCCACAATACCTATGTATCAAATCAAATTGGCACATTGTACACCTAAACTTACACGATATTATAGGTTGGTTGTACCTTAATGAAGCTGGAAAATTTTAATATAAGTAAATAAATAAGTCACAAAATAGCACCATAACTTTCTTTTTTTTTTAAAGCCAGGCACTCAACTCAGTTAGAAAGCCAAGGGCCCTGCTGCCTTTAACTCCTTCCAGGAGGGGGCGCTGATGTGTGTACTGCAGCACCTGGAATTTTCCACTGTGGCATCACCCTCTTCAACTTAGCTCCTCAAAAACTACATAGCAAGATCAAAATGATCAGTGAAGACCGATTTAGGGCAGAGGTGGTGGAAGAAAGGGGAGAAAAAGAGAAGATTTAGGCCAGAGAGTATGTCCAAAGTCATCGACCACATTTTTTTTGTTTCAGTTGTTGTTGAAAATATGCGTGTTTTTAAATAAATGTTTTATTATATAAAACTTCAATCACAAAACAAAATCATAGAGATAATCGTTCAGTGAAATACCATGGACCCATCTCCCACATCGGCAACCACCAACTTTATTCTTTCTGTCTTCATATACTTCCTTCGTCGGGTCACTTGTTTATTAAACAAAATTTTTGTGCTGTCATTTTTAAAAAGCGAATCCAAGACACTGAATCATTTCACCAGTAAATACTTTAGGATATGTCTCTAATGGACCAGGATTCTTTTTCATTACGCAGAGCACAATACCATTGTCATAACAAGTTAAATTTAATACAATTCCTTAACATATTTGTTTTTTAATACATTTTACATGACATAATACATAATACATGACATTTTCCATATAACCCCTTCCAAGGGCAGAAGAATAGCCATCTTGGAAATGGGCCATAATTTATTCCGTTAAAATACATACTTAGCTATTCTGAATGCATACTGACTGAAACCAACATCTTGATCTCTCAGTGTGGTGTCTGTGTAAAGAAATCCTACTAAAAAGCAGGTCTTTCAGACCCCTTGGAAGGTAACTGGGGAGCCAGAACAGCATATGCGAAGTCCCTGCTCTTGTGGGAGTCTGTTGTGATGGGGATCCGGTAGACCTTTGCACGCCGGCTCACGGGGCGGGCCCCCTCCCATCCCATTCCATCTTAGAACTGCTTGGAGCCTATGCATTTTCTAAAATGTTCTAAAGAATACATCCCTCATTTCTGTGGGGAGGCACTGGGTATCTGTTACCTCAGTTGAGCATTTTCACCAAATTAATAAATATAGCTAATAAGTAAGGTCAGAAAATACAGTTACGTCAATATCAAAAGTCAGGAAGGTAAATGTGCCAAGTTTATGTTTGAATACTGATCAACTAAATCGTTCTTTCTGGACAAATTCTAGAAGCCTGTGGAGCTGTCACAACGTTGTCTGGGATCTCAAGATTAAACCACAACTGACATAGGCAGAGACAGCATTTTTGTGCCAATATAGCAAATCTCAGCCCACCTTCATCACAGGATGGCCTGGTTCTCACCACACACACACACACACTCACAGCTTCATACATGCACACTACAAGTCACCCCCAGTCATTTTTTTTAAAACTGTTTAAAAAGATTTTATTTACTTATTTGACAGAGAGACCCAGAGAGAGAAGGAACAGAAACAGGGGGAGTAGGAGAGGGAGAATCAGGCTTCCCACCAAGCAGGGAGCCTGATGCGTCCAGGGATCCCTAGTCATTCCTGCTGCAGCCCCAGAGGCATCCCATTGAAAGCAAACACAGAAAACCAAGACGTTTTCTGGAAAATAATCCTTTTCCTTTTCTCTATAAATTTTATTGCAGTTTGAATCGAACAATCTGCATCTCCTAGAAAAGCTGAGAAGAGAAATGTAGTTCAAAATGGCTTTCCATAGCCCAAAATACCTTCCGTTTTCTTTCAACTTACCTGGATACAGAACGTGTCTGGAGGAGATTTTCTTTACTAAATGTATGAAGGTGGTTTTTGTCAATATGATATTCTCATTTTTGTTCCCTTACGTTTGGGCAGATGCATTCTTCTAAAATAACCACTTTACCTGCCTGGGTTTGAGTCCCAGGTCTGTCACCTACTAACTCTGTGTCGCTAAACCTCTCTGTCATTCTTGTTGGTAAAGGGAGGATAATAGTGATAATGCCTGTCGGATGGTGGTGGTATGAGGACCGAATAAGTTCTCACAGACCAACATTCAGAACCATGGCTGCTACATAACCATTTCCTTCTTTTTTTTTTTTTTTTTAAGATTTTATGTATTTATTTGACAGACAGAGATCACAAGTAGGCAGAGAGGCAGGCAGAGAGACAGGAAGGGGAGCTGGCTCCCCACTAAGCAGAGAGCCAGATGTGGGCCTCGATCCCAAGACCCTGGGATCATGACCTGAGCCGAGGGCAGAGGCTTTAACCCACTGAGCCCCATACATAACAATTTTTTAATAAATATCTGCCATTGTTATTATTATTACTATAGGTCATATTTACTTCAAATTAGCCAGTCTCTTTCAAAAACATGAGAAAGCCTTATCTTGATTACAGTTATAATACATGTCCATTATTAAATATCCAAACAACATAGAAAAATACAAAGGAGAAAAGAATAGTAAAATTCGCCTTCAGAGAAACCTCTGTCAACACTTTGAGCATCCTTCCAGAGAGTTCCAGTGTCTGCATACCGAAGGTAGTATTACATGCCTGATGGCCGGGGGCTCCTCGTGGACATTTGTCTTGGGCAGTGTTTCCGGCATCTGTGAAAACAGACTTGGTGAACTGTGTCCAAGAGGGCAGGAAATAACATGGCTTAGACCAGTGGTTCTCAATCAAGAACAATTCTGCCCCTCGGGGGACATTTTTGGCAATGTTGGGAGATGTTTTTGGTTGTCACCACTGGGGAGAAGGGACTGCCCTGGCATCTAGCAGGGAGAGGTCAGGAATGCTGCTAAACATCCTACAAAGCACAGGACAGCCCCCACAACAGAGAATATTCTGGCTCAAAATGCCAATAGGACCCAAGTTGAAAAACCCTGCCTAAGGTTGTTTCATATCTAGGAGATGATAAATATTAGAACCAGGAGGGTCAGTCAGCTAGAATACACTGGCCTGGTTATCCCTTTTGTTAAACTTCCAAAACACTTCTGTACTGGTTTTCAAAGAGCTGCCCACAGCCGGGGTTCCCCCTGCCAGGACCCTTCCCCAGCCTCCAGCACAGGCCCCAGCACAGCGTAGAAGGTTCTAGAGCTGGTGCAGGGAAGGGGCGCCTCCAAGACCAGGCTTCCCCCAACTGCAACCGCTCTGATGAGGCAGGACTCAGGCCTGCCTCGCTCTTCGGTTCGAGATTCTAGCCCTCCCCTCGGTTAATGAGGGAACGAAATTGAAACTTCTCATTTTCACAGAGAAATGCTTAACAATTTCTTCACAAATATTTCCTTTTTTTTTTTTTTTTAAGATTTTACTTATTTACTTAACAGAGAGAGAGAGAGAGATCACAAGTAGTCAGAGAGGCAGGCAGAGAGAGAGGAGGAAGCAGGCTCCCCGCTGAGCAGAGAGCCCGATGCGGGACTCGATCCCAGGACCCTGAGATCATGACCTGAGCTGAAGGCAGTGGCTTTAACCCACTGAGCCACCCAGGCGCCCCGAATAAATAAAATCTTTAAAAAAAAAAAAAGCTTTATTTTATCCTGCTTACAATTATAATACGAGTTGATTATTAAACATCCAAACACAATAGCAACGTTTCTGTTTGTGGTGACAACTTTTGCTTGTCTTATCTTTATACTAGACACGGGAGAAGCTCACCTCTAGGGGCACGGGGGTGGGGGACAAAGTCAAACAGATATCCTTCATGCCAGTCACCTAGGACAAAGGAGGAAGGGGGTCAGCCCCAGTGTGGGGCTGCAGATCAGATGCCGGGGTCCGAGACAGACTGCCTTTTGTCTGCTCCCCTAGGACAGAAGGAGGAGCCTCTCCAGCTCTGCTCAAACCTTTAAAATGATTCTGGAGGAAGGACTTCACAAGCCAAGGGCTGGGAAAACTATGCCGGGGAAGATCTGATTATTTCTAAATGTTATCTTGAAAAGAAAAGAAAGAGGCTTTGTTGAGAAACTCTGCTGCTGGTATCTGCCTCTGGGAGTCCTGAACCTTCCACTCACCATTCTAGAGAAAGAAACTATTGATGGACTGAGGTCCTACCAAGGAGAAAGGAGTTCCGTGATCTTTGGCCAGCAACTCCCTTTGCTGAGCCGCATGAAACCAAGCATGCTGTTTTGCAGCCGGCTTTCCAGTTGAAACACTGTGGGCGTGTTTCCCTGTAAATGAATATAGAAATGCCACCATTTGCAATGACTGCCTAGCATTCCACTGTCGGGATGGAGCTTCTGGGGTGTAGCCCGTTGTCTACAGATGGGTGTTTTACTAAAATTGCTGCAGGGACCAGCCCTATAATTAAATCTTTGTGAGATTTTCCATGGGATAGTTTCCTGAGGTCCAGAGCCCACAAGCGCATCACTGGCTATCTCTTCTCCCAGATCCCAAAGATCCATGGGTGGGGAATAAAGAGACTTTTTAAGAAACCCCAGAAAATATGTTACCAGGACCAAATGCCACAAATGAGGCTTGCCCCAAACTGGAAGCCCGAGGCTCCTGGACTGTGGTGTTCAGTCCAGCCAACCTGACCTCATCCCAGAACCATTCCTCCTCACTCCGACAACACCAAGGGCAATTCTCTAGGGCTGGGACCCAGTGACAGAGGATATGACTGGCCCCAGACAGTTTGGGGCAGGGGGCTTTACTGGCCGGAAGAAAGTCAGACCTGCAACCTTTCTCATCCATCCCCCACTGCCTGCCCTACCTGCCCCAGACCTCCAGGGAGTCAGGGAAGTTGCTGACCTGTCCCCTGGGGGAATAATTGTATTAGTGATAAGGTGGCCTCTGGTGGCTTCGTCAGCAGATTCAAGGCTTTGGGCTGGGTAATCCTCTGGCGTCTGCCCCAGCAGCTGGTGGTCACAAATCGGGAGAGAGCCACTACCCCAGCCCTGCTGGGCTGTCTGTCATCCGGCACCATATAGGCTCTGGCTGGGCCTGAGCCCAGAACAGAGGGTCAGGGTGACAGAGGACCCGGGCTGAAATCAACATAATAAAGTCCAAACCGCAGACAAACAGGCATGTCAAACACCGCTAGTGTTTTTATTCTGATGGATTTATTTTTCGCCATTCTAAGTAACACATACCCACTACTGATGGTCAGGAAAAGAAAAACAAGTTAAAAATGGGCTACTGTGGGGCGCCAGGGTGGCTCAGTCATTAAGCATCTGCCTTCGGCTCAAGTCATGTTCTCAGGGTCCTGGGATCAAGCCCCACATCGGGCTCCCTGATCAGCGGGAGTCTGCTTCTTCCTCTCCCACTCTCCCTGCTGTGTTCTCTCTCTCACCGTCTCTCTGTCAAATAAATAAATAAAATATTTTTAAAAAATAAAATAAAAGGGCTACCGTGTGCTAAGTGCCTTCTCATCTACATGCTCTGAACCCAGTCCCTGGAACCTTCCATTGGCTGAGGAGAGGAAGGTGACCTGGGCTGAGATCCAACCCTGAGGACAAGATCCAGCCCTGGGCCCTGGAATTTCTACCCCTCCCACCCCCACCTTCTGCTGCTCAAGCCAAAGAAATGGCCAGCCTTGTGTGGAAGGTGCCCAGCGGGAAAGCAGGAGCTTGGGAACCAGACACTAGGTTCAAACTCCTAGCTCCACCCCAAGGCTCCTCTCCCCTCTCTGCAGCTGTGTGGCCAGAAGCGATTTGCCTCACCTCTCAGAGACTCCAGTTTCCTCACCTGTGGGTTGAGGTTTGCTGTGAGGTTTGGGTATCATGGAGTGTTGGCGTAAGCACTCTTCTTGCTTGCTTTGTCCTTCCTACTCTTGGCGATGCAAAGGCGTCTGAGGACACTTGACCTGCACGATGGCGCCGTCCTCGAATCCTCCCCTTCCCTTTCTCCCATGACCCACGCTGCCCTGATTTTCCCAGCGGCTCTTCCTTGGCCCAGACCTCCAGGTTCAAGGCCCTCAGCTCAGCCTTGGGCACCTTCCTCCCTGATGCCCATGTATGCTCAGAGCTGCCCCTCGATCCAGGGGCTTCGGTGACCATCTCCGTGGACAAGGTGGGGACGGGCTGGTTGAGGTGTGTGGAGTTGGTCTCCACACCTGAACTCTGGGTGGGTCTGTGGGGAGAAGCTCCAGCCCAGACCCAGGCAGAGGTGAAGGGGTCATGGAAGCCAGGCGTGTGTGCGAGATCGTCCAAGGAGAGGTGTAAAAGTCCTCTGGGCCCCGCTCTGGGGCACCTTGAGGTGATGACCATTCAGAGTGGGGACAAAGAAGGTGAAGACATGCTCCAGAAGTGGGAGAGACAAGCTTTGGGAAAGAGGGACCCATCCATCAAGTTCAAGGGATATGCCTGTGCCTGCGGAGGTGAGGGGGAGCTGGAGACTGTGCAGAGGAGGGCTCTGAGGGCTGCCTGTCAGGAGGGGTGCAGGTGAGCACAGAAGCAGGGGAGGTCAGGTGCGGGACCTCCACCTGGCGGCCTCGATCTTCTGAGGCCCCAGAAAGCGGATTACCCCACAAAGTCCCTCGAGCTGACTTCCCAAATCCCCAGTAGTGCTTCTCTGTCACAGTGAGGGTTAACCCCACTTACAAAAAGGCCCTGCCCCTCCCCCTCTGTCCCCTTCACTCCATGATCCTTCCAGAAATTTCTCACTGTTCCTCTCCCCCTTGGGCTCTAAGCCTGGGCCAAGCGCTGCCCCTCACCCCCGGAAGTGAGCAGGTCTGCCGAGGGTAGGTGGTGCCCTCCCGACCAACCCCAGGGCTGCTCTGTCCTGGGCAGGGAGGGGTGGGGGTGAGCATGGGGGTGGGGACAGAGAAGCAGGGAAAGGAAAGGCAAATTTCCTGAGGCTTGCTCTGTGACCTTCTCAGAGAAATCATCATCATAACTGCCCCTATCGTGTATTATGCTCTTACTGAGTACTGGGCTCTGAAACTTTCGATACCCCTTTTCACAGACATGGAAACTGAAGCTCAGAAAGGCTAAATCACGTGCTCAGGGCTGGGCCGTGTGACTGGCCTGAGTGGGAGCAGGGATTGAAATTTGGCGCTGTCTGGTCTCTCTCCACACTCCCTCTTGGATTGGTCCAAGGAGGCCCAGGCTCCTCCTTTGGCCTCCTCATCTCACAATTACACTGGGCTTGAGCTGGGAAGATGGGGTTTGGGGACAGCAGAGAGGTCAGCCTGCCTGGGAAGGTGAGGCAGGGTCGGGGAAAGGAAGGGAGGCCACCCAATTGCCTGGAGCCAGGCTCAGAGGCTGTGTTCTCACGCCCTCCCCTGTCCTGAGAGCCCTGCTCCCCAGCAACCTACAGCTTCTTCCGCTCCTCCTAGACCTGAAGGAGACTCTCCATCTTGGGCCCCAGGCCCTCCTGCCTCCAGGCCAGCCCCAGACCCTACAGGAGACCCTTTCTTAGTGTGATGGGACCCACCTCCATGCTAGATATGTGGGGAGAACCCTTCCAGGATCTGAGGGTCCTGGGCCCTACGTGGTTCCTTATCAAGGGCTCAGGTGGGAACCTGAGGGTGGAAAGCGGAAGCCACAGTGAACACTGAACCTCACACGCACCCACTTGACACACAGCTCCCAGATATGCACTTGTTCCCAGACACACGCCAAGCAGCTCAAAAAGACTTAAAGTCCTGGGGAACCAGGAATCTACACCTCCCTTCAAGATTTGGCATTGGAGGGCCAGTAGGCTGAGAGCACAGAGCAGAGGGGACCAGGAACACTGGGCAGCAAGGGGGTGGTAGCGAGGGGGGGCAGCGGGACCCATGGGCCCCGGGGGCACCTTGGTAACGCTGCAGGTGTGGCTGGTTGATCCCCTGTGGAGACAGTAAAGATTAAGAGGATCATAAGCTGCGTCCAGCACTGCCCTGGGAGAAATCTCCTAGAGCCAGAGCCGCTGCTGTGAGGGGAAGTTGGGGCAGCTCTGAGTTTAGACAGACGGAGAGACAGGAGACAAGGGGACAGACAGGAGAGGCTTGGGAGGGAGGGAGACCACCAGGGCCATGGAGGGGGAGAAGAAGTAGGAGACAGGAGCACCAAGAGAGGGACAGAGGTCCAAAGAGAAAGGCTGAGGCTAGGCCCACTCGGGAGGCCTCCTTCCAGAAGGAAGGTGAAAGCTGCCCTGGGACGCGCTAGCCCTGGGCCCACTGCCCTAGCGCGAGCTCCAGCATGGCTGCGGCTGGGACAGCCACTGTGGCTGCTTCCAGGAAGGAGTCTCCCGGCAGATGGGGCCTGGGAGACCAGCCGGCAGGTAGGGCTTTCCTGGAGGTAGGGTCTGGGCCCTTGGGGAGTGCAGTGTGGACCCGAGGTTGGCAGGGACCGTATAAGGAGCTCCGAGGGCTGTGGCCAAGAGTGAGGGACCAGGCCAGCACACTCAGAATCCTAGAAAGGCAGGGGTCAGCAGAGCCAGGATGGGACAGCTGAATTGATGGGAAAAGAAAGGAGAGAGAAGCATTCTTCTGGGTCTGGCCTAAGAGCTCCCCCCGGGGTGTGTGGTCCTGGAGGTTTATGTGGGATGAGGAGCCTGAGGCCACCTGCAGCCAGGAACGGGGGATGGGCCAGCAGGCGCATGCAGAGAATGGACCTGGGTTGCAAAGCGGAGGGAGGGGAGAAGCTGGCTGGGAGGGTGGCAGGGTGCGGTGTCTGGATGAGCTGGATGAGAGGCCGGGGTGTGTGTACTGTGTGTGGGGATTGGGAATGGGACTGGGTGGGGAGAAGGGCTCGCTGCAAAGGGGGAGTGACCCAGCCCGGCCCCTGCCCCTTAGGCGTGGGTCCCTCGCTGCAGTGTCGCGTGTGTGGAGACAGCAGCAGCGGGAAGCACTACGGCATCTATGCCTGCAACGGTTGCAGCGGCTTCTTCAAGCGGAGTGTGCGGCGGAGGCTCATCTACCGGTGGGGGGAGGGCAAGACCCCTGCCCGCAATGCCCCCCCGCCCCGCCCCCGCCCCTGTGGGACCCAGGAGGGCTGCAGGATGCTCTGGGAAAAAGGGGCTGGGCCAAACATATCCAAACCCACAGTCCTGGGCCTTGATGGGTGGGACGCTGACACCAGGGTGGGTACCCTTCTGCCGGCAGGTGCCAGGTGGGGGCGGGGATGTGCCCGGTGGACAAGGCCCACAGGAACCAGTGCCAGGCCTGCCGGCTGAAGAAGTGCTTGCAGGAGGGCATGAACCAGGACGGTGAGTCGGGCCCCCGACCCAGAGAAGAGTGACAAAGAGACAGCGGTCCAAGACCGAGGAGGGGTGGTCCTGACCCTTCCTGCCTCCCCAGCTGTGCAGAATGAACGCCAGCCACGAAGCACGGCCCAGGTCCGGCTGGCCGGCATGGAATCAGACGCAGAGACCCGGCTGGAGCCCCTGGTGGCCCCCCTGGCCCCAGCAGGGCCCAGCCCGCGGGACCCCATGCCTGTTTCTGCAGCCAGAGCCCTGGGGCCTGGGGCCCTCACCCCGCCCGGGCACCACCACTTCTTGACCAGCCTTATCACAGCCGAAACATGTGCTAAGCTGGAGCCAGAGGATGGTAAGTGGGAGGGCAAACTGGGGCCCTGAGCAGCCCCTGTCCCTGCCACAGACTAGGGGTTAATGTCCCCATCTCCTCCTCCAACAGCCGATGAGAATATTGATGTCACCAGCAATGATCCCGAGTTTCCCTCATCCCCATACTCCTCCTCATCACCCTGTGGCCTGGACAGCATCCATGAGACATCAGCTCGCCTTCTCTTTATGGCTGTCAAGTGGGCCAAGAACCTGCCTGTGTTCTCCAACCTGCCCTTCCGCGATCAGGTATGTGTGTGTTGTGGGATGCACTTGATTCAGCTGGGTTGGGAGGGCATACACCCCTGTGCAGGTGATGATAGGAGGTGCCCGGAGCTCAGGGCTGGCGGCAGTTGGAGGCACGTGTCTCTGAGTCAGTGTTGGTCAGGGATCCATGTCTCAGGGATGTGACCATTGGGGGCGAGCCCATCTCTGGGCAGAGGGGAGCATGGTCTCTTGGGGATGATGTTGGCTAGGGCCACACAGGGTTTTGAAGGTAGTGCCTGTGACCCCCTGGGTCTTCTCTCCTCCTGGAGTACCTCTGTGTGTGACAGGGCAGTCTGCATTCCCACAGTAGTGCAGTAGTGCACGTGGGAGACTCTGGTGCTCTCTAGGAGCACAGATGACTGTGACTTCAGGGCTCGAGTTCCCACCTAACCTTTTCACCTATAGGACTTCCCTCTGAGCTTATGTGTCATGATAAACCCAGGAAGAGAGGCGCACTGAGGGTCTCAGCCCTTGGCCAGTGCCTTGGATGGAGCCGCTCAGAGGTCAGGCTGAGTCTCCTGAGCTCGCTCAGCTCGGACGCCCGTGGGGACTGTCCCTGCAGCTGCCCAACTTCCATGGCTCTAGGCTTTCCTAAATGTTCCAGTTGAGGCTCTGGAGGGAATGCATAGAGTGTCTTGGAGCCTAGGCATTTGGACCAGATCAGACCAAATCTCAGAGCCCCAGGGCCCCTGGGTCAATGTCAGATGGAGGTCAGGAGATGGTCTGGGTATCCAGGAACAGCCCTTCCTTTCCTAGCGCCCCAGAGAAGGTAGCAGAGGCTCAGCCTAAGCCACAGATGTTGCATCTCAGCCATCATGCTCATTCTTTCTTTGAGCACAGGTGATTCTGCTGGAAGAGGCATGGAGTGAACTCTTCCTCCTCGGGGCCATACAGTGGTCTCTGCCTCTGGACAGCTGCCCTCTGCTGGCACCGCCTCAGGCCTCCACTGCCGGCAGCTCCCAGGGCCGGTTGGCACTGGCCGGTGCCGAGAGTCGCATCCTGCAAGAGACAATCTCAAGGTTCCGAGCGCTGGCGGTGGACCCCACAGAGTTCGCCTGCATGAAGGCCCTGGTCCTCTTCAAACCAGGTCCCTGAGTCTTTGCCCAAGCCTTACAGAAATGTGGTTGGGGGTTAAAGAATGGGAATTCCGGTGATTTCCTTCTGCCTCTCCTTCTGCCTCCACCACCCCACATGGGCCCGGGGTGTGAAGGCTTCCTCCCTAGGGAGCAGGAGGAGCGAGGTGCAGGGCTGGCCTCACCCCTCCTGAGGGTGCTGGCTGACTGCGATGGGGGCGGGCAGGGCGCCCTGGGAGAAGAGCTCACTGCCGGTGCATCTCTCCAGAAACTCGGGGCCTGAAGGATCCTGAGCACGTGGAGGCGTTGCAGGACCAGTCCCAAGTGATGCTGAGCCAGCACAGCAAGGCGCACCACCCCAGCCAGCCCGTGAGGTGACCTGAGCACGAGCCTTCCTGCCCATCTGTCCCTTCACCTCTTTACCCTCCCCCAACCCCCACCTCTTTGACACTGTCTCTGGTGTCACTGATTAGATGGCCCAAAGGTCTGACTTCAACCAAGCATGAATCCAGCATCCCCTGTGTGCCAGGTTGCAGGAGTGGGGACCAAAATGAGCAGAAGACAAAGTTGCTGCCTCCCCTGGATGCCCAGCACAGTGACCCCATTCCAGCTGAGGACCACCCCATCAGATAGTGAGGGTTCAGATACCTATGTCTCTATGTATTTCTACAGATACCTAGGACAGGAGGCCAGTCTGGAAGGTGTAACAGATTGCTGCCAGTGAGAAGGTGGGAGACTAAGCTAGGACAGCGTTCGTGGGCCGGCCTGTCCAGGACTTTGAATGCCAGCTGAAGGCCGTATGTGATTTGGTAGGCAGAGGGGAGTCACTGCGGGTTTTTGAGCAGGAGGGTGTTGTATGCAGAGCTAGAGTGAGTCCAGAGTACACGATCAGGGAGGGAAGCACACACTGCCAGCTTCCAGGGGAGTGGAGGGGAGTCCTGCTCTCTGGGAGTGGCTATAGGGAATGGAAGGGAGAGAACAGTTGCAGGGGCCTCCAGGAGTCAGAACGCGTCTGACTTGGCACTTGGATGGATGTAAGGAGCAAAAGAGGATGTGCTATTTGGGAGAAGCGGGAATCAAGAAAAGGAAAGTCAGGGAGCGCCTGGGTGGCTCAGTGGGTTAAAGCCTCTGCCTTGGGCTCAGGTCGTGATCCCAGGGTCCTGCATCGGGCTCTCTGCTCAGCGGGGAGCCTGCTTCCTCCTCTCTCTGACTGCCTCTCTGCCTACTTGTGATCTCTGTCTGTCAAGTAAATAAATAAAATCTTAAAAAAAAAAAAAAGGAAAGTCAGGAGGAAGATGCAGTTTTGAGGGAACATGATCAGGTCTGTTGGAGCTGCAGGGGAGCATCTCCTAGGGATGCACTTGGCTAAGCCACACGCATGGATGAGAGCCTGCCCGTGGCTGGGTTTGGGGGCGGTAGCTACAGAGAGGCTGAGAGCGTGGCCAGTGGTTACTCACTAAATTTAATTTCACACCCACTAGGGGATGAATTCCTGCAGTTTGAAAAACAGTTTCTGTACTTGACTTTCTGGTTACTTCTTTCTGAAACTCAAACAAGCAGGAAGGAACAAGTGAGAGGTGCACAACTTCTCTGTCCCACCCACTTGGCACTTGGAAAAGAAAGAAAGCCCTTGGGTTGGAAAAAAAAAAAAGGTCCTGCAAATAACTGGGAGATAGGGAAGGCCTCCCACACACCTCCACGGTGGGAGTTGAGTGTGGAGCTGGCCCACTGGAAGTGGCCTCCTTGATGTTGAGCACTGACCTCTGCTGATCCCTCCCATCTCTCTTTTGGGGCTTCACCTACTTTCTCGGCACTGGGGACCCTTGATTAGCAAATGGTTTGATTGATTGATTGATCAATTCACTCATTCATTCATTCACTCATTCACTCATTTGGCTCCACACCTAGTGTGGATTGCAAGGTGGGGCTGGAACTCGTGACCTGAGATCAAGACCTGAGCTGAGATCAAGAGTCAACTTGAGCCCTTTTTAAAAAAAAATTTTTTTTTCTCTCTCTCATCCACAAAAATTACACTTCCACTTCAGAACTCTTTCACTAATGGCTACTCTAGGGGGCTCATGGAGGCGAATTTAGATTCTTACTCAATTATACATCTCATAATTATACTAAGAATCATATAAATGATTAGCACATTTTATATAACATTAATATAGCTTATTATTAATATAACATAATCTTTGCACACAATAAACAGTATTTATTTGCTATTTTTATCCCACTGACTACATGACTTATGCTCAGAAGCTGGTAATAAACTGATGGTGGGCACCTGGGTGGCTCAGTGGCTTAAGCCTCTGCCTTCGGCTCAGGTCATGATCTCAGGGTCCTGGGACGGAGCCCCACATTGGGCTCTCTGCTCAGCAGGGAGCCTGCTTCTCTGCCTGCCTCTCTGCCTACTTGTGATGTCATTCTCTGTCAAATAAATTAAAACAAAACAAAACAAAACACACACACAAAAAACTGATGGTGTCCTCTCTCCTGTTCAGGTTTGGGAAGTTGCTCCTGCTTCTCCCGTCTTTGAGGTTTATCACTTCTGAACGAGTTGAGTTACTCTTTTTCCGCAAGACCATAGGGAATACTCCAATGGAAAAGCTCCTTTGTGATATGTTCAAAAACTGAAAGAGGTGGCTGTAAAATGGGTGCAACTACTCTGGAAAACAGTCTACTGAAGCCACTCATTCACCTGTCCTGTGACCCAGCAATTCCCCCGTAGGTATGTATACCAAGCAGAAATGTCCACCAAAAGATATAATTAAAAATGTTCACAGCAGGGGGTTCTTGGGTGGCTCAGTCGTTAAGCATCTGCCTTTGGCTCAGGTCATGATCCCGGGGTCCTGGGATCTAGCCTCACATTGGGCTCCCTGCTCAGTGGGGAGCCTGCTTCTCCCTCTCCCACTCCTTCTGCTTGTGTTCCCTTTCTCACTGTGTCTCTATCAAGTAAATAAGTAAAATCTTAAAAAAATTCACAGCAGCTTTATTCAGAAGAGCCCCTAACTGTATGTGGGCGGTAGGATGAATTAATAAGTTGTGGTAGATTCATTTAATGGAAAGCAGCAATCAAGAATGAATGGCCAATACATGTGATAACGTGGATGAATGTCACAGATGTAAAGGTAGAGTGAAAGAACTTTGCCAAGCACAGCTTCTGCTTATACAAAATGGGTGGACAGGCCAGACAAACTAGATGGCAGAAGCGGGAATTGTGTTTGCCTCCGGGGTTGGGAGTTGGGGTGGTTGGGAAGGGGCCCAGAGGAGCCCTCTGGTGGCTAGAAATGTTCTTGATGTTAACCTAGGTGGTGGTTTCAAATTTACTCATTCCTAAAAATTGAGCCGCGCACTTAAGATTTGTGCATTTTACTGTATTATACTCAATAAAGTGGGGAAAAAATAAAACCAAAAAACAAATGGGTTAAAGGCTCTCCATTGAGGGGCCCCTGGGTCAAAGCCTCTGCCTTTGGCTCAGGTCATGGATCCCAGGGTCCAGGGATAGAGCCCTGCATCGGGCTCTCTGCTCAGCAGGGAGCCTGCTTCCCCCTCTCTCTCTGACTGCCTCTCTGCCTACTTGTGATCTCTGTCTGTCAAATAAATAAATAAAATCGTTAAAAAAAAGAAAAAGGCTCTCCATTGAAAGACACTGAAGGAATGAGCACAGGCTCTTGTGTTCCACCTGGTTTCTATGTCACGGCAGAGTCCAGGGGCAACAAATCAAGCCCAGCTGCAAAATCTCCCACAGGAGTCAAAACCCGCCTCTCTCCAGACGGGGTCCCGCCCCCTGGAGAACACACTGACTGCCTCAGTGTTTCCCTTCCTGTCCTTCCTCACCCTTCTATAAACAAAGGTAGGCACATCCAACTCAATGCCAGGCACCTACAGACACGTTTTTTAGAAGGGGAATCTCTATCACTTCTTAAGTCCTTATGGAGAGAAGCTCAGACAAACCTCCTCTTTTGCAAAGGCAGACCCAAAAGACCTAGGAGATAATAGTAAAGCAACAAAGTAAACGTGTGTGGGACTTGAGGATAACCCAGGCAGTGAATGGAGTGCTGAATGGGTATTGTTATTCAATCCTTAGATTAGCTCTGGGACTGGACCAGTCACCCCCAATGATAAGTGAAAAAAAACAAAACAAAACAAAACTGAGGCTTGGAGAGAACCTGAACCCTGGTGTGACTCTACTTAACTCCCCCTAACTCTGGCACTGCCATTCCCACCCCCTCAAAGGCCCCCCCACCCTGCCCCTGGAATGGCTGAACGATTTTGTTGTATTTCCTGTCCTCCAAGAAGAAATGCTTGAAGTCAAAAGTAGAAGGTCATGTGAGGAATCTGAAATCCTAGGGGTTTCTTGCCCTTTGGCCTATGTATGAATTCTCCCAGCTCACAGAGATATCGGGCCTTGATAGAAGGATGTGGTTCAGGACACTCTGCTCTAGAAATGACACCAGCTGGGCTGGTGCCTGAGAAGGAAAGAGTATGGCAAGTATGGTCCAGCTTGAGCCCTTTCCACTTGAGCACTTAAGCTAGTCTTTATTTTCTTTATATACAGATATAGATATATAGATACAGATAGAGCGGGGATGGGTGGCAGAGGAAGAGGGAGAGAGAGGGAGAATCCCAAGCAGTCTCTATGCCCAGCAGAGAGCCTGATGCAGGGCTCAATCCCATGACCCTGAGACCACGACTGGAGCCAAAATCAAGAGTCGGACCCCCCAACTGACTGTGCCACCCAGGTGCCCCATATTCTTGATGTTCTAAAAGCACCAGACTTGCCTGTTATTCGAGCCATCTAATGTCTATAATACCATTATACTATCCAGTTCCCTATCAAGAGTTTTCATCCATAAGGTTGAAAGGCCTGCATATAGAAAGCCTGAGCAAAGGCACTGTGGCAAGAAAGAAGGCTGAAATAGGGCCAGATAGGCCCTGGACATCTATCTACTCTAGTCATGCATCTCAGAACATAGGTGTGCAGAGTGGCCTACTGAAGTTCATGTGCTGTTACTGGATGTGTGAGCACAGCAATTCTATACCAGGGGAGATTGTTTGGGATCTCCAGGAGAAAGTCTTGGAGAAATAGACAAGGTACATAGGCAAGATGGCACATTTCTTGCCTGCATTAGCTGCTGTCAACCTGGCATCAATACCACCCCCTTCTAAGGTCTTGTCCTCACTGCAGAGATGCCAGGAACTACATTTCCTAGGATCCTCCTCCCCCCATGGCTCCTTCATGGAAGGCAGGCACTCTCACATAAGCCTTGGAAGGTCAACGAGGAAGTCATTGCTGTCTGGAGGCAGTTGCAGCCAGCTGTGTGGGAAGGTAGAGATTTCAGGCAGCCTTCTTTGAATTGCAGTAGCTTCCAGAAAGCTCTTTGGATCTTTTGGCTTAGGTCTGTGTTGGCTTTCTCGACCTTCTGTGGGAGCTTCCTGGATCTGTGTTTCTCCAGTTCTTCCAGTGTGTATTATTAACCCCCTACTTCCTCTTTTATGTCCTCCTCACCTGAAAGACACTGAGTGGCTCTTGTTTTCCTCATACGATACAGAGTTGATCTCAGGATTTATTCAATATTTTGCTGTAAATTGGTCCCCTTGACATTCAAATGGGTAACATTGCATTTAGGGTTGTTGCTAGGAGAGGGGATACTGTGGAAGTTTTTTTGCCCTTAAAGCCAGAAAAGCCTTTGGTTATGAAGCACACAGAGACAGTCTCTGTGCATCTATCTGGGCCTTTCTTTTCAACTGCAATTTTCAGATTTGTGAGACAGTCATCCTCTTCCACCCTAAGGGACTATTTGATGGTAGGAAATACAAACAAAGACCCAAAGATGCCAAGAAGCATTGGGAAGGTTTGTTGATTTGGTTACCACAGGGGTACATTTTTAAAATTGCATTTCTAGGTTTTACTTGGCCAATTTAAGAAACCTGAAGAAATAATTCACTACCCTTATTGCTTTGACATTAATTAAATGCAAAAATGTAAACAATGCAAAAAAAAAAAAAATGGGAAGATGATCTCAGGATTTTAAAAACTGAGTAACTTTCCATTTCACCTGAGACCTAGTTTGGCATTTGGGAACCTCCGATCTCATTCAACCTTCTCATCCAATATTTAAGCAAGGGCACCTTTCATTAGGTGCTGGAGACCTAAGAGTCAGCAAGATAGCACATTTCTTGCCTTGGGAAGCTTTTATTTATGTGACAGAGTGTGAGTGAGTGCACAATCCTATGGAGGGGAGCAACAGAGGGAGAGGGAGAAGCAGGTTTCCCACTGAGCAGGTTGCTCAGACATGGGGCTCAATCCCAGGACCCTCTGATCATGACCTGAGCGAGGCAGATGCTCAACAAACTGAGTCACCCAGATGCCCCTCAAACAGTTTTTTGATGCCATGAATACCGGGCACTGTTGAGAACATATCTAATCCAGCTGAAGGGGGAAGAGGAAATAACTGCCTTTTATGCTGAGACCCGAGAGTCAGTGGGAGTTAAACAAAACCTGAGGAAGAGAGCTCATTTCCAGATGGGAAAACGAACACCCAGAAATGGCTCATGACTTTCCCAAAGTCACACAGCATAGTGGCAGAAAGAAAATGACAACCTAGGGATGAATTAATTCCTGGGCCTCTACTAGCAGATGTTGCTGCTACTTCAATCTTTTTGATGAGGATCCTAACCGTAGACTTACTGTCTTCACTGTCCGCCTAGCTCTAGGCTGATTAAAGATAGTCTTAACACCTGGGGGCTAGCATCTACTACATAAAACGAGTTCTTGAATCTCACTTTCACTTAATTCAGCTGAGTTCCCATAATTACTGCTTCTGCACTTTGTAAACTTTGGGGGCTCAGTCCTTTCCTTAAAAGAAAAATCAGCTTAACAAAAATCACTGCTATTCCTTGGAATGGGATTGGAGTGAGTTGGGGCAGGAGCCAGGATGGTCAGAAAACAAACCACACATATTGCTGCTTCTGGAAGCTTTGTTCTTTAATGAGCCATGGAGTGATTTGTTCATCAAGCTGCTTTTGTGTAGCTGTATAGTGCATATTCGGAGTGACACAAACTGCACTTTCTACAGATGATGTTTTGCTCCCCCCCCCAACAACAACAACAAAAAACAAAAACAAAAAAACAACAAAAAAACCAACCCAAAAGGAAATTACAAAGTGCCTGTTGATTGCATCAGGAATGTAATCAGTTCTGTGGGTGAGATAAGTCATTCTTTTTATAGAATTATTCTGTTAAACAGTAAAATGATATTATATATTTCACAGGATATGTCCTTTTACAATACATAGTCTTTTAAAAATTTACACTCAGCATACTTACTTATAAATTACTTTGAATCTATTAAAATAATACAATACTAATTTGTAATCCACACGTTTCCTCTAGTAAATGCAATTACTTGGTTCAAAAGGTGCCAACTTTTATATGACCTAAGAGGGTTGATAATAGGTATTAATTATAAATGAATAGCAAGGTGATAGGTACCTTCGTGTGGTTTTTTTGAAAACACTTTTAACCAAGAAACCGATCAGACCTAATAGATCCATCTCCACAATTATTTTGCTGTTACCTTTTAACACCAAATCAAATATGGGAGTGGTTCCAGAAAAAAAGTGGTAAAAATTATGAGGGGCACAGAAAGACTGAGGGCTCCCTCAAATGCCAAGGACTTACTACCAAGGCCGATATTGTGTTATTGGGGGGACAGTGCTGGGAACTGTCACAAAATTATGAATAGACATAATGCATTTGTCAACACAGAACGATGCATGCCCACTGCCTAGCTTTCTTTTTAAAATTAAAACTCTCTTAGCTTTGAACACATCCTGAGAATCTCTTCTCTAGTTCACCAAAGTGCTTGTGAAAGGTACACATTCGTTATAGTTTAAAAATACAAAAACAAAAAAACCCAACATGGCCCAGAGTCACTGAAGCGGGCCTGCAGAACCTTGCTGGACTTCCTCTTTTCAGCATGCTTCTGGGGCCCCCTCTTCTCTTCTCTTTGACAGTGAAAACCACCCTCTGTCAAGAACACAGAGGTCTCCACTAACCTCCCAGCAGCAGGGTAAGAGCTGCAGCTGATTTCCAAAGCGTGAGAAGGTAGGGGCTCTGGTATCCCATCCCTGACTTCAGGTCCCTCTGTCTCTTCAGGGCCCGTACTGAGAACTCTGTATCTACCCTCTGTGTTTCTAGAAGCCCAGAGTAGCAAAGGAATTAAAATGGCAGGAAGTGCATTACAACCTAAGTAGTCACCTCCCTGATCCTTGTTTAAACAAATTCACTTCACTTATGATACACAATGTAACCTTAAAATGATACTTCTCTGCTTCTATTACATCTTCCTTGATAAGGGATAGCTAGCTTTAATTTGGAGAAGTGCAAATCCAGGCTTTGTTTGGGGCTGGAATGTGTGATACGAACAGAATTCCTCTGTATTTTGGAGTATGGGCTCCAAATGTGGGGCTGCCCCATTGCTGCCACACAGGGATTTTTGTCTGTAGCATGTGAGATCAAAGAAAAGCAAAGCAGAAGCAATGGGCAGCACAGCTGCGATGTATATGAAGGTTACACATCTTCATTGTAAATGATTATAATACAGCATCACTTTGTGGTGACATAACTTTAACCACAGAGAGGACCAGTTAAGACCATATGGAAGAAGACACAGCACTTGGTTCTGACAGTTTTTAGGAGTTATGGCTTCATCTCTTTGTTAGGCCAACAGTACTTGTTATCCTATGAGAAGCAAAGCTTTCTTTCCTTCAAAGGGAGGGTCCCACACTTGCTCTTCATTCTTAGGATTGTGCGGATCTCTCCCCGCCCCCCCAACCCTCCATTCTGGCACTTTGTCAAATGACTAGAAATCCACAAATCTAGCAACCAAAAAACAAGTATTTTTTATTTAATTTTATCCAAATTCAGGTTTCAGGTCCCTGAGAAATATAAAGTCTCTTAACATCCATTGCCTAGTTCTTATAAAGTGGCCTACAGGAGTAATTTTTTTTTTTCAACTGCCAAAAACTTATTTTGCAAACAAACAAAGAAAATCTGCAAGAATTTAGAAGGGAGAACATACGCCAAAATGTGTTCTCTAGGCCGTTTCTTGGGGTCAAAGGAAATTATCCAACAAGGGTCATCTTTCTCATATGGTATTTAATCAATGTTCTGGAGCAAGTAGAGAGTAGTAGTCCATGCCCAGCAGGACACTACTCCCCTAGGAATACTGAAACGCCTGCATAGCCTGGCTTGGGGCCCTGGGCCCCAGAAGTCCCACTGGGACCTGACCATGCTGAGGGGTTGGGCTTTCCTCTAAGAAGATTCTCCAAAGTTCGATATTTAAAAGGCTTTAACATTTATTATTCCTCAGCATGAATAAGGTGGCAGATGTTTGCGGGATATAACATCTCACACTTACTCACAACCATCATCATTCTGGAGATTTAAAAAGATTCCTTTCCCTAGCTCATTTCTGAAACCAAACCAGGGAGAGGTAAGTCTCCTGCTACCTTTAGCTGCCACTCAGATTGATGTTCTAAGCCTGACCTCTGGGGCTTGACAATAACCACTGAGGCAGTGACATGAGGTTCAGTGTTGTGTAACAGGAGAGAATCTGCCCTAACAAAGTCTTAACATTTCCACAACTTCAAATCGAAGTATGAAAAGAAAGAATAACCAAAATTCAGGTTACAGATGGTAAAGGCTCTTTTTCAGAACAGTGCACGTGGTAGTTAGACAAGATGCATTTAGTAACTTTAAAAATAAACATTTTCACATACTTATCTCAAGAAAGAGTATCATGTTTCATCTTCCATATATTATAAATAGCAAAAACAGATTTCTAATCCCACAAATGCTAAGAAGCTTAAAATGCTATTATAGCTCAGGTGTAGGGAGACACCCAGTGGTGAAAAAGATGGTCTGATTTTTCCCTCAACCCTGGGATAGTGGCTCCCACCCCTATCCAATTGCCCTTAATCTGTGGGAAGAAATTCCACCAGGAGGAGGGAAGCATAAGGTTAAAAAGAAATATGCATCCTATACATATATATTTACAGTAAACTTCAGTAACCAGAATATTAACAAAAATAGCTTCAAGTAGTCCTTGATTTATTTTTTCATCTATTTAATACTGATGGTCTGAGGAAAAGAAGTTAGTTAGATGGTTATATTAAAAACTTTTCTTTTCTTTTCTTTTTTTTTTTGGCAGCTTTCTGTTAACACTTATTCATGCAGTGTTGTGTATGAATGTTTTAGGAGAAGTGATTAGACGACCGGTCACATTACTTGTCTGAGTTTGTGGTGGAAATCCACCAGCAGATGAACAGGTTCGTATGTGATCTTCAGCTTATTAATCTATACAAAGAGGAAAGCCTGGGTGGATTAGGATGAGACCCTCATGTTTAGGGATCAACACGTCTCTGAGTCACTTAAAAAAAATTAGAGGAACCTAATCCTAGGACCAGGAAGTCTGAGTACAGTAGGAAAACTGAAACTTCAGCCCATGCAATATATTTGGCAGGAAATAACCAGGAGTGAAACCAGCATTATTATGACACTGAACATCATCAAAAAACAAAACATGTACTCTCTTCTTCATCATGTAACCAGATGTCTGAGACATGCTCTGATGGCTTCATGGAAACAATTAGGTTTTTACTTTCCCCAGAATATAACATGGAGTATTTCTCAAAAATCTTAAAATAGAGGGCTTAAGCTTTTTGTTTATAAATCCTTGGAAAAAAATTATATTCTACCCAACTCCTAACTATCCCAAAATAAACCCAAGGCTTTTGCTTTCGCGGTTAAGAAAGATTTATATGTTTTCTTCAAATGTCAAAAATCAGTGGTTCCCTCAGGCCCACCATGTTCCCCCCAGTTCAACACCCACCTCTGGGAAGGAAAAAAGGATGGAGGAAGAGGCAACTAGGAAGATCTCCACAACTGACCAAATCCCCAGGCCCCCAGTGGCTCTGTTTAGTGAACTCCCCAGTCAAATACAGCAGCCAAGGCACAGCTGGCACCATCCCCAGCAGGCTTCACAGAGGCCTTTCTGTTTCTGCAGGAGGCCCAGGAAATCAGCACACAAGTTCTTGGTTGTATGCTTGGGCAAGAGGCAGGACCACAATTAGGTTGGACTATTGTGGACAAGGGGATGGGAACAGGCCCCAAAGATGAGATGGGTTTACTACTCTGTAGCCATGAAGGGACACACAGCTGCCAGTTCAGACCATAAACTCATTATTTCCAAAGAGAGCTAGCTGTTGGGTGGAGCTGGAGTCTGGGTCCACAGTTTTCCTGCGGCCAGTCACAACTGTCCCCTCTGGGGTCTCTTTGGTTTTCTGAGGTGAGTTTTTCACATTCTTTAATTTCTGTTTGCCCTTTTCAGGGTTGAAGGTTCCTCTGCTGATGAACTGAGGCCTGTCTTCCAGGGATTTGGTCTGACCGAATGGCCCTTCCACTCCGAGGGCCTCGCCAGCTGATGCAGCTCGGTAGAAAGGAGATTTAGAATAAATCTGAAATCGTTTTCTGGTCCCATGAGAAGATGCAGTGTTAGATGAACATAAAGTAGAGAATGAAGAGTCTACTGAATCCAGAGAGTCTTGCTGCCTTTTTAGCTGCTTTCGTAACTTGCTTGAAGGTTCAGATTTGCCAGCTGCCTTCAGGGAGCTAAGGACCAAGCTTCTCTCTAATTCAAAAGAAGAGATCAAAGCTCTAAGTGACAATTTCCTCTAAAGCAAATCATCCCATAATAATAGGTTTCACCATTCCTGTGTGATGGGTGGGCTGAGGTCTGAAGCATCCAGGCTGACCTACTCTGTCCACAGCCATAACCTGCAAAGTTACCCGTTTCTAAACATATCATTTAAGAATCAACCCCAAGAAGTCTGGAGGCTCAGGTCATGATCTCGGGGTCCTGGGATCGAGTCCCACATCGGGCTCCTTGCTTGGCAGGGAGCCTGCTTCTCTCGCTGTCTCTGCCTGCCTCTGCCTGCCTCTCTGCCTGCTTGTGTGTGCTCTCTCTCTCTCTGGCAAATTAAAAAACAAAAACAAAAAAAATAATCAAAAAAACAAAAGCTAATGATAGTGACTAATACAAATAATAAAATTAAAAAATAAAATACTGCCAGGATATGTAGTAATTCTATGTCTCCCTGAGACACGCCACATAATTAAATACCTCCTTTGGTATAAACCCATCTCTCAGCAGGGCCCAACTCCTATCAACCACCCTTAGAACATGGATCATGGATCAGTAAGACAACATGTGTTGTAATTATTGGGTTTTCTCTGTGGTAAACAGAGAAGAAAACATTAAGTTGACAAAAAAACTGCAAACATTAAATGTTGGGTCTGATGAACAATATATAATGGAAGCTTCACAAAGATCAGTATATTTGAACTCCTTAGGACTTTGTCACCTTCTCTCATAAGGTCAGGCATTCTTGAAAAGAATTTAGTCTTAGCCTGGGAATCCTTATTCCTCCCTTGCAAAACAAATCTGGACTCTTTGGTCTAATACGTTCATTTACCTGACTTCTCAGAGATGGCACCTTCAGACTCAATATTCAAATTTTCTGAGCTATCAGCAGTCCCAATGGAAGCCTCAGACTCAAGGGTTTCATCATCAGAAGCACGGGGTTCCAGTACAAGCATCTCAAATGTTAGCTCCTCCCTGTAAGATATAATCAAGAAATACACCACTGTTTGATAAGAGGAGGAAGGAAGACAACAGGAAAAAAAGACTTACGATGAAAGAAATTTAAGTTGCAAAACAGTCACATTTCCTACTGTCCCATCCAAAGTGGAAATAAAGACCGTAAGCCACAGTAATGATGGAGGCTACAAACACAGTCTGGGACCTATAACAGAGCAAAGAGTGAGCAGGGAAAAGATGCTGCAGCTGTAAGATATTTTGGTAAAATGAACTCTGGGCTGATAACCAGGAGATCAGGATTCTAAACTCACTCTACATTCATATTAATGCATTGGCAAAAGTACTTTCCTGTCCCTGGACCTCAGCCCCCTCAACCACAAAACAAAGAGATGACATGAGATAATCTCTAGGATTCCTTCTAGCTCTTTAACTATTTTCCATGAACTGGCACTAACAACGAAGTAAAACGTCATTGATCTTTTCTGTCTTTTGCCTCTTATGCCACCTCCACTCACAGCATTCTCTACTCCTCTTCATCAGGCACCCAACCTACCTCTCAATTATGCCCCTTGTTCCTTCAAGTCTTGGACTTGGTTGCTAATCTTGCTTTCCCGCTACTACTTGATGTCACCTGATCTGTCAATAGACATCGTAAAAGCTCACCTCAGTACTCTCACACTAAAGTGTCCTTGTGTCTGCTACTTCTAACAATCTTTCCCTCACATTATGTGGGCAATCTCTCCAATGTGCAGATCTTAGTGTCACTACCTGGAAATATACTAGCTCTGAGTCCGCAACTGGCCACAATTTCTTTATCCTTCCAATTCTTACTCCCTTTCTCATCAAATCTCCTCTCTTTCAGAGCCTTCTTAGCTCTGCTTCCACTCTACGTAGCTCAAACTATATTCTCCAGTGACATTTTCATCAAAGCTGAGTGAGGTCCTCTTTTCAAATTAGATAGCTAGCCCCTGGTCAAGGTGCACAACCTCTGCCTTATCGAGTTCTGTACAGCTGAGTCCCAGCTGCTTTTTTAGCTTACCAAAATTCTAGAATCACTCCTGACAGGCAAAACGTATTTTAACAGACTCAGATGTCCCCTAATGCATCAATCTCTTAGATCCTGAAACTCAGAAACAAAAATCCCCTTAAAACTTTAGAGCCTTTTTTGTCCATAAGAACCAATACACAGTAGCCTCAAAAAGAACCATAGCATGTCTGTACTATTCCCAAGATGTAGTGTTATTGTTACTTAACCTTGCTCTAGTGATGGTAGAGGGCAGAGAGCTGCCTATCTGCTTCTCTCCTAAATTGCCACCAATTTCCCCACCTATTATCCCAGCACCCACTAGAATTGCTGCCTTACCCTGACCATCCTGTTGGTGGCCCCATAGCTATATTGATCTTCAGATAATAACCTTCTTTAGTTCTCGTTTTTTGTTTTGTTTTTAAGATTTTATTTATTTATTTGTCAGACAGAGAAAGCAAGCACAAGGAGGGAGAGCAACTGGCATAGGGAGATGCAGGCTCCCCACCCAGCAAGGAGCCCTATACAGAACTCAAGCTGAAGTCAGACACTTAAGTGACTGAGCCACCAAGATGTCCCACTTTAGGGAGTTCTGAATGACACTCATTCTTGAAAGGGACTTTTGTCTTAGCCTAGGAATCCTTACTCCTCCTTTGAAAGACCAACCTGTTCAATGAGGCTGATCTCAGACCTGTTCGGAGACCTGGCTAAGACTGACACACCTTATCGCAGTCACCAGCACTGTCACTCAAGAAGCTTCAGGTACACTTGCTCATGGAGCTTCCCTCATTGAGGTGACAACTCTTCATGCTCTTACCTGAGTCCAGGCAACATGTCTTTTCCATCTTTGCATCTCCTGTATTACCGGATACAGTGCTTGGTACATAGGGGATGTTTAATAAAAAAGGAAAAACCAAGAGAGCACAGAATGCAGAAAATGAAAACAGGTAATGACTGGTGGCTCCCTTTCCTCCTGGAAACTTACTTCTCCTTCTGTAGGTTTTCAATCTGCTCAGTCAGTACTCTCTCCTCTTGCTGCATGGCTGCTTGCTGTTGTTCTGTGATGTCAGTCTCCACAGTGGCTTCACTAGTCAAGGTCTCTTCTGGGACATCAGACATGGAGGGCAACCGGACCACAACAGGAGAGGATGGACTTGGATAGTTTCCTCGACGAAGTCGCCCCTTTCCCTGCAAAGAAAAATATGCGTTAGCAGTAAATTGAGTGACTGCATTAGGTATATGCAGCCTGTTCAGAACAGCAAGTTTGTGTACTTCCATCAAACCAGGTAAATGGTAGGAATAAATGGAAACATTCTGCAAGGCTCAGATATTTAGAAGATACTGTCCATCAAACACATTTAGTTTAAGTATTTCTTTCAGTAGCACTAGAAAATGGATACTTTGGTAGGTGGCACTGTGGGAACACATTATGCACTGAGAGGAGAGATTCTTCACTTAATATAAGCTTTGTCCACTCCAAACAAGTATCCATACCTGGCTATTTAAATTTAGTTAAAATTAAATAAATGTAAAATTTTAGTTCTGTACTCATACTAGTCACATTTCAAGCACTCAATTGTCACAGGAGGCTAGTGGCTACCATACTGTAATACTGCAAGATACAGAACATTTCCATCCAAAAAGGTCTGACAGACAATGCTGCTCCGTAACTTTAACCTTGGAATGTACAATCTCTCTAGGAAGACTAAAGAAACATGTCCTGAAAAGTCAGTTTCATTAAAAAAAAAAAAGTCATTTATATATTACAGGATGCGTGTGAGAGAGATTCTCTGAGAGCACCTCAAGAAATTTCCTTTTTGAGATTAGGGCGGAAGGGAAAATCTCATTGCTTTTAATTTAGTTACCTTGTATATGACTTTAGCTTCTGATAATAGCAGACTAGGTATTTCAGATTAAACCTCCTTCTGAGAGCACCTGGACCAAACATTAAAAACCCATAATAGGGGTGCCTGGGTGGCTTAGTGGGTTAAGCCTCTGCCTTTGGCTCAGGTCATAATCTCAGGGTCCTGGGATGGAGCCCACATCAGGCTCTCTGCTCGGCAGGGAGCCTGCTTCCCCCTCTCTTTCTGCCTGCTGCTCTGCCTACTTGTGATCTCTCTCTCTTTCTCTGTCAAATAAATAAATAAATAAAATCTTAAAAAAACAAAACCAAAACCAACATATTCTTGAAGGCACCAGAGAGCTAGTTAATAAAGCAAACAAAAGAGAGGCTAGTTCAGCATTCAGGGCTAATCTAAATTTAAGACGATGTGGCTGAGAATCTGAGCAGAGTTTCTGACAGACTACAGCAGGGGTTAGCAAACCATGGCTCTGGGCCAAATCTGGCCTTGTGACTGATTTTGAAAATAAATCTTTACAGAAATACATTCATGCTCATTAATTCACACATTGTCTAGGCTCTTCTGAAAAACAGCTGCAGCACTGATTGTTGCATCAAAGACCGTATGGTCCACAAAGCCTTATATTTACTCCCTGGTCCTTTATAGAATAAGTTTGCCAATCCCTGGGGTAGAGATAAAAACTGGAGCACACAAGGGTATGGACTGTTGCCTGGTAAAACTTCCATGCCTGACGCTGAGATCCCCAAGGTTTGCATCTTAAACAAGGGTAAGCTGAAATAAAAGTTTTTGTGGACACTGTAGCCTAGCTTCAAGTCATTTGAATGGTTCTGAAAATTTAAGTCCTAAAACCGGATTAAAGTAACCCCAGATTGCAAGTGCCCTAGAACCTGACAAAAAAAAAATGAAAACACACTTTGGAGGAAAATCATGTCCTCTCAGTCCTCAAAATACTTCTACAAATAGTTTTTCAAATACGATGTATGACACATAATCAAAGGTAACTAAGCACAAAAGGAGACAAGGCAATGTAAATGAAAACAACGAAACCCAGAAACTTTCAATGACTCCAGATACTGTGGCTATCAGACAGACTTAAAATAATCATGCCGAAGGAGAGAGAAAGAGTTGAAATGGTAGACTGGAAGTTAAGTCAGAAGAAAACAAAGAATCAAGCAGAAAATAATTTTTTTCCTGAAAAAAATAGGAAAAGAAGGTAAAAAGTTAGAAAGGACAAAAATAAAAAGATCAACCATATGTAGAAAGAACACCAGAAGAGGAGAGAGATCCTGTAGGATACTAAAGAGATAATGACAGAGCATATTTCAAAACCAATTAAATATATCAACCTACTGACTGAAGAAAGCATTCAAACTCTAAGGAAGATAAACAGAAAGAAGTCCACACATAGAAACAACTGCTAAAAATAAAAGGCAAGAGATAATCTTAAGATTTATTTATGACAGACTGAGAAAGTAACAGCATGAGCTGTGGGGAGGAGCAGAGGGAGACAGACAAGCGACTCTTGGTCTGTGATGAGCATGGAGTCTGAGATAGGGCTTGACCCTGAGATCATGACCTGAGCTGAAATCAAGAGTCAGGATGCCTAACCAAGCCACGCAGGCACTCTAAAGTAAGAGATAATCTTAAAAGTAGTCAGAAAAAAAAGTATACCTGCAACAAGGACACAAAATTAATATTCAAAAATATTCAGTTAAAATTCTAAATACTAATAATGAAGTAGCAGAAAGAGAAATTAAGAACATAATTCCATTTTCAATAGCACCTAAAAGAATAAACTACCTGGGAATAAACTTAACCAAAGAGGTGAAAGACCTGTACTCCAAAAACTACATAATACTGATGAAAGAAACTGAAGATGACACAAACAACTGGAAAATATATTCATGCTCATGGATTGGAAGAATTAATATTGCTAAATGTCCATATTACCCAAAGCAATCTACAGATTCAATGCAATCTCTCTCAAAATAGCAACAGCATTTTTCAAAGAACTAAAACAAATACTAAAATTTCTAGGGAATCATTAAAGACCCTGAATAGCCAAAGCTATATTGAGAAAGAAGAACAAAACTGGAGGTATCACAATTCCAGATTTCAAGATACTACAAAGCTGTAGTAATAAAAAAAACAGTATGGTACTTGTACAAAAACAGACACAAAGATCAATGGAACATAACAGAGTCCAGAAATAGACCCATGCTTATATGGTCAATTAATTTACAACAAAGGAAGCAAAAATATATGACAGGGTTGAAAGACCGTCTCTTCAGCAAATGGTGCTGCGGTAACTAGACAGTTACATGCAAAAGAATGACCTGGACCACTTTCTCACATCAGACACAAAAAATTAACTCCAAATGTATTAAAGACCTAAATGTAGACCTGAAACCATAAAAACTCCTAGAAGAGAACACAGATAATAATTTCTCTGACATTGGCCATGGCAACATTTTCCTAAATATGCCTCCTAAGGTAAGGGAAACAGAAGCAAAAATAAATAAATACTAAGACTACATCAAAATAAAAAGCCTTTGTATAGTAAAGGAAACCAGCAACAATACAAAAAAGGCAACCTACTGATTGTGAGAAGATATATTCAAATCATCTATCCAATAAGGGATTAATATCCAAAGTATATATGGAACTTATACAACTCAAAACCAAAAAAACCACAAACAACCCAATTAAAAAGTGGACAGAGAACCTGAATGGACATTTTTCCAAAGAAGATCTACAGATGGCCTATAGACATGTGAAAAAATACTCAAGATCACTTATCATCAGGAAAATGCAAATCGAAACCACAAGGAGATATCCTCTTGCTTCTGTCAGAATGGTTAGAATCAAAAAGACAAGAAATAACAAGTATTGGCAAGACTATGGAGAAAAAGGAACCTTCTTACATCAATGGTGGGAATGCAGACTGGTCCAGCCACTTTGGAAAACAGTATGGAGGTTCCTCAAAAACATAAAAGTAGGACAACCATATGATCCAGTCATTCCTCCACTGAATATGCATTCAAAGAAAATGAAAACACTAATTTGAAAAGATATATGCAACCTTATGTTAATTGCAGCATTAATTTACAAATTACGTAGGCAGCCCAAGTGTCCACTGATTGATAAATGGATAAAAAAGTAATGGAATATATGCAGTCATAAAAAAAAGGATGAGATCTTGCCATTTGTGACAACATGGATGGAACCAGAGGGTATCCTGCTAAGTGAAAAAGTCAGATAAAGACAAATTCATGATTTCACTTATATGTGGAATCTAAAAAATAAAGCAAATGAATCAACAAAAAGAATCAGATCTTTTAAATGTAGAGAACAAACCAATGGTTGCCAGAGGGAAGAGGGCAAAGTGATGAGTTAAGAGAAGTAGGAGATCCAGGCTTCCAATTATGGCATGTGTAAGTCACAGGCTGGAAAGTACAGCACAGGGTACCTAGTCAGTGGTACTGTAACTACCTGCAATAGCACTGCGTAAAATATATTTGTTGAATTACTATGCTGTACACATGAAACTAATGTATATGTTAACTATATTCAAAAAAATGTTAACTGAGTTATGAAAAAACTACATATACACATGCAACAAAAATAAACTATTTGGTACAAAGGTTACTTTTCCACAGAAATAATGGAAAGCAAAATATAATAGATGCTATTTTAATGGTGATGCAAGGAAAGAAACTGCCAATCTATGATTTTACACCAAGCAAAACCACCTTCAAGAATGAAGTTGAAATAATGATACTTTTACACAGACTAAGATGCAATTACAAATACAATCACCAATACAATTGCACTAAAGGGATATAAAAAAGAGAAATAAAAAGAGAAAATAAAAATAATAAAAAGAGAAATTGGGGTGATAAATAAAGAACAAGGAAAAGAAAATATATGAGTAATTTTGAATGAATACTGACTACATAAAACATAAGAATAATGTGGATTTAAAGTATACAAATAATTAAAAATAACAAGAGCAACCACATCATATATAATATATAATATAATAACAGCTGAAGCATATGTAATTCCTTATATCATCGAAGATAAAAGTACAAATTAACAGACTTTGATAGTCATAGATTTATGTTATAATCTTTAGGTTAACTATTTAAAAAAGAGTAAAAAAGTATAAAACTAGCAACTAACAAAAGAAAAAAAATGGAATAAAAAGTAATCAAAAGAAAAAGGCAAAACAAAACAGAACAAAAACAAAAAGAAACCCCAAAAAGGCAATAAAGAAAAGGAACATGTTATCAGGTAGGAATAATAAAACACACAAAATAAAATAGCAGATTTAAATCCCAATATATTAGGGATTACATTAAATGTAAATAGATTAAATGCACTTGTTAAAATCTGAAGACTGTCAGAGTGTCTTAATAAAGAAAACCCTACTATATGAAATTTATTAGGGGCACATATAAAACATTAGAATTTAGAAAGCTGAAAGTAAAAAGATAGGAATAAAAGACCCAGCATGTTTAATCAAAAGAAAACTGGTGTAGCTAAATAAGTTCCAGGCAAAGTAAATTTTAAGGTAAGAAGTGTTAATTTATGATGAAGAGGGATATTTCACAATGACAAAAGCTCAAATTATGAAGAAGGTAGGTTTCCAAATTTGGAAGTACCTCAGAAATGGCTTCTGAAAGTTTAAAGTAACATATTGACAGAAATAATCAAAGAAACAGACAATGCTTTAACTACCACAGAAAAAACAAATGTGTATACACAAACCAATAAAGCAACTTGATATACATTAAGTGACATAATAGACATATAAGAACCCAGTATCTAACAACTTCAGAATATTCTCTCTCTCTTTTTTTTAAAGATTTTATTTATTTATTTGACAGACAGAGATCACAAGTAGGGGTGGCGGGCAGGGGGAAGCAGGCTCCCTGCTGAGCAGAGAGCCCAATGTGGGGTCTTGATCCCAGGACCCTGGGACCATGACCTAAGCCGATGGCAGAGGCTTTAACCCACTGAGGCACCCAGGTGCCCAGAATATTCTTTATTTTAAAACATATACAGTAAGAAAATAAATTTCCAAGGGGTTAAAAAATTTACCTGACCTTTAAAGTAATTTATAGTAAGTTTCCTGGTAGTGTCATCACAAAGAGAAAACTAAAAATCCCTATAAATTCAGAAATTAAGAAATAGACTTTAAAATATCCAAGGATGCCTGGGTGGCTCAGTCGGTTAAGCCACTGCCTTCGGCTCAGGTCATGATCCCAGGGTCCTGGGATTGAGTCCTACATCCGGCTCCTTACTCAGCAGGGAGCCTGCTTCTCTCTCTGCCTCTGCCTGCCACTCTGCCTGCTTGTGCATGTGCGCAACTCTCGCGCGCGCACGTTCTCTCTCTCTCTCTCTCTCTCTGACAAATAAATAAATAAAATCTAAAAAAAAAAAAAATCCATGGACAAAGAAGAAATCACAATGGAAATTAGAAATTATTTTGAACAACAGTATCAAAATATATGAGATACACTTTAACACTGCCTACCCTAAAGTTACAGCCTTACATGCACACATTAGAAAAGAAGAAAGGCTGCTATAAACATTCGGGTGCATGTGCCCCTTTGGATCACTACATTTGTATCTTTAGGGTAAATACCCAATAGTGCAATTGCTGGGGAGTTAGAGAGGAGAAGGGAGTTGGGGGAAATTGGAAGGGGAGGTGAACCATGAGAGACTATGGACTCTGAAAAACAATCTGAGGATTTTGAAGGGGTGGGGGGTGGGAGTTTGGGGTACTAGGTGGTGGGTATTATAAAGGGCACGAATTGCATGGAGCACTGGGTGTGGTGAAAAATAATGAATACTGTTATGCTGAAAATAAAAAATAAATTAAAAAAAAAAAAAAAAAAAAAAAAAAAAAAAAAAAAAAAAGAAAAGAAGAAAGGCTAAAAATTAAAGAGATAAGCACCAATTTCAGGAAACTAGGTAAAGAGTAACAAAGTAGACCAAAGGAGAAAAAAGGAAACAAAGATAAGAGTAAGTGAACATTAGAAAAAAAGAGGATCAAAGCCAATATGTAACTTTTTAAAAAGACTAATAAGAAGTTTAAAACCCTGGCAAGACTGATGAAGAAAAATAAAGAATTCACAGATAACCAAAGGCAGGAATGAAAAGAGGGACACTATTATAAATCTTGTAGATAAAAAAGTTAAGAAGCTACTATGAACAATTTTATGTCAGGAAATCTGAAAGTTTATATGAACTGGAGAACTTCTATAAAAATCCAAGTAATTAATACTGTCAAACAATAAATTTTAAAATGTGAAAAATCTTATAAATTCAATCTATAATTTAAAACTTTTCCATAAAGAAAAATTATGGGCCCAGATGATTTTACCAGCAAACAAGAAGACAAATTTTTCCACACAAGTTTTTTTTTTTTTAAAAAGAACGCTTGCCCAACTCATTTTCAGAGGCCAGCATTCCCTTGATATCAAGACATAACAAGAATATTAAAAGCACTATTATAATTTTACTCATTACCACAGGTGTAAAAATCCTAAAAACATACTATAAACCTATTCAAGCAATATATAAGAAGGATATTACTGTAAGACTAGTTGATTCATTGCGGTAATATGTAATTATTAATTATGTTAATTATGGTTTAACATTAGAAATGCACTCTGGGGGCGCCTGGGTGGCTCAGTGGGTTAAACCGCTGCCTTCAGCTCGGGTCATGATCTCAGGGTCCTGAGATCGAGTCCCGCATCGGGCTCTCTGCTCAGCAGGGAGCCTGCTTCCCTCTCTCTTTCTGCCTGCCTCTCCGTCTACTTGTGATTTCTGTCAAATAAATAAAAAAATAAAATCTTTAAAAAAAAAAAAAAGAAATGCACTCTGTGTGTGTGTCAATAAAATACATACAGTAACAGCAATTTATAAAATTCAACATAAAATCACAGTAACAACTCTTAAAAAGACAAGAATAAAAGGAAACACACTTAAGAAGTGTCTACAAAAATTCTATAGCAAACATCATACTTTGTGGTAGAAGACTGAAAGCTTGCCACTCAGACTGGAAACATGCCAAGAATGATCCCTATCAGCACTTCCTTTCTACAGGATACTGGAGGTTCTAGCTGATGTAAGAAAGAGAAATAAAAGGCAAAAACACTGTAAAAGGCCAAAGGAAGCTATCATTATTCATGAACAATATGCCTGTAGAGGCAGAAAATCTAAGGAAAGTGAGTTGAAAAAGGTCATCAGACAAGGAGAAAAAATGTGTAAGGTCACTACACACAAAACTTTAAAACATTTTTGAGAGGAACTGGTCTAGATGGAGAGAGAAATCATGTTCATGGATGGGAACGATATTGTAAAAATGTCAATTCTACCTAAAGCAATCATTAGTTCAAAGGAATCTCAGTAAAAATTCCAAGAGAATTTTTGTGAAGCCGATTCATAAAGAGCCAAGAATAATCAAACACAATTAAAGAAGAAGGTAGGATGACTTGTTCCAGCAAATTATTTTTAGAATGCTGTATTAATTTAAAAACCTGGTATTGGTACAAAGTCAAAACAGAGAGCATAGAAACAGATCAATGCACATATAGACTCTTGATTTATAATAAAAGGGGAACTTCATGACAGTATGAAAATAATTTTTTAGTTAATTATTATTATTATTATTATTTTATTATTATATTTTTAAAGGTTTTATTTATTTATTTGACACACACACAGAGATCACAAGTGGCCAGAGAGGCAGGCAGAGAGAGAGGCGTAAGCAGGCTCCCTGCTGAGCATGGAGCCCGATGTGGGGCCCACTGAGCCACCCAGGCACCCCTATTATTATTATTTTAGAGCAAGACAGCAAGCAAGCCGGGGAGGCAGTTTGGGGGTGAGAGAGAGAGAGATAATCTTTTTTTTTTTTTTTAAAGATTTTATTTATTCGACAGAGAGAGATCACAAGTAGGCAGAGAGGCAGGCAGAGAGAGAGGAGGAAGCAGGCTCCCCGCCGAGCAGAGAGCCCGATGTGGGGCTCGATCCCAGGACCCTGGGATCATGACCCGAGCCGAAAGCAGAGGCTTTAACCCACTGAGCCACCCAGGCGCCCCGAGAGAGAGATAATCTTAAGCAGCCTCCTGACAAGGTGCAGAGCCCAATGTGGGGCGAGGTCTGATGACTCTGTGCTGAAATCAAGGAGTCAGACGCTTAACTGACTGAGCCACCGAGGCACTCCAAGAATATTTTTTAAATAAATGGTACTGGAAAAACTGGATATCCATGGGGAAATATAAAGATCACTGCCTAAAAGGTGAGGGAAGCATTCAAGAGTAAAGGGAAGAGCCTACACACCTGACAGCCAAAGGCAATGCATGGTCCTTGACTGGACATTGGTTTAAAGAAAATCACTATAAAGGATACTTGGTGAAACTTTAATATGGACTGTGTATTATATAACAGTCTTGTGTCAATGTCACATTTCCTGATCGTCAACTACACTGGGTGTGGTTAAATAGAATGCCTTTGGTCTTATGATACACATGCTGAGGTATTTAGGGGTAAACTGTCATAAACTCTGAAATGGTTCAGAAAAAAAAAGCGAGAGAAAGGCAAACATGACAAAATACTAACATTTGTTGTATCTAGGTGAAGGTACATGGGTACTCATTGTACTAGTCTTACAACTTTTCTAAATGTTTTAGTTGTTAAAAATAATAAACTGGGGGTGCCTGGGTGGCTCAGTGGGTTTTAAAGCCTCTTCAGCTCAGGTCATGATCCCAGGGTCCTGGGATCGAGCCCCAAATCTGGCTCTCTGCTCAGCAGGGGGAGCCTGTTTTCCTCTTTCTCTCTGCCTGCCTCTCTGCCTACTTGTGATCTCTGTCTGTCAAATGCATAAATAAAATCTTTAAAAATAATAATAATAAACTGGAGGGGCACCTGGGTGGCTCAGTCAGTTAAGCATCTGCCTTCAGCTCAGGACGTGATCTCTAGGTCCTGAGATTGAGCCCTGCTTTGAGCTCCCTGCTCAGTAGAGAGTCTGCTTCTCCCTCTCCCCGTGCCCCTCCCCCTGCTTGTGTTCTCTCTTTCTCAAATAAAAATACAATTTTTTAAAAAACAAAAAACAAAAAAACAAAAAATCACTGCCTTCATTTTATCACACACAAAAACTGTCTCCAGGTGTAACTCTAACAGTTGAGCAGTGGTTGGTGAATCCTTTGTTCATTTTTCACTGGGTAGGAGGTCTTTCCCTACTTATTTAAAAGCAATAAAGCTTTTAAAAGATAATAAAGATGATCTTTATAACCTTGGGTAGTAAAAAAAATTCTTACACATGACCCTAAAAGTAAAGAGTGATAAATTAGACTACATTAAAATTAAGAACCTCTGCTAATCAAAAGATAAAAAACAGGGTGATGGGTATTGAGGAAGGCACGTTGTGTTGAGCACTGGGTGTTATAAATAACTAATGAATCACAGAACACTATACCAAAAACGAATGACATATTATACAGTGGCTAACTGAACATTAAAAAAAGATACATTTAAGGGTGAAAGAAAAAACTCTGAAACAGGAGTAACCAGAATTCATAAAGAACTTCAAATCAAACAAAAACAGGCAACCCAATTAGAAAAATGGGCCAGGGATGTGAACAGGTCCTTCACAAAAGAGGACAGCCAAATGGCCAATACACTTATGGAATAAGCACATTAGAGTCACAGCATAAAAACGCAAATTAAAACACTCGGACACACCCATTAAAATGGCTAAAATGAAGGAATCTGGCAACATATGTAGTGGAGTAAACAACTGGGAACCCTCCCTCATACACTGCTAGTATGTACAACCATGCTAGAAAAAAGTTCACTATTATGTAACTAACGTTGATGATATATGTATCTGTGACCCAGTAATTCCACTCCTATGTATTGTCAACAAAAATATATGCATGTCCATCAAAAATCCATGTATCAGAATGTTCACAGAAGCATTATTCATAATTCCCCCAAACATAAGCCAAAGTCCTTCAACACTAGAATGGATACACTGTGGTATACATGAATACGGTGATACTACAGCGTTAATGACAATGAGCTACAACTAACCACAACAATATGGATAAGTCTTACACACATAACACTGAGTAAATTAAGTCAAATAGAAAACAAGTTACATGATTATTCCATTTTTAAAGTCCCAAAACAGGTAAAACAAAACTCTAGTGTTCAGAGATACATACATACATACATACAACAAATAAAAAAGACTAAGTGATTAACATAAAACTCAGGTTATTGCTTATGCTGGGAGGAAGAAGGGATTGTGTTTGGAAAGAGAAAGAGGAGAGCCTCTGGGGTGCTAGCAATGTTCTATTTCTTGACCTAAGGGTGGTATTTAGATAGTTCCTTTATAATGCATTAAGATATGTATGTATGCTGCTGTACTTTTTCTATACGTACTTCACAGTAAAAAAGATATTTTAAGAGTTCCTTTTCAAAGTTAGCTATTTATGCCAGTATGCCGGTATCTTTCAAACAGCATGGGAAAATAAACTGACAGATTATTGAGTTGATTTTGGGAAGAAAGAAGGAAGATATGCTATCTCAGAAACAGAAACCTGAAAGGTTTCACCTGAAAAAAAAAAAAAAAAAAGGCTTCACCTGAAAAAGGTGGAAGTGGAGGGCAGCTCCAAGGGCATTTAGGCTAACCCTTCCAAATTCATGCATTCTAAAACACACAGCAAGATGAAAATCAAGAGAATTACAAGACTGCTATTCCACTTTCAGTTCTGAGTTCAGAAAGCAGACGATATATTAAGAAAAAGGCCTTTGAAATAGAAGATCAGTCTGCAAATTTAACAAAGGATGCCTCAGAAGAAGATGGCATTGTGGAACTAAGGAAGAGAACAGGATTTGGAATTAGTATCAACACAAAATGTCCATTATGACCGATCACAATCACATAAATTTCAGGACATCTTGATATTGACTATTTTAATGAAGCCAAATAAATGACTAAAACATTATGTAAGATATGTAATATAAAAGCCTCAGAGAGCTGGAAAAATCTGAACTGATTCTACTACACACTTACTAGTATTCAACAGAAGAGTTGCCTTTGTTCAGCATTCATAATCATCATCAAGCCAACTAAGTAGTTCACCATGGATTAGCTCGGAATTACATAAGAGAGTGAAGAAAATCAAACAGGCTATTCAGGCCCAAGTTCTAATCAGCATTAAAAAAGATGAAGGAATAGGTGAACCCCCTACATCTCAGTTCTCTTACAAGGACGAAGGAAGTACTTTTTAAAGTTGATTACATAGAGCTTTTAGATACATGGAAATGGAAAATTGCTAATGTGTTAAAAACTGGACATAAATTTGTATATTGTAGGGTTTTTTTTTTAATCTGCAAACACACCAAATTATTAACACTAGTTTGAGTGGAATAATATCCTTTATTCTCTACACTTCTCTGTACTTTCAAACTTAATATAACTTTTTCTTTTCCAGACCAATGTTCATTTACATATTCTCTTTTAGTGGTTTTATCCATAATTGGTTTTCTACCATCTATGCAAAAGTCAACAGAGTGAAAAGAGCAAATATTTTCTTGGCATTATAATAAAAATACATTTGACCTCATGGACTCTCTGAAGAGTCCAGAGTTAACAAGTTGAGCAGTGGTTGGTGAATCCTTTGTTCATTTTTCACTGGGTAGGAGGTCTTTCCCTACTTATTTAAAGGAGCTTCTCCTATTAATTTAGGGAAAATTAGACCTTGTGATACGAGTTGTAGATATTTTCATAGGATGTGTCATTTTCCTTTTGCCTTGCTTATGGTCATTTCTATCATACAGTAATACTTTGTATCTATGGTGATGAACTTACCAACTTTTCCTTTTTAATAGTTTTGTATAATAAAGAAACCTTCTCTACTCCAAGATTACAGTATATTTTTCTATTATAATAGGGATTTTATTGGTTTGGATTGATCACACACTTTATGAATGATTTATACCTAATTCTTCAGGCAAATACCAAATATAAAGTCAAATGCTAGTCCTTTTCTGAGACTATAATTCAATGATTTTCTAGCTTAAACTTCAGAGATAAATTATTCCTAAAATCAAGATATCAACTCTAATTAACTGTAAATGTTGGTAAGTGCAGATATGAAGTCTGACTAATCCAGGTTTCAATATCATACATAATATTCAGATTTCCAATCCAAGCTACTAGGAAAAGCTGAACTATGGCTACCAAAGATGTCAGAGATAACACACAACAGATCAGGGAGCAGTTTAAAACATTATGGAGAGTTAACTATTTTCAATTTTTTAAAAAAACATTTTTATTTTTTTCCCATTTTTATTTATATCCCAATTAACATACAGTGTAATATAGTTTCAGGTGTAGAATTTAGTGATTCATCACTGACATACACACACCCGGTGCTCATGACAAGTACCCTCCTTAACACCCATCACCTATTCAGTACCTGCCCCCCGGCCACCTCCTCTCCAGTATCAATTGTGTTACAGGGTCTGTTTCTTGGTTTGCCTCTCTCCCTCCCCAAAGTTCATTTGCTTTGTTTCTTAAAATCCACATATGAGTGAAATCATATGGTACCTGCCTTTCTCTGACTGACTTATTTCACTTAGCATAATACTCTCTAGCTCCACCTATGTATTGCAAATGGCAAGATTGCATTCTTTTTTTATGGCAGAGTAATATACCATTGTGTGTGTATAGGACAAACCAAACGCTCTGATGAACATTTGGGCTCTTTCAGTAATTTGGCTATCGTAGATAATGCTGCTATAAATATCAAGGTGTATGTGTCCCTTTGAATTAATATTTTTGTATCCTTTGAGTAAATACTTAGTACTACAATTATTGGATCATTGGGTACCCCTATTCTCGACTTTCTGGTCGAGAATAGGGGTACCCAACAACATATTGTTTCCCAGAGTGGCTACACCAGTTTGCATTCCCACCAACAGTGTAAAACACTAATGAACGAAACTGAAGGTGACACAAAGAAATGGAAAAACATTTGATGTGCATGGATTCTAAGAATACTGTTAAAATGTTTATATTACCCAATGCAATCTACACATTTAATCCAATCCCTATCAAAATACCAACAGAATTTTTCACAGAGCTAGAACAAACAGTCCTAAAATTTGTATAGAACCACAAAGGACCCCAAATAGCCAAAGCAATCTTGAAAAAGAAAAGCAAAGCTGGAGGCATCACAATTCCAGACTTCAAGTCATATTACAAAGCTGCAGTGACCAAGACAGTATGGTACTGGTACAAAAACAGACACATAGATCAACAGAACAGAATAGAAAATCCAGAAATGGACCCACACCTATATGGTCTACTAATATTTGGCAGGAAAAAACATCCGATGGAAAAGAGAGTGTTTCCTCAACAAATGGTGTTGGGAAAACTGGACAGCAACATAAAAAAGAATGAAAATGAAACTGGACTACTTTCTTACACCATTGCAAAAATAAATTCAAAAAGGGTAAGAGACCTAGATGACACAGGCAGCAACCTCTTTAACATCAGCCATAGCAACTTCTTACTAAACATGGGAAACAAAAGCAAGGGAAACAAAAGCAAAAATGAACTATTGGACTTCATCAAAATAAAATGCTTTTGTATAGCGAAGGAAACAATCAACAAAACTACAAGGCAACCCATGGAATGGGAGAAGATATCTGCAAATGACATATTTGATAAAGGGTTAATAACCAAGATGTACGAGGAACTTTTTCTAAAAAACTCAATACCCAAAACCAAAAACCAAATAATCTTGTTAAAAAATGGGCAGGAGACATAGACATTTTCCCAAGAAGACATACAGATGGCTAACAGACACATGAACAGATGCTTAACATCACTCATCATCAGGGAAACGCAAATCAAAACCACAATGATATATCACCTCACACCTTTCAGAATGCTAAAACTAACAACACAGGAAACAACAGGTGTTGGCAAGGTTGTGGAGAAAGGGAAACCCTCTTACACAACATACTTTTTATTTTTAAAGTATAACTGACATACAATTTTATATTAGTTTCAAGTGTACAACATACTGATTCAACAATCTATGCATTACTCAATGTTCACCATGACTTGTTTGTACAGAAAAATCAAAGTAGCACTTGATTTCACACTTTCAAAATGGAAATGGGATTCCCCTCTTCTTTTCATACATCTTCTGTGTATGTGTTCTTAGTGGTTTTTATGTGGATGTATGTTTTTCACATCAGTTGGGTAAATGCACTGAGGGCACAGATGCTATAGCATATGGTGACATTATGCTTAGCTTCAAAAGAATCTGGAAAGATGTCTTCTTAAGAGGTTGTACCATTTGTAATCTCATCAGTAATGAATGAAATTTATTTTTGTCCCACATCCTCACCAGCAACTGGTATTGTCAGTTTTGGTATTTAGCCTTCTAATGGATGGAGAGAGTATGTCCCTGGTGTTTGACTTTGCTTTTCCTTAATGCACAGTGCATATCATTTTCCACTAATTCCTCAAATTGAGCAATTTACACATGCTTATTTCCGATTTATGTATATTATTTGGTAAGGTATCTACTCATATTGCTCTATCTTAATTTGGAGAGCTTGTTTTCTTATTGTGGAATTTTCCTAGTGATTTGAATATTTTGCATACAAATCTTTCTTCAGATTCATGTTTTGAAAATACACAACCCTAGTCAGACGCTTGTCTTCTTAAAAATTGTAATTTTCACTGAACTCACAGAAACAGAGTAGACTGATTGATGGTTGCAGGGGCTGGGGTGGGGATATAGGGAAAATGGATGATAGTGGTCAAAGGGTAAAAATTTCCAGTTATAGGATGAATAAATTATGGGAATATAATGTACAACATGCTGACTATAGTTACTACATTGTATATTTGAAAGTTGCTAAGGGAGTAGATATTAAATGTTCTCACCATCAAAAAAGTAAAAGTAACTACGTAGGGTGATGGATGTGCTAACTAATTGTATTGTGGTAATCGTTTTATGATATATACATATATCATCAGCGCATCACATTGTAATCTTAAATTTATACAATGTTATATGTCAATTATAGCTCAATAAAGCTGGGGAATAAAAGGAAAAAAAAAACAAAACACATGTTTTTTAGAGCTTTAAAAGAAGTCACATATACAGAATAGTGATTTAAAAAAAAAATTCTTCCAGATTAAACAGAAAGTGTAATACAGGGATCACTGATCTGGTAAGTGGTATCAATTTAATCACACTGAGTCCCAGTTTCTCTGTTTTCCAAAAGATAGTAGTTTCTTGGTTAGTAGACAGTTCAAGCTGTTTACCTTTTGCTCTTCTTTTCTCTTTTGTTTCCTTTTTTCCCCCTAAAGACTGATCCTTTATTGCCACTTTTCATAGCTTGGTTTCAACTTGTGTAGAAAAAGGTTTTAGTTGACCACCTTGCTGATTTCTTCTTGGGCTCTTCCATAACTGCTCTTTCAGCTAACCTAAGCTTCCTCTTGGATATTTTGGCACTGCGCGGTGAAGACAGGGGTGCTTGAGTGACTGCAGGATGCAGGGCAGTGAGAGCCCTGAAAAGCTAGAATGCCTGGGCTATATACTTCTAATACTTTCAGTTTGTATGTTTTTTTTTTAAAGATTTTATTTATATATTTTTCAGAGAAAGAGAGTGAGCACAGGCAGACAGAGTGGCAGGCAGAGTCAGAGGAAGAAGCAGGCTCCCTGCGGAGCAAGGAGCCCGATGTGGGACTCGATCCCAGGACGCTGGGATCATGACCCGAGCCGAAGGCAGCTGCTTAACCAACTGAGCCACCCAGGCGTCCCTCAGTTTGTATTTTTAGTCTTTTTCTTTTTTTAGATTTTATTTATTTATTTATTTGTCAGAGAGAGAGAGAGAGAGAGAAGAGAGAGAGAGGGAGAACACAAGCAGGTAGAGGCAGAGAGAGAAGCAGGCTCCCTGCTTCCCCCCCTCCCCCAACCGACAAGGGACTCAGACCCAGGATCCCGGGACAATGACCCAAGCCAAAGGCAGCGGCTCAACCAACTGAGCCACTCAAGCGTCCCTATTTTTTAGTGTTTGATTCACCTGGATCAGTATCTTAATTCTTTTTTCTCTACATGGCTATCCATTTTTCCTTCACCATTTATTGGATAATATACTTTTAAAATGCTACCCACTTAAATTTTTTTATAATCCTTTCTTTTTCTTTTAAAGGATTTTCCAAATTTTCATTTTCTTCTTAATGAATTCTATTATCAACTTGCCAAGAGTCCCCCCATATGTTATTTTGCTATTTTTACTGAGATCACATTTGTAGGTAAAGGGTTACAAAACTTTCTTTGACATTGGAGGAAGATGGCAGCAGAGTGGAAGGACCCTAGGCTTGCTTCATCCCACAAATACAACTAGACAACTACCAAATCACCTAAATACCCAAGAAGATGACCTAAAGACTGCAAGAACAAATTTCACAGGAAGAGAAGAGGCCACACTGCAGGAGTTAGGAAGTCTGGGAAACACAGCTAGGGAGAGAAGCAGATTGTGGCTACTACAGTGGGGAGGATTGGAGGTTGTGAAGAAAGCTGAGACAGACAAGAGAGTGCACAAAAGAGAGGCCTAGAAAGAAAAAGCACTGGAGTTCTGAGAGTTCACATTTGCCTGTGGAACAGCTCTGAAGACACTGGGGGTATACCTGGAGGAAAGGCAGGGCAAACAGCCCATGAACGCAAGTGGGGAGAGCAATATGAAGAGTGCCTAGGGTACACAGTAGGGAGATTAGTTGTTCATTTCTGATCATGTCTTACAGGGGCAGTGATCTCACAGAGACTCCTCTAGGAACAAAGGGACTGTCAGATGTCATTTGCCTCCCCTACCCCTCAGCATAAGCATAGGACAACTTGCAGGAACCAGCACGGCACTGGCTTACACCAAGTTCCCTCTACCCTGCCCCCATTCCATGCTCTAGAGGGACTACCATTCCCAGTCAAATCTGCCTCAGTCACAGCACAGCAGGACTCTTCCCCCAGAACACTGACCCAAACCCCTAACAATACTGCATCTCCTGACTCGGGAGTTTTGCAACACTTTGGTTCCAGTGGTGGTGGCTACACATCTCATTTCATAAGCAGACCAGAACCCACCTAGTTAAAACATACCATATTCAGGTCAGTGACCAAATAAGAAGAGTACATGCAGCACATACTGGTGACGCTCCTGGAGGTACCAGGTCCTGGGGAACACTGTACACTATACTGCAGCGCTCTAAAGGACCTCTTCCTCATAAAGCCATTACCCACCCTTAAGACTAGGAGACATAGCTGTTCTTCCTAATGCACGGAAACAGCCACAGAAACTTAGTCAAATGAGAAGACAGAAGAATTTGTCCAAACAAAAAAACAGGACAAGGCCACTGCCAGAGATCTAAGTGAAGCAGATATAAGTAACATGCTTGATGAAGAATTTATTTTTATTTTTTTTAGGTAGGCTCCACACTGAGCTCAAACACCAACAAAGGGCTTGAGCTCACAACTGTGAGATCAAGAAAAGGGTTCTTAAGTTGCTGACCTACCCAGGTACCCCATGGGAGAATTTAAAGCAATGATCCTAAGGACACTCACCGGACTTGAGAAAAGAATGGAGAACATCAGTGAGACCATTAACCCAGAGATAAGGAACAATATACAGAGATAGAGGGTTCAAGAAGTGAAATGAGAAATACACTTGTTGGAGTGAACACAAGACTGGAAGGAGCAGAGAAACAAATTAATGACCCAGAAAAACAGAGTAATGTAAAGCAACCAAGCTGATCAAAAGAGAGAAAAAAGAATTACACAGAAGAATAGAATTATAGAAATCAGCGACTCTATCATATGCAATAACTTCAGGAGTCCCAGAAAAAGAAGAGAGAAAAAAGGGGATGCACAATTTGTTTGAAGAAATAACAGCTGAAAAGTTCACTAATTTGGGGGAGGAAACTGATATACAGATCCAGGAGGCACAGAGAACCCCCTACAAAATCAATTAAAGCAGATCTACACCAAGATATATTATAATTAAAATGGCAAAATATAATGATAAAGAAAAAATATTAAAAGTAGCAAGACAAAAGATCTAGTCACATTCAAAGGAAACCCCTCTAAGGCTATCAGTGACTTTTTCACCAGGAACTCCAAGCCAGAAAGGAGTGGCATAATATATTCAAAGTGCTGAATGGGAAAAACCTGCAGCCAAGAATACTTTATCCAGCAAGGCTATCATTGAGAATAGAAGGAGAAATAAAGAGTTTTCCAGACAAACAAAAACTAAAGGAGTTCATGGCCACTAAACCAGCCCCAAAAGAAATATTAAAGGGGATGCTGTGAGTGGAAAGGAAAGACAAAAAAGACAGTATGAAGGCAAGAAACACAAAAGTAGTAAAAATGAACATTTCTTTAAAAAAAAAAATCAGTCAAGGGGTGCCTGTGTGGCTCAGTGGGTTAAGCCGCTGCGTTCGGCTCAGGTCATGATCTCAGTCAGGGTTGTGGGATCTCAGGGTCCGCATCGGGCTCTCTGCTCAGCAGGGAGCCTGCTCCACCCCTCCTCTCTCTTGCCTGCCTCTCTGCCGACTTGTGATCACTCTCTCTCTCTCTGTCAAATAAATATAAAATCTTTAAAAAAAAATTAAAAAATAAAAAAAATTAAAAATCAGTCAAGGATCTCACAAAAGGATGTAAAATATGACACCATATGCCTAAAACATGGAGAAGAGTAAAGAATGGGTTCAGACTTTAACAACCATCAACTTATATGCAGAACAGATTATATACAAACCTAACAGTAATGACAAATCAAAAACAACTAATAAACATGCAAAGAATAAAGAGAAATAAATCCAAATATATCACTAAAAATCAGCAAATCATGAGAAAGAGAGAGAGAGAGACACAGACACAAGGGTTAGTAGACTAAGGAAAGACTTCAGAAATAACCACTAAACAATTAATAAGATGACAATATATACACACCTATCAATAATTACTTTGAATGTAAATGGACTAAATGCTCCATTCAAAAGACAAAGGGTGAGGGAATGTACAAAAAACCACAAAGCTCATCTCTATACTGCCTACAAGAAACTCATTCTAGACTTAAAGATACCCGCAGATATAAGTGAGGGGATGGAGAAACATCTATTGTGCAAATGGATGTCAAAAGTAGCAGCAATACTTATAATAGGCAAACAGACTTTAAAACAAAGACAGTAACAAGAGACAAAGAAGGACACTATATAATAATAAAGGGGGCAATCCAAAGAGAAGATAAAACAACTGTAATATTTATGCACCCAAGAGAGGAGTACCCAAATACATAAAGCAGAGAATAATAAACCTAAAGGAATTATTTTGTTTTATTTTATAAACATAAAGGAATTAATAGATACTAATACAGTAATAGTAGGGGACTTTAACACCCCACTTACATCAATGGACAGATCATCTAAAATAGAAAAACAAGGAAATAAAGGCTTTGAATGACACACTAGAACAAATGGATTTAACATATATTCAGAATACTCCATCCAAAAACAGAAGAATATACATTCTTTTCAAGTACATATGGAACATTCTTCAGAATAGATTACATATTAGCCACACAAAACAAGCCTCAACAAGTGTACTTACTGTGGTGAGCACTAGTTTAAATGGAAGTGCTGAAATGTTGTATCATACACCTGAAACTAATATCGCACCATCCTGTTAGCTAACTGGAATTTAAATAAAAACAAAAAAAAAAAAAAAAAAAGAAATCCTCAACAAATTCAAAAAGATTTAAGTCATACCAAGCATCTTTTCTGAACACAAATAAAACTGAAATTAATCATAAGAAAAAACCTGGAAGACCAAATATGTGGAGGTTAAATAATATACTACTAAACAAATGAATGGGTCAACAAGGAAATAAAAGAAAATTGAACAAAAAATAAATTAAAAAGTACATGGCAACAGATGGAAGTGAAAACAAAACAGTTCAAAACCTTTGGGATAAAAAAAATAAAATAAAATGTCTGGAGATGGGGGGAAAATAAAGAAAACCTTTGGGATGCACCAAAAGTGGTTTTAAGGGGGAATCAAACAACCTAACCTATACCTAAAGGAAATAGAAAAAGAACAAACAAAACTGAAAATAAGCAACAGGAAGGAAATAATAAAGATTAGAGCAGAAATAACTGATAAAGAAACTAAAAAAATAGGATGGATGAAACCAGGAGTTGGTTCTTTGGGGAAAAAAAAAAATCAATAAATGTGATAAAACTCTAGCCAGACTTATCAAGAAAAAAAAGAGAAAGGACTCAAATAAATAAATCACAAATGAGAGAGGAGAAATAACAACCAACACCACAGAAATACAAAGGATTGTAAGAAAAAATTATGAAAAACTATATGCTAACAAATTGGGCAACCTAAAAGAAATGGATAACTTCCTAGAAACATGTAACCTACAAAAACTGAAACAGCAAGAAACAGAAAATTTGAACACATCAATTACCAGCAAAGAAACTGAAACAGTAATGCAAAAAACTCTTGACAAAGCAAGTCTGGGACCAGATGGCTTCACAGAATTCACAGGCAAATTCTACCAAACATTTAAATAATAGTTCGTATCTATTCTTCTCAAACCATTCCAAAAAACAGAAAAGGGAAAGAAAACTTCTAAATTTATTCTATGAGACCAGCATTACCCTGACACCAAAACCATATAAAGATATCACTTTAAATAAAAAAAGAACTACAGGCCAATTTCTCTGATGAACACAGATGCAAAAATCTGCAACAAAATACTGGCAAACCAAATCCAACAATACATCAAGAAAATCACTCACCACGATCACATGGGGTTTATTCCTGGGTTTCAAGGGTGGTTCAATATTCACAAATCAATCAATATGACAAATCACATCATTGAGAGAAGGATAAGAACCGTATGATGCAGAAAAGAGCATCTGACAAAGTACAACATCCAGTCATGAGAAAAACCCTCAACAAAGTAAGTTTAGTGGGTATAAACCTCAACTTAAGAAAGGCCATATATGAAAAACCCACAGCTAACATTATACTTAATGGGGAAAAATGGAGAGCCTTTCCCCTAACATCAGGAACAAGGGAAGGATGTCCACTGTTCACCACTTTTATTCAACGAAGTAATGAAAATCCTAGCTAGCCACAGCAATCAGACAACAAAAATATATAAAAGGTATCCAAATGGGTAAAGAAGAAGTAACTGTCACTATTTGCAGATGACATGATACTAAATAAAGAAAACCCTAAATATGCCACCAAAAAACTACTAGAACTGATAAAGTTAAGTAAAGTCACAGGATACAAAAATCAATATACAGAAATCTGTTGCATTTCCATAAACCAATAATAGAGCAGAAAGAGATATTAAGAAAACAATCCCATTAACAACTGCACCAAAAATAGTAAGATGCCTAAGAATAAACCTAACCAAAGATGTAAATGAAAATTATAAAACACTGATGAAGAAATGGAAGATGACACAAAGAAATGGAAAGATATTCCATGCTCATGGATTTTAAGAACAAATATTGTTAAAATGTCTGCAATACCTAAAGTAACCTACACATTTAATGCAATCCCTACCAAAATACCAACAGCATTTTTCACAGAACTAGAACAAACAATCCTAAAATTTTTATGAAAGCAAAAAGACTCTGAATAGCCAAAGCAATCCTGAAAAAGAAAAGAAAAGTAGAAGGCATCACAAGTTTGATTTCAAGTCATAGTACAGAGCTATAGTAATCAAAACAGTATAGCACTATTACAAAAACAGACACATAAATCAATAGAACAGAACAGAAAATCCAGGAAAAAGCCACAATTATATGGTCAATTAATGTTCAATGAAATAGGAAATAGTATACAGTGGGAAAAAGAGAGTCTCTTCAAGAAATAGTGTTGGGAAAACTAGGCAGCAACATGCCAAAGAGTGAAAATGGACCACTTTCCTACACCATACAGAAAAATAAATTCAAAATGGACTGAAAACCTAAATGTGAGACCTGAAACCATAAAAATCCTGGAAGACAGTACGGGACAATAAGCCTCTCTGACATTAGCCACAGTAACTTCTTTCTGGGTATGTCTCCTGTGGCAAGGGAAACAAAAGCAAAAATAAACTATTGGAACTTCATCAAAATAAAAAGCTTCTGCACGGTGGAGTAAACAATAAAACCAAAAGGCAACCTATGAAACGGGAGGAAATACTTGCAAATAATATATGTGATAAAGGGTTAGTATCCAATATAAATATATAGAACCTATACAAATAAAAAAAAGAACAACTCAACACCTAAAAAACAAAGAATCCAATTAAGAAATGGGAAGAAGATATGAAGAGACATTTCTTCAAAGAACTAGATGGCCAACAGACTAATAAGATGCTCATCACCACTTATCATCAGGGAAATGGAAATCCAAACTACAAATGAGTTATCATCTCAAACCTGTCAGTATAGCTAAACTCAAAAACACAAGAAATAATGGGTGCTAGCAAGGATGTGGAGTGGTCCAGTGTTGGTGGGGTTACAAACTGGTGCAGTATAGCCATTGTGGAAAATAGTATGGAGGTTCTTTAAGCACATACAAATAGAACTCCCCTATGATCCAGCAACTGCATTACTGGGTATTTACCCAAAGAATACAGAAATACGAATTCAAAGGGAAACATGGGTCCCTATGTTTACAGAAGCATTATTTATAATAGCCCAGATATGGAAGCAGTCCAAGTATCCACTGACTGATGAACAGATAAGGAAGATATGGTATATGAATACAATGGACTATTTAGCCATAAAAAAGAATGAAGTCTGGCCATTTGCAACGACTAAGATGGAGCTAGAGAATATAATGCTAAGTGAAATAAGTCAGAGAAAGACAAATACCAACTGATCTCACTTGTATGTGGAATTTAAGAAACAAAATAAACTAGCAAAGGGGAAACAAGAGACACATACACACACACACACACACTCTCTCTCTCTCCAAGAAACAGACACTTAACTACAGAGAACAAACTGATGGTTACCAGAGGGGAGGTGGGGAGAATGGTGAAATAAGTGATGGGGGTTAAGGAGTGCACTTATCATGATGAGCACTGGATGATTAAAATAAAAACTTAAAAAAAAAAGATAAGCCTCCTTCCTTGTTTATGAAAATTTGATCTTTGGTCAATGTTACAGCTGCAGGATCCCTGTAAACCTGATAAAGGTAGCACAAAAACGATGTTATTAAATACACTGCCTCTGGCAAAAATTACCTTGATTGGTAAATTACATCTAAAGAAGCAATGATAAATAAATTATAAATATCTGGTCAAAAGCCATATATTTGGACTTCCCTGAGTGTGCCATCTGTTCTAATTTAGACACATTCCTTACAGGGACCTTGGAAACCACGTCTATGGAATTTTATAAAAGACACTGATTCCCATGGAGGCATGAAACTTCTAAGGCAGAATGGATCTGCATTCACAACATCTGGATCTCTTTTTCTGCATCTGAGCTGCAACTTGGGAGGCTAAAGATAACTAAGCCCTTGATGGTTGTATGGCCGGACGGACGGCTACAAGGATTCTGGCAGAAGAGAAAGACTTTAAGCTGTCTGTTGGCATGCTGTGCTTACTGCCTGACATCATTTTAAGTGATTCTAATCCCAAGTGCAGCCCATGGTTTCCTTGTAAGTCTGAATTTAAGTCTAAAAAGATGCCCTTTTCTCATGCTGTTGGGTATTAGAACAATAACTGAACTGGAACAGAACAGGTAGAACTGACACCCCTATAAAATTGTCTTCCTTTCCAAATGCAATTATTAAAGCCTGCTTTTGTAATTCTTCAGGTTTTTTTTTTTAATTAAAAAAAAAATTTTTTTTTAATTCTTCGGTTTTAAGGCTTTCTTTTTATCGTCCATATTTCTTCTTCCATGTTTCTTTGTTAACTATATTTCTTGGTATATTTATGTTGGTTTTATGAACCCTGTATATACTATATTTTTTCCCACACATACATTACAAAAATAAAGTTTAATTTATAAATTATGCACATGGGTATGCAAACATAAATACAAATGGGCATTTTTTCCCCATTATATCACCCAAATGGTTGTATATATTGAAGTTATTAACTATTAAATGTGCCCAGACACCCTACTGAATAATCTTAAAATCTGTAAATTGTTTTTTAGTTTTCTTGAGTCTTAAATAAAATCAGAATAGAAATAGTGATAATTTTAACAAGTTTTGTAACTCTGATTCTTTTTTATCATCTAACTGCATTAGCTGGTACCTCTAATCAATGTCAAATAACGTATCTCCAATCAATGTCAAATAACAGTGGGGATAATGGACATCCTTGTCTTTTCCTGATTTTAATCAGAATGCTTCCAGTGTTTCTCCATTAAGTAATATACTGGCTTTGGGGTTGAGACAGATATATTTTACCATGCTAAGGAATTACAGGTATACCCCTAATTTAATAAGAATTAAAAAAAATAATACCTATATAATTATATCAAATGCCTTTTAAATATCTATGAGGATCAATTAACATGATGGATTATGTTAACAGTTACCCCAATACAGAATCACCCTTTCATTCCAGGTTATATCCCACTTGCTCAAGGTTTATGTTTATGGGTTACTGAATTATGTTTGCTACTATTTCAACTTGTAATTAACTTGTAATAGATAAGAAAGTTCTAAATGTATATATCAAGTATTTTACTGATACATATATACATATATGTATACATATATACACACACACATATATACACATACATATAAATCAATGTGTCAAGTGCTGTTCTTATGAACTTTATGAACATTAACTCACTTAACTGTGAGTTTGGTACTATTAACCCCAATTTATAGATAAGAAAACTGAAGCATGGAGATTAAATGACTTGCCCATCACAAAATAGCTAGTAAACTGGCACTGGGATTTACATAAAAAGTCTAGTCCAGAGCCCATTCTATACTCTGTTGCCTTTAAATTTTTTTGTGTGCAAAAGATTAGCTAGATTAGGTAATGATCTGTCAGAGAATCAACTTTATTGGTTTCACCATTTTTTGTTGTTTCTAATGTGCTTCCTGCAATTACTTTCATTAATTTCTTCTTTCTCCTTTCCTCAGGTTTATTTTGTTGTTCTATTTCTAGCCTGATTTAGATGTTTATTTTTTCTTGTTAAGTTTCAAAGGCAAAAAAATTTCCTTTGACCACTGCTTTAGCTACATATCCCAGGAACTCAAGATAGTGTTTTTATAGTAATTTTTAAATTACTCAATAATTTCCTCTTTGCTTTTGAGGTTTTTCTTGTGGCCTGATGTTTTCCCACAGATTTATTATTTTATCTAAAAATTTTTATGAAATATTTTACACTTAAAGATGATACAAAATTTACAAGTACAGTTTCAAAGACAATGAAACAAATACCTGTGTGGCCACTACCCTGTTGTGGCCTCATTTTGAGCATATTTCATGGGCAGATAAAAAAGTATACATTTTCTCTTTGCAGGTATATAATTATACCTATTGTAGTCCCCCCTTCTCTGTGGGGGATACATTCCAATGTTACCAGTGGAGGCCTGAAATCAAGGATAATACTGAACTCTCTCTATATTTTTTCCCATACACAATTACAATAATGAAGTTTAATTTATAAATTAGGCACAATAAGTAATCAAAAACAATTATAACAATATGCTGTAATAAAACTGTGTGAATGTGGTCTTTCTCTCAAAATATCTTATTATTCTGTACTTATCCTTTTTCTTGTGATAACACGAGATGATAAAATGTCTACATGATTGAGATAAAGTGAGATGAATGATGTAAGCCTTGTAGCATTAGGCTACTACTACCTTCTGATGCATGTCAGAAGGAGAACACCTGCTTCTGGACCATGGTTGACCAGGGATAACAACCAAAGAAAACACAAACCATAGATAAGCACGAACTATTGCATATACACATTAGACCAGTCATTAATTATGTTATTTGAACACATTCACTTCAAACAATCTTTTCTTGGTACCAATTATTCCCTAAAAAGGAGGACATTCGGTGGCTAGAAATAAAATTTCCACCCCAACAGATGGCCCTGAAATCTTAGGGTACTCTTTAGTAACACTTACTGAGAAACCTGAAGGGAATCCAGGAGGAAATTTTAAGATTAATGGTTGAAAAAAAAAAAACCTAACATTATCTCTCATTCCCACAAATATGAAAGTAAGATATAAAGCACCAAAACTTATGTTAAGTACTAAACTATCTACAGTATGAGACCATGTGAGTCCTAGTTTACCCACATGGCCCCACATTGCTAATGTCTCAGTATGCTACAGAACAAAGCCTATTTTGGTTTTAACTTAAGGCCTCCCTTCTGTGTAATTACATATCCAATTTCTAGCTATTCTAGTTAGTTTTTTCAAGAATTATACCATGTATGTTTTGTACCAACATGTGTTTCATCTGGTTAATTCAGCCTCCTCAAGATCTAGCTCATATGTCACCTCTTCTACAGGCCTTCCCAGTACGCCAAGGTAGAATTAAGTACTTCTTCCTGAGTATTCTCACCATGCAGTACACAGTACTATCTAATTCCTCATTCCCTTCCTTTTAGAACATTCTAATACCCACAAATTTAGTCATCTAATCATACAAGTTTGCCGTATTTTATCTGAGAAAAGTCTTTATGATTCTACTATCTACTTTTTCTAAGAATCATATTCTAAAACAAAGATCCTTAATTATCTGATTTGGGTCAGAATTCTGTGACTCTGTATTAGGCTTCTCTATTCTGTGAGACCAGTCTGCAAAAATGTTTCTTACTGTAACAAAAATATTGGGAACCAAATGCTTTATTATGGAGGATCTAAATGAAGATACCCTCTTTGAGATAATCTTCAGTTGGGCGCAGCATTTCCATTTTCTCCTAAGGCTTGAAGAGAAAAGTGTTAAAATGAATAAGGCTTATGAGAGAGTTTCGATTTCTTCTGAAAATGCTTTAAGGATAATGATGGAGGAAGTATGTGAGAAGGAATGGCAAGGCACAATTGATGGGACACAAAGAAATTCAACACTATGAGTCAAAATAAGCCCAAAGGGTTAAAGATAGAAGAAAATACGAGATATATGCGGTGGCTATAAAGGATTGGATTGCATCGCCCTTAAAAAACCTGATGGCTATGTAGGGAAAAACATGTACTATCCTCACCAGGGAGTCACGATACCTTATGAAGTAATACTTAATGAAGATCCAAGAAAAGTACTACGTTGCTCATTGTTTGAATAAGGAGAAGAAAATATGCATCACCTAGACAGGACTGTATATAACTAGCAAAAACAAAAATTCCAGATTCCTCACAAAGCAATTTTACCCCAAAATAGTACTTTGGGTCAAGATGGAAGATCACTATTGCGTCTTTTGCTAAGTCACAAAAACAGGAAGCAAGGAAATGGATTATGAGACCTCTTCCTGAGGAGGCTACTTTCCTGGTAAGTAAGGTCCTACATCCAAGGCTTTCTAGAATATGGGTTGTTTTACATGGTGTTATAATTAGGTTACCAGACTTCATTAAAAAAAATTCTAATGCTTGTAATTATGACTCATCAGATAATGAGAATTAGTAAGTACTAATCATTTAGCTCACTTTATCACAATACACAACAGTATGTGTTTGTGTGTATTTATGTCTTGCACATGAAAAGGAGTTATCCACATCAAATATTTCTATACAATGCAGTGAGTGAGCCAGTAGTATCATGGTACTATAGAGTAGTGGTTCCCCAAGTGTAGCAGACTGTGGATTCCTGACATAGGTTATATCATATCTCCAAGCCCATTTAAAAAGAGTCTGCAATGGGACACCTGGGTGGCTCCATTGGTTATGTGTCTGCCTTCAGCCCTGGTCATGATTCTATGGTCCGAGGATCGAGTCCTGCATCCAGCTCCTTGCTCTGCAGGGAGCTTGCTTCTCAGCCTGCCGCCTCTCCTGCTCACGCTCTCTTTCTCTCTCTGATAAATGAATAAAATCTTTTTACAAAAGGGGGGGGGTTCTGCAACGTCAAAATCATGGTATCTCCTTCTAGCAGCAAGAATTACACAGGAAGCCAAAAGCAATCATTTTTTTCTAGTATTCTGTATTTCTTATTCTTTAAACACACAACCTTCCAAGATCACTCTTTAAACTCTTTTAAAGAGTTTGTAAACTCTTTACCTTCTCATCTCTGACATATAATCTTATCATCCTCAAATCACAGTAATCCTTAATATTTTCTTACTTCCTACATTCTGCCTTTTTTTCTTCAAACCTAACTATTAGGTTTCCTGAAAAGGGTAATGTTCCTTTCCAAGATATTACTGTACTTCTTCCATTCCTATGTAATTCTATCTACAAGAATTCCCTACTAATTTTTCTTTTTATTTGTCCCCATCTGAGAGAATAAGACTATTCCAAGGCTTTGAAAGAGGTGCTTCTTTCACAAATACACACAGAACACAAATACGGTTTCCCTTTTGTTTACTCTCCCCCAAAGGTCCTGTGCCTAATCCTCCTTGCCACTGGCCTTGCACATGTACTGCATGCAGATGTAAGTAACACTTCTTGTATACTATAATGACCTCTGGAAAGGGGTTAGGGAGAAATAGAAAGAGCAGGGTTCTTCAACAGAGATAACACTACAAGTTCTCACCACAAGAAAAAACAATTATAACTGTGTGGCGATGTTACCTAAACTTACTGTGGTAGCCATTTTGCAATATAAACATAAAGCAAATCACTATGTTGTATGCTTAGAGTTAACACAACATTGGATGTCAATTATATCTTAAAAAAAAAAAAAAAACTACAAAAATACCTGCTAGTGGGGCACCTGGGTGGTTCAGTGGGTTAAAGCCTCTCCCTTCGGCTCAGGTCATGAGCCCAGGGTCCTGGGATCAAGCCCCACAGTGGGCTCTCTGCTCAGCGGGGAGGCTGCTTCCCCTCCCTGCCACCCCCACCCCTACCACCCCCACTCTCTCTGGTTCCTTCTCTGTCTACTTGTGATCTCTGTCAAATAAATAAATAAAATCTTAAAAAAAAATAACCTGCTAGTTAGTACCAGAAATAAGAATGTTTCTGTAATGAGAAAATCTTCACTCCTTGAACCTGATTTTTATTATGTCAAGTTACCTGAATGTCAATGGTAGACTTAGATACCATACATTAACATAAGGAAATGATGAAACCATTTGCTAGAGTCAAGTAAATCCACAATTCTAATACCTCTTTCCTTCAGAGCTATTTAGAGGGTTTTTTTTTTTGGGGGGGGGGGTTGTGGATTTTCTTCTCACTTTCTTGATGGTGTCCTCTATTATTTATTTTTGCAGGCTATTTTTTAATGTTCAGTAGCCAACATATAGTGCATCATTAGCTACATCAAAAACTAATGATGAGCTACCACTTTTCAACTGATTCTTGGTTTTCCAATTATTAATACTTACTGTCTGGAGGGACATTTCTAGCATCTTTTTAGTAGTCAATTGCAAAGCTTAACCGCACAGATCTACCTATCCATGTTAATACAGAATTGAAAGTATGCTCATTTCTAACAGGGGCATGCAGATAAGTTCTTTAATAAGCCTACAATATGCAAAATTCATAAGCATTGCTACTTTAAGCCCAGCAGTAAAATCCTGAAAAGAGAGCAATTTATAAATTCCAAACTAAGTAAATAAAGTAACAACTGATTCTGTTTAAAAAATTAGAATTTTTTTTTTTAAATGCCTTTCTTAGAAAGCTTGTTCAACTAGGTATGTTACGAAGAAAAGCATTACATGGTCAAAGTTTTGGAAGTGCTACACATCATATCCCAAACTTTGTTTGGTTATGGAAAACTTTGTGTATAACATTTTTCAAGAGAATAATTTGCAAAGGTTTTACAGATAACTAAAATTTATTTCAAATGATATTCTTCATATTATATTAGCTTAAATAGTTCTAAATCAACATTTATGCCTTAAATTATACCATAAATAAACTAAAAAACCATTTGTTACAGGAAAGGCATAACTGGATGAGACAATGAGCATATCATATTCCTGAAATCCTAGTCTGGGAGCATCCTAGTCAAAGATTATGCTATAAACCTAATGACCTTCTTTCTGCATGGTGGCAGAAAAGATATTTTCAAATTCATTTCAAAATCAATTGATCAGGATTCAACCTACTTCAGTGATTTATTAGTCAAGAGCCTCCTACCTAATATATGACTGCCAGTCTGGCCTATCTCAAATCCATTCTTCTTCAGAATGCTACCAGTTATCTTCTAAAAGATGATAACTAAAAAAAAGATGATGGTGACACTCCCCTACTTAAAAATCTTTCCCTAGCTCCCAAATTTTCTTTCAAAGCAGCAAATTCAAAATTCTTTTTTTTTTTTAAGATTTTATTTATTTATTTGACAGAGACAGATCACAGTAGGAGAGAGGAAGGGAAGAGATCACAGAGAGAGAGGAAGGGAAGCAGGCCCCCTGCTGAGCAGAGAGCCCGATGTGGGACTCGATCCCAGGACCCTGAGATCATGACCTGAGCTGAAGGCAGCGACTTAACCCACTGAGCCACCCAGGCGCCCAAATTCAAAATTCTTAATGTTGCACTTCTGGTTCCCATCTACTTTTCCAAATTATTCTGCTGCTTTCACACTACTTGCTGTCCCAGTGCTAGCTACACAAGGTAGTTACTATTCGCAGATTGTTATTTCATGTTTCCTTCCCTCTGGAAGTCTCTTTCCCCTCTTTCTTTTCTCCATTTGTTAGATTACTACTCATCTTTCAACACCCAAACCAATGATTATTCACATTGGCAATAATATAACATACTTTTCATAAATGCATTTAACTGTACATTTCAGAAAAGTCACTACTATATTTAATTATGGAATAGAATTATGAATACATGAACACTATTGACTTTTATTAGTCTTTTTGTAGTGGATATGCTAAAAAGTCACTGCTATCTCTCATAGATTTAATTCTTTTAATTCTTAAGAGTCAATTCCATAGATGCTTACTAAATAACTAAATATGTACTAGACACAGTCTTGTACTTAAGACTGAGCTTACAGGGGTGCCTGGGTGGCTCAGTGGGTTAATCCCTCTGCCTTCGGCTCAGGTCATGATCCCGGGGTCCTGGAATCGAGCCCTGCATTAGGCTCTCTGCTTGGCGGGGAGCCTGCTTCCCCCGCTTCCCCTCTACCCCCCACCTCTCTCTCTCTGCCTGCCTCTCTGCCTACTTGAGATCTCTGTCTGTCAAATAAATAAAATCTTAAAAAAAAAAAAGACTGAGCTTACAGCCTTTACCACAGCTAAATGCAAAAGCAACAGAACATTAAGTGGGATTTTTCCTCCTGTTCCAAAATTGTGGATAAGGCCAAAAGCTGAGGATAATTAAGTACCCCTTCTTTTAGCTTAAGAAGCCAAATGTAGTTGGTACCAACTTATTCTCTCAGGATTTAGTGAGAAGTACTAGTTTACTGAATCAGCTCCTATCATAAAACAATGATCATAACACTTTCCCCTCCATGTGAATACAGTGTGAATCTAAAAAAGGTTAAAAAGAGGAGGTTACTGGAATTTAAGGGGAATATGGAGTTTATGAAAACAGGATATTCCCTATTGTCATACCTGAATCCAGAGGGTGAGAATCAAAGTTTGAGGTTATCTAAAAGAAAGACAGACCCATTTTTCATTTCCTATTTGGTTATCTGTGTATAGGCAAATGAATTACTGATTTGCCCCTCTTATATATAAGGGAAAAGAGAAATAGGGAGAAAGTATGGTAGGGATGTGTCAGGTAGAGACATAGGCAAGACTATGTCCTGGTTCCTGGGGCCTTGTTCCAAGAGGTATGAAAAATTAACCCTTCCCCCAATGTGCCTACAGGCCCTACTGGGAGGTAGATTTCATTATAAAGTCTTGAGGCAAAAAAGACATACACATCAGAGTCCCATGGTGTGAATGCCATCAACAGGTTTCGTCCATAGATGTAACCAAATCTTCCAAGGGATTGCCAATGCCTATAAAAATGGGGACAGGATTGACTTTGCTTTTAGCAGGGTAAATGGAAGCTACCACTCACCTACATTTAGACTACTGACAATGAGCTAGAACAGCAGTGTTGAACAACCAAGAAAGAGGACTGCCACCTCACCAGTGGGATAGCATGCAGAATTCTGCCTCTACTATTACTCCTCCTAGTTTCAACACCAGGAAGAAAAACAACAAGAAAAGGGGAGGGCAGATGTGTGTGATAAAAAGAGTCTACTCACCCACCCATAAGTTTTCAGCCCCAGATTAAGGTCTATACTGTCCTAGGAAAAACTGGTAAGAGTACTGAATCAACTCTGTGACAAGTTATAATACAAAGACAACTAATTCTTAAATACTGGCATGAAACTGCAGTGTTTAAACACTGTGAATAGTGACAAGATGCTGCAAAGGTGATTGACATCCAATCAGAAAGGGGAGTCAGACATGGTAGGATCAGCAGGCAGTTACTAGGTAAAAAGCAAAACTGGCCGGTGTTTATATCCCAGCAAAATGAGATCCTTAATGAACTGGTTACCAACAGATGGATAGCCTCTGAAATTAGTTTCCATATATACCAGTGTTCTTAAATCTGGGTATGAGCTCTATTATACTATGAAATATAAGTCCAGAACCAGTCTTATCAATTTTCTCAGTACCATTTGCTATTCTTTCTGAAAAAGGGTAAGCAGGTAAGAGCCATACTTCTATGTTTGGGAACTCACTTCTATGTTTGGGAACTCCCCATCAAAGTCACAGATAGGAATGGACAAATAAGCATTATTAACGATGGAGGATGCTACAAGTAGCAATAGGTATTTCAAGTAATAAAGAGAAGGAGACGGATAAGAATAAAGTTCTTGAGCAGAAATTAATTTGATATCTCAATGCTTTCAATGTTCACCTTTAATGATCCAACCAAAGAAGAAATCCACCAAGTGCTTTATCTGACAAAGAGCAAAAACTAGTATATTGTAAACGGATACTGTTCAACTGCATGATACAGAGGAATCCAAGTGGAGATTCTAAAGAAAGAGAGTAGGAGAAAAACAAGTGAAGACTGGTCAGGAAGTGGGACCTAACGGGGGCTGTACATGGAGGGTGGACAGGCATGGATGATAGACAGAGCAGAACAACTCCTAGATGGATGAGAGACAATAATGTAAAGCGGCTGTGACACATTGCAATATTAATACATACCGAGACTGAACTGCGGGTAATGCTCATAAATCTAACTGCAATTAGTACAGGTTTCTGGATTAGGAAGGACATGAAAAGGAAAGCAGAAGGTTAGAATGTACATGTCATTGCCCCATTAAAAGAGAAGGTTTAATCTTTCAGAGGACCAAATATATCCATCTTCTGAAGCACCAGTTTAAAAATTAAAAAAAAAAAAAAAAAAAAAGCAAGCACCGTATGTCTAGCTGCTTTGAAAAGTAGCATTAGAGTAAAGGGCCTCTTCCCTTTCTTCTTCTAAATTGGGCCTCATAGAACTGAGCTCCTGAAAATTCAGACTACCAGACAGGGTTTCACTTTTAAATGGGGTCTCTGTTTTCATTTTCTAAGGAAAATATTTTCAAATAATGTCCTACAATTAACTTCATTTAATACCTTTACTGCCTGAAAAACTCAATGTTTATGCTTGCTTTTAGAGAAGACCCTTCACTAATTTAATCAACTGACATATTTGTTAGGATTTATTCTGTGCCAGGCAGTTTAAGTACTAAACAAAGAAACAGAGTTATTTTAATCTAAGTATAAATCATGATGATACGGATGAAGCATTGCTGGGTCCCAGGAAAAGCATGCATATGATGACAGGGAAGACTGTTCTTCTTGAGAGATTTACTGGGGATCGGACTGGGTCTTCATTACCATAGTTTTGTTTTACAGTTGAGGGGAGGGAAAGCAAATGATTAAACTTTAAGGTGGCAGCAGTTTTCCAGTTATCCAGGCCCTACTGATGGTTGGTCATTAAGAACTGAAGCTGTTTATATATGGGTCACTGGTTACAAAGGAAGATGTTAAATGGGAAAGTGGGCAAATGGAGAAAATAAATGATAATTTTTGCAAGGCTTTTCCCAAAACCTAACAATCTAACAATAAACCCTTAAAAGTGTTTATTTGATAACAATCTACTAATAGATGGAATTTCATTTCCTTATGAATCACATTCTTGGATATGTTTAAGTTCTTCACATCGCAGAAGTACTGGCAGGAACATCAAAGGTGACATGGTTGAGGGTGGGAACAGATGGTGGAAGGAAATAGAGGAAAAGTCAGGGTAGGTTAAATTTTCACAGGAAGGACAGAAAAAGAAAACGGGACAGATTATCAAACCACAACATTTTATCCAAATACTTGATTTTAAAAATTCTACACATTTAACTGCATATAGTCTGTATATATAATGACTAAAAGATCAAACATAAGGCATCCATAGTACCCTGGATAGAGTGGTTTCTTTTTACTGCTCCATGTGAAAAAGATTTGGAGAACAACCTCTCTTTACACCATAAATGCACACTTAAAATCCTCAGGAAGGCTCCCTCTTTCCCCCGAATTCCACATCTTACATCTTACCATTGATCTACGAATCAGTGACAGCCTGGTCTTTGCCTTATTCTCAGCAAATTCCAGGCTACTGATGTCTTTGAGACGAGCCTTGTATTTATTCATCTGTTCTACAACAATCAGCTCCACACAGCTGAAATAGGAGGAAAAAGAAAAAAACTGTTAAGAGCTGAAGCAAGTCAAATAAAGTATAGCCCTCCCAGACTGCTTTTCAGTTAAATGTGGCAGACGTTTGGAGGATGAAAGAAAAATCAACATTCCTTATTTTATGAGCTCTAATACAAGGTTTATATAATGGTGGTTCACAACTTTGGCTGCACTTCAGTATCCATCTGAGAAGCAATTATGAGTTGCAATGTCCAGGCTACACCCCAGATCAATTAAATTAGACTCTCTAAGGATAGGTCACAAAGACTAGGGTTTTTTAAAGCTCCTTTTGCAGCCAAGGTTGAGAACCATTACTCTAGAAGGAAAGCAGAGGCCCATAAAAACAGGCTAAAGTGAAATACAGAAATACTGAAGTTCTAAGGCCAAAGAGATTCAGAGCCAGTTAGACTAAATTATAGGAAGAGACAGAGTATATGTAATTTGGTAAAATGGAATTTGAAAATATTTTTAGAGACTATAAGCATTCCTAAAGAAAAGCTAAATTTAAAAAGACCCTATAAACCAAATGATGTCCAGCTTAAGAGAATCTAAAGCAATTTTTCATCCTCAGCATAAGAAAACCCAACAGTGCCTAGTAACATTCTTTTTTTTTTTTTTTTTAAAGATTTTATGTATTTATTTGACAGAAATCACAAGTAGATGGAAAGGCAGGCAGAGAGAGAGAGGGAAGCAGGCTCCCTGCTGAGCAGAGAGCCCGATGCGGGACTCAATCCCAGGACCCTGAGATCATGACCTGAGCCGAAGGCAGCGGCTTAACCCACTGAGCCACCCAGGCGCCCCTAGTAACATTCTTAAAAACATCTGAACTTATGAAATCATTCACTATGTTTGATATCTGCATAAAGTGGCTACACTGACTCAGAAGTCCCTGGGGTCTTGTGGAGGTGATAGTAACTGGCCTTACGTGGTAGTCTTACTGATGTCCTGCACGCTTTGTAGTGGGTCAATGGTATCAGGGCATCGAAGAATGCAGGGGGCAAATACAATGGCCAAAGCATTAGCAGACATTCGATTAGTTTCTTCCTGTAGAGCAATCCTAAGGAATAAAAAGAATCACCAAAGTGGGGATTAAAAGAAAGCAGTAAGGATGTAGGCAAAGGACATGACAGAAAGATGTATGACATCTGCCGCAGAGTACTAGAAAGGTATTCATATCAGCTGAAAGGAGACATTTGTAGACTTTCCCAAAGCCGTTCCTTTGCCTCTGGAAAATGCAATACAGGCCAGCAGAAAAATCCCAAGGGAAAAATCCCAAGGAAAATTTCTGACCCACTGCCATACACCTGAGGAACGTATCTGAAGAATCTAGAGTAGAGACTATAAGGCATTCTCAGACAGTCATATCAGATATTCACCTAACATTTATCTAATATGTACCAGAGATTTATCTAATCAAAATAAGGATGGCTCTCTTCCCAACTACTGCAGATATTTACACTCGGAGTAGAGAGACCATCCTGAAGTCTCTTTGGTCAGTCAATTCTCTAAACCCCACTTCCTATGAATTACATTATATCAAGACATATACCTCTTTTCAAGAATGAGAACGGGCTAGGCTACACAGTGTCACCCTGAGGTTGAAGTTGTGACATGGCTCAAATAGGGCAGAGAAGTCCCTGACCAACAGTCCAACTCAGCTGAGGATTTCTGCTCCAAGGAATTGTAAGCTGTAAGCACTTGTTTGAGGCATTAACTTTATAAACAGGAAAAAGAAGATCTGTCAGTTTTCCAAATGAGGGATTTCTTCACTTACTGGAAAGAATCCAAGAAAAACAAGTATACATTCCCTTGCTCCTTGAAATTACCTGACTAGATGAAAGATGAGCCGTTCTAGTGTATTTAGATGAGTTCGGGAGAGCTGGTCAATCACAGAGTATACACCACGGATTGTTTCTTTCCTCTCCTGAAGGCCTAAAAAGATTAAGGACAGCCAGTAAGATTGAATATCCCTTCTCTTATGCTACATCTTCCTCCTGAACAGATTAATTAGCAGGGAAGTCTGATTCTAAATTTTAAAGTTTTAGGAGAGGCAGGTGTACCTGTATGGCAGGAAAAGAGCAGCTCCATTACCACTAATCTTCCTTTGCTTGAGTTCTATATTCATTAAGCAGTCTCACGAGTTTTAATCTATATCCCAGTAATCCTTATTACAGCAAAGGGAAGAGATGTCCTAGTTCTTTTAGACATTTTGTGGCAGACTGATTCCCTAATAATTAATTGTCAGGCAATTCATAAATTGTTCTTATGGGAATTTGGGAAGTCATGCCTCAAGGCCTAAACACTTTGAGGCAGGCCTCCAGCAACATTCTACATAACTGCAGCACTGAAAAACTAAACTCCATCACCTGGTAGGATTGGCATAAAATAGACAGCAGAGTTCTTGCCTAGATTCGCAATGTAAATGAACATAAGCCAGCCCTTGTTAGTTGAAACCTCTTTGTGAGAAGCAATGAAATGACTTACTCAGAAAACTTTTAGGAGACTGGCATTTTAATGAATCTCTCAAAACTCAGTATTTGACTAGATGAGAATACACCGTAAGTTCTGTATTGACTGTTAAAAGCTTACTTTTGAATCTATATGGACTAAACCATTAGAGAATGGCTAAATAATTTATAATAAAGACAGCGTTCCTTTCCCAAGTGTAGGCCTTCCCTCGAATCCAGGAGGCCTGTTCTTACCCATAGCTCGAAGAAATTCCTCATAGAGCTCAAAGGTCATGAGTGGATTGGGCAAATCACGAAGCCATTGTTTGAATACACTTGCAATAACATGTATGTTATAGTCATCCAGGTTTACACTCTCAGCATCTATTTAGAGACATGAGTTAAACAACAAAGCCCAAACATACAAAGAGTTTCAAATAATTCACTTTGAAAACTATCAGCACCAAAAGAACCTTCATGTTCTTAATCAAACTAGTATCTTCTATGATCTAATTCCATGCTTTGTAACAGCACCTCTAACTGTGGTCAAGGAACAGGTTTTTGTTTTCCAAATCTCTTGTAGACTGACAGGTATGTAAAATAAAATATCACATGCTTTCATGTTAAATAACTGTTAAATACCACTATAAATGTTCCTAAATGCTTGCTCTTAGTTTCTGTACTTAAACTGTGGATTGATCTGTGAGCCACGATTTGAGTAGCAATGTTTTGGACAGCAGCTGGGAAAAAGGCCCAGAAGACATTTTCTAAAAGTAACGCCAATTTTAAGTCATTTTTAAAGGTGAAAGGACAGTAATAAGTGAACACAGGAAATGTAATGAACATACTTTTACTCTCTTACTTTGTTTTCACTTATAAACTCCCCAAGGTTATACAAAAGAAATGATTGAGAGGATATAGGATGAATGATTTTTTACTTGTGCTGAGTACAAGGTACAAGAGAGACGAGTTGTTGTCAACCGCCTTTAACCTAGAGTAGATGGAATCTCAGGTAGGCAGGATGTCCTGCTTGGGTTTTACCAGGCATTTTGTGATGTTATTTTCATACTGACTAATCTCTCCCTGGTTTGCTCATTAAAAAACAAAAGAAAACAGGGGTGCCTGGGTGGCTCACTGGGTTAAAGCCTCTGCCTTCGGCTTAGGTCATGATCCCAGGGTCCTGGGATTGAGCCCCACATTGGGCTCTCTGCTCAGCAGGGAGCCTGTTTCCTCCTCTCTCTCTGCCTGCCTCTTTGCCTACTTGTGATCTCTCTCTGCCAAATAAATAAATAAAATCTTAAAAAAAAAAAAACTATAAGGAAAAAGCACGTGGGTAGCTTCTGGAGACACAGAGACAAACTTTGTATCTAAGTGTGATTCAAAACAATCTATTCCAGGGTGCCAGTGGCTCAATAGGCTAAGCGTCTGCCTTTGGCTCAGGTCATGATCCCAGAGTTCTATTCAGCAGGGAGTCTGCTTCTCCCTCTGCCCCTCCCCTGCTCCCTCTTGCTCTCTCGCTCTCAAATAAAGAAATAAAATCTTAAAAACAAAAACAAAAACAAAAAACACAACAACAAAATCTATTCCTTCCCTATAGTAATAAAGAGTAGAAGTTGACAATAACACCATAGTCCCAACTCCTGCATATACATTCGAGGGCTGAGGCTATAGCTCTACACAGGTAAATGTTCAATCCACTAATTAACAGTTTAAATAACTATGTCATGAATGTAGGAAGGTGAGAACATGCATCAGAAAGACACTTGAAGTCAGAGTAATAAAGATTAATAGGCAGGAGTTTAGGTTATGAATTCAGAACATCTGGGGTTAAATCCCAGCTTCATCACTTAGTGGTGGTGAGTCTCTAGGCAAGAAACTCTGTAAGCCTCAGTTTCTTTCTCTGTAAATAGGGATAATAATCCCTAATTCACAGGACTGTTGTGAAGATTAGCATAAAAATATCAGTACATTACATCATCATCAACAGATCATCATTTAATTTCCCTGAAGCTAAAATTTCTCCTTTTTAAATTATGGATACCATCTTACCAAATTGTTAAGAATTTAAATGAGAGCTATGTCAAGTACCTAATAGTGCCTTATACAAATGATACACTCAATATATATTTGCCAAATTGACCACACAAAAACAAAGACTTTTAGAAAGCCACAAAATGATTAATAAGCACCACAGAAAAGATGGCATTCTTCTGGATGCAAAAAAATAACATGTAATGAAAACTTGAAAAGCATGACAAGATCTATTTAAATAAAAGCATTTGGTCTTGATTTGAAGAGCGCCCTCTTACCTGTATCTAGACCTTGTCGAAGCTCCTTGATTTTATTAGTTGAACCAGACTTTCGATAAATCCCTTCTGTGTACAGTCCATGCATTTCAATGTAGTTTATGAGCTTTTCCACCACTAAAGGAACAGTTCGTTCTTCACTGGTCAAACGAGACAATTCAACCCCGAATTGTCGAGATGACAGTTCTGGATCATACTAAATGGAAGATAAATTTTTGTTTCCAAATACATTCAAACATTTTTAAATGTGTTTAACCAGTTATTTACGAGAAACTATTTTTATTTCCCTGAAGTTTCATGAGCATCGTTTTAAGAGTTGGAGCTAAAGGGAATTATGGTTAATACTGACAATATATATCAAGTCAGAGGTTGCTTCAATCCTTTCCCATCAGGAATCCACTCAAAATATAATGGGATAAAGAATGAAGGCAGTGGCAACAGGTTACTGTTTCCCTTCCTCCTAAAAAGCTCCTCATGTAAAGTTGGGATTTGGACAAGGGAGAAAGGGGATAGACTTTGTATGCTAAACATGCTAAACATACTGCTAGAAAGTCTGATTTGCTATGAATTAGAACTGTAAGTAATTTCTGATGCTTAAGAATGCTTCGATGTTCATGTAAACTTTAGGGACATTTAACTAAACAACGGTATCACAGCTAAGGGCAGAGGCACACAGATTGGCCCACAATTCGTGTTCGAGCCTTTTCTTATTTACTTCAATAGTGTATCTGATATCATACATAACCTTACTAATTACAGCTTATGCAACTGCAAAAGACTTATCCTGAAGATTATTTCAAGTAATTCACAAAAAACAAAAATGCCGGGTATTACCTCTGAGACTGAAGCCTTTTTTGTAAATCTTTTTTGTCTCTTCCTTCTCCTGCATCATTCTCCTTCTCTACACAACACACATTCTCTCCTTTAGTCCTCAATCAGTCAGTGCCAAGTTCTTGTCAGTCAGCACACCCTGTTTTTTCTTTTCTATTCTATTGCCACCACCCTATTTCAAACTTATATGACCACCCACTTGGACGATTTCCAACAGCTTCTTGGTGAATTTCCCCACATCCATTTTCTCCCCTTTTAATATACTGCATAGTATATATAATCTAGTTTCCTAAAAACTAGTGGTTAACTAGTATATATCAAAATAAGGTGTAAATATTCTTGAGTCTAACATTCAAGATATTGCTTGAATTGATCCTAATTTCCTCTTCCAGTCTTAGGTTAGTACATTTGTCATTTATGTGCTACATAACAGGAAAACAAAATCAAGTAAGATAAGATAGTCTTCACCCTAAGACTAGTGTTAAGACTAGCAGTGTTAATTCACGGTGATAAGTAAACAGTAACAACAGATTTATTAGATAATATGGAACCACAGAAGTAAAACAACTGGATTGGGAAGGACTGGGCTGGGTAACTACTGATGACCTTGAGAAGACCTGGTGCCTGCCTAACCTAACTGTTAGAAAGCACATAAGAAGTACATAAGAAAAAAGGGCAAGAACTTTTTGGGCACAGAAAACACAGAACAAAGTTGGGCAAAACGAACTATAAGTAATCTGACATGGCTGAACTAAAAATAAGAAAACACTAGACAGAGATTACAAAAGGCTTCAAGTACTAAGGCACAGACTTTGATCTTGTCCTGACAGCTAAAGAAAGGCAGCAGGGACTTTCAAGTAGGGAAGACATAAGTTTTATATTATTATGCAATTTCACCTACATATACTCTGCATTCCAGCGGTTAATTCTTAAGAGAATTAACAGCATATCTACTTTGAAGCATGTTAAGTTATCTTAATATAAAGCTGTATCTCTGAAAAGCTTCTCCAGGACTGAGGTAGAAGAGAAAGGACATTTAGATATTTAGAGGATGCAAATTAAAATTTTTGTCTTGTCACTATATTAGGTTATTTATATAATTTCATATTTGGAATAGAATTATCATTTTTCTATCTCACAGTGTTCTTATAAAGATTAAGTAACAGATGAAGACACATAGTACAGTATCTCATATATGGCAAATGCTCAATAAACTGTTAAATAAATACCGCTCACTGCAATGATTAAAACAAACTTCAAACTTCTTGCTATTACTGTGATATAAACATGCATACATATACACATACATAATCTATTTATTTAAATGTTATGGTTATCCCCAGAGAATTAGGAATGTCAATTAAGATCTGTGAAAGCAAAAAGAACCCAAAATACTGGAGAGTATTAAAATTTTTTTTAAATCATTTGATTTGAAACCAACTAATTTAAGGCAAACATGAAAAAACTCTATTTCTTAAAATTAAGAGAAATTAATTTCACTATTTTCAACTGAAAAAAAAATTAATTGAGTCTTCTTTGTAAAAACAATATACGTAGGGTGCTTGGGTGGCTCAAGTCAGTTAAGCAGCTGACTTTGGCCCAGGTCATGTTCCCAGAGTCCTGGGATCGAGCCCTACGTTGGGCTCCCTGCTCAGTGGAAAGCCTGCTTCTCCCTTTACTTCTGCCTGCTGCTCTGCCTTCTTGTGCTCTCTCTTTCTCTGTTAAATAAATAAATAAATCTTTAAAAAAAAACCCAACATCTGTTTTTAAAGTTATTTTCCCTCTAAACTACCTTACATATTTTAAATAAAAATTCATTGAAGTAGGACATACATACATAAAGGTATACAAACTGTAAGTGTACAGCTTGATAGACTGACAAAGTTGATGCACACTTGTTATCAGGACCCAAGTCAGGAAACAGAATACAACCAGCAGTATGAAATTCTCAAAACCATCCCAGCCACTATGTACTTTCACAAATAACCAGCATATATACTCCTATCAATAGAAATTAGTTTTACCTACTTTTGAACATTATATTAATGGTATCATATAATATGTATACCACGAGTTACCTTCATTCATTCTTGAACTTTATATAAATAAAATAATACAGTATGTGCTCTTTAGTTTCTGGCTTCAACATCATGTCTGTGAGTAAAAATAGTTAAAGCTCATATAGTATTCCATTATATAAATCGTTGACCCTCGAACAAGTGTTGAACCATACATGACCAATTATATGTAGATTTTTTTCAATAAATACAGTATGGGGCACGTGGGTACCTTAAACTGGTTATGCTTCTGCCTTTTGCTGGTCATGATCTCAGGGTACTGGGATGGAGCCCCACATCAGGCTCCCTGCTCAGCGGGAGTCTGATTGTCCCTCTCCTTCTGCTCTTCCCCATCCTACTTGAACTCCCTCCCTCTCAAGTAAATAAATACAGGCTTTAAAAATAAATAAATACAGCCTTGCAAATGTATTTTCTTTCCTTATAATTCTCTTAACATTTTCTTTCTTTCTTTCTTTTTTTTTTTAAGATTTTGTTTATTTATGTGAAAGAGAGAGATCAGTAGGCAGAGAGGCAGGCAGAGAGAGACAGAGAAGCAGGCTCCTTGCTTGCGGAGCAGAGAGCGCGATGTGGGGCTCGATCCCAGGACCCTGAGATCATGACCTGAGCTGAAGGCAGAGGCTTAACCCACTGAGCCATCCAGGCACCCCTCTCTTAACATTTTCTTTGCTCTAACTTACTTTATGGTGAGAATACAGTATATAATACATATAACTTACAAAATAAGTGTTAATCAACAACAGTAGGCTATATAAGTAGTTAAGTTTTGGGGGAGTCAAAAGTTATAGACAGATTTTCCACTGTGTGGGGCATGTCGTTCAAGAGTCAACCATATACCATAATTTTTTTAATGCCATAATTTACTTATACATTCTACTGCTGACGGACATTTAGTTTTTTTCTAGTTTGGGGATAGGTTGGTATTGATATGAATGCTCTTTTGTCTTTTGGCACAAACATCTATGTATATTTGTTGGGTACGTATCTGGTACTCCTGAGTCATCAGAAATCCTTGTGTTCAGATTTGATAAGGACTGCCAAGTAACTTCAAGATTACTTATGCCAACTTATACTCTTGTCAGTAATGTATTCAAGTCCAACCTGCTCTACAATCTTGTTAGGACGTTTTCATTTTAGCCATTTAAGTGGGTATATATCTCACTATAGTTTCAATTTATATTTCTCTGATGATTAAAACCTTTTCACGTTTATTGGTCTTTTGTCAAGTGCTTGCTTAAGCCATGTGCTCATTTTTCTACACAGCTAACTACCTTTTTTTTATTGATTTTTAGGTGCTTTTTAGATACTGTAAATCCAAGATGAATGTATGAATTGCAAATGCATTCTCCCACTCTGTGGTAGATTATTTTTTGTTGGTTTGTTTGAATGAGTGAATTTTGAATTTTATCTAGTGTTTTTCCTCTTTAATATTTCTTATTTGTTCACTGTGAATTATTATCACTTCATTTTTGAGGGAGAAAATTTTTCTTATTAATCTTAATTATAGTATAGTTAACATACACCACTACATTACTTTAAGGTGTACAGTATAGTGATTCAACAATTCTATACATTACTTAGTGCTTATCATGGTAAGTATACACTTAAACCTCTTCACCTATCTCACCATACCTCAACCAAGCTCCCCTCTGGTAGCCATCAGTTTGTTCCGTATATTTAAGAGTCTGTTTTTTGGTTTGTCTAACTTTTTCTTTCCCTGTTTTCTGAAATTCTACATCATATGGTACTTGTCTTTTTCTTACTTCAGAGTTAGGATTATACCTTCTAGACCCATCCACTGTTGTTGCAAATGGCAAGATTTCATTTTTTATGGCTAATAGTCCATTGTGTATATATACCACATCTTCTTTATCTGTTCATCTATCAATGGGAACTTGGGTAGCTTCCATAATTTGGTTATCGTAAATAATACGGCAATAAACACAGGGGTGCATATATCTTTTTGAATTAATGTTTTCATATTCATTGGGAATACAAAGTAGGGGAATTACAGGATCATGTGATAATTTTATTTTTAGCTTTTTGAGGAAACACTACACTGTTTTCCAAGGTGGCTGCACCACTTTGCAGTCCCACCAGCACTGGAACAAGGGTCCTTCTTATCCATATCCTTGGCAACACTTGTTATTTCTTGTGTTTTTTTTTTTTCAGTTTTAGCCATTCTGATGGGAATGAGGTGATATCTCATGTGCTTTTGATTTCCATTTCCCTAATGGTGAGTGATGCTGAGCATCTTTTCCTATGTCTTATGGCCATCTGCATGTATTGTTTGGAAAAATGCCCTTCATTTTTGTTTTTGTCTGATTGCTGTGACAAGGACTTCTAATATCATGTCGAACAGAAGTGGTGAATGTGGACATTCTTGTCTTGTTCCTGACCTTAGAGAAAAAGCTCTCAGTTTTCCCCCATTGAGTATAGGTTAAATGTGGGTTTTTCATATATGGCCTTTATTACATTGAGGTATGTACCTTCTAAACCTACTTTATTGAAGGTTTTTATCATGATTGTCAAATTTTTTCTCCATCTATTGCAATGATCATATGGTTTTTATACTTTCTCTTACAGATGTGATATATCAAATTGACTTGCAAATATTGAACCACCCCTGTATCCCAGGAATAAGTTCAACTTGATCATGGTGAGTGACTTTTTAAATGCATTGTTGAATTCACCTTGTTAATATTTTGTTGAGGATGTTTGCATCTATATATACCAGAGATATTCGCCTATAGTTCTCTTTTTCTGTACTATCTTTACCTGGTTTTGATATCAGGGTAATGCTGGCCTCACAGAATGAATGTGAAAGTTTTCCTGCTTGTTGTTTAGAATAGTTTAAGAAGAATAGGTATTAATTATTCTTTAGATGTTTAGTATATTTCACCTCTGAGGCTGTCTGGTCCTGGACTTCTTTTTTTTTGTTTTTGATTACTGATTCAATTTCATTGCTAACAATTGGTCTGTTCAAATTTTCTATTTCTTCCTGATTCAGTTTTGGGAGGTTATATATTTCTAGGAATATATTCATTTCTCTAGGTTGCCCAATTTGTTGCCATACAATTTTTCACAATGTTCTCTTATAATCCTTTATATTTCTAAGCTGTCAGTGGTTATTTCTGCTTTTATTTCCAATTTTGAGTCCTTTTTTAAGTTTTATGAGTCTGGTTAAAGGTTTATCAATTTTGTTGATCTTTTCAAGGATCCAGCTCCTGGCTTCATTGATATATTCTATTGGTGTTTTTGTTTGTTTGTTTGCTTTTAGTTTCTATTCATTTATTTTTGCTCTAATCTTTCTTTCTTCCTTTCTTTCTACTAGTTTTGGGTTTTGTTTGTTCTTTGTTAGTTCTTTTAGGTATAAGGGTAGGTTGTATATCTGACATATTTCCTGCTTCTTGAAGTAGGCCTATATTGTTCTAAACTTCCTTCTCAGAACAGATTTTGCTGCATCCTAGAGATTTTGGACTGTTTGGTTTTTCATTTTCATTTATCTCCATGTATTTTTTAAACTTCTCTTTGATTTCTTGGTTGACCCATTCATCATCTAGTAACAGGTTATTTAACCTCCATGTATTTGTGTTCTTTCCAGATTTTTTCTTGTTGATTGCTAGTTCCATATTATTGTGGTCAGAAAAGATACACAGTAGGACTTCAATCTTTGTGAATTTGTTGAGACTTATTTTGTGGTCTAATATGTGATCTATTCTGTAGAATGTTCCATGTGCACTTGAAAGGAATATGTATTTTGCTGTTTTAGGGATAAACTATTCTGAATATATCTTTTACATCCATCTGGTCCAATGTGCCATTCAAAGTCACTGTTTTCTTGTTGATTTCCTGTGTGTATGATCTATCCATTAATGTAATGGGGCATTAAAGTCCCTTACTATTATTGTATTACTATTGATTATGTTTGTTACTAGGTGCTTTATATATTGTGGGTGCTCCCATGTTGGGTGCATAAATATTTGCAATTATTACATCTTCTTGTTGGATTGTTCCCTTTATGATTATATAGTCTTCTTGTCTCTTAACAGTCTTTTTTAAAAATTTTTTTAAAAGTTTTAATTAAGTTTTTTAGTAATCTCTACACCCAACATGGGGTTTGAACTCATGACCTGAGATTAGTAGGAGTTGCATGCTTCTCCAACTGAGTCAGCCAGATGCCCCTAACAGTCTGTTTTAAAGTCTTTTTTGTCCAATGTAAGTATTGCTTCCCTCGCTTTCTTTTCACTTCGATTTGCATGGTAAATGCTGTTCTATCCTTCCACTTTCAATCTGCAAGTGTCTTTAAGTTGGAAATGAGTCTATTGTAGGGAGCATACATTTGGGACTTTGTTGTTGTTGTTGTTTTAATCATTCCAACACGCCATGTTTTTTGATTGGAGCATTTAGTCCACTTTCATTCTAAGTAAATACTGACAGGTAATGTATTTACTGTCATCTTATTAATTGTTTCATGGTAGCTTTTATAGTTCTTTTCTGTTCCTTTCTTCTCTTGCTCTCCTCTCACGGTTTGCTTTTTTTTAGTGATATACTTGTATTTCTTTTTCTTTACTTTTTATATATCTGTTACCAGTTTGTAATTTGTGGTTACTATTAGGTTTATATATAACATCTTATGCACTCAGCAGTCTATATTAAGATGTGGTCACTGAAACTTGACCTCATTCTTTACTCCTCACCACTCCCCATGTTTTAGGTAAATGGTATTACATTTTATATCTTTTGTTAGTCCCTTGGCTGATTTTTATAGGTACACTTATTTTTACTGCTTTTATGCTTCTTATTTTTCTTACTACTCCTACTTATGGTTGGTCTTTTCTTTCCACTCAGAGTCCCCTTTAACATTTCTTGTAGGGCTAGCGTAGTGGTGATAAATTCCTTTAACTTTTGTTTGGGGAATTCTTTATCTCTCCTTCTGATTCATAGCTCTGCTGGATAGAGTATTCTTGCTTGCAGGTTTTTCTTTCAGCATTTTCAATATATTATGCCATTCCATTCTGGCCTTCAAAGTTTCTACTGAAAAATCAGCTGTTAACCTTAAGGGACTTCCCTTATATATAACAGATACATACTTAAGGCAGAGATCCTTGCATCTCCAGCATGTATTCTGAGATTAGGAAATAAATCTCCTTCCCATATACTCCAGGCATTTTTCAAAAAACTATGCTGTATCTCGGCAGGACCATTTGTTATTCTGTCTCTTTAAATGTGAGGGCTCCATCTTCCTGGTTACCCTAGAGCCAAGCTTAAATATCCAAATACTTGAGGATTGTCTAGTTATCTTTATGTTAATTTAGAGCTTAATTTCATTCTGGTCAAAAACTGTACTCTCAATATTTTCAACTCTCTGAAATTTGTAGGGACTTGCTTTTTGACCAACATATGATCAATTTTCTCAAATGTTCCATGTGCACTTGAAAAGACCGTATTCAGGCAGTTGTAAGATGTAGGGTTCAATACACATCAACTAGTTCAAGTTTTTTCATCTTGTTTTTTGTATCATTTACATCCTTACTAAATTTTTGCCATCAGGTACTGAAGCAATAATGTTAAGACTTTTCTAAAATTAGAATTTTCATATCACCCTGATGGGTTCCCCACTTTAACACTATGAAACACCTTCATCTGAAGTAATGTTTCTTGCCCTAAAATACACCTTAATCTGAGTACAGCTATACTACCTTCCTACTGGTTAGTCTTTGCATGCTATATCTATCCTTTTACTTTTAACCTTTCTGTGTCTTTGTATTTAAGTATGTTGCTTGTAAACAGCATATCCTTTGAGAATTTTCAGTCGGTTTAACCTACTCTTTTAATTAGAAGTATCCTGCCTAATAACATTTAGAGTAATCACCAATATATTTGGACTTATACCTACCAATCTATGCATTTTCTTTACTGACCTAATTCATTTGTTTTCTCATATCTTGTCTTTGTTTACATTAATCAAGTATTTTTTAATTTTTCCACTCTCCCATCTTTATTAGCTTTTAAGATATATATTTAATTTCTTATTCTATTAGTGGTTACTACAACAAATATCTGTAACATATTTAAATTGAATATATTTTTAACACCTTAACCACTTCCCAGATAACCCAGGGACCTTGGAGTAGTTTAACTCCATTTACCCAACTACTTCTTGTGTTGTTGTTGTCAGGTATTTGAATTCTATACACAGTTTGCCCTTAAACAATGTGGGAATTAAGGGCACCAGTTCCCTGTGAAGTCAAAATCTGTGTGCAACTTCTGAGTCCTCAAAAACTTAATTACTAATAGCATATTGCTGACTTACTTATAAACAGTCAATTAACACATTTTTCAATGTTACATGCATTATATGCTGTATTCTCACAATGAAGAAAGCTAAAGAAAATGTTATTAAGGGTGCCTGGGTGGCTCAATGGGTTAAGCCTCTGCCTTCGGCTCAGGTAATGACCTCAGGGTCCTGGGATCAAGCCCCATGTCAGGAGCCTGCTTCCTCCCACTCTCTCTGCCTGCCTCTCTGCCTACTTGTGACCTCTCTCTCTCTCTCTCGGTCAAATAAATAAATAACAACTTAAAAAAAAAGAAAAGAAAATGTTATTAAGAAAATCAAAAGGAAAATATTTATAGAACTGTTTTTATAAAAAAAAACCCATACAGTTCAAACCTCTGTTGTTCAAGGGTCAACTCTAAATTAAAATAGTGCCACAAGACATTATGTTTTTAGTAAATATTCATTTAAACTTACAAATATTATTTGCATTTCTCTTCACTCTTTTCTACATTTCTGTTTCCGTCTAAGATAATGCCCCTTCTGCCTGGAGTACTTCCTTTAGTATGGCTTTTAGTGCAGGTCAGCTGGTGACAAATTTTGCGTCTCTGTTTGGAAATGTCTTCAATTCATTTTCACTTTTGAAGGCTATTGTCACTGGGTACAGAATTCTGAGCTTTATTTTCTTAAAATACTTAAAATATACCAGGCCAGCCACTATCTTTTGGCTTCCATCACTTCTGCCAAGAAGTCAGTTGTCAGTCTTTGTCACTGCTCCTTTAGCACTGTTTCTTCCCCCCTTTGACTATTTTTAAGAAGTTTCTTTTTCTTTCACTTGGAGCATTGTGCATCTGGTGTGGCTTTTGTATATAGCCCATTTTAAGTTAAAAATGGTTCATGAACCTGTGACTTGATGTGTTGGCCCTTATCTCTTAAAATGCTGCCTTTCCCTCCTTGTCTTTCCTTTCTTCTTAAACTTCTATTACACACATTGAAGAACCTATCCTTTCCTGTATGTCATGTTTATTTCTGTATTTCCCCATTCTTTTTTTTGCTCTTTGTGCTGGATATTTCTACTAACTTCTCTCTTTCAGTTCACCAATCTTCTCTTCTCCTATGACCAATATGCTGTTAAGCCCATTTTTTGAACTTATAATTCCAACTGCATTTTTCATTTCTAAATCTCCATTTGCCTCAGTTTTAAATGTGTATTTTCCATTTTCTGATAAAAAAGACATTTTCTTTTTATCTATTATTTCAACATATTAGTTAAAAATATTTTAAGTACATGTCTGGTAATTCAGCAACTGGGTCATCTGTGAGTCTATTGATATTGTCTATTTGTTCTTTTCTTAGTCTCATTTCTTAATATCTGAAATTATATATAAACAAATTATAAAACTTCGGATGATGTTTTCTCTCTTAGGAGAGGATTCACCTAATCCTCTCCTGGTAGCCAAATTAAGGAATGAATTGTTTTAATCTAATCATGGACTGCTTCAAAGCTAGTTTTCAGGTTTTATAAAGTCCTGCCTATCAATGATTCATCCGCTTTCCTAGAGTATAGATCTTAAGAGGTCTCATTGAGAGTGTAGGGTATTCATTAGGGTCCCTGTTTAAAAGTGATCATTACAACTCCAATTTTTCTTTCCTTGGTAATGTTAAACTACAGAAAAATCTAATCTTTTTTTCCTATTTAGCTTCTTAAGCATTCTACCCCATGCAGCTTAAGAATTCAGAAAATGTCTTGAGAGAATGCCCTCTAAATGTCAGGGTTATGTCTGGGTCATGATCCCTCAAATCCTGGCAATCCCAAACTCCAACTTTTGTCTCCATAGCTCTATGAGATTCCTGAAAGTTTTGCTGACTTCTTTAATTCTTGAATGTGGCTCTCTACCCAGAACCTTGGTTTCTTGTCCTACAGCAAATATTGACAAAGTCCCACTAGGACAAAAAAACATCTCACAGACATAGATTCACCACTCTGCAATTATCTTCTCTCCCAGATCTACACCCCAAGAGCCCAATGTGCCTGAGCATCTCTCTGATAAGCAGCAACATTTTCTTCAGATGTTCTCAGCATAGATATTAGTCTCCCACAAGCTATCCCAACTTAGCTGGAAGCAAATGTCCCACCTTCATTGTATTTTAAGCCTTGAATAAAATTTCTCGATGTACCTTGTTATAATTTGCAGTCAAATGCTCTACCACTGAGCTATACTCCCCCTTGTCATAATTTGTCTACTAATTTGGAACAGATGCAAATTCTGTACATGGACTATAAACAACATGCACACATTTATATTGTAGTTCAGATTTGGATAACATTGTCACAACTGTCAGTATATGACTAATAAGTAAAAAAAATGATTATATATCAATATAAGCCTGAAATCTTTCAAAAATCATTGCTTCCTTGAACATAAAGTATTAGAGTACATGTTTAGTATCTTTTAGATCTCTGTCTGTGTATCCAAGTAGAAATATGTAAAAACACCAATGGGCTGGTGGATTTTGCTATTCATGTTAAACTCTTTAGTTACAGCCTACCACTTTCAAAACAATTCCTAGGAGGACTTATGAGTATTTAATGAAGTAGGAAATCTTTAAAAACAGTGTTTTAATAAACTGTCAGCAGTGAAACCAGTTTAGTAGCTCTCCCAAGTAGTAAAGGTAAATATAGTTGCAGAAAAATCAACTCAATTATACAAATTGATTAATATACAAAATTATACAAATATGCTAGAGCATGACATAAACTGTTTCTGTGATTTGTGGGCAAAAAATTTGAAAATCACTACTCTACAAAACCATCAATGAGGACTTGATTTCTTTCACGAGGCAAAAAAGATCAACAGATCTCTTATTTATTACTAACAAGTGATAATTTCTTACCTTTTTAGAGCACTTGGCTGTGGTTTTCAGACAGCATTTCTTATGGCAAGCATATTTACATACTGAAAAACATGGTAAGAATGCAGCACTTTAGGAAGTCTGTACATAAAAGACAAGAACTTAGAAAGTTTACAACTTTATTTTTGACATAAATTTTTTTTAACATCTGATACTACTGTAATATATACATACTTGGTAGGACATTAGAATAAAAAAGGACTTAACCCATTTTATTTAGAAAAATGAAGTTGAAAAACATGCCTAAAATTTCTAACTACTGTCTATGAACAAAATTTGAATCTTTCAAGACTGGGGCGCCTAGGTGGCTCAGTGGGTTAAGCCGCTGCCTTCAGCTCAGGTCATGACCTCAGGGTCCTGGGATCGAGTCCCACGTTGGGCTCTCTGCTCAGCAGGGAGCCTGCTTCCCTATCTCTCTCTCTCTGCCTGCCTCTCCATCTACTTGTGATTTCTCTCTGTCAAATTAATAAATAAAAAATCTTTAAAAAAAAATTATGAATCTTTCAAGACTGCCTGCTCCTCCCCCTGCTCCCACTATATTCCTACAGAATACTTTCTTTCTGGCTTGACTTACAAATTAGTCTTTATGCTCCCCTAATGTGCCTGTTCTACAATCTGTTAATGTGCAAGAAATACCTATTAAGAATCATTCCAATGGGTAAGAAAGGCATTACTGCCAAAGACCCTTACTGAAATGAAAACAAGGTACACAGCACATTAAAATAGAAGAGCTCTAAGAAACCAGAACATAAACAATATCCGTTTTGACTGGGAAGACAAAATAAAGAAAATGTTCAGAAGAGAAATTATTTCTTGGAGCAGCAGAGAACATGGTGGCGAGGCAGTTGATAGGTGGGAAGAAGCATTGAGAGGAGAATACTGAAATATATTTGAACTTAGTCATTTTGCTATACCAGCTCTAGCTCCTGGATATCAACACCTTAATATCCTTCTTGAGCTTCTAAAGTATAATTCGTGGGGTTTTCAAGGCTGAGAGGAAGGGCCTTATCATTCTGCTGATGAAATCACCAGTATAATCACAAAGAAAGTTAGTTAATCCTATTACGAAATCAAACTAAGCCCACCCAAGTCATAAAAAAACAGATTTTTTACATCTTCAGTTTCAAAACACAGAGAAAGTTATGCCAAACCTACAAGATTCAAACTAACATTGAACAGTCAAGTTAATGGCAAACTACTTCCTATTTTGCTCTCACTATAATTTGTTAAACTACTGGTAATAAAACAAAAAAGAAACCATTGTTGAATGATAGAACAAGTGAACATATCTAGCAATAGTGGTGATTTCACTATGGCAAACATGACATTCATCCTTGTCCTACTGGGCAAGCCCTTCCTAATACTTCATTCATTCAATTCTGGCCCACTAGTAAGGAAAACCTCACAGAATTACTGAAAGCACCAGAGTAGAAGTATGGCACAGTAGAAACTAAAGGTCTTACAGAGGTAAGCTGGAACAAGGTGACCTAAAAAAAAGGTCTCAACTAACATTCTAGGACTTATACATTCTAATGAAAAGATTGCAATAAAAAAAGTATCCTTTTTTTGGTTATAATTTAATAATTTTTTCATCAATTCATCCACTCATCTACCCAGTAAAAACTTACCAAAAGTTAAAATACCAAAACTGTTCTAGGCACTGGTGATAGAGAAGAAACAATTATTAAGCTTCCTGATCTTACAGAGTATACATTCTAGTGGACAGACTGACAACAAGAAAACAAACAAATACTTAATATAGTTTTGGGTAGTGATAGTGCTATGAAGACTATTAAGTTGAGTAAGGGGACAGAGAATCAGGGGACCAAATGGCATTTTAGATAGGACAGTAAGGGAAGAGTTCTCTAAGAGGTAACATTTGAGAGGAGACATAGATTAACTAAATAGTCAAACTAATATCTGGGAGAAGGATATTTCTGATAAAGTAAGCTGCAAGTACAATGAGCAAATACCATCAAAATATCTGATTTGGCTACGGAGAATAGGTGAAAGAGTATAGTGAGAGGAGGCTAAAGAATCAGGAAGTATAATTACTCCTTTATGTTAAAAAAGATACGAGCAAACTTAGAAAATAAAAATGTCAAGTGCTTAAAAAAACTCCTCAAACATCACTCATACTGGCTAATAAATACAGTAACAGTATGGTGAGAGGGTAGGTGTCTTCCCTCAGAGCGGCTCTTCCTCTGGCTTCAGAGAAGCTCAACTGAGTCCTCAGGTTATTAGATGTGGATAAAAAGCTTCTAGAAGAGTTGCTTAGCTCTAAGTCCAGGGAGCAGAGACAGGATCCTTCTTAGTCACAAGCTTAAAGTGGGACCCTTGGGAACCTGGGGAAGTCAGTTCAGGTCTCTGGACTTTATTTTGTGCTTCAAAGAATGGATATAGGGGGATCTCACAAACTACATGGGTTCGGCCAGATGTGACAAGATTTTATAGCAAAAAGAAGGTTCTCAGTGGGTTAAGCCTCTGCCTTCGGCTCGGGTCATGATCCCAGGGTCCTGGGATCAAGCCTCGCGTTGGGCTCTCTGCTCAGCAGGGAGCCTGCTTCCTCCTCTTCTCTGCCTGCCTCTCTGCCTACTTGTGATCTCTGTCTGTCAAATAAATAAATAAACTCTTAAAAAAAACAATCACTCATACTTACACTTGCAAACAGAGGCTCGGTCCATTATCCATATCAAAGAAGAACAGTATTCGCAGTATGTAGGGATGCTATACTGGGTAGCCTTAAAGATGTGACCATTGTGCTCTTCCACCTGAAAGAAAAAATACAGCTATTTATGTTAAAGCCAACAGAGTAAATGCTGTCCTAACGTGGTCAGCCAATGGGAAATCCTTCAATCCCTTGTGAAGTCTTCAATGGACATTTATTCCAGGAGTAAACATGATCTTCTAAGAAAATAAATAAAAGCAATACATTTGGTCCCTGCTTTCAAAAAGCTAACAATCTTGTAGAGAAACAAGAACAACTTGTATAAACATATATAAACATAAGAGAGCTGCCTTATGTGACTCTGAATCAGCATGTAAAATAATAAAAGAAATGGTCCTCAAATAACTTCAGTTTATATGAGTCATATCTATTGATATATACTGTATTAGAAATAAAAACAAATAAATTTTAAGTATCCAATTCATTTAACAATAACATTAAACACATTACATGGTAACATAAGTAACATTTTCATGAAAAAAAAAACCTATATGTTTAAATCAAAGTGGTGACAAAAGGGGTATTGTTTTATACTTTTGTCATCTCTTACGTCTGGCTCAATGAAAGAAACCTAGATTCTCATAGCCACTTCTGCATTCAATCTGTTGGCACTACGCAATTTAGTTTGAAATACATGAAGAAAATCCACCTTCAGACAGATATAAAATTGGAAAATGGACAATTTAATAATAATTTAATAATATAACATCAAAACTCTACAAATGGTAACTTAAAGTTTAATTGAAATATAGACTATAGAATCTAAAACCACACCAAGGAATTCTTCATAAAATAAATTTAAATATAAAATATACTTACATATAAAATATAAAATCCATTGTTCTCCCAGCTTTATTAAATTTACAACTTTTTTTTTTTAAGATTTTATTTATTTGCCAGAAAGAGAGAGAGAGTACACACAAGCAGGCAGAGAGGCAGGCAAAGGCAGTGAGAGAAGCAGGTTCCCTTCTGAGCAAGGAGCCTGATGTGGGACTCAATTCCAGGACCCTGGGATCATGACCTGAGCCTAAGGCAGTGGCTTAACCAACTGAGGCACCCAGGCCTCCCAAAATGTACTTTTACTTTGAAGTAGCATTAAAAAAAATAAGGATAAGCTACAGACTCAAGAGAATATCTTTGCAAATTGTTTCTCTGATAAAGGACTTCTACCTAGAATATATGAAGAACTGTTATAACTCATTAACAAGAAGATAAACTGATTTAAAAACGGACAAAACAGAGGCACCCGGGTGGTTCAGTAGGTTAAGTGGCTGCCTTCACCTCAGGTCATGATCTCAGGGTCCTAGAACTGAATCCTGCATTGACCTCCTTCTGCCCCTCCTCCTGCTTGTGGTCTCTCTTTTTCTCTCTCTCAAATAAACAAAAAAATCTTTTTTTTTTTAAAATGGACAAAATATCTAACAGTTTATCAAAGAAGTATAAATGGCCAAAAAACACACAAAAAGATGCTCAAAATTATTAGTCATCTGGGAAATGCATGATGAGATAATACTGCATGCCCACTAGAATGCGTATAATGAAAAAGACAACATCTATTGGTAAGGATGTGGAGAGACTAGACCCCTCAGATATTGCAGATGGAATTGTAAAATGGTGCACTCACTTGGAAAACAAGTAGTTTCCGAAAATGTTAAACACAGAGTTATCATATGACCAGGAGTTCCACTCTTAGGTTTATAACTAAGAGAACTAACTGAAAACATACGTCTACACAAAAACCTGTATGAGAATGTTTACAGCAGCATTATTCATAATTGTCAAGAAATAGAAATGACCCTAATACCCTAACAAATGATAAAAGGATAAATAAAATGTGGTATATCCATACAATGGGATAGTATTTAAGTGCTAAAAAAAACCCAAACAAACTACTGATACACACACAACATGGATGAGCCTCCAAAAAATTATACTAAGAGGCCATTAGCAAAAGACTACACATTCTATGATTCCAATGATAGGATTCCATTCTACATTAAAACTATAGAAACAGGTAGCACATTAGCATTTGCCTAGAACTGAGTGTGGATGGTAAAGGGCAATGAATGCAAACTGGTACCAAAAAATCCTCTTATAATGATGCAAATGTTCTAAAATTGGACTTGGATGATGGTTATGACTATATAAACTTACTAAAAATCATTGAATTGTATACTCAGAAGGGATAAATTACATTGGAAGTACATTTACCTCGAACTGGTTAAAGAAATCTTTTTGTCTATCCTGTACTTCAAATGGACATTTTACCTACACATGATTTTATGATGTTAGGCATTGATGATCTGGAAAATACTGGTGCACTGAGTTATGGAACTGTTCTAAATGTTGACATATTTCATTATATGCTATCAAAAGGTCATATTCTTTCATATTACCACCAATCTCATCAGAAAATTCTTTACTGGAAAATTGTCACATTCACAAGTTTTTATAATTCTGATTTTTGCTTGCAAGCTTAAACTTTACAACTGTTAACAAATATTGTTAGGTATTTTCCTTGAAATGACGAGTCACTTAATTCACTTTCAAAAACTGTTTGCCAAGTACCAAAGTGTGAATGAGTATAGCCTTTTCAATAAAGTAAAAGTGATATTCTATGAAAAAAGTTGCTAGACACACAGACTGATATAAAAATTTATACACAAATGTTCATAGCAGCATTACTCCGAATAGTCAAAAAGTGGAAAAACCCCAAAGTCCATAAACTGACCAATGGGTAAATAAAATGAAGTATATCTGTACAGTGGAATAGTATTTGGTTATAAAAAGGAATGAAATACTACACATGCCACAACATGAGTGAATCCTGAGAACAGTATGCTAGGTGAAAGAAGACACAAAGGCCAATATTTTATGATTTTTTTTTAAACCAATATGAAATGTCCATAAAAGGCAAATCCATTGAGAGAGAAAGTGATTGGTGGTTTTCAGGACTGGAGGAAAAGAGAATGGGAATGAATACGGACTTTCTTCTGCAGGTGATGAACATGTTCTAGAATTATACAGTGGTGGTAATTGCCCAATATAGTCAATATACTAAAACCCACCAAAGTATATACTTAAAATGGTTGAAACGGTGAATTTTAGGTCATATGAATTTTGTCACAGTTTTTAAAAATTTTAGAAGTTCTTTAAAACTAGATTAGTTTACAGTTCCATTGGACAAGTGTTTGCTTTTTTTGGTTTTTTTTTTTTTTTTTTGAGAAAACCATTATATACAGCTATACCATACTTTCCAGTCCCATCTGGAGAAGCTACCTTGATTTGTTTAACTCAGTGAAAAAGGAAAATAATGTCATTACTATTATGAAAATAGACTTAATTTTGCAAAATTCTTGAAAGTATCCCAGAAACTCCTGCATATCACCTTGAAAACTACTAGACTGAAGAGTTTATATAAGTACAGAAAAATCAGAGAAGGATATATACCATACTGTCAACTACAATAATTATCTCCGCTGAGATAAAACACCCAGTAATAAATACAGCATGAAATAATTAAAAACTATGTATGAAAAGCTTTAAAGCCCTCTTAATGGATACAAAAATAGACTTGCACAGATGAAAAGATACAAAATCATAAAGAAGTCAGTTCTCTGTATGTTATGTAAGGGCCTATTCAGCCAGAGCAGCCCCACCCCGGTTGAACTGCCATTTTGCTGTAAAGCTTAAATTGACCTTGCCCCCCCCCCCACCACCCAGGGCAACTTATTTAAAAGCAAGTCCTGGAAACCAGTCCCACGTAACAAAGTCCAAGTACAAGGGTGGGTCAGGACAGGTGGAGGTATTCAATCAGTGGGGGGCGCATACTGTCTCCCAGCTACCAAGGAGTATGGGCCCCCACCCTTTGGGAGCCTTTTGGCACCAATCCTAACCAAGGTGTGATAGGCTGGTTCAAATGTCTACCAGGGTAAATTGTAATTCAGCTGGTCGCCTAGCATCACTGTGGAGTTTCTGTGTGTGTTACAATCTTATTGGCCACCTGTGCGTGGCCAGGCCCAACCACATGGCCTTTGCTCTACAAAAGTTGGTCTGGAAAGCAGGGAGGGGTCGTCCTCTCTGGAGGGGAGGCCCCAAGTGGTCTGTTTGACAGTCGGTCTGATTCCTGATGCTTGGCGTGAAATAAAGCTTTGCTTGACCTTCGCTTTTTATCAGTCTCGCTCCTTTAATCAGGGACCCATTATTGGGGTACCCAATTTTGGGGGGACCCAACAGTTAATTTATAAATATAAGGTAATCTAAGTACTACTAGATTTCTTCTCATCAAACCAGACAACTGAATTCAAAGTTAATATGGAAAAACAAGTAAAAATAGCTATAAAAGTTCTGAAAAAGAATATTAGTGGAGGCAGGGGGAGGGCACCTGAGTGGCTTGGTTGGTTAAGCATCTGCCTTTGGCTCAGGTCATGGTCTTTGGTCCTGGGATGGAGCCCTGCATGGGACTCCCTGCTCAGAGGAGAGTCTGTTTTTCCCTCTCCTGCTGCCCCGCCCCCTCAGCTTGAGAGAGAGAAAATCTTTTAAAAAAGGGGAGGAGGGAGAAAACTAGGGAGGACTTAGCCAGATAATAAAAGCTCAATAGTTAAAGTAGTGTAGAACTGGCTCATGAATACTCAGATCAATCAATGGAATACGATAAAAAGATCCAAGATAAAGGAGACATCAGAATGCAAAAAGGGTGACATCTCAAAGTAGACAGGTACAGCTGGACTTCTAAATAAATGCTGATGGGTTTGGTAAGAGGTAAAATTAGATTTGTAATTCATATAATACATTAGGATTAACTCCATAAAGATCAAAATTTAAATGTAAAAAATGTGACCATTAAAGTATTAGAAGAAAAAAACTGAAAATGTTTTTATAACTTTTAGATGAGGGGAAAGAAAATTTTGAGTCTGTGACTCAAAATTCAGAGGCTATGAAAGAAAAGATTGGTTAAATCTAAATTCATAAAAGAAAACATTTTCTATATAGCAAATAATATTAAAAGGCAGCATCGAGAGACAACTGACAAACTGGGGAAACATATTTACAACTCATATCACAAACAAAAAGTAATCTCCCTCATACATGAAGTCCCCAGAAACTGAGAAAGACCAAACCCCAACAAAAAACAAGCGATCCACATAAATATATATGCTACAGGAAAGGAAAATGTAAATGGTACGAAAGCATAAGAAGACACTCAAACTCAAGGATAACAAGAGAAAAGCAAACTACAACTACAGGAGATACTGTAAGAACGTATTTAGCCAGAGCGGCCCCACCTCGGCCATTTTGTTGTTCATGCAGTAAAACTTAAGCATAAGAAGACTCAAACTCAAGAATAACAAGAAAAAAGCAAACTACAACTACAGGAGATACTGTAAGAACGTATTTAGCCAGAGCAGCCCCACCTCGGCCATTTTGTTGTTCATGCAGTAAAACTTAAGTTGATCCTGCCCCCCACCCCCCACCCCCCGCCCCAGGGGAACTTACTTAAAAGCAAGTCTGGGAAACCAGTCCCAGGTAACAAAGCCCAAATACAAGGGTGGGTCAGGTCAGGTAGAGATGACAGCCCAAATGCAGGGATGAGTCGGGTCAGGTGGAGACATCCAATCAGTAAAGCACGCACAGGGTCTCCCCAGCTACCAAGGAGTGTGGTTCCTGCCTTTTGGGCACCAATTCTCACCAAGGTGATAGGCTAGTTCAAATGTCTACTATAGGGTAAACTGTAATTCAATTGCTCACTTATGTGTGACCTAGCAAGACTGTGCAGCTTTCTCTGTGTGTTACCATCTCATTTGCCACCTGTGTGTGGCCAGGCCCAACCACATGGCCTTTGGTATATAAAAGTTAGTCTGTGAGGCAGGGAGGGGTTGCCCTCTCTGTAAGGGGCAGCCCTGATCTGTCTGTTTGACGGTCGCTTTGATTCTTGATGGTTGGCACGAAATAAAGCTTTGCTTGACCTTTGCTTTGTATCAGTCTCACTCCTTTGACCATGGACCCATTACTGGGGGACCCAACAATACAGTATTTCTCATCTATCAAACTGGCAAATCTAAAAGTTTAACAACCCACTTTCTTTTCTATTTTTTTTTTTTAGCTGCCATTCTGCATTTTTAAAATTTTTTTTAATTAATTAATTTATTTTCAGAAAAACAGTATTCATTATTTTTGCAACACACCCAGTGCTCCATGCAATCCGTGCCCTCTATAATAGCCACCACCTGGTACCCCAACCTCCCACCCCCTGCTACTTCAAACCCCTCAGATTGTTTTTCAGAGTCCATAGTCTCTCATGATTCACCTCCCCTTCCAATTTACCCCAAATCCCTTCTCCTCTCTAACACCCCTTGTCCTCCATGATATTTGTTATGCTCCACAAATAAGTGAAACCATATGATGATTGACTCTCTCTGCTTGACTTATTTCACTCAGCATAATCTCTTCCAGTCCCGTCCATGTTGCTACAAAAGTTGGGTATTCATCCTTTCTGATGGAGGCGTAATACTCCATAGTGTATATGCACCACATCTTCCTTATCCATTCATCCGTTGAAGGGCATCTTGGCTCTTTCCATAGTTTGGCGACTGTGGCCATTGCTGCTATAAACATTGGGGTACAGATGGCCCTTCTCTTCACTACATGTGTATCTTTGCGGGTAAATACCCAGGAGTGCAATGGCAGGGTCATAGGGAAGTTCTATTTTTAATTTCTTGAGGAATCTCCACACTGTTTTCCAAAGAGGCTGCACCAACTTGCATTCCCACCAACAGTGGAAGAGGGTTCCCCTTTCTCCACATCCTCTCCAACACATGTTGTTTCCTGTTTTGTTAATTTTGGCCATTCTAACTGGTGTAAGGTGATATCTCAATGTGGTTTTAATTTGAATCTCCCTGAGGGCTGGTGATGATGAACATTTTTTCATGTGTCTGATAGCCATTTGTATGTCTTGATTGGAGAAGTGTCTGTTCATATCTTCTTCCCATTTTTTGATATGTTTGCCTGTTTCGTGTGTGTTGAGTTTGAGGAGATCATTATAGATCCTGGATATCAACCTTTTGTCTGTACTGTCATTTGCAAATATCTCCTCCCATTCTGTGGGTTGCCTCTTTGTTTTTTTGACTGTTTTCTTTGCTGTGCAGAAGCTTTTGATTTTGATGAAGTCCCAAAAGTTTATTTTTGCTTTTGTTTCCTTTGCCTTTGGAGACATATCTTGAAAGAAGTTGCTGTGGCTGCTATCGAAGAGATTACTGCCTAAGTTCTCCTCTAGGATTCTGATGGATTCCTGTCTCACGTTGAGGTCTTTTATCCATTTTGAGTTTATCTTTGTGTACGGTGTAAGAGAATGGTTGAGTTTCATTCTTCTACATATAGCTGTCCAGTTTTCCCAGCACCATTTATTGAAGAGACTGTCTTTTTTCCACTGTATATTTTTTCCTGTTTTGTCAAAGATTAATTGACCATAGAGTTGAGGGCCCATATCTGGGCTCTCTACTCTGTTCCCCTGGTCTATGTGTCTGTTTTTATGCCAGTACCATGCTGTCTTGGTGATCACAGCTTTGTAATAAAGCTTGAAATAAGGTAACATGATGCCCCCACCTTTATTTTTGTTTTTCAACATTTCCTTAGTGATTCGGGGTCTCTTCTGATTCCATACAAATTTTTGGATTATTTGCTCCAGCTCTTTGAAGAATACCGGTGGAATTTTGATCGGAATGGCATTGAAAGTATAGATTGCTCTAGGCAGTATAAACATTTTAACAATGTTTATTCTTCCGATCAAAGAGCATGGAATGGTCTTCTATCTTTTTGTGTCATCTTCAATTTCTTTCATGAGTGTTCTGTAGTTCCTCAAGTACAGATCCTTTACCTCTTTGGTTAGGTTTATTCCCAGGTATCTTATGGTTCTTGGTGCTATAGTAAATGGAATCGATTCTCTAATTTCCCTTTCTGTATTTTCATTGTTAGTGTATAAGAAAGCCACTGATTTCTGCACATTGACTTTGTATCCTGCCACGTTGCTGAATTGCTGTATGAGTTCTAGTAATTTCGGGGTGGAGTCTTTTGGGTTTTCCATATAAAGAACCATGTCATCTGCGAAGAGAGAGAGTTTGACTTCTTCATTGCCAATTTGGATACCTTTTATTTCTCTTTGTTGTCTGATTGCTGTTGCTAGGACTTCTAATACTATGTTGAACAAGAGTGGTGAAAGTGGGCATCCTTGTCTTGTTCCTGATCTCAACGGGAAGGCTGCAAGCTTTTTCCCACTGAGGATGATATTTGCTGTGGGTCTTTCATAGATAGATTTGATGAGGTTCAGGAATGTTCCCTCTATCCCTATACTTTGAAGCGTTTTAATCAGGAATGGATGCTGCCTTTGTCAAATGCTTTTTCTGCATCAATTGAGAGGACAATGTGGTTCTTCTCTCTTCTCATATTAATTTGTTGTATCACATTGATTGATTTGCGAATGTTGAACCATTCTTGTAGCCCAGGGATGAATCCCACCTGATCATGGTGGATAATCTTTTTAATGTGCTGTTGGATCCTGTTGGCTAGGATCTTGTTGAGAATCTTAACATCCATATTCATCAGCGATATTGGTCTAAAATTCTCCTTTTTGGTAGGGTCTTTACCTGGTTTGGGGATCAGGGTAATGCTGGCTTCACAGAAGGAGTCTGGAAGTTTTCCTTCTGCTTCAATTTTTTGAAACAGTTTCAGGAGAAGAGGTGTTATTTCTTCTTTGAAAGTTTGGTAGAATTCCCCAGGGAATCCGTCAGGTCCTGGGCTCTTGTTTTTTGGGAGGTTTTTGATCACTGCTTCAATCTCGTTATTAGATATCAGTTTGTTCAGGTTGTCGATTTCTTCCTGGTTCAATTTTGGTAGTTTATAGTTTTCCAGGAATGCATCCATTTCATCTAGGTTGCTAAGCTTATTGGCATATAACTGTTGATAATAACTTCTGATGATTGCTTCTACTTCCTTGGTGTTAGTTGTGATCTCTCCCTTTTCATTCATAATTTTATGAATTTGGGCTTTCTCTCTTTTCTTTTGGATTAGTGTGGCCAATGGTTTATCGATCTTATTGATTCTTTCAAAAAACCAGGTTCTAGTTTCATTGATACGTTCTACTGTATCTCTGGTTTCTACCTCATTGATCTCAGCTCTAATCTTGATGATTTCCCTTCTTATGTGTGGAGTTGGTTTGATTTGTTGTTGATTCTCCAGTTCTTTAAGATGTAGAGACAGCTGGTGTATTCTGGATTTTTCAATTTTTTTGAGGGAGGCTTGGATGGCTATGTATTTCCCCCTTAGGACCGCCTTTGCTGTATCCCATAGATTTTGGGACATTGGGACATCTTCATTCTCATTGGTTTCCATGAATTGAACAACCCACTTCCATAGCTGAAACTGAGAAATGCAATCCCTCCTTCAGGTAATAAAAGCAGGAACCTCTATTATCTATGACCAGAATTTCGATCCTAGGATTCCCTGTCTATTCTCTCTCATACACACGAGTTATCCCTCATGCCACTATTGTTTATAATGGAAGAGAAACCACCTGGGGTTCAGAAAGGAGTAGTAGACAGATTTCTAGGCACAATTATTACATTAGTTTTCAATTGTTGCTGTAACAATTTACCATACACTTGGCAGTTTAAAACAACACCCATTCATAACCTCCCAGTTTTGGAGGCTAGAAGTCAGACACAACTCTTACCAAGCTAAAATTGGTATTGTCAGGGCTATGTGCCTTTCAGGAAGCTCTGGAGAATAATCTCTTTCCAATTTCATTCATACTGTTGACAAAATTCAGTTCCATGCAGTTGTAAAATGGAAGTCCCGTTTCCTTGCTGGCTGTTAGCTGGCTGTTGCTGTTCTCAGCTTCTAATAGGCCATTCACATTCCACTGCTAACAGTTCCCCTTTCTCCATCTTCAAAGCTACCAACAGCGGACTGCATCCTTCTCATGCTTCTACTTTCTCTCACTTCTTCTACCTGTGTCTACTGCATCTTTCTTCAGCTACATCTCTCTGACTCTTCTGACTTCCTCCTCTGATTTTATTAGGCTCATCTGCACAATCCAGGATAAACTTGGGTTAAAAACAGTGAGGTGATTAACAATCTTAATTCCAGCTGCAGTGCCTAGATTAGTGTTTGGTTGGATAACCAGAAACAAGAATCTTAAAGACTGTCTACTAGAGACACAGAGTGATTTCCTAAATATATTGCTCAATGATAAAAACAACAAACAAAAGAGTATTGTATTATTATATAATTTGCTAAATATTGTGTGAGAGAGGATAGAAAATATGCATACTCCTTATTTCTTATACAGAAAAAAGAAACATTGGGAAGATAAATAAGAAACAAACAACAATATGTATCTGTAGAAGACAAAAAGGAGAAAAGTCCCATTAGACTTCTTATATACACTTTTCAAAAGATATTTTAATAATATAAATACATTATCTATTAGAAAAAAACTCTTCAAAAAGAAATTATTTACATCAGTATAGACTCACAAATTTTTATTTTATTCAACGGATTATAACCTTTTCCTGTCCTTTTTTTCGATGCTCCAACTGTCACAAATTATTCAGTGAAAGTCTCCTGCAGCTATAAATTAGAAAGAAAAACTAATCTTTATGGCAAAAATTCAACTAATGAATATAGAATGAATGATGGAATTTTAAAAAACACTATTTGACAACCATCACAGTAATAACTGATTCACTGAAGAATCATCAAGGGATATTAAAACTAGTGGGTGAGAGTTTGAAGGAATATAAGAATATCTGCACAGTCTCGAGTATCTTCCCACAAGATACTCATCAATTACAAAGAAAAATAACAGTAAATTTGCAGGTTTTTTTTTTTTAATACCCTTATGGACATCAAATGTAATGGGACAGATAAATATCACATCTCCTGATATCAAACACTGAAAAAACACATCTCTTCTGTGGTATTCCATGCCCAAAATGCATAACCTGAATCTAATCATGAATAAATTTAAGACAAATTCAAACTGAGGAACAATTTCGAAGAATTGGTACATGTTCCTCAACAATGTCAATGCAATGAAACCTAAGACTGAGGAATTGTTCTAGATTAAAAGAGCTTAAGAAGGCATGACAACTGAACACAACAAAGGATATTGGGACAATTGGGGAAATCTGAATAAATCTGAGTGAAGACACATAGGGTTCTTTTACTTCTCCTGCAAACTTTCTGTAACTATAATTATGTCAGGATGAAAAGGGGGCAGGGTAGAGGAGAAGGATGGGAGGGGCACTGGAGAGAAGGGAGAGGAATGGGAAAGAAATGAAAATGAAACAAGAAGAACTGGTCTAGGTCAGTGAGAAGACAAGCAGAGAATAGTGAGAAATAATGCTGGACAAGAGCAGGGGGGACCATGCAGCACTTTCCAATCACTCATGCATTCATTCATTCATTCAATTAAATATTTATAGATGCTTACCATCTGTTAGGAACTAGAATTAAGTACTTGCTTGTAGAAAAGAATGCTAACAATATCCATTAGATAGAATTTATTTTAATACAGAGTTGCAAAGCTCTAGCTAGGCACATGACTATCTAAAGTTTACATGTTACAGCTTCTTTAGCATCTATGAACAGCCACATGAGTGGTTCTGGACAATGAAACGTGAATATAAGTGGTGTGTGCCATTTGTAGTTTATGGCTAGAGTTATGGGCTCTGTTGCCTTTTCCCTGTCCCTGCTGGCTGAGATGCAGACCAAGAGATTGAGACCTGGGGGGCTTGGGTGGCTCAGTGGGTTGAGCCTCTGCCTTCAGCCCAGGTCATGATCTCAGGGTCCTGGGATCAGGCCCCACATCAGGCTCTCTACTCGGCAGAGAGCCTGCTTCCTCCTCTCTCTCTGCCTGCCTTTCTGCCTACTTGTGATCTCTGTCTGTCAAATAAATAAATAAATAAATAAAATCTTAAAAAAAAAAGATTAGTGTTGAAAATACATAAAGAAATTACTAAAACTGAACACCTGAAAAACAAATAGTCCGGTTAAAAAACGGGTAGAAGATATAAATAGATATTTTTCCAAAGAAGCCATGTAGATGGCTAACAGACACATGAAAAGGCACTCATCACTACCGATCATCAGGGAAATAGAAATCAAAACTACAAGGAGATATTACCTCACACCTGTTAAGAATGGCTAAAATGATGGGGGAGCACATGGGTGGCTCAGTGGGTTAAGCCGCTGCCTTCAGCTCAGGTCATGATCTCGGGGTCCCAGGATCGAGTCCCGCATCGGGCTCTCTGCTCAGCAGGGAGTCTGCTTCCTCCTCTCTCTCTCTCTGCCTGCCTCTCTGCCTACTTGTGATCTCTCTCTGTCAAATAAATAAATAAAATCTTAAAAAAAAAAAAAAAGAATGGCTAAAATGAACAATGCAGGAATTAAGAGATGTTGGCAAGAATGCACAGAGAGGGGAACCCTCTTGTACTGTTGGTGACAATGGAAACTGGTGCAATCCCTGGAAAACAGTATGGAGGTTTCTCAAAAAGTTAAAAATAGAGCTACCCAGTGATCCAACAACTGCAAAAATAATAATCCATAAGGATACATGCACACTGATGTTATAGGAATCAACCAACAGCCAAATTATGGAAAGAGCCCAAATGTCCATCCACTGATGAACAGGTAAAGAAGATATAGTTTTTACTCAGCCACAAAAAAGAATGAAATGTTGCCATTTGCAATATGGAAGAAGCTAGAGGGTATTATGCCAAGCAAAATAGGTAATCAGAGTAAGACAAATATCGTATGATTTCACCCACATGCTGAATTTAAGATAAAACAAATGAGCAAAGGAAAAACAAAGAGGAAGAGGAAAACAAAAAAAAAAAGACTCCTAACTATGGAGAACAAACTGGTGGTTACTGGAGGAGAAGGTGGTGGCAGTTGGACTAAATAGGTGATAGGGATGAAAAAGTGCATGGTGATGAGCACATGGTATTGTATGGGTGCTGAACCACTATATTGTACACCTGAAACTAATGTAATACTCTATGTTAACTAATTGGAATTAAAATATAAACTTAAGTACACAAAAAGAACAGCCTTCGAGACTTTTTAGAGTCATGTGTTTACGGCGGTATACATGTACATGTATTTGATAAAACAAAAAGTAATTTAAGAGATTTGATGTATATATAGATCAATGAATAAAAATAGGAAATTCAAAGTTAAATCCAAATACATGTGGAATCAAGTATATTATAAAAGCAGTATTTCAGTGAAAAAGAAATGTATCCATCAACAGTGTTCAGACAATAGACATGCTTTTAAAAATAAATCAAACTTTAATCCTTTTCTTACTTGAGACTAAAATAGATTCCAGATGATTACTATTTTTAATGGAAACAAATCAAACAATAAATGTAAGAGTGAAAGGCATGGGAAAAGTAAAAGAATTGTAATAATAATATAATTATTTGTCTAAGAAAGATAAAAACCTCAAACATAAAAAAAGCAACGGACAAATTTACATTTCTATAGAAAGTCAACCATAAACAAAATAAAAAAACAATTCCACTCAGAATATCCTAAGAAAGAAAGGAGAATATATATACACTTAAACGCTTATAAAGGCGCCAGTTATTTCTGGAATTAAAAAAAAAAAAAAACAAAAACTGGTTGCAGTCGTTATCTCTAGGAAGAAGGGCTGGGAAAAGAGGTTTACTTTACAATGAATATCATTATGTTTATATGAATTCCTGAATTAAAAATAAAAACTAGTTAAAAATTTAAGAGATTATGCTGGCAAAAGAGAACCAGACCAAGAATAGTATTGATGAATACTGGCAACACTGCCTGTCATTAAAATATACTACAAGTGCCTGGGTGGCTCAGTGGGTTAAGCCTCTGCCTTCAGCTCAGGTCATCTCAGGGTCCTGGGATGGAGCCCTGCTTCGGGTTCTCTGCTCAGCAGGGAGCCTGTTTTCCCCCGCTTTCTCTGCCTGCCTCTCTGCCTATTTGTGATCTCTCTTGGTCAAATAAATAAATAAAATCTTTAAAATATATGTATATATAGTAGGGAAGGTTGCACAAACTTTCAGTTATAAAATAATTATGTCAGTATCGGTTGAGCCCTGATTTGTGACCCAGTATGTGGTCTATTCTGGAGAAAGTCCCATGTGTGCTTGAGAAGAATGAGTGTTCTGTTGTTTTAGGGTGGAATGTTCTGCATGTATTTATGAGGTCCATCTGGTCCAATGTGTCATTCAATACTCTTGCTCCTTTATTGATTTTCTGCTTGGATGATCTGTCTATTACTGACAGTGGCATGTCTATTACTGACAGTGACTGTTAATGTATTCATATCAATAGGACTCTTTATCTTGATTAACAGTTGTCTTATGTAGATGGCTGCTCACGTATTGGGGGCATAAATATGTACAACTGTTAGATCTTCTGGGTGGACACACACTTTAAGAGTGATGTAGTGTCCTTCTGTACTCTGACTACAGTCTTTAGTTTAAAATCTAATTTCTCTGATACAAGAATCACTACCTCAGCTTTCTTTTGAGGACCACTGGCATGAAATATGCTTTTCATCCCTTCGGTTTCAGTCTGGATGTATCCTTAGGTTCAAAATGTGTCTTCTGTAGACGACATATGGACGGGTCCTGTCGTTTTATCCAATCTGCAACCCTGTGCGGTTTTATGGGAGTATTTAGGCCATTCACGTTGAGAATGATTATTAAAAGATACATTTTTATTGACATCATGTTGCCTGTGAAGTCCTTGTTTGAAATTATTCCCTGCATATTCTCAGACCACAATGCTTTGAAACTGGAACTCAACCACAGGAAAAAGTTTGGAAGGAATCCAAACACGTGGAAGCTAATGACCACCCTGCTTAAGAATGTTTGGATCAACCAGGAAATCAAAGAAGAACTTAAAACAATTCATGGAAACCAATGAGAATGAAGACACTTTGGTCCAAAACCTATATGATACAGCAAAGGCAGTCCTAAGGGGGAAATAATTTGCTATCCAAGCCTCCCTTAAAAAAACTGAAAAATCAAGAATACACTAGCTCTCTTTATATCCCAAAGAACTGGAGAATCAACAACAAATTAAGCCAACCCCGCACACAAGAAGGGAAATAATCAAGATTAGAGCAGAGATCAATGAGATAAAAACTAGAGATACAATAGAACACATCAATGAAACTAGAAGCTGTTTTTTTCAAAGAATCAATAAAATTGATAAACCATTGGCCAAACTAACCCAAAAGAAAAGAGAGAGGACCCAAATTAATAAAATTATGAATGAAAAAGGAGAGGTCAGGACTAACACCAAGGAAACAGAAACAGTCATCAGAAATTATTATCAACAGTTATATGCCAATAAGTTAAGCAACCTAGATGAAATGGATGCATTCATAGAAACATATAAACTTTCAAAGCTGAATCAGGAAGAAATTGACAACCGGAATAAACCAATATCTAGTAACAAGATTGAAGCAGTGATCAAAAACCTCCCCAAAAACAAGAGCCCAGGACCTGATGGATTCCCTAGGGAATTCTATGAAACTTTCAAAGAAGAAATAATACCTATTCTCCTGAAGCGGTTTCAAAAATTGAAGCATAAAGAAAACTTCCAGACTCTTTTTATGAAGCCAGTATTACCCTGATCCCCAAACCAGGCAAAGACCCCACCAAAAAGCAGAATTTCAGACCACTATCCCTGATGAATTTGGATGCTAAGATTCTCAACAAGATCCTACACTAATAGGATCCAAGAGTACATTAAAAAGATTATCCACCATGACCAGGTGGGATTTATCTATAGGATGCAAGGGTGGTTCAACATTTGCAAATCAATCAATGTGACAGAACAAATCAATTAATTCTCAATTAATGCAGAAAAAGCATTTGACAAGATACAGCATCTGTTCCTGATTGAAACGATTAATATATAGGGATAGAGAGGACATTCCTCAACTTTATAAAATCTATCTATGAAAACCCCACAGCAATTACCATCCTCAATGAGGAAAAGCTGACAGCCTTCCCTTTGAGATCAGGAATATGACAAGGATGTCCACTCTCGCCACTGTTGTTCAACATAGTACTAGAAGTCCTAGCAACAGCAATCAGACAACAAAAAGAAATAAAATGTATTCAAATTGGCAATGAAGACATCAAACTCACTCTCTTTGCAGATGACATGATACTTTATACGGAAAACCCAAAAGAGTCCACCCCCAAACTACTAGAATTCATACAGCAATTCAGTAAGGTGGCAGGATACAAAATCAATGTACAGAAATCAGTTGCTTTCTTATACACTAACAATGAAAATACAGAAAAGGGAAATGAGAGAATTAATTCCATTTACTATAGCACCAAGAACCGTAAGATACCTGGGAATAAACCTAACCAAAGAGGTAAAGGATCTGTACTCGAAGAACTACGAAACACTCATTAAAGAAATTGAAGAAGACACAAAAAGATGGAAAAGCATTCCATGCTCATGGATTGGAAGAATAAACATTGTTAAAATGTCTATACTGCCTAGAGCAATCTATACTTTCAATGCCATCCCGACCAAAATTCCACTGGCATTTTAAAAAAAACTGGAACAAACAATCCTAAAATTTGTTTGGAACTGGAAGAGACCCCAAATTGCTAAGGAAGTTTTGAAAAAACAAACAAACAAACCCCCCCAAACTGGGGGCATCACGTTGCCTGATTTCAAGCTTTACTACAAAGCTGTGATCACCAAGACAGCATGGTACTGGCACAAAAACAGACACATAGAGCAGGGGAACAGAGTAGAGAGCCCAGATATGGACCCTCAACTCTGTAGTCAAATAATCTTTGACAAAGCAGGAAAAAATATACAGTGGGAAAAAGTCTCTTCAATAAATGGTGCTGGGAAAATTGGACAGCTCTATGTGTAGAAGAATGAAACTCAACGATTATCTTACACCATACACAAAGATAAACTCGAAATGGATAAAAGACCTCAACATGAGGCAGGAATCTATCAAAATCCTAAAGGAGAACATAGGCAGTAATCTCTTTGACATTGGCCACAGCAACTTCTTTCAAAATGTATCTCCAGAAGCAAAGGAAACAAAAGCAAAAATGAACTTTTGGGACTTTATCAAGATCAAAAGCTTCTGCACAGCAAAGGAAACAGTCAACAAAACAAAGAGGCAACCCCAGAATGGGAGAAGATATTCACAAACGACACTACAGACAAAGGGCTGATATTTAAGATCTATAAAGAACTCGACAACTCTGTACACACAAAATAGATAATCATGTCAAAAAATGGGCAGAAGACATGACAGATACTTCTCCAAAGAAGACATACAAATGGCTAACAGACCCATGAAAAAATGTTCATCACCATTAGCAATCAGGGAGATTCAAATCAAAACCACACTGAGGGGCACCTGGGTGGCTCAATGAGTTGAAGCCTCTGCCTTTGGCTCAGGTCATGATCCCAGGGTCCTGGAATCAAGCCCCACATCAGGCTCTCTGCTCAGCAGGGAGCCTGCTTCCCCCTCTCTCTCTGCCTGCCTCTCAGCCTACTTGTGATCTCTGTCAAATAAATAAATAAAATCTTTAAAAAAAACTCAACACATTGAGATACCATCTTACACCAGTTAAAATAGCCAAAATTAACAAGACAGTAAACAACATGTGTTGGAGAGGATGTGGAGAAAGGGGAACCCTCTTACACTGTTGGTGGGAATGCAAGTTGGTGCAGCCACTTTGGAAAACAGTATGGAGATTCCTTAAGAAATTAAAAACAGAGCTACCCTATGACCCTGTAATTGTACCAGTGGGTATTTAACCCAAAGATACAGATGTAGTGAAAAGAAGGGCCATCTGTATCCCCATGTTCATAGCAGCAATGGCCAGAGTTGCCAAACTGTGGAAAGAATCAAGATGCCCTTCAATGGATGAATGGATAAAGAAGATATGGTCCATATATACAATGGAGTATTATGCCTCCATCAGAAAGGATGAATACCCAACTTTTGTATCAACATGGACGGGACTAAAAGAGATCATGCTGAGTGAAATAAGTCAAGTGGAGAGTTTCAATTATTATATGGTTTCACTTACTTGTGGAGCATAAGGAATAACACAGAGGACACTGGGAGATGGAGAGAAATGAGTTGGAAGAAATCGGAGGGGAAGACAAAGCATGAGAGACTGTGGACTCTGAGAAACAAACTGAGGGTTCTGGAGGGGAGAGGGGTGGGCGTTGGGTGAGCCTGGTGGTGGGTTATTATGGAAGGCACATATTGCATGGAGCACTAGGTGTGGTGCATAAACAAGGAATTTCAGAACACTGAAAAGAAACTAAACTAAACTAAACTAAACTAAAATGAAAAAAAAAAAGTCAGGAGGATAAAATATAGAATATGGTGGCTATAGTTAATTATACCGTATCACATATTTGAAAATTGCTAAGAGAGTAGACCTTAAAAGTCCTTATCAAATGAAAATAATTTTTTATAACTATCTATAGTGATAGATGTTAACTCAACTTATTGTGATCATTTCACAACATATACAAATACTAAATGATCATGCTGTATACCTGAAAGTAATGTTTCATGTCAATTATGCCTCAAATTTAAAAGTTAAATAGGGGCGCCTGGGTGGCTCAGTCAGTTAAACATCTGATTCTTGGTTTTGGCTCAGATCATGACCTCAGGGTCATGAGATAAAGCCCCACATCAGGTTCTGCGTTAAATGCAGAGTCTGCTTGAGATTCTGTCTCTCCTTTCCCTCAGGCCCTCCCCCATCTCTCACAACGGGGCATGCATGCAGTCTCTCTTTCTCAAATAAATAAATACATCTTTAAAAGAAAAAGTTATATAAAGCGCTTGGTAGTGGAGTGTTAGTGGTCCTTTTTGTCTTAACAAATTAATCAAATAACCAACTAACTAAAAAAAAAAAAAAAAATCAACGCACAGTTCATCCCAGTTTCATAATATGGCCTTGTTCTGTGATGCCTCAATTATTCCCAGATACTAACATTTTACTTCACAGATATTCCTCTATTCATAAAATTGTAAATCACACACATGCACATTATTTTCTTTTCCTAGAACTCTAATATTAAAGTTGTTTTTATTTAAAGTTATTTTATTCTGAATGGATCAACAAGTACAAAACAGCTCTTACCAAAAAACACACACAAAAAACAAAAAATACCCCACAAAAACAAACAAACAAACAAACCAAAAACCACAGCTCTTATATTTTTTCCCAAATGCTTCACTTGCACCTTTGGCAGGAGGGTTTCACCTCCTATCACCAGTCCAGCCCTCTGATGCTGTGTTTTACAGTATCTCCCCTTCTAAGTTGTTTGGGATACACAACGTCCACTGCTGCCACTGAAGTTCTTATTCCAAACCACAATATCCATTCACCTAATATTAGAAATGTTTGATTTGCTATCTGAGAGGTTGTCGCATCTCTACAATAAAAATACAGTATTGCTTTAAAAATTATCTTAAAAAAATGTACAAAACAGAATCAACAAAAGATAAAGTTTTCCTTACCTCTGGATTCTGTCTAGTTCCTGTTTATAGAAAATAATCATTGATACTAGTTTTTTGTATCTGAGATATTTTGTGTGTATGGGTACAGATATAAAAATGCTTTTTATTTTTTAAAAATTTACAAATAGTAGCTTTCTATATAGTGATTAGCTCCTTAACAAAACATCTTGGAGAATGGCTTCTTTTACTTTAGTGTTAAAAGCAGCATCCTATTTCATGAGTGTAATCTAGCTTATTTAACCATTTCCTTGTAAATTTAGGTTGTTTTCAGCGTCTCGCCATTACAAACTCCTCTTCAATTAAAAAGCCTTATACATTGCAGCATGAACGAGTATGATACATCTACTGGAAAAATTCCTAGATGTAGAATTGCTAGGTCAACATTTTTTGGTTTTATTTTTAAATATTTCTAAAACTTAAAAATGCATGATTGTTAAAGTACCTTCTCCAAGAAGGTTATACAAATGAGCCAATTCACAATATTGAGAAAAATCTATATTTATATATCCTTCTAAATTAGGTAACTAATTCATTTTCAGTTTTGCCCATTGATGAGCAAAATAGGAAATCACTGTTCTTTCATTTTAATTTTCCTAACAAGTGTAAACATTTATTTGTATATTTCCTAATATTTCTATGATTTATCATAGTCCCTGAAATAAAATAGCTGTTGAATAAATGAATTGTCCTTACCGTCCTTTTATATATGTCAGATGCTTTGCTCATTCTTATCTTGAGGTATTGTTCTTTTCTGCACAGACATGAAAAAGACTATTCTTTCAAGACTTAAAGTGTATAAAGCGCCCAAACACTACCTGTTAATAACAGGCCCTCTACCTTCTCTACCCTTTCCTTAGGATATGTATCATCTCATTTAACCGTCATAAAAATCCTCAGTGGTGGGTGGTATTATTCCTATTTTATACATGAGTACATTGAAACTCAGAGACTAAGCTGTCTAAGGTAACTCAATTGGAAAATCCTACTTCAGAGAACAAAAGTAAACAAGGCTAAGGGCTTAGATACAAGCCTATGTCCTTTTGTTGCACTCTGCTATACTGCAGTTCACAGATAGAGGGTGTGTGGAACTCTGAAATGACCAAGTCTGTCAGCACCATTTTTCCAACAGCATTTGCTCACTTTGTGTCTCTGTGTCACATTTCAGTAACTCTCACAATATTTCAAGGTTTTCATTATTACTATACTTCTTAGGGTGATCCGAATTAGTGATCTCTGATGTTACTATTTTAATTGTTTCGGGGCATCATAAACTGCACCCATCTAAGAGAGCAAAGGCAATCAATAAATGGGTGTGTCCTGACTACTCCACTGACCAGTCTGTCTCCTGTTTCTCTCCCACTCCTCAGGCCTCCCTGTTTCCTGAAATATAGTAATATGGAAACTGGCTAATTAATATCCCTAAGCGTTTACATGAAAGAAAGACTCACATGCCTCTCACTTAATTTTTTTAACATGTCTCTTGCTTTAAATCAAAAGCCAGAAATGATTAAGTTTGGTCAGGAAGGCATGTCAAAAGCCGAGAGAGGCTGAAAGCTAGGCATTCTGCATCAAACAGTTAGCTAAGCTGTGAATACAAAGGAAAAATTGAAGGAATCTAAAAGCACTATTCCAGTGAATAAGTAGATGATAAAACAGTGAAACAGCTTTATTGCTGTTACAGAGAAAGTTTCAGTCGTCTGGACAGAAGATCAGACCAGTCATAACATTCCCTTAAGCCAAAACCTAATCCAGAATATGGCCCTAACTCTCTCCAATTTTATGAAGGCTGCGAGAGGTGAGGAAACTGCAGAAGAAAAGTTTGACACTAGCAGAGGTTGTTCATGAAGTTTAAGGAAAGAAGCCAACTCCCTAACATAAAGGAGCAAAATGAAGCAGAAAAGGCTGATGTAGAAGGAGGATCATGTGCTTCCAGACTGACCACAGGTAAGTAAAAGTGCAGTTAAGTAAAATGGTGGAGAAGGGCGACTACTATACTTTTCCCCTTTGGCTAGATACTATCTTTCCAAGCTACTCCTCCTTTGTCAAGAATGAGCAAAAATGTATTTTCTTTTGTAAAACTTTCCTTCATTTTCCCTTTCCATAATTCAACAGACTTTGTACTATTTTATTCTAATGACTTTTTAAAATGCCTACCTTCACTGGTAAATTATGAGCTTCTCTAGGGAGTAAGTCATCTTCGTAATTACAGAGATTATTGTAAAATACACAATAAAGATACATAATACAACAGATAAGAACATGGCATAATATTCTGGAATGTCTTTTGAATTAGAAGTAGTTATATTTGTAAAATCTTAGTCTTAATTTTTTTTTTTTAAAGAAAGGAGGGAAAGTTAAAAAGCTCCTATGTCTGAAAAGAGATATTTGTATCTTTTATAAGTAAACATTTTCATGTCTCTACCATTTTAGGAAACCACCACTGATAACAAGTGACAGAATTCAAGATATTTCTGCCACTGCAAATTTTTGTAAAGACATAAATGATAAACCCTTGGGCATCTGATAAATATTCCTTAAATATATCCACAGAAATATTTTAAAATATACTTCACACTGCTAAAAATTACTTCACCCTAACATAAGAAATGGATTATAACTTACTAAATCAGTTTCTTTTTTCCTTCTTTTCTTTCTTTCTGTTTTTGGTACCTGATGGGAGAGAAATACAGAAACTGTGATATAGCAAAGACAAACATACTTTCTTACTTCTTTGTGAATGCTTAGATTTTTGCTCAACAGGTAATAGTATAAACAGTTTTTTATTGTTCAGAAGAAAATGTGCAGTGCTGGCAAGCAAATGTAAGAAAATTTTTGAATTCAGTGAAACATAGTACCCATAAAAGTGATAGAATAAAAGGATACTTTAGGGATTCTTACCTTTTTAAAACATCATTTCTGTTCAGAAGCCATTCCATATTAATTTAAATGATTATTTTATTTTAGTCATTAACTGAATGATTATTAACTTTTAAGCCTGGACTTTCCATATTTTAGCTCTAAAATACTCTCCATCCCAGAGCTAAATATACAAAGGTATCACATGGGACACAGAAGGCTCTTTTATACATGACATTTCCTAATAACCACAGTATAGGACAATCCAAACTTAACCTTTAAGATTATAAACAAAGGCAATATATGCCTACTAAAAAAATCTTCTGTATAACCTAGACCTAGAACACAAGAACTTTCAAGGATTAATTTATATCTGGCTATTTCAAAAGTGAGTTGAAATGGCTTATAAATTAAAACACATATAAATTAAAATAACTGAAAATAAAACAGGACCTAATCAATAAAAATAGTATTCCTGATACCTAATAATTAGATAACTAATTATTTCAACTGGAGTACTGAAAGAAAACATATAACACAGAACTTTATCTTCTGTAATATGGATTTCATAAGTTATTTAATAGGGCTGAAGCAAGAATTAACTAAAATATCCAACACCTAGTATAATTTCTGGTACTCACTAAGTAAATGTTGTTATTACTGTTATACAGATTTCAAAAAACACACATTTTCCTAAAACCTAATTCAAGAAGAAATATAATTTGTGTTTCCTTACAAAAAGGCCATCAAAAGATATAATGAATTACATCTTTTTTTTTTTTTAAAGATTTTATTCATTTATTTGACAGGTAGAGATCAAAAGTAGGCAGAGAGGCAGGCAGAGAGAGGGGGAAACAGGCTCCCAGCTGAGCAGAGAGCCCAATGCAGGGCTCGATCCCAGGACCCTGGGATCATGACCCGAGCCAAAGGCAGAGGCTTTAACGCAGAGCCACCCCTAGGTGCCCAATGAATTACATCTTTAACCACAGTTTTTCAAAAGAAAATTCATGTAGTGACCTCTATCAAAGTGGAGGGTATAATGCTGAGGACACAATGTTATATTTTAACTCAGCAAAGAATATATTAATTGCAGAAGGTTTAGATAATATGGTCTGATAAACTTTTAAGAAAGACTCTTAAAATGAATTCTTAACTGAATCCTTTTAAAAATCAAACATATCATATTTACCTTTGTGGGTATACAATCCAAAGTTTTGAATTCATTCATATATTCATCCAAAAACACTTTAAAAGTGTTGACCCAAACTCTGACTGGAGATTCACTCCAATCACGCTGCTCAAGCCTCATGGTCTTTTCCAGAATCTGTTCAAATAGTGCGTAGAGGTCTTTATATCGTATGCTTTTCCCATCATCTACCTAATAAGCAATAAGAGAAGACATGTAAGGTATAAAGAATTTCTCTAAACACAGAAGATTGATTCAACTTGTATTGGGTAGTGTTAAGAACAAAGACTAGGACCCTTTCTAATGGGCGAGCCCATGAGGTCACACTGTATCTGTAAATGGTCACATTTTATCTGTAAATGCCCTCTCTACTGTGGAATGAATGTCTGCAGAATAAAAACTATTAAATTCTAGCAAAATACCTAACAGTTTAAACAATGTAACAATTTCAGAAAATCCTGGGAACTTCTCCACAAGCCTGGCTTTTAAACTATATTTAGCTATAAAGATTATTTGCATCCCACTTAATTACTTATCACCTCAGAAATGAAACTTGCTTAGATAGTTCCACTCTAAAATCGAAAAAATAAATATTTGAATCCTTGCCTAATAATACATTAGGTAACCATTATTTTATTTTTCCAAAGAAGAATGACATGTTCTGATTAACACTGTACTACTCGTAAAAGACTACATGGGATTACTTGAACTTATTTAAATAAGGTCTGGAATTTTTGTGAGAGAAATAAGGGGGGGGGGGGTGTTTAACATGACCCAAAGTGTTATATATGTTTAGAATTGGTTTCTCCTTCACTTCCTCAAATAAGTTGAACATTTTTGATCTAGTGTTAGAAAACCACTATTGAGCTCTATTTCATAATTTTGGCACTTCTTATGTTACTTAAGTGTATTGTAGTACCCAACAACCTGAAGTCCCTAATCTAGGAAATACAGGTATGAAGCAGAGAAAGACATGAACATAATAAGCAGTTGCACAGTATTAGAAAAATACGGCCAACGTTATCTCTATGCAAAATTAGTCATTTGCCATAGTCTCATCACTACTCTTATTAGGGTCTTGAAATTCCTTTTCTTTTTTTCCCAGTTTGATTATTCTTTTGTTTGTTTGTTTTTAATTTATTTTTTTTTTATTTTCAGCATAACAGTATTCATTATTTTTTTACCACACCCAGTGCTCCTAGGGTCTTGAAATTCCTATTCTCTCAGACTGCATGGTTTATGTTTAAAAAAAAAAAATTCTTGGACGCCTGGGTGGCTCAGTGGGTTGGGCCGCTGCCTTCGGCTCGGGTCATGATCTCAGGGTCCTGGGATCGAGTCCCGCATCGGGCTCTCTGCTCAGCAGGGAGCCTGCTTCCTCCTCTCTCTCTCTGCCTGCCTCTCTGCCTACTTGTAATCTCTCTCTGTCAAATAAATAAATAAAATCTTAAAAAAAAAAAAAAAAAAAATTCTTATACTGAGAAAGAAAAAGTAGAGGATACACAAGAAAGTTCTCCTGATTTCTCTTTTCACAATGAATTATAGACTGAACAAAGAAAAATGAATACAAATTATTTTATAAAATATGAAAATTCATAGATTCTAGAGAGCAAAGCATTAATTATTATCTACTTTAGCAAGAAAATAAACTTTCTAAAACATGACCAAGGTCATATAAAATTGTAAGGTAAATCTGAAAGTCAAATAAACTGATATATAAATCAGTGAACATAAACTGCTCTAATTCCACTGGGGAAAAATGTACAATTCCACACATATGAAAATTAGAAGCTAAAGTCAGAGCTAAAAGGATTATGAGAAGTCAAAATAGTAGAAAGCCATAGAATCACTTTTATAATATGTGAATTTATCACCTTATAAGAAGATTCAACATCGTTAAGAGAGGGAAAAAAAACAACTCAAGGAAACTGGAGGAAGGTATTAATCTGAGACCAGTCAGTATTCTTTTCCCTCCTATTCCTAAAACAAAAAGAAGGAATTTAAGAAATCTCTCATTGAACACAGCCTCCATACTATCTTCTACAGCATAGCCAAATTTTTCATATGTTAATTAGTGAATATCTTCTAACGCATTCCAACTTACCGCCAAGGCAGACGAATAAAAGCTGAAGATATTCTGCCGAAATTCTTTCAAGGCTTTTTTAAATACAACATCCACTAATGTGTCTTTCTTGCTGTCTTCATTATCTAGATCATTCATCTGGGGGCCACAAAAAGAGTTTTGGTACATAATCAATTAAAAAGAGGTGAATACAACAGTGACACTGATTGGTTCTTCAACAATGATGGTCCTGATGGTCCTGAAAGTGCAAGCCCCTGTTATTACAGGACTTAGGTAAAAGCACGACTAGAGAGTCAACATTTTATTACTACCAGATGATTTCTAAGGTCCTTCTAACACTGGATTATTCTATCATTCTGTTACCAGAGCAAAAACTCCAAGTATGCAATGACAAGCCTCACCTTACCACATGGAATATAATGTGACAATTATGGTAACATGCAAGTCAACAGTAAAGTATAAAACCTTAAATCCTGCCCTCCCAGTCTGAGTAATGCATATCCTATTAGTTACACCTTTTCCATGAAGAATAGACCATCTAACTTACTGAAGCATATGTAAACTTGATCTATAGGGGCCATATTCTGATAAAAAAAAGTATTCCATAGTCAAAGCCACTTATGGGCCTAACTCAGCATGCAGAGTGTACCTTTTTCAGAAGAAATTCATCCATACTTTTTAAATCACTGACACTTGCTATGATCTGGACAGAGTCATTTTGCCAGTGCATAGACTCCAAAGCCACACTGCTGATCTTCACACTTCGCTTCCGCTTTGCCTTTGGAGAAGGTTCTTTGTTCTCTTTAAACTCCTTCCGGCAACTACCAGGCAATTCTGGGCTCAAAGGAGGTGTCGGATGATACTGAACTAATTCTATAATTCAAGATAAAGTATCCAAAGAAAAATTTTTAGTGAAAATATTGAATTCTCCACATTCTTCTTTTTAAGTTTAACTTCCTTTAGTAAGTCACTGAAGGAAAAAATGTAACCAAAAAGCAAAATAAAACTAATGTTTGTGGTCAGGCAGTTAAACAATAAATACACACTGCACAGTTGTACAGAAAATGCATTCTTAAATTACCATTTTTCAATGGAAAATGCTATTATGTCCTCCACGGGGCTAAGGTCTGATACTGAAAACCTGGGTGGAGGTATCTTAAAGAACTGAAGCCTGCATCCCAAATACCTCAGTCCCAAAGGAAGAAAAGGAAGAATATACGTAACCACCCTAGCACATTAAATGCTGACCATTAAGCCAGTCATAGCTTTACTATATTTATTTGAATGAATATTCAACTATATATGAATCCAGCAAGCCAGTGAAATTTGATAATTATTATTTCATTACTAGGGTCTAAAGCCATAAATACTTCAGTGATATTATCTATAGTTATCGTGGCAACCTGTCTAGGGAGGTAGGAAAGTCAACTAGCTCACTTCTGGGTCTCTTTGGTATTTAGGATTTTCTTATACATCTCCCAAATAATTGTCCAAATTTCTCAAAGAATTCCTGGAATGCATTACATCTTAGTCTGTAATACTGGAAAGCACAACAAATCATCTCTGTTTACAACAGGGAAATGGATACATGTAAGCCCATCAAAATCTAGAACTATACTGGGCTTGCCAAAGCCCTACCTGGGGCTTGATAAATATGTTGGCCTCTTCTCATTTCACATAGCTATTTGTTTCCCCATACATATTCACCTGTCTAATGCTATGTCCTCATTCCTTCTAAAAGCTAATTCTGATAATGAAGAAGAAAAGTAGCCTCCTACATGCTAAATGCTACCTCAGGCAGAAAGAAGACAAGCCCAATCTCAGATATCGCACCAGAATAAAAATTATAAAGATACAAAATATACATATATGCAAGTTAGTATCAATTGATTTTAATTCCATTATATAACAAAGGCATAGAAGTATCTAATAATTTAATTTAGCAAAGTAAATATCATTATTATAATAAAAGAAATAATGGTTACTAAAGAAATTATAACACTGTTTCAGTATTAAAAACAAGGGATAACTTAATAAATTACTACCCAAAGATGAATAAGAAGCTACAATCTCTCTCTCTCTCTCTATATATATATATCCTCATGAAGCAACACACAATGAAGTCTACTAATAATACATGCTTCAACTTAAGAGCTTTATGCTTCCTTCTTAAAAATAACCATGGAGAATAGAACTGTGAAAAATGAAAAATTTAGAATGATTACTATAAACCAGATTAGATATAGGAAATTGATCCTCTTAGTAATGCAATGGTAAGGATTTCCCAAATTTCCAAACTGAACTTGTAGTATTCACGTAATTTACTATTGATTTTTAACCCTATCAGTTTGCCAACTCATAGATGCAAAGCCACAAAAGACACAAAAACAGGGATCTAACTATAGGTCTACCATTTTTTTCTCTGACACATGGGTGCCTCTGCTTTGGCTCATTCATTCCTATGTGAAATTTGTTAATCTTATTCTCCTTTCCCCTTTGTGTTATCCTAGGTATGAGAAGTTTTGTTTATTTATGAGAAGTTTTGTTTATTTATTGTAACTGGACCTGTTCTATCTTTCCTTTAGAGATAACTTTCTTCCTAGATCTACTTTTTATTTTATTCACCTACCCACTGGTATTTCACCCACTCATTACCACACACCCACCTCTGATATTTATCCACCCCATTTACTGTTGAAGATAGCTGACATCTTTGCATAATGATTAAAAACTCTCATACATGCTTGTGCAAAGGGTTGAGGAAAATGGCATAATCACCTAATGCTGGAATTACTGGAATCCTTAGAGCATTAGTAATTCTAGCATTGAGAAAGGCCAGTTTTCTCAATAGATGAACTAACTACTGGGTTATGATTGATAAGTGCGTTATGATTGATGCCCCCAAAATTAAAATGACAGCTACAATTATAAAGTCAGTATAGTATAGCAAATACTTGATACATAGTAGGTACTTAAAATATAGCACAGTGGTTAAGAATGTGGCCTCTGGAGCTAGGTTACCTAACTTCACATCTCAGCTTTGCCAACTACTGTGTGTAAGGAGATAACTTCTCTGTGCTTCAGCTTTCTCATCTATAAACTGGGAATAATAATCATACCAACCCCCCAAAATTGTGATGAAAAATTAATACATACAACATGCTTAGTACAGAGTATTGCACATGCTAAGCACTTAGCTGCTATTATCTTAATTTCTAATAAAAATACATATTTGTTAAGTGAATGAATGACAGCTAAATTTTTACACATTAGAAAACTGAGACTAAATGAAGATTCACTATCATTCTTAAAGTTGTTGCTTCACCATTTTGCACCACACTTCCTTGGAACTTCTACACAATGTAATTTTATAATTATGTTTTATTTAAGGAGAGATTTTACAACTCTGGTTCATTACACTATCTGGCCAACAGGATTGCCACTGCAAACACTAGAGGAATAAGAAAGAGTGAACAAATTATAAAGACAATCTCCATTCTTTGTCCATTTTTACCATCTGGAAACTGATGAGATAGAATCGTATCTGAGCCAGCAAGGAATCCCAAAACCTCTGACTGGGTGGCAGCTTTCACTCGGGTAGTCTTCTTTTCCCCTTGTTTCCCTTTGGCCCAGAATCTCATCTTAGCTCTCTGAGGTCTATTTTTAAAAATAAAGGTAAAAATGGAAATTAGTATGTTGCAGTGACAATATTTGCACATCACTTTGAGCTATATAAAGACCTTCATATGTGTTACTTCATTTAACCTTCACACTTAAGTTTAATCATATTTGATCTTCAAATTCACATTTAAATTTCAATCTGGGATGCCTGGGTGGCTCAGCTGGTTGGACAACTTCCTTCGGCTCGGGTCATGATCCGGGAATCCCGGGATCGAGTCCCGCATCGGGTTCCCAGCTCCACGGGGAGTCTGCTTCTCCCTCTGACCTTCTCCTCGCTCATGCTCTCTCACGGTCTCTCTCTCAAATAAATAAATCTTAAAAAAAAAGATTTCAATCTGGAAGGGAGACGGTTTTCTCATCTTGAATACAAGAAATAGTAAGTCCCAGAGATGGTAAATAATTCCCCAAAATAAAATGGCTAAAAACCAGTGAAACTAGAATTCCAACTCATTGATCCTCTGATTCCTAAACTGCCATCTTTTCACTCTTATCTTCTTTCCAGCTTGAACTTTGCATATAAACAACTTAACAACAAAGAAAATACTTTTTAAAACATCACCGATAGCCTATCACTGTAATACGTATTTGTTTACCTTTTTGGGAAGGAGTAATTTCCTTCCATTCCTTATTCTTAAGTATGCCCATTCTTATATCACTGTAATCACGATGAAGATATAATTTTAAATCTTCCCACTTACCATTATTACGGTTTTAATGTGACTATTTTATATTTAGAGGTTACCAATATTATTTATTAACAAAGGCCACCATTTATTTGAGTTGTTATTTTGCTCCAGACACAAGTGCTTACATTGGCTACCTTAATTTATTTATAAAAACAAGTTTACTTTCAAACTACTATAACCATTATATACCTGGAAGCTTAAACATTAGGTAACTTTCCCAAAATTACAGTGAGTGACAAAGCTGAAAATGCCTAACTACTTTGCTATACGGCCTCACTTTTAGTGTTTATATACTCTCCCCCAATAAATAAACCAAAAAACCACCTTAAGATAATAATGACAGCTCAAGTACCTGACCATATATCATGTATCCTAACCCTATACTAGGAGCTTATTTATCCATTTGTTTTTTTCTTTGTATATGCACTCAGTCAATCAAAAAAACATGAGCATCTACCAGGAGCCAGGTACTATCCCTTTATGATATACCTTATTTTCATGCCTACTATGATAAATAGCTTTTATTATCCTTATTTTTAACCATGAGCAAACTGAGGCTTGGAAGGCTGATAAAGCTGGAAGTTAAAATCAGGTCTATCTGGTTTTGAAACCCACATCCTTTTTTTCATCATTCTTTTTAAAAAGCCTATTACTACACTTATACATCTCAAGAGTGTAAAGAAAAGTTATTCTAGGGGCACCTGGGTGGCTCAGTGGGTTAAGCCGCTGCCTTCGGCTTGGGTCATGATCTCAGGGTCCTGGGATCGAGTCCCGCATCGGGCTCTCTGCTCAGCAGGGAGTCTGCTTCCCTCTCTCTCTCTCTCTGCCTGCCTCTCCATCTACTTGTGATTTCTGTCAAATAAATAAATAAAATCTTAAAAAAAAAAAAGTTATTCTACAAAGGTTACTACAAATGACAGCATCGTTCTGCCATTCTCATTCCTTTTCTTTTATTTTTTTTAAGATTTTGTTTATTTATTTGACAGAGAGAGACACAGCAAGAGAGGGAGAGAACACAAGCAGGGGAGAGTGGGAGAGGAAGAAGCAGGCTTCCTGCTGAGCAGGGAGCCTAACGTGAGGCTCAATCCCAGGACCCTGGGATCACAACCTGAGCCAAAGGCAGATGCTTCACCACTGAGCCACCCCGATGCCTGTCATTCCTTTTCTGCTCCCTGGAGGCAAGCCTGTTGAATTGATTTAACTGACTTTTTAATATTTACCATACTTACATTGCTGTCATACTTGCAAACACAAGTAATGATTAAGCATATTCCAAGACTACTGTTCTCCACCCTCCAAAAAAACGGGTGTACCCCCAAAAGAATCAAATGGTAATTTGAGTTATCTCAATATATAGTATTTTCTTACAGTTACAGTCACTTTTATTATGCAAATAATATTCACAACTGAGGCATGCAGTTCCCTGCATCATCTGTTGTTTTCTAGAGTCAGTAAGTGTTTTGCTTTACATTTGCTCATTTATCTACGTACAATTCACCTTGAAATGTTTCCCTAGTTGTGTGCATCTCCTTTCAACATGTTCTAACAAAATAGGTACTCCATTTCTTTAAGAAATCTCTCCCAGAGCTTTCCAACCTGCTCCATTAGCATGGTTTCCCTCAGTGCTGGCTGTACAACTTTCCATCATCATGGGAATTCCTTTTGTCTCTATTGTTTTATAATAAAATGTCTTTTAGTATGGGTCTGTCTCCATCCATTATAGTGGGCAATCACTGGGCCCTTTGAATCTGGAAACTCATGTCCTTCAGTTCTTTAAAACTTATTTGAATTACCTTATTAATGATCTGTCCTTCTTGTTTTCTTTGTTCTTTCTGGATCTCCCATTAGTGGCTCACTGGGTCTCCTGAAGTGCTACTCTTATCTTTTTGTATTTAAATTCCAGTTAAAATACAGTGTAATATTAGTTTCAGGTGAACAATATGGTGATTCAACAGCACCTGTTGCTCATCATAAGTGCACTCCTTCATCCCCACCACCTATTTCAACGATCCCCTACCTACCTCCCCTCTGCAACCCAACAGTTTTCTATAATTAAGAGTCTGTTTCTTAGTTTGTCTCTCTTCCTCTCTTTCTCCCCTTTGCTCATTTGTTCTCTTTCTTAAATTCAATATATGAGTCACATTTGTCTTTCTTGGACTCATTTTGCTTATTAGCACAGTATCTTCTAGCTCCATCCATGTCATTGCAAATGGCAGGATTTCATTCTTTTTTGATGGCTGAGTAATATTCCACTGTAAACACAAACACATACATACATACCACATCTTCTTTATCCATTTGTCAGTCTATGGACACTTAGGCTGTTTCCATAATTTGGCTATTATAGATAATGCTACTGTAAACATCAGGGTGTATGTGTCCCTTCAAATCAATATTTTAGTAACCTTTGGGTAAATATCCAGTAGTGCAAATGCTGGGTTGTAGGGTAGTTCTATTTTTAACTTTTTTGATACTGTTTTCCAGAGTAGTTCCACCAGTCTCCATTTTCACTAACAGTGTTAAGAGGGTTCCCCCTTCTCTACATTCTCAGCAATACTTGTTGCTTCCTATGTTGTTGATTTTAGCCTTTCTGACAGGTGTTAAGATATCTCACTGTAGCTTAATTTATATTTCCCTGTGATGAGTGATGCTGAGTATCTTTTCATGTATCTGTTGGCCATCTGTATATCTTCTTTGGAAAAATGTCTATTCATGTCTCCTGCCCATTTTTCAACTGGATTATTCATTTTTTGAGTGTTGAGTTTTATAAGTTCTTTATATATTTTAGATACTAACTCTTCATCAGATATGTAATTTGCAAGTACCTTATCTCAGAGAGAACTAACAAATTCAGTGAAGTCAAAAGATATGAGATGCACAGAAATCTGTTGCATTTCTATATACCAGTAATGAAGCAGCAGAAAGAGAAATTAAGGAATCAATCCCATTTCCAGTTGCACTAAAACAATAAGCTACCTAGGAATAAACTTAATCAAAGAGGTAAAAAAAACTATATTCTATTCTGAAACTATAAAAAGAACTTATGAAAAAAAAAAACTGAAGATGACACAAAGACATTCCATGCTCATGGATGGGAAGATCAAATATTATTAAATGTCTATACTACCTAAATCAATTTTCATATCTTTTCTTGTCTCTTCCATCTCTTTATCTTTTTGCTCAACCTTCTAAGGTATGTCCTCAACTTTCTTTTCAACTATTCTAGTTGTTTCTTCATGCTATCATACTTTTAATTAAGACTTTTTATAATGAATGTTTTTCTTTCATGCAGTTATATTTATTTATGCAGAGGGTCTGTTGATTAGTTTCACTTGTCTGTCTGGAAGTTTTCTTTCCCCTGCATAGTTCATTTCTTCCAAGTTGTAATATATCCATTAGTTTTAGTTTCTTTTGTAAGGTGTTTCTTCATATGTGGTAAAAACAGGGTTAAAAAACAAAACAAAACACTGTTTGGAAATTCAAGTATGCATTGGTGGAGCTTCCAAACTCGTTTTCCCTGTATGATTTTCTGGCTAGTCCATTTTGTAGGGAGAACCCTTGATACAAATATCTCTAGGTCTTCCCTTGGAGTTTGTACAAAAGTCCCAAAGACTTTTTGAACCAACTGCCTAGGGAAACATGAAATGTGGAAACTGAGTGGAAGAAAAAATTAGGGAAATCTTAACATTCAGTATGTAAACATTAAATAAATCTCCTTAATTCAAATATGTACCCAAATCCTCGAATGTATCAGAGAACCTCCAAGAACAGAGATCTTCTATTTTATCCTTTTCAGAGACTAAATCTCTAGGTTTCTGCTAGGATTGGGGAAGATCAGTCAGCCAGATGTTTCTTACTCAGGTTTACCCAGTTGGTTTAGGATTCAGCTTTCTTCTACCTATTAAGACATTTAAAATTTGTCTATTTACTTTTTGGAGTCCACAGTTTTATTACAGTTGTCTCCAGTTATCTGTTTGTTGTTGTTTATCCTACATAAGTTTTGTCATTTTAGCAATTCTGGAGGAAGAAGTAGAAATTAAATTCATATATTTAGTCTGCTATCTCCAGACATTTATCTTTTGTGCTACGGTGTATCTTTCTCCCACAAGTTGATCTCTAGCATAATCTGTCTGGATTTGCATGATCATGGATTATGCCTCTACAGATATTGAGGAAATGGCCTTTAATAGGACCAGAAAGATTTCAGCGTCATCTTCGAGTGTTCAGTGAGGGTTCAACTGCCTTATACAACACAGATATAACAGACACAGATATTTACCTGACAAATAATAAGTCCATATACTCTCTTAAAGGGAACAATTATTTCCTGAACGTCTTTTTTCCAGTTCCATTTGTACAACATTTAACTCAGAACAGAAAACAAATCCAAAGCTGGGAAATATTTTCACTCTCATCTGATTCAATCTCCATTCTTTTACAACAAAAAAACCACAGGTGATACAATGATTTAAAGACTTTACCCAAATCACACTGCTAAATACATAGAAAGATAAAGCTCATCATGTAAATCTGAATTATCATGTGCCTGTCATATAGTAGGCACTTAATATTTGTTGAAAAATGAATTTAAAATGATACCTTATATCCGAATCTGAAGCTTTCTGCCTCACTGCCAATTTTGTAATCTCTCCTTGAGACATAGTCTTATGAAGCTTTGCTTCTTCATCAACTGAAGAAAATCGCTGTGATGTCTGTAATAATTACATATATGAAAGTCTTTAAAGCCAAGTAACCATATAATACTGTAAATAAACTCAAGTTACAGAACTGAGAATTACATCTATTAAAAATACATAAAACTACGTTCATATTGTTTAGCCACAATAAAATAAAAGAACCTACTAAAAATTTTATTAACTTCCTAGAATAATCTGATATAAAGAGAACTTGGGTCAATGAAATGCTGAACAGGACCTCCCAGAGTTCATGTTTTCTGACAACTTAACAATATCAAGTGGAAAGGTAAGAAAAAAGTCAAAGCCAACTAAACATACAGACAAAAGATTCAGAATCTGATAAATCTAGAGGATGAAGTACAGTCTTTCATGCGTCCTTTTATGTGTCCCTACAGGTAGTAATTACTTTTATGATATAATTTGCTACTATAGATTTTTATTATACCTAGTCAAGGATTTAAGAAAGGAAAAAAAACCACGAAGGATCAAACATTATCACCACTAATGGTCTAAACTATAAACAACTTACATGGCTTTATCAAACTGGGAACTGAATTTCAATGGGCAATTCTTGTTCCATTTATTTACAATGTGCCCCTTTAAGGAAAATCCCATTCAGAAGAGAAAATTTCTTGTTACCTATTCAAATCCTTTCCTAATATTTCATTTTTCTATAATTATAGTATCTTTTCTTTGGCCTTTTAGTCTGCTGCAACAGTGACCAGTTTTATCCTCATGCCTGAAACAACCAAAACCAAAAACAAAACAGAAACCCAGACAAAATAGTAATAACAAAAAGTTATCATGATGATGGACAATTATTCTCAGGAGATGGGAAACAAAAGAAGTGAGTCCTTCATCTGCCCCAGCTTAGTACCTTGAGACAGTTTCCAAACTGTGACACAGAGAGAGGGTTCCAGGAGAACCCTGGCAGACTCTCTGAGTTGAACACATCAAGTTGAAAGTCCAGAGACTAGAGACTGAGAGAGAGAGAGAGAGAACTGAAGAGGAAAAAGATACACAAATAAAAAACTGTGGAGAACTTCAGAGGGTATTTAGCTGAGTACTAATCAACACTTCTATGTCAGACAACTACCCAACACCAGGCAAAGGACCACCTGAAAGGTTTAAAGGTAATAGTGCCCAGCACTTACCAAAAGCCAGTAACTGTGCTTGTGCCCAAGTCAGAACATATGACTTTATGATTCCCAGGGTACTGGGTGAAGTATATAGCAGGATCTTGCCTCAGTAGTCAAGAGTAAGTGATAGTCAAAAATAAGCCCTAGGTGAAAATTCTCTGTTTGGACCTAACAAATCTTAAGTTTAATTCAATAAAAACTGTATATAAAGTGTAAAAAATGATTTTATTTACATATAAATATTAAAATGATTACTGCAGACTGATTAACAGATCTCTTCCCATTGTTTCTTTCTTTCTCCCCACCCTGCCCTCCTACCCTTCTTCTTCTTCTTCTTCGGTGGTGAGAGCACCTGAAATCTCTCTTAGAAAATTTCCAGCATTCAATACAATGAGACTAACAAATCCTTAGGAACAAACTCTTTCCATAATCAAGCTCTGAAATATTACTGGAACGTAACAGTCTCAAGAATATTAATCAGATACAAACGTATCCATAGTACCCAACAAGACAAAATCTACAATGCCAGGCATCCAATGATAAATAAGGAGGCATGCAAAGAAATAACAATATATTACTGACAAGGAGGAGAAAAAGTCAATCCATCTATAGTGACTCAAAACTGACATAAATATTGAGCACTAGGAGATCAGAGAACTAACTAAAGGGAAAGAACTTAAAATTGCATGTGATTCAAGGTGACATATTTTTAAAGGCACTGCTTCTGAGGAAAATTAAGGTAAAAAGGAACGAAGGGGTGCCTTTTAGAGATTGAGTAGTGAAGAAAAGAAGCAGAAGAGGAATATTTAGAATCTAACAAGGCAAAACAGAAGCAAAAAATGGAGGACACAACATTGCCTCCAACACACACACACACACACACACACACACACACACACACACACAACTAACAGACTCCAAACAGGATGCCTGCAAAAAACCTTTTCATTTTTACACTGATACAAGAGGAAGCTCTTGAAATTAAGTCACTTATAAACTATCCCAAATGCACAACATGAATAAAGACAAAATCTACACAAGCTACAATAAGAAAACAAAGAAAATTAGAACCAAAACAACTTAGATGATAACCCATCTTCCACCAAACATACAGAAACCAAGCATGAAGCAGGAAACTAAAGTAAAAATGAATTAAATAACCTCATGAAACACCATAATGAATCAAAAATTAAAAAACTAAAAATAGAAATGAGCCCCCCCACCTCAATAAAAACCAGGAAGCAATGAAGGGAGTTGAGTGAACTCACGAAAGAAATAAAAAGATAGTGAAGAATAACTTAGAACATGCCCAAGGGGGGCACCTGGGTGGCTCAGTGGGTTAAGCCTCTCTGCCTTCGGCTCAGGTCATGATCTCAGGGTCCTGGGATCGAGTCCCACATCGGGCTCTCTGCTCTGCAGGGAGCCTGCTTCCTCCTCTCTCTCTCTCTCTGCTTGCCTCTCTGCCCACTTGTGATCTCTCCCTGTCAAATAAATAAAATCTTTAAAAAAAAAAAAAAAAAAAAAAAAGAACATGCCCAAGGAAGAAAAAATGCAAATGCAGATTTAAAAGGCAGAAAGATAATAAACAAATAAAGATAATAAAGAATAGAAAGTATAAATGAGTAAAAAATAATCAGAAAGAACATGGTTGAGATGGAAGACAGAAAAAGAAGAAAAAAACTTCTTTATTGGATTCCCTAAACTAGAAAAACAAAATAATGGGACACAGTATTTAAAACTGCAATCTATGAAAGTGTTTCAAACATAAGGCAAAACCAGAATTTACATATATGAGGATATACAAAAGAATATGTAAAATTATACGTGCTGACAAATTATAAATAAAAGCCTAAAAAAAGAAGGGAGAAGGGAAGTAGAGACAAGAATAATTCATCAATAGTTGTGTCAAAACAGGTGAGAATTTAAAAATATTATTATAACTGACTAACTTGAGAATAATTGGTTAAATTAAAATACAGTAAATTAAGGCATTTTAAAAAGTCATATACAAATCAACAGAAAAAGAAACCCCCATATCAAAAGAAAGTTTAAAAAGTGAAACAAAAAAAAAGTAACATAAAAACAGCAAATTTAACATAATACAAAATAATAACGTAAGATTATTAAGAAAGATAATTGAGTCTGCATCTATCAGTTATATCAATAAATAGGAATAGGTTTAACTCATCTATAATGCAAAAATTTTTTAAATTTGGCTCACAAAGTAGGAACCAACTATACGGCATACAAACACACATCTAAAACAAAAGGATCCAGAAAGGCTAAAAGAAAAAGGATGAGCAAAAGTATTCCAGGCAAATGGAAATAATTAAGAAAGCACAGGCTGTGATATTATGATTTAAGTAGAATTTAAGCAAAAGCACTTAATGTAACAAAGTCACAATTCAGAAAGAAGAGGAAACTTTAAAATATTCTCTATACAAGACCGATCAAATGGTACAAAAAATAGTAAGGATACAGAAGACAACATAATCAGTAAGGAAGAGATTATGGTTATATACTGAAATTTTACATTCTGAATACAGAATATACTTACGTTAAAAACGCACATGGTACTTTCTCAAAAACTGACCACATATTAACAAAGAAAATGATGAGGAAATTTGATCATTATAAATAATCTTTTATCATAACATAGTTAAACCAGAAATTTTAAAAAGTTAAAAAAAAAATGTCCTTCCTCTGAAAACAAAAAAATTTTTATTGAACAAGGTTTGGGCAAAAAATAATATAAACTGAAATTACCGATTTTCTCAAAAAATAATTAAAAACTTAACATACATTAGAATAAACAAGATACAACTAAAGTAATGGTCAGAAGAAAATTCACAGCCTTAAAAATCTGTATCAATAAAAATAACTCAAATAAATGAATTAAATTCCCCCCACTTAAAAGGTAGAAAAATAAGAAATTTAGAAATAAGAATTTAGGAAAAACAAATTAAAAATAAGGAAATTTTTTAAAAATAAGGAAATAAGTAACAAAGGTAAAAGCAGAATTCAGTGGAGAATGGGGGGTAGGGGAAACTAGGGATAATAAGTAAATCAAAACCCTATTATTTTGGAAAAAAGTAAAAACAGACAAGTGATTAGCTAACTTAAAGAAAAAAAGGAAAAAACACAAATTTACAAAATATGAAATGACAGAAGGGAAATAACCATTGAAACAGAATTTTTAGAGAACATGAGACTAATTTCCAGACTTCAATGCAAATAAACCTGAAATTTAGATGAAATTAATAATTCCCTAAGAAAAAATTATTTACCAAAATTGGTTCTATTAGATAGAAAGCTTACAAGACTAATTTATCTATAAGAAATACAGTTAATTATCAAGGAATTCTGCCACAAAAAAGTCCCAGATGGTTTCACGGGGAAATTCTACCAAAGCTTTAAGTGCAGAAAGTTGTGATGCTATAAACCAACCCTAACCTTTTGGGGAAATAAAATACATATAAATATCAAGTGTAGGAGCACCTGGGTGGCTCTATCAGTTAAGCACCTGACTTCAGCTCAGGTCATCATCTCAGAGTCCTGGTTTAAGCCCAATGTTGAACTCCCCGCTCAGCAGTCTGCTTGTCTCTCTCCTTCTGCTTCTCCCCCTGCTTGTGCTCTCTCCCCCTCTCTCAAATAAATAAATAAAATATTTTTAAAAGAAATTAATTAATAATAAATAAATAGGTAGATAAATACTAAGTGTATGCAACAGTATAGCTGTTACATTGGGACTACCAATCCAAACCTTTTCTGTTCAATATCAACCAGATTTCCAATTTGCAAGAACCATCTCAAAATTACCGGTACAGGTTCTAAAATTCTATAAACATCCTCTCCTGGCTTCCCCTTCCTGAGAAATTCCTAAGACCTAGTCAAAGTAGATTTTCCTTTACTTTCTGTAAAACAAGCTAAAAAACTTAAGTCTTGCTCAATCAACAGGTTTTTCTGGCAGTTTTTTGTGGAGTGAGCAGTGGAGAGAAGGAAAATTCAACACTGATAAGGATTGGAGAATATTTCAGATAATAACAAACACAAACAAGAACATAAGAAGTGACAGAAGTTTGGGGATAAAATGAGAAATTTTTCATACTGGAGATAAAGAAGACAAATTTTGGAGAGCTACTTAGGAGTCATGACCATAGAGATGATTATCCAGGGATAACAGAGGAAACTATAATGTTACCTATACCAATTCTACTAATAAGGAAAAGAAACGATGTGACTAACTCACTTACCATCCAAAATACTGAGAGACTAAAAAACTATATGAAAACCACCTTAAAAATATTATGTGGCAGAACATGTCATTATTCTTGAGTGAAAGCCAACAGAGTGGATGGAGGAACTGAGTGAGAGCAGCATCTGGAGACTGAAGTTATTCAAATGGCAGAATTAAAGGCAGAAAGTTAAAACAAAACACCAAAGTCATAAGGAAGGTAGCTACTACTCTTGTCTCTACTTCTCTTAGCAGGTAACAACTAATTAATGACTGATGAATCGAGGAAGTAAGCTTAGGGAATCCTCTTCCGGTAATTCATATAGGACTGTCTTTATCCCATTAGATCAGTTATTTCACAAATGGAAAGGTCAGATGGCTTCCTCCAAAACTGAGTAACACTCTTTTTAGCAAATGTCAGAGTTACAGGATCACTTTGTCCAGAAAAAAACCAGAAACAAAAATAAACACACACACACACACACACACACACACACACACACACAAAACCAAGTTTTTAAAAATCCATGTGCCTAGAAAATCAAGTGTATTTAAAATTCTAGAGATATTTGGATTTTATGACAATTCAGTAAATCCCATTTACAATCAATTAGTCTTTATCTTTACAATATCAGAGAACATTAGAACACGGCAAATTTTCAAGATAAACAAAGAGAAACACTGTAAACTGTTCCTACCCTTTCCACCCCCATCCCCAATAAGTATCTATCAGCATATTCTAGAAAGCAAAGCTTCTTCATGCAAGTGTCCACCAGAAACAAACACCACCACCTGTTCCTAAAATAGCTAGTGACGAAACAGAAGGACAGCAAGAGAGCTGGAGAAGAGACTATATTCACTGTGCAGGGAGGCAGAGTGCTCTACAACTACGGGCATGCAGTGACCGTCAAGCAGGTGAACAGAATCACAGGCAGAGGCTACCAGCTAGAACCCTTAAAGGGGTGAATGCTCCAAGCAGAAAGCCCAACTTCTGGTTCATCTCATTAAGAGTTTTCACAGTGAGGAAGAATTCTACCACCAAAAGGACTAAGGTTTGTAACAAAGAAAACTCTCAGGAACAAAACAGCAATTACAAATGTTAAGTTCTTCCACGAATGAAAAATCTATGTATACTTTAGAGAATAATTTAAGTATGCTCCCCATCTACACTTAAAAAAGCAATACTTTTCATTAAATTAGTTGTTCCATAATATAATTTCATCTTTAACTACTAATCCTATGGTAAAGTATGTTTCATTATTTATAACTCAAAAACAGGGCACTTCCAAAATGGAGTTATTTTAACCTACACTGAAAAGAGGGCTTTAGCTCTAATTACATATCTTAATGGATATACAAATTATTTCCAATCTTTACAGTCCTACAGTTTAGCTCAAAGTAATGACTCATTTATCTAATTAGAGAACTTGTCATATATTTTTTTTCTTTTTCTTAGAATATCAATATTATCATTTAAAAACAGTATTTCTAACAGAAGATAAAGACAATAAGGATATTCTAGAAATTAGCAGAAAATTTAATTCTTTGGTCCTATTTAAATTGTTTAACAAACAGTTTAAAATAGTTCAAAGATAAAATACTTAATGACAAAAGAAGACAAACCGAGAACTTTCCTACCATAATGAACAGATACTAAAGAAGAACATTAGAAATCCAACTTCAGGATATGAATGGAAATAAAATGCATATATCACTCCACTTGATCAATGATAATGTTTGTATATGTAGTATAAATTAGACATACGGAGTCCCTATATTGTGTATTTTCCACGACAATTCCAAAAATCAAACATTTTATATCCATAAATACATTCACACTTGTCAAACTATATATTCCTAATTTTGGTTGAAAAATGATCATAAAGTTATATTCTTAGTCAAATATTAAGACTAAGTGCAGCTTTATTCAAATATAACTCCAATGTTGTAATTTTTGATCAATACAAATTCATAATACATACAGCCTTCTACCTGGGTAGGTTGGTTCAGGAAAATATTTTTGGCATGGCTCATTAAACTTTTTAGAAAATCATGTTTATTTTCTAGTACTAAAAATGGGGGAGACAAAGCAAGTTTAAAGGCAAAAACAAAAAAAACAAAAAAAGGAAAAGGTATTTCCATTTCAGTTAAAAGCAACTAGACTATTAAACATGTAGCCTATTCACTAGACAAAGGATCAATTAGCAAACTATGGCCAAAATATCAAGTACAGCCTGCTGCCTGTTTTTGTAAGTAGTTTTACTGGAACAAAGCCTTGCCCGTTTGTTTTCTTATGTCTATGGCTGTTTTCACTCTACAGTGGCAAGTTAAATAGTTGCAACAGAAACTAAAGGATCCACAAAATCTAAAACATTTACTATCTGGTCCTTTACAGAAAAAAAGTGTGAAGGCCCCTAACTCTAGACCTTTTAAGATAGAATAGAAAATCTCTACCTTAGTGCTAAATTAAATAACCTTAATTTTCCCTAATTTATGATTTGACATACACTGTTAAAGTGTCCTTTATCTGAGTCCTAATAAATTAAAGTTTAGCTTTGTTGCTGTGTTCACTGAGGTTTCCCATGTACAAACCACTATACGAGGAAGAAGCTGTGAAGGTTAGCTTTAGATTAGCAAAGGCTATTCACTATTCCCATCAGATTTGTTTGGTGCCTATTTTTCTTATATTGCTGTAAAATTACCATTTCGGAGTCACTGTGAGAGGCCTGACCCAGGCTGGGTGCAGGCCCTAGCTCAGAGTGAGAAGCTTGGTCAAGGGAGAGAAGGGGCTCAATAATGTCATCGTAATCATCTTCCTCTGTATCCCCCTCCCCATCGGCAAAAGTACCTCTAGTCAAGAAATCGGAGCGCGTCCGCGCCATTCGAGCTTTCTTTTTATGGGCCGGTCTGGCAACCTGCTTGACCAAATGATAAAACAAATAACATAACAATGTTTTGTTTTGGTTTTTTTGGGAGATGATGCCAATGAAAGACAGAGAGGTCATGAATTTCTTGAAACATCCCTCCACCCCGCTTGCAGTGTCCTTTCTACAAGAAGTGACAGAGATAATCAAAAGCAATCTATATACATTACTCTGGACAAAGGACAAAAATGGAAGCCAAATCTACACTGTTCTCTATAGCCAAGGAAATCATCTCTCACCGCCATGATATATCACCAAAGCCACTTGCATAAATTGCCTTTAGTAAGCAACATCTTTTTTGTAAACATAATCTGGGATTTTAGTCAACATTCCTTCCCTGAAGTACACCTCCCTAAGTTTGTAACAGACTTAACTCATGGCTTCTTTCGAATAACACTTGGGAGTAACTGCATACATGAGGTCTTTTACCTAGAATAATGATTTCCAAAACAGGTGCATCTATTTTGCATAAAAGATAGATAAAATTAAATACTTACCTCTCCTTTGCCCGGCCCACTTAACTTCACAGGTTTCCAATTTGGTTCATCTTGTTTACGGAGTTGAAGATTTCCACTATTTAAAGCTTCCTTGTTGACACTAAGAATAATAAATAACAGAATTATAATTCAATTCTTAGCAGACATCCCATGGCAGCAGTCTTAAAGTACAGCATGAAATATAGCCTAACAAGACCAATCAAAGAATTCTAGCAAATTACATTAAATACTTCCAGACTTTATTCAATTTCCAAAACAATATATCCATTTTTTTCTGCTTCCCTAATTAATAGTATTATCAAGAACTGACATATGTGACTGGATTACTAGAGGCCTGTCCCTGTAATCACTGGGTATATTCCACTATGGCCTATGTTTAAGACTAGTAGCAGCAGAATTAGCTCAGGAAAACAAATGGATTTGATGATAAGGGAAAACATCACATCCCCAAACCTTATAGTCTTAGAAGGGACCTTTTATTCTAATCATTATAAAATACCTGATAAGTAGCTATCAAGTGATATAGGTCCCATTACTTTGTTTTATACTGAGATGGTTCCTATTGGCTAGCAAATCTTCTGACACCCCTCTTCAGCTTTCATCTACTGTATTAGTTTTAAAACTCTGTTATACAGAACAAAATTAAAACTAGCAGGATAACAAATTGTTATCAAGTTAAAGGAGGTATGCCATACAGCGATATTACCTAGTGGAAACTTAATTTTGCTTGAATAACCACACAATGTGACTATTTTATCATTAAATTCTATGTAGAAATGGATATCTGATGAAAACGTGAATTGAACCCAAAACTTTCATGGTCCCAATTACCTATATTAACTCAGTAGCATGAGTTTTAAAATTTATCAATAACATATTGCTCATCTCTCCTTAGCAGAACTATAAGCTCACTAAGAATCATATCTTATCTTTTAGCATACTGCTGGGTTTAAAGTAGACACTAACTTATTATACAAGTTAGCAGACTAATGGCTCTGTCATTCAAAATCTTCCACTTAATTTTTACAAATGAAGACCTAGCGGTTTTAAGAGGTTATCTTGTCCTTTGCTCTATGCAATGACTCCTAAAACAAACCTAAGTCTTTGCTAGCTAAAGGCTTCTCAGAGTTCTCCCTTTTTGACCAAGGTATGATTAAGCCTAGCAATCCCAGGCTATCCTAAAAGATTCCCTTTTATTAAAATCTCTTACCCAGCTAAGCCTATCTGCTTTGTTCTAAAGAGAAGGAAATAATCAGACCTTTGATGGTACCTGACAACCCTAGCCAAATTTTAAACTCACAGCATTTTCTTTAGATTTCTCCATGATTTCTCTTTTGTTCTCCTTCATTAAACAGATGAAGACCACTATACACTTATCTGTGGCACAGAAAGAACACTAACATTACTTCCTAATTATGAAACTCAAGTTCTATTCCCTGCGATTTCTCATATGCTACCTTGAACAAGTCATTTCACCTCTGCAGGCTTCAGTGATCTCATCTATAATACGTGCGAACTGGAAAAAATAACTGAGAAACACCAACATTTACGATTCTATAAAATGCATCGAGAAGATTTTAAGTATGAATGTTACATAAGCTTTGACATAAACAATATATAATCATTTTGAAGATAAGTAGATCTTAATGGGGTAAAAGCAAACTAGATCAAGTAGCCCTAAGACTGTTTATCTTGGAAAATGATAAAAGACGTTTGCAAGAATTCACAAAAATATTAATGTTTTTGAAATCTGTAAGTATGCCTTCTATAGAACACATTCATGGATCCAACAGCTACACATACACATACAACACAAACACACACCTCCCATCATTAAACTTCATCAGAATCATAGAAAATAATATTTTTAACAACTTAACTGATGGGCTTATATATGCTACATAAGGTCTTTGAACTTTGGGGCAATCTCTAGATTTATGAGCAAGCATAGGACCCCAAGCTGTCATTTAACCCAACTGCATCTCATAATACCATACAAAAATCCCTAATGGAAAATACCAATGATCTCTTGCTTGTATTTACAAAGGGTCTATAAACTCTGTACATTATTTTAAAGACTGAAAGATTAAAAGCTCAAACTATAAGAGAGAAAAGGTTATTTTCCACAGTAAATGTGAAATTTAATTTTTTATCCCTAAGATATATACCCTCCTTTTACTTAAACATTGACATTTTCCCATAAGAACTGAGAGAATCCACTGTATACAAAGACTTAACACAAATTTCTTAAATTTTATCATCTTTGCTTTTATGTTCCACCTAAAAAGTGCTTTTCTCATGGTGACCACTAGTTAAAACTTAGAAGTATAAAGAACTTCCACTTACATAAGCCATCTGTTTAAGTAGTTAAACTCTTAGAAAGTAGAATGGCAGTTGCTAGGAGCTTCAAGTAAGGAGAAAGGAGTATAACTGTTTGATGGGTAATAAGAGTTTCTTTTGCAATATGAAAAAGTTCTAGAGATCCACTGCACAAAAATATGCATATAGTTAACACTATTGTCTTGTACAATTAAGAACAGTTAAGATGGTAAATTATATTTTTTGTGTTTCTTTACCACATAAAAATAGTATGAAATACTTAATTGAGACCATAAATAGGCTAAATGCCGGGACAAAGTACATTAACTTTAAAGCCTGACACTAGTAAGATTGGACTTGCCACCCCCCAGAGATCTAGAGCAACCAGCATTTGCTGAATGCCTACTATGTTTGTAGGCACTGTACTGCCCTTCACAAATGCTTTCTCACTTAAAGAGGAGGAACCAAAAAACTCTATCTGTGCTTATTAGTCAAAGATTTCTATGGTATAATTATATTCAATTTCAGGTAGCTGCTAGAGTCAACGATTAGGGAATTTTTTTTTTTTAAACACAGAGAAAATGGCTAATTTCAGTAGCACCCATACAAATAGTTGAAGTAGATTAAGGAACCTTAATAAAATTCTCCAAAAAGTTTGCCATTTATATACATAAAATAAATAAGCATTTCACTTACAGGGAAATACTCATATTGTCCTTTGGTGTGAAGAAAATAACCCTAGTATTTCCATCTCTGGAGGAGTCATCAGATTTGTGGCTATAAGACTGAGTAGGTCTGTGGTGTTCTCTCTTTGAAATACGATTATTAGAAAGTTTACTGGCTACATTCAGATGGGTGCACATTCTGTCTGTCTTGGATAATTCCTTGGTAGTAGCAGACTGGCATGGGCCTCCTTTCCTTTCAAAGAACAAGGTGACAGGTCGGTCCTTCTGGGGAGGGTGAGCAGGAAGGCTGTCTTTTGGAAGAAGAGCTGCATCTTTTACTGATACTGATGGAGGCCCTACTACATTGGGCTCTTCCTTATTTGGGGTATTCAGAATAAGGAGGGAAGATGGCCTCTCTGCTCTTTGCTCTGATGGATGGAAAGATGGTGCCAGGAAGGACTCCCCAGTTCTTGGCTTTTCAACTGTCTTGAAGGCTTTACGCTCCTTCTCTAAAATACCTGTCTGCTGACGAATCTGTTGCATCATCTCTCTTTCATTCTGCTGCTGCAACTGCTTTTGCCTTTCTTCCTTCTCAATGTTTAGCTTTTCTAACTTCTTCAGCACAGTATTAGAAGAATCTGTATTCAAAGATGTAACAACTTGATTTTCTCCTGGAAAGTGGTACTTTCTGGCTTCCCTGTTGATATCGGAAGTGAGAGCTGAAAGTGTTTCTTCACTTTCTAATAGCTTGTTTCTCTGGATACTTGCATCTAGTTGGGAACTTGTTTTCAGTGGGTCTTGTTGAGGAATATAAAAAAACGTAGGCAAACTATTTGAAATAAAGGGGTCTCTCAGCTGTGGCTTACAGGTAATAGATTCAGAACTGCAAACCAGTTTTTCCTTCATAGTCCCATTCTTCAAATAGACTGAGTCAGAGGATGCCCCCTTTTCAATCAAAGTATAGTTAGTCTCACCTGAGGCACTGATGGCATTGTTCTGTGAATCAAATATTGGACTGCTGGATATTTTAGGTGACTGAAGCTGCAAGTCTCCTTCATCTAAAGTTATGGATTCCAGTTTGCTCTTCTGGCTTTCCTCACAACTCAGAAGTTCCAAGCTTTCTTGAGAGCTTTCACTGTCAGGTGTACCCTGTAGAGACGGAAGGGCTTCCGGCATCAGTTCTGTAGACCATCTACGTTCCTCAGAAGGAGACACGCCACCAAGAGAACGAACTTTCAACAATTCTAAACTAAATATAGCCTGCTCAAGTTCTCTCATTCTCCGACTTTCTCTTTTGGCCCGACCTACTTTTTTTTGGTGGAGATCTTCCAAGGACTTAGGTCTCTCTCTGACAATCACTTCTTCCTGCAAGTCTGCACCACTGTGGCTTCTGGCTCTCTCCTGTCGCTTGTTTAGGGACTCTTTCAAGCAGTCTGTTGAACTTTCTTGGCTAATTCGATTACTCTCTATCACAGACTTACATTCCTTTATAGCTTTAACTCTGTTATCAAAGGAACAATCCTCCCATTCTGAAGGGTCTGAACCCTGGATTTCCAGAGCTCCAGATGGCTCAGTATTTGCCAATCCAAGTTCTAGTTTTGTTTCTTTCAGTCTTTGTTCTTTTAAAACTTTAAACCTATAGAAAAACAGGGAAAAATGGGTTAGAGGTTATCTTCTACTTACTATTGGAGAAAATACATTTTACTGAGAATTTAAGAAATATATGGAAAGTTCCAGATTTTTCTTCTTAAGCTAACTTGGATGCACATTTCATAATTCCATTCCTATGAGTGAGATGATATTTTAAGATTATTAATTAATTAATTAAATTATTAAGTGCATTATTTCTACTAGGATATTCTAGTCAAAACATAAATTAACTCAGAAGTAAAGCTATTTAAAAAGTATCTTTGGGAGCCTGGGTGGCTCAGTGGGTTAGGCCGCTGCCTTCAGCTCAGGTCATGATCTCAGGGTCCTGGGATCGAGTCCCGCATCGGGCTCTCTGCTCAGCGGGGAGCCTGCTTCTTCCTCTCTCTCTCTGCCCGCCTCTCTGCCTACTTGTGATCTCTGTCTGTCAAATAAATAAATAAAATCTTAAAAAAAAAAAAAAAAAGTATCTTTAAGATAAACCTTAAAATGAAATTAAAGTTTCTAAAGGTAAAAACAACTGAATATTGCCAATTTTTAAAGATTCAACTGAATGTAAAAGTTAACTCTTAGCAGTTATAACCATAGATCATGTAGGTTTTCAATCCAATTTAATTCAATAAACATCTACTTGGCTTCTATTATAGACCACACAATGTGGGTTAAAACTGCTAGGAGTATAACAGCCTACTGGAGAAGACAAAATTATACATAACCAATTCTAATACAAGTTAGACAAGTGTTGGAGCAGAGGCATAAAATATTTGAAAAGAAAGAAGGAGTAACTATCATGGCAACAAAGATTACCTTTGTCTTGCTCTGAATCCTCTACAAATTGATTGCAAAAGGATGATTTTGTTTCTTTGTTCTTGATACCTCTTACTTTCCCTGTAGCCTTTCCATCTTGCCTGAATGCAGAGAGCAGCCATATGTCTCCTTCTGTAATATTCCTTCCATCTCTGCTGGATGATGATAGTTGCAGTCCGGAGCTCCAAATACCTCTGCCTCTCTAAGTGAGCACGCCAGGAGGCCTGGAGCAGAGTGGCTGCACTAGCCATAACTAAAACATCCTTCTGCACAGCTACCCTTCTGACTTGCTTCTGATTTAGGTAATTCCTCCAGAATCGCTGTGGGGAAAACAATAAAAACTTCTGTCTTATCTTGTGCCATATTTTCACAGAAAAAAAAAATATTATGTCACAATTAAAGGTTAAGTGGCTAGAGTTAAATTGCACATGATTAAAATGGGGGGAAAAAAAGTTTTCCTTTTTGAGATATGCCTGGCTAAAACAACTCTTCTAGAAAATACAACTTCAATGAAGTTAATTACAGAACTTAAAATAATTTAAATTTTTTGATGCTTTAACAAATTACATTATCTTCTCATGCTACAGTTTGCCAATATTAATGGATTTAAGGTCAACATGCACATGTTTCAAAAATTAAGATTCTAAAGATTTTCTTACATAAACAAAAAAGGTCTATGGAGGAGAACAGTTATACAAATCAATGAGGGAAAATAAGGCAGAAAAATACGAAATAAGATACCTATCATCCAAGATGAGTACAGAGCAACAACAATGTATATTATAACTCTCAAATATTCTCAGGAAACTACCAAACAAAAATAACTATGTCATCAAAAATTAAGGCATATAACTCCTTTGCCCCAACCATACCTTGTAAGATATTGTAGCTATAAATTTAATTTAATTTAAACTCAACTTTATCAGTATTTATCAATAGTCTATTATTATATACCTATTATTGTAATACGTAATCTGTTGGGTGAAATGAACATTTCAAAAATGAACAGGAGTGGTGCCTGGGTGGCTCTGTAGGTTAAGCATCAGACTCCTGGTTTCAGCTCAGGTCATGATTTCATGGTCATGAGATCAAGCACTGTGTCAGGCTCTGCACTCAGCAGGGAGTCTGCTTGAGATTCTCTTTCTCCGCTCTCCCTCTGCCCCTCTCCCTGTGCATTCTCTCTTTCTCTCTCTCTCTCTCTCAAATACATAAATAAACATGAATGTTTAAAAAAGATGAATAGGACACATTCTCATCTCTAAAGAAGTTTATATTCTTATTCAAATGTTTCACAGTAAAATTCTGATTACTAAAATAAAGGCCACATTAACTAGCAAATCTCATGGGAGGAATCCTTTGCTTCCAACCTGGATAATGATGGATGCCTGTCTCAGATGGAGAAAATGCTGCCTACACAGCAGAACCCTGAACCATCGCTGCAACAATATGATCCTGCGGAGCACCTCTTGGTGAAGCAGATCTTGTAGGTGCTGTCGTTCCTGCTCCTTTAGGAACACCTACCAAAAAGAAGAAAGATGAGGAATACAGCTTAAGAAGAAAGGAGAAATTTATTGCCACGAATCATCCTTTCTGTGGTAAGCTTCTTTAGAGAAGAATACAATAGTAGACCTGAAAAGCAGTACTAACAAACATTTCTATCCATTTAAAGAAGTCATTCTCAAATTAAAATAGAGACATTAAAATATAGAAGAGAAAATGGAAAAATGGGCATGATTATAAAATTCCTAGTCTTAGAGATTGGGATATATTATTCCCTTGGGAAATTCACTGCCCTCATGAGACAAGGTACCACTGAAAACGTCATTTTTCCTGTTTTCAAGGATATTAGTTAGGGTGGGGGGAGAAAAGTTGAGAAACACAGATCTTGAAGTTTGATGATAATATGAATAAGCCAGTAACAATAGTCTTTTTGAAACCCAGTATGCATCAAAAGTTTCTTGCTACCCAAGGCTATTAACCAGTTTATTTACTCTTTCCTTCTATTAATAAATCTTTGGAGTATAGGATAAAGCAAATATAACTTAGACATAGACCCTCTGGATATACGAATTACACTTTACCCTTAAAAGCAGGTGGACAGAAATAACTGTATATAAAGTATATTATATAAGGTATATTAACTGAATATTAAGGTATACAGTGGGTTATTTTGATATATGTATCCACTGTAATTATCACAAACTAATTAACATACCCATCACCTTCCATGTCTGTCAAAAATTTTAAACTATTTTAAAAAAAGAAGAGCTAGATATTAGATACACACACACAAAAAAAACCCATAAACTGCAAGGGCAAAAGACAGAGGTTTCTACCTGAGCAAAACAAGGAGCTGGAAATAATAACAAATGTACATGTTCAGGGCAGCACAGACAGGGTCAACAGAACAATCAGTCTTCATAAAGAAGATAGTAAATGGTATGAAGTCATGATATGGAGGTTCTTGAAGAGAGAGATGTTTGAATTTAATGGGGAGGTTATCATGGGATTAGTATTAAGCAGGAAGCCAACATAAAAGAAGGAGGTATATTAAGATTATGATTTTGATACTATGGGTAGAATGAGGTAAATGGAATGACAAAGACTGAAATCGGATGAGGGATCTGTTTACTCTAAAAGAAATATAAGTGAGAGCTAAGGAACAAACTAAAATGCAAGTAATAGGAATAAAGAAAAAGGGAGAGATACTCTGAGAATCATTTGTGAGGAAAAAAAGAAAAAGAACTTTGTAAAAGGATTAAAGTGAAGGCTAGGACAAATCTCATAACCTAGAAGAAGGATGACAGAGATAAAAGGCAGTTGATAAATTAAGGACAGTGGGAAAATCTGGGTAAGGTCACTGAGCAAGTTGAGTTGAAGATTTCAGTAGAATACCTGGGAGGAGATTGTTTTTAGTCAGTTAAAACTATGGGCAGAACTGGAGCACTGGCCAGAAGCTCTTTGGTTGATACGAACGATATTAAGTAAAAATCTTGGTCTAATCAATTTCCCATAATGATTCTGGCACACTAACTTTTTCATAAATATTCTCATGGGGAAAGATTGCCCTTATTATTTTAATATAAAAATGTACCCAAATTTGATAAGGACTATATATATTATATTTACCATGGATTTTCCAACTTGGTAATTATCCGAATTAAGATGTATTTTCCTGAAGAAATCCTGAATGTTAAATTTGGATGGAATAATATTTCGGGGAAGAAGTACATGGAAGTGGCTCACAAAATCCTGAAAAATGAAAAGAAAAATGTTGTAAAATCACAAGAAAATTGTATGTAAACATAGTCCTAAAGCAGCTAATTGTCCTTTTATTGATCCTTTCCTCATCTTTTTTTTTTTTTTTAAAGATTTTATTTATTTATTTGACAGAGAGAAATCACAAGTAGATGGAGAGGCAGGCAGAGAGAGAGAGGGAAGCAGGCTCTCCGCTGAGCAGAGAGCCCGATGCGGAACTCGATCCCAGGACCCTGAGATCATGACCTGAGCCGAAGGCAGCGGCTTAACCCACTGAGCCACCCAGGCGCCCATTTTCCTCATCTTTTAAACAGACTAAAACCAAGAAATTACTTCTTAATTTAAAAAATTACAGTTAATTTGTAAAATGGCGGTGGGGGGTGGAGAGAAGATAGTGAATTCTACATATTTTGTTAAGAAAGGGGAATTGAAGAAGAAAAAAGCAGAAACTAATGGTCCCTTTTGAGAAAGCTAAATTAATGACCAAAGAAAAAGTTATTTAATAACTGAAATATTTAGCAGAAAAATATGCAAAGGTGTCAGAGTATAACTGAGAACAAAGCTTTCCCTCCCAGAAACAGCAAAGAACCTGCTCAGCTGCTGAAAATCTTCACCATAATTTCTATATACAACAGTTAATGAGAATAACTGTAAGCCTTGTTGGCAGCTTACCATGAAAGAAAATTTTGCTGAGGTAACTTTGCAGAAAACTAAATGGAATCTTTTGAACTAGACAGTTCTGATTGAACTATTTCAATTACTGGAGTAATCAGTAGGAAGAACTACTATGTTATGAGTAAACTTAGTACTGGCAAAATTCAGATAAAATGAGAATAGCCAGGAACCGGATTTGATCACAACACAAGTTTAATATGATTGCTGCCATTCAATGGAAGTGAGTACTCTCTATCCCTCTTCAATTCTGTATACAAAAGATGGAATGCAAATGAAGAAATAGGAGAAATAAACAAGTGAGTCCCAAATAAAAAATAAGCAAGACACAGGAATAACTTACTTAAGTGTATATAATTTAAATATCACTATAAAAGCATAACCTGGAAAGAATATTTGCAGCTGTATCCGGATTGGCGAATTCGAACTGTCTCCAGCATTCCAGTGTACCGAAGCTGTCGAAGCACCAAGGCATCATTGAATCTTAATGGCAGCTAAAACAAAACAAATGGAAAAAAGATTAACTCATATAAAGACAGCTCCAAATTAATGTTTCTCTAATAACTATGGTTAACTTTCATATAATTCTTTTTTATGATGGAATTTCATAACATATTTGCTTCTCAGATTTTTAGGAAACACTAAATCAAGCCCATATACATACCAAAAAGACAGGTAAGTACAAAAATTAGAAGGGCACCTACAGAAAATACAGAACACTGTTTTCATTTAAAAGATTATATATAGCTCTTCCCTCTACTTACTCTCCTTAAAAAAATGTAAAACCTGGTTTGAAGTAAGTGGAGCTAGAAGCTCTGACTTACAGGACATTTTTACCTTTTCAGCATTAGAGCGAATGCATTTTACAAAATAGGGTTCTGCTTGACCAAGTGTCTCCATCAGCTTGCTTAATGAGGCCTGCAATACAGAGCAACGTATTAAGCATTTTCTCCCATTTCAAACTGGCAGAAAATAATTTACAAATACAAACAATAATGTTGACAAGCTATGCTGAAACAATGGTATACACAGAAAGAGCTTTCTTTCTCAAGAGAATTGTGTATACTTCCATACTGATTAAATTAAGGAGAAGGATGGTAGTTTAATCATAGAGCTGATATTTTGGCAACAGTATAAATTGCAGATATATTACAGAATAATATAAGTCTAGAATAAATTTTTCACTTTTCTTCACATTTCATGAAACCATTTACTCAAATTCATGTGTTCCTAAAACAACTTTGAAAATCTCTAGTAGGGTATCCACTAGCTATTAGTCCCCCACTTTCAGTGCTCATGCTAGTGATGTCCCCTCTTTCATTCCTGATACTGATAATTTGTACTTTACCTCTTTTTTTTCCTAATTAATCTAGCTAGAGGTTTATAACTTTTTTTTTTTTTAATCTTATCAAAGAACCAACTTTTTGGTTTTGTATTTTTCCTCTATTATTGTTTTCAATTTCACTGATTTCTGTTTTTTGTCTTTATCATTTCATTCCATCTGCTTGCTTTGGAATTAGTTATATGTTTTTCTTTTGCTAGTTTCCTAAGAGAGAAGCTTATGTTATTGATTTGAGATCCTTTTTCCTTTCATTAAAAGCATTTAATGTTATCAATGAACCTTGGAGCACTGCTTTAGCTACACTGCACAAACTTTGATATTTCACTTTCATTTAAAATATTTTAAAAATCTCTTTGACTCATGTATTATTTAGATGTCTGCCTTTTATTTTCCAAATATCTGGGGATTATTATCTTTCTTTTATTGATTTCTGGTTTAAATCCACGTTATGGTCAGATAACATATTTTGTTTTTTAGTATTCATCTATTGGCTTCTCTGTTATATTTCTTTGTAGTGTTTTTTAGTGGATGCTCTACGGATTATAATATGGAAACTTAACTTGTCACAGTCTACTCAGAGTTAGTATTTTATGACTTCAAGTAAAACTTAGAAGCCTTGGGGCGCCTGGGTGGCTCAGTGGGTTAAGCCGCTGCCTTCGGCTCAGGTCATGGTCTCAGGGTCCTGGGATCGAGTCCCACATCGGGCTCTCTGCTCAGCAGGGAGCCTGCTTCCTCCTCTCTCTCTCTGCCTGCCTGTCTGCCTACTTGTGATCTCTCTCTGTCAAATAAATAAATAAAATCTTTAAAAAAAAAAAAAAAAAAACAAAAAAACTTAGAAGCCTTATAAGCATACGGATTCCTATTATTACTGTCATATATATTATAGCAATATAATTTTTTTTTTTACTTTTAAGTGCTCTTTTTTTTCCTCAGAAATGTTTATTGTAGTATAAAATACATAAAATAAAACGCTTAAATCACAAGTGTACAGTTTGACAGATTTTCACAAAAGGAACACATTCTTGTATCCAAAGCCCAACTCAATAAACAAAATATTACCAGAACCTCCTGCTGCTATAAACAAACTATCTTTGAAAAAATAATCCTTTAAAAAAAAAAAAATAATAATCCTTTTTAGATATCTTTTCCTCTTATTATAAGGCTAATATATAATTATTATAGAAAACTTAAGACATAGATATATGTTCAAAGAATAAAATTCAGCTTGACAATTATATAATTGTTATTTGATTTATTATTATCACATTTATTGCCAAATGCCCAGTCACAATAAAAGGAAATGGATTTCTATGCATATAAAACTAAAATAAAACCAGAAAATACCAGCAATCCCATTTAGTTAAATATAAATGGGAGAACGAAGTTTAAAATGTATATAGAAAAAAAAACACACATTATGTTAACAGTGACTGTATCTGGGCAGTAGGGCTTAAAGGCAGGTTTTATTTATAGTATCAGTTTTCTGCTGCCTGTCTCCTCACACTGAAAACAATGAAGTACTCTCTGGGATATCCACCACCCACACATAAAGGGATGAAAAAGAGAGACAGCTGACTTTTCCACCCCTGTTACTTCTCTCCAAAACGACCACTATAATATGGCTTTTAAGTCATATGTATCATCTTCCATTCAGGTATCTTGCAGATGATCTTGACTTTTCAATGTCATTCTGAATGAAATAGAGTCCTCTAAAGAAAGCCCTTTTTTAAATAAAAAGGTAAAATAAAAAATAACCTGAAACTGGGCACTGATACTGGGAGGCTTTTTCTTCTTGTGCAAATGAAGAAGAGACTTGGTGATGCGATCCTGTAGCGTCAGTCTTGTCAGGTGCTTTAAAGAATTTACCTCTAGCAAGTGCTAAAAAGAAGCGAGAAAAATCATATTCCTCACATAAATTAATCAAAGAACAGGAAAAACAAAGTTATAATCCAGTTTCATTATCACCTATGTATAATGACTATGATGAATCTGAGAGATTGGATATTCAACATCCATCCATCTTCCTCCTGTTTTCCTGCAGAAGCTTTCCAACTAAAAAGAAAACTGCATTTCTCAAATTCTCTTACATCTGGGCTCCAGGTGCAATTTAAGCTTATCATTTAAAATCCCACATGTGAAACTAGAAAGATATAACTGAACCAGAGACTTTGATTATGAGCTTCTGTTTCTTCTGACAAGCAGGCACATCAAAGGACTTAAGCTTTTTTGAGATCCCAAAGTCCAGGTACTACCTTTATGAGTTGAGAGGCAGAGTACAGAGAATCTGTGTTGTCACTGAAACTCTAGGTAAATGCACCTTAGCCCTGGAGCCAATAGTTGTAGCTGCTCCTTTCTGATTTCTGGATCATACTACAGGTAGTGTGTGCCTGAAAGCAGCAGCTAGAATGGCAGTTTCCTACTTTCCTAGCTGATTACAGCAGGAGTCAGTTCTGCACTACACTTAGAAACTCCAAGACTTCTAATGATTTTGTAAGTGCCTCTTTGAATTAAGTCCTTTTCTACTTAAAAATATCCATAGTTGGGGCGCCTCGGTGGCTCAGAGGGTTAAGCCTCTGCCTTTGGCTCGGGTCATGATCCCAGTGTCCTGGGATCGAGCCCTGCATCGGGCTCTCTGCTCGGCGAGAAGCCTACTTCCCCCTTTCTCTCTGCCTGCCTCTCTGCCTACTTGTGATCTCTCTCTCTGTCAAATAAATAAATAAAATCTTAAAAAAAATATATCCACAGTTACTATTATTATCTGTAACTGAATGCTGATTCACAGAGACAATAAATTAAATTCAATCCAAAGGCTACACACATTAACTAGAAATATACAGAGAAAAACAAAACAAAACATCAACCCTATCAACCATAATCCTGATATACTAATTACTAATCTTACAATAATAAAATAGGAGTTATACATAAAGCAACTAAAGAATATAAAATAGGACATTAATGAAGCATTTGAGAGCTTTTGTAGCCATTCACAATTTTTAAAATCATACTATATTTATGGCAGTGAGTCTGGCCATGGAAAGAATGTATCTACTGTACGTATGTACAACTATATAAGGTTATTCAAAAAGTACTAAAAATTTTATTGTATGAGAAGCACAGAACTGAGTTAAAAACATGACAAATTTAAGTCTAAAAAATATTAATTCTGACAATATAAACACTTAAAAATATAAATCTTCAAGTGGCAACAAGGATAATACATATTTTAACAACTGCAACTAAATAAAATTTTTCCAACAATGACAAATACTTATTATCAATACAGAAGAACTATAAAAATTCCTTTAAGAACTCATCCCACGGGCGCCTGGGTGGCTCAGTGGGTTAAGCCGCTGCCTTTGGCTCAGGTCATGATCTCGGGGTCCTGGGATCGAGTCCCGCATCGGGCTCTCTGCTCAGCAGGGAGCCTGCTTCCTCCTCTCTCTCTGCCTTCCTCTCTGCCTACTTGTGATCTCTCTTTGTCGAATAAATAAATAAAATCTTAAAAAAAAAAAAAACTCATCCCACAATTATAAATGAACAAAAGACCTGAAACAGCTGATTCTCAAATAAAGCACAAATGACAAATAACATAATGACAGTCATTCAACCTGACTTATAATCAAAGAAAAGAACATTTCTTTTGAAGAGATTTTCTGGGGCACCTGGGTGGCTCAGTTGGTTAAATATCTGCTTTCAGCTCAGATTCTGATCTCAGAGAGATCAAGGCCTGCCATTGGGGCTCCCTGCTCTGTGGAGAACCTGTCCTTCTCCCTCTCTCCCTACCCCTCACCCCAGCTTATTCTTGCTTTCTCACGTTCAAATAAATAAAACCTTTAAAAAAAAACACACATTTTCTAAAAAAAAAAAAAAAAAAATGAATAGAATTTCTGCATATCAGATTGGCAACATAACAAAGACTAACAAAATCTAGTATTTGCGAGATTGTGAACAAATAAACATAATTATGCACTGTTCTTAGGAATATAAATCAGTATAACTTTCCCAATAAACAATTTCACTTATAGGTATTTAAGGAGATTATCAAAGAAGATCTGAAAGTTATTTCTGACAATGTACTTCAAAAAACAGTGAAAAACAAGAGATATACAATTATATAGAATTATTTTCATAAAGTCTTCTTTAGCCACACAACTTAAGACTACACAGTTCATAAATATACTGTTACCTGAATTTACTGACATGGCAAAATATTTGCAACTACTCTGACAAAATACCATATAATCAGGAACAAGACAAGGATATCCACTGCTTTCCTCTTGTCATTTTTATTCAACATAGTACTGAAGTCCTAGCCCCAGCAATCAGACAACAAAAACAAAAATATAAGAGGCAGCCATGTTGGTCAAGAGGAAGTTAAACTGATACTGTTAGCAAATGACATAATATTATACATAAAAAACTCTAAAGGCTGACACAAAACTATTAGATATAATAAATGAATGCAGTGGTTACAGAATACAAAATTAATATCAAAAATCTGTTGTTTCTATATACTAATAATGAATAGCAGAAAGAGAAATTAAGAAAACAGTTCCATTTGCAATTGCACCAAATAGATTAAAATACCTTTGAATAAACTTAATCAAGAAGGTTAAAGACCTGTACTATGAAAACTAATGTACTATGTACAGGTTAAAGACCTGTACTATGAAAACTGATGAAAGAAACTAAAGATGACAAATAAATGGAAACATATTCCATGCTCAAGGATTGGAAGAGTTAATATTTGTTAGAATGCCCATACTATCCAAAGCAATCTATAGATTCAATGCAATCTCTATCAAAATACCAAAAGCATTTTTCACATAAGTAGAAAAATAATCTTACAATTGGTAAGGAACCACAAAAGACCCTGAAGAGCCAAAGGAACTTACAAAACTAGAGGTATCAAAATCCCAGATTTCAAGATATACTACCAAGCTATATTAATCGAAACTATGGTACTGGCACCAAAACAGACATAAAGTCAATGGAACAGAATACAGAGCCCAGAAATAAACCCATGCTTACATGATCAATCTGTGACAAAGAAGACAAGAATATACAAAGACCTCTTCAATAAAAGGTATTGGGAAAATTGAACAGCTACATGCAAAAGAATGAAACTGGACCATTTTCTCACACCATACTCAAAAGTATGATACTCAAATTTGGATTAAAGATCTAAATGTGAGACCCGAAACCATAAAAACCCTAGAAAAAAACATAAGCAGTAATCCCTTTGAACACCAGCCTTTGCAACATTTTTCTAGATATGTCTCCTTAGGCAAGGGAAACAAAAGCAAAAATAAATACTAGAACTACATCAAGATAAAAAGCCTTTGCACGGTAAAGGAAACCATCAACCAAATGAAAAGGCAACAAAATAAATGGGAGAAGATATCTGCAAATTATATAACCAATAAGGGGTTAATAAAAATGAAGCAAATAAGAAATGGGCAGAGAACCAAAGAGATATTTTCCAAAGAAGACCTATAGATGGTCAATAGACACAGGAAGAAATGCTCAAAATCACTCATTATCAAGAAAATACAAATCAAAACCACAGTGAGATAGCACCTTATACCTATCAGAATGGCTAGCATCAGAAAGATAAGAAATAACAAGTATTAGTGAGTATGTGGAGAAAAGGAAACCCTCATGCGCTATTGGTGGACCCTAAATTGGTAGAGGCACTATGAAAAATAGTATGCAGGTTCCTCAAAAAATTAAAAATAGAAATACCGTATGATTCAGTAATTCCACTACTCAGTATTTACCCAAAGAAAACAAAAACACTAATTCAGACATATACACACCCCTACGTTTATTGCAACATTATTTACAACAGCCAAGATATGGAAGCAATTCAACAGTCAATCAGCAAATGAATGGATGAAGAAGAGGTAAGGTGTATGTATTCAAACACACACATATACACAATAGGGCTATTACTCAGCCATAAAAAAGAATGAGATCTAGGCATCTGTGACAACATGGATAGATCAAGAGGGTATTATGCTAAGTGAAGTAAGACAGAGAAAGACAAATACCATATGATTTCACTTATATGTGAAATCCAGAAAACAAAATGAATGAACAGACTCATACAGAAAAAAAGTGATTGTTTCCAGAGGGAAGGGGTGAAATAGAGGGGATTAAGAAATACAAACTTCTAGTTATAAAATAAAAAAGTGACATAGATGAAAAGTACAGCGTAGGGAATATAGTCAGTAACGTTATAATAACGTTGTTGGTAACAGGTGGTGAGCACTGAGTAACGAAGAGAATCAATGAATCAACATGTTGTAAACCTGAAACTAGTACAACACTGTATATAAATTATATGTCAATAAAAATAGAGAAATAGAAGAGATTCCTGTGACTGATAACTGAATAGAATTTTTTATTTCAGGTGTAGCCAACATGAATATTTTTAAACCATATGAAGTTTAAAGAGAAGTTATTCATTTGAGGAGAGTACAAAGAATGGTAGAAATAGCTAGACCCAGTGGCATTCAAAATACTAAAAGGCCAATTTTGGAAAGAGCCCAAATGTCCATCAACTGATGAATGGATAAAAAAAATGCGATATATATATATATATATATATATATATATATATATATATATATATATAAAAATATTGTGTGTGTGTGTATATATATACACACACACATAATGATATTACTCAGCCATCAAAAAGAATGAAATCTTGCCATATGCAACAACATGGATAGAGCTAGAATGAAATAAGTCAGAGAAAGACAAATACCATACAATTTCACTCATGTGTAATTTAAGAAACAAAACGGTGTAGGGGAAGAAGAAAAAGGAGGGGGGAGGCAAACCATAAGAGACTATTAACTATAGAGAATAAAATGAGGATTGATGGAGGGAGGTGAGTGGAGGATAGGTATTAAGGAGGGCACTTGTGATGAGCGTGGGGTGTTCTATGTAAGTGATGAACCCCTAATTTCTACCCCTGAAAACAGTATTACACTGCATGTTAACTAACTAGAATTTAAATAAAAACTTGAAACAAAAACAAAAGACTAAAGAGACAGTGAAGGAAAAAGAGACACAAATGAAAAGATGTTTGATGATAAAGCGGCATCCTTTTTCTTTACATAAAATCTTTTCATGACAAGAGTATAATTACAAACCACGTAACATAAACTTTCTTTGTGCTTCATGGCTTAAAACAGTATCTGCTGGGCACCTGGGTGGCTCAGTTGGTTGAGCATCTGCCTTCAGCTCAGGTCACGGTCCCGGGTCCTGGGATCGAGTCCTGCATTAGGCTACTGATTCTTCTCTCTGACCCTCCCCCCTCTCATGCTCTCTCTCTTTCATTCTCTCTCTCAAATAAATAAATAAAAAATTAAAAAAATATTATCTACCACTACCAGAAACCACATAAGCAGTGCATTATATTTCTTTGGAAACCTAAGAGGCTTTAAGTAGAATAAATAATAACCTCATATTTTTTTGTTTGTTTTTTAAACTAGAGAATCGTGAGAATAAACAGTTCTTTCTCAGTTTTGTTTTTAAATTTTGGAATTCATCAAAAAAGGTGACAAGTGACAAATTTCCTTCTTTGGGATGGTACAAGAGAAAGACACAGATTTTTCTTCCTTTAGTAAACTCAATACTTTTGGAATGCCATCCAAAAATCTACTATGTAGCTCATGGTAGGAAAATTAAAACCATGGGCCAAATCTTACCCACTGTTTTTATATGGTTGAAAAAAACCACTAAAGTAATATTTAATGACATGTGATAAATTATGTGAAATTCAAATTTCAATGACCAAAAATAAAGATTTACTGGAATATAGTCACATTTACTCAGTTATATATTGTCTATAGCTGCATTTGTGCTACAATAGCACAGTTAAGTAGTTAACAAAGACTAGAGTTCTGTGAGCTTATCTGGACCTTTACAGAAAAACTTGGCTGACTAGTGCTAAATGATAGTAAGTTAGATAAGTACTAATTAGAAATTATTTAAAATCAGGTAAAATTCAAAATTTGACCTTAACCTGGCTTACGGATACAAGAAAAGGTGTAAAGGTACAATTACTCAACAAAAATTAATATTTATAATTCAGATGCTTTCAAACACTAGAATATGAGATATATCACAAATATTTACCTGAACCACTAAACCTAGCCATTCCCTAACAACCAGTGTTATTTCTAAAATGAATCTAACTAATTACACAAAATTAATCCCTATCTTGGGTACAAATAAAGTATTGCTTATGTTTGATTATTTATAAAGACTGTTTGCATGAGGAATAAAAAATTAAATAGGCACAAAGAGAAAAAAGTTTTTCATAATACTCACCTTTGGAAGGCCAGGCTTGGACTTGAAATTTTTGTTTCTCCTATACAGATAAATCATTACATTTGAAAAATAAGAAACTATTAGAAAAAGTGACTGTACACATGAATAATTTCCAGTCTCTACTAAAATAATATATTATATATCCATTTCCAAGATATAAGTCCTTTATATGAACACACTGACTGATTCAACTAAGCAGCACCTTTGGTAATGAAAAGTAAGCAAGGAAAAGAGAACGAGAAAAGAAATGCCTGCTCTGTGATACTGGTATAAACAGATTTAAGCCTGATAATCAGTAATGTAATGTTGTACATTCAAAACTAAAATTCTGTCTTCTTTTGGACATTAATAAAGTTCCATTTTCTTATATCTATAGAGACTTTGTTTCTGTCATTTTAAGACTTTATTTATTTTTTGAAGAATATATATATTATTTATTTATTTGACAGACAGAGATCACAAGTAGGCAGAGAGGCAGGTAGAGGGGGACGGGGAAGCAGAGAGCCCGATGTGGGGCTCGATCCCAGGACCCTGGAATCATGACAGGAGCTGAAGGCAGAGGTTTTAACCCACTGAGCCACCCAGGCGCCCCCATTTTAAGACTTTAAATAGATGCCTAATTTCATGGATTTTTATAATATACTTTTTTTAAAAAAAAACTTATGACTTTCCCCTTTTAGAAATCAAAAATTCTTGGGACACCTCAGTGGCTCAGCTGACATTCAAGTGTCTGCCTTTGGCTCAGGTCATGATTCCAAGGTGCTGGGATCAGGCCCACATCGGGCTCCCTGCTCAGCAGAGAATCTGCTTCTCTCTCTGCCTGCCACTCCCACTGCTTGTGCAATCTCTCTCTAACAAATAAATAAAATCTTTTTAAAAAACTGAAAATTCTCTTTTTTCCTTCTTTATAATTCAATATTATATTTACATCAAGATTTTTTTTTTAACAGATAAAGAAAAGAAAAGAAATAATGCCCAAGGCTTACGAACATGAACTGGGGAGTCAGAAAGGCCTGAGCTTGAATCTAAACTCTACCTAAATCTAAATCCCACTTGGGTAGAATTTTTAACTTCTCTAAGTCTCAGTTTCATCAATGTGATAATGGAAAATAATGTAGAATGTAATAATGTAAAATGAGGATGATAATACCACCAACCTCTTAAAATTGTTGTGAGGATTAAATGAGTTAATTTACAGGTCTGTAGTATAGCAAGACTTAAACTGATAGCACTGATAAGCATTGACTTAGGGATTAAAGAATCCAATTTAGTCATACATCTATCTAGCTAGTGGCCCAAAAATACTGTCTGAAATATGTGGATACAGGGAGCTAATAGCTTTTTACTAGTCCACCCTGCATAGTTATATTTATGTCTTCAAACCAATCTTATAATCAGGGAATGAGGAATGGCAGGCTGGATAAAGGTAATGTATCACTATACATGCTCCCAGTCACCATTTTTTTTTTCATGGTTCTTTCTAGTTTATTGTTTGGTAGAAAGACAGGCTCTTGAATTTTATATAAACATCTCACAAAGTGCTTCTTCTAAGTTACAAAAAGTCAAAGCCAATTTTTTTTGAGATGGTGCCCTAAATCTGACATTCAAGTCATCATAATAGAAACAGGGCTATTGTACCTAACATTCTGGAAGGCCCAGTCACCATTTTATACAGGATTTTACTGCCCAGTTTCTTAGGATTATCTAAGGGACATTTGTGGTTCAAGACTGGGAATCCTAAAAGGAGCTAAAAGTTTTTTTCTCTATTTGGAGGTAGGGTCTGTCAAAGAATAATAATCATCTCCATGAGTATATCCAACCATGATTCTCCTAGTCAGATGTAAACAAACAAACCACCCACCAGCTTCTTAATGCATGAAATTCATGGCTTTAAATACAACTTTTGGTTCATTTGTTTTGCTCAAAATTCTACTCATGAAAATGATTCATCATTATCCCTCTTATTTTTCAGCCAGAAATTATAAACTAATCATAAAAAGCAATCCACATTTCTGATCAATACTAACATGAGAATTCCATGGGCTCTCTCCAAGAGTTTGCTGCTAGCTGAATTAGCAAATATCCCATCTTTATCAAGCAAAGAGGTGCTACTCGATAGTCTGCTCTGACGAATCCCAGTTCTGCCATTCCATGCAATATCAAATGTATCTCTGTAAAAATCAAATAAGTACAATTTGCTTTAGTTAACTGAGACATATCTAACATTCTCCAAATTGCTTAAATAAGTAAAACCTGAAACTTTAAACAACTAAAGACAAAATTTAGGAAAAAGCTAAACCAGCATAAAATTATATTACAACAGAGATTACTATCAATTTGAACTAACCTTTTCTATGGATTCTGGTACATTCTAATACAAATGTATATGTAGATGAGCATATAATACAGCTAATATCTTTGAATCTATTAAATTATTTACAATAAGTAAGTAATATAAGGTATTATACATAATGTGATGTTTTTTGTCTTTGTTAGATTTTAGAACTTCCAAAAACTACTGAAGGAATCTACAATCCTAATAGGTTGCTCCATTCTATAGAATATTTAATTTCTTTCTGGAAAGTCACACACTCAACTCATTAGTATCTACCAAGGTTACTAAGCATCTTCTTTGGGCTAAGTACTATTCTAGCTGCTGGAGATAGAGGAGTGAACAAAACAGATAAAATTATCAGTGATTAAAATATGAAGAATTAATAGGGGGTTTCCAGGTAAAATAGCAAATTGGCCACATATGTGGATTCCTCCAGAAACCTCTGAACATTTAATAAAATAATTTTTAAGGGAATAAATACCTAATAATAAAAAAATATATAATAAGGGACAACAGTAACACAGTTTTGAAATATGGAAAGCAAATGAATACAGAAAACAATCTTTTTTTTTTTTTTTTTTTAAAGATTTTGTCAAGAGAGAGAGCCCAAGTAGAGGAAGAAGCAGGCTTCCCACCAAGCAAGGAGCCCAATTTAGGACTCAATCCCAGCACCACGGGATCATGACCTGAGAGGAAGGCAGACCCTTCACCAACTGAGCCACCCAGAGGTTCCTATAGAAAGCAATCTTAAACTGGCTATGGAAGAAGACTGAGAAGCACCCATATTTACAAAACTCCCAGACTCCAGGGCTGCTGGCACCAACTACCTGTGGAAGTGGTAGAAATGTGAGTTAAGAATAAGAGCACTTGTTGAAAGTCAGTTTAAAAGCAGTTAGAACCCCATGAAGCCTGATAACCATTCCTCCTTTATCTAAGCAAGAGGATTAAAGAGAAGTCCAAGGGCTAGACAGCACCAGGCACAACTGGGGATAATTATACTTTACAAAAGTCAAAGAAAATACTGAAGATAGGGACTCCTGGGTGGCTTTGTTGGTTAAGTGTCTGCCTTAAGAATCCCAGGGTCCTGGGATCGAGTCCCACATCAGGCTCCCTGCTCAGTGGGGAGTCTGCTTCTGCCTCTTTCTGCTGCTCCCCCGCTTGTGCTTTGTTTCTCTTTCTCTCTCTTGCTCTCTCTGACAAATAAATAAATAAAATCTTTAAAAAAAGAAAATACTGAAAATAGATTGCTAGTCCTATTACCCTACTGGCTCCAGAATGCTGGCAGCTGGGACTATATGCTCCAACAAGAAAATTAAAATAAACTTTTGTGTGGAATCTGACCAATCTAAGAGGAAGATCAAAGATATACTGGTATGTTCCATACATTAGACATTAGACACCCAATTAATCAGATTCCAATTAGCTTTTTAGTGTTTCTATATGAATATGAACAGTTGACCACGGTTCACTAGACATCAGAAGAAAGCCCCTATCATGAAACAGAGACAAAAACAATCATGACATAAACAACTTAAAGTATAAAAAGATTTTTTAAAGGTGTCAGTAAGGGGCGCCTGGGTGGGTTAAGGCCTCTGCCTTCGGCTCGGGTCATGATCCCAGGATCCTGGGATCGAGCCCCGCATCCGGCTCTCCGCTCAGTGTGAAGCCTGCTTCCCTCTCTCTCTCTCTGCCTGCCTCTCTGCCTACTTGTGATCTCTGTCAAATAAATAAATAAAATCTTTAAAAAATAAAAAGCTATCAGTAATATTTCTAGAGAAGAAAAAAATATCGCATCTATAAAGATACTATGAAAAATTTAAAAATTGAGAAAACAGAGAAATGAAAATCTCCAAAAAATTAAAAATGTAACACCAATGAAAATTCAAAATATATCCCCTCATTCAAAAATATTTATTGAGCACCAACTAGTACCAATTTTTTTCTAGCATCTTCAAATTACTTAAATTCAAATAGAAGAAAAAAAACAACAAACACATAAGAAATAATTGTATGTCGAATAATAGGTGCTAAGGAGCAATTTTAAACATAGAAAAAGAATAATGCCAGGATGCTAGACTTTAATAGGGAAGTCAGGAGAGGCACTATGAGTAACACTCCATTTAAACAGAGATGTGAAGGAGATAAAAAAGCAAATCAAGCAGTTATCTAGAAAAAGAGCACTCTATTCACAGAGAAGAGCAAACACACAAAGACAGGAATCTTGTTGATGAATGAGATAGATTAAATAAATCAGTTGGTATGCCTGGGTGGCTCAATCAGTCAAGTGTCTGCTTTTCAGCTCAGGTCGTGATCCTGGAGTCCTGGGATGGAGTCCCACATCAGGCTCCCTACTCAGCAGGGAGTCTGCTTCTTGCTCTGCCTGCTGTTCTCTCTCTCTGACAAATAAATAATAAATCAGGAAGGCTAGAGTGGGATAAACAGAGGAAAAATGGTAGACCAAGTCAGAGACAGAGGAGGAAATCATGTTACTTAGATACACCCTCTAGAAAATTATAGACTTTTTGGTCTTTTTTTTTTTTTTAAGATTTTATTTATTTATTTGAGAGAGAGCAAGCATGAGCAGCTGGGAGTAGGGGGGAGAAAAGGAGAGGAGGAGCAGGCTCCCTACTGAGCAAGGTGCCAACACACCTGACACAGGGCTCCATCCCAGGACCCCCGGATCATGACCCAAGCCAAAGTCAGACGCCTAAACCACTGGGCAACCCAGGTACCCCAGAATTTTTGGCTTTTAATGGGAATGAGAAAGAATGACAAAGAACTTTCAGGAAATCACTAACATGATTCAGCATGTTTTAAAAGATTTTATTTATTTGACAGAGAGAGAGAGATCACAAGTAGGCAGAGAGGCAGGCAGAGGGGAAGGGGGAAGTAGGCCACCCGCTGAGCAGAGAGCCTGATGTGGTGCTACATCTCAGGACCCTGAGATCATGACCTGAGCTGAAGGCAGAGGCTTAATCCACTGAGCCACCCAGGTGCCCCTGATTCAGCTTTTTTATATTAAAATATATTTTATATTATACATATTTATGTATTCATTTTATTAAAATATTGATCTGGTTGCCATACTGAATACTGTTTGAGGGGCCAAGGACAAAAGTAGGGAGAGTATTTTAGGAGGCTATTACAGTAATCCATACCACAGCAATAGCGGTGGAAGGAATTTGCAACTGTGAGATTGGGGCACCTGGGTGGCTCAGTTGGTTAAGTGACTGCCTTTGGCTCAGGTCATGATCCCAGGGTCCAGGGATCAAGTTCCATATCAGGTTTTCTGCTCAGCGGCGAGTCTGCTTCTCCCTCTGACCTTCCCCCTCTCATGCTCTCTCCTTCATTCTCTCTCTCAAATACAAAAGTAAATAAAATCTTTACAAAAATAAAACAAAACAAAAACAGTGAGATTCTGGATATCATTTTACAGTACAGCCAATTTAACTTGCTGATGGACCAAATGGGGAATGTATGAGAAAGCAGAAATTAAGGATGACTTCAAAATTTTTCACTAATAACAGATTTAGAGATGAAGTAGGAGAGATTATTTCTTATAAATCAAAACAAAACAAGATGAAAGTCATAATAAAATAGATGATGTAGACTCAAGACCCAATAAAAGAGTTTCTAGACAGATCCTATAAAACTCTGGTACTTAAGTATAGAGAATAGATGTCACAAACAAAGGCTCAGGAATCAGAAAAAGGGCATCTTTAAAAAAAAAAAAAAAAAGAACATTATGCTTAATGATAAAAAAAAAAAAAAAAAGAAAAGAAACCTGCAAGATTTCCCACTAATATTAGGAATAAGATAAGGACATGACCGCTGGCCACTCTTATTCAACACTACTGGAATTTCTTTTTTTTTTTTTTTAATTTTCTTTTATTTTTTCCAGTGTCCCCAAATTCATTGTTTATCACCATACCCAGTGCTCCATGCAATACGTGCCCTCCTTAATATCTACCACAAGGCTCACCCATCCTCCCACCCCTCACCCCTCCAAAACCCTCAGTTTGTTTCTCAGAGTCCACAGTCTCTCATGCTTCGTCTTCCCCTCCAATTTCCCCCAATTCACTTTTCCTTTCCTTCTCCTAATGTCCTTCATGTTATTCCTTATGCTCCACAAGTAAGTGAAACCATATGATAGTTGACTTTATCTGCTTGACTTTTTCACTCAGCATAATCTCCTCCGGTCCTGTCCATGTTGATACAAAAGTTGGGTATTCATCCTTTCTGATGGAGGCATAATACTCCATTGTATATATGGACCATATCTTCTTTATCAATTCATCGGTTGAAGGGCATCTTGGCTCTTTCCACAATTTGGCGATTGTGGCCATTGCTGCAATGAACACTGGAGCACATATGGCCCTTCTTTTCACTACATCTATATCTTTAGGGTAAATAGCCAGTAACACTACTGAAATTTCGAATCAGGACAGTAAGTAAGAAATAAAAAAAAGATATCCAAATTGGAAAAAAAGTAGTAAATTTATATTTATTCACATATAACATGATCTTACACATATGGAATACTTGAAGGAATCCACTAAACAACTATCAAAACTAACAGATTAACCTAAGCAAGGTTTAAAAATTCAATTATATTTCTATATTTGGGGAATGAACAATAGATTATATAAGCAAAAATCTCACAAAACAGCATGAAAATAATGTAATACTTAGGAGTAAATTTAACAAAAGAAGTGTAAGACTTGTACACTAAGATATTGTTAAAAGAAAATCTCAAATAAGTGAAAAGATATTCTGATAGTACTTTTCAAATTCATCTAAAGATTCAACACAACCTCTAGCAAAAACCCTAGCTGCCTTTTTGCAGAAAATAACAAGATAATCCTTAAGTGCATACGGAAATGCAAAGAACCCAGAACAGCCAAAGCAATGTTGAAAAGAACAAAGCTAGAAGAATTATAGTTCCTGATTTGTACATCTATTAAAAAGCTACAGTACTTAAGACAATATGGTACTGGCATAAGGACAGAATAAAGTTGAGAATCCAGAAACTTCTATTTAGGGTCAACTGAGTTCTGATAAAGGCATCAGGATTATTTAACAGGAAAAGGGAGTATCTTCAACAAATGGTGCTGCGGTGACTGGATATCCACATGCAAAAGAAGAAAGCTGGACCTCTCTCAACATATATAAAATCAACTCAAAATCAATCACAGATCTAAATTTAAAACTAAAGCTATAAAACTCTTAGAAGATGAAAACATAAGCAGTAAACCTTTGTGATTTAGCCTAATGATTTCTTAAATATAACAAAACTGTAACAAAAATAAGTAAGTTAGACTTCTTTAAAATTAAAAATTTTACACTTCAAGCAACACCATAAGAAAAGTGAAAGGACAGGGGCACCTGGGTGGCTCTGTGGGTTAAAGCCTTGCCTTGAGCTTGGGTCATGATCCCAGGGTCCGAGGATCGAGCCCCACATCAGGCTCTCTGCTCAGTAGAGAGCCTGCTTTCTCCTCCTCTCTCTCTCTCCTCTCTGCTTGCCTCTCTGCCTACTTGTGATCTCTATCTGTCAAATAAATAAATTTTTTAAAAAAAGAAAGAAGAAAAGTGAAAGGACAATTCCCAGACTAAAAGAAAATATTTTCAAGTCCTGTATCTGATAAGGGATCTAGATCTAGAATATATAAATAACTCTTACACCTCAATAATATACTAAGAAAGTAGATTACTCATAAATAAAAAGAAACCAACCATGGATACATTTATTAACCTAACAAATTAAGCACCATGTTCAGTGAAGAGAACTAATCTCAACGTTATGAAGGAGATTACGACACATCACCAGAAATTATGCTACTTTCACATAAGGGAACTAAGAAGAATCAAGGGATACGTGAAGAGTCAGTTCTCTCCCTAATCCCCGAACTCCCTAAGAACAGGAGATAAATTTCCCTTTGTGAAAGTGTTCCCCTCTCCCCCATTAGGAAGCAGAGAGCAACTTTTTAATCATCTGAGATAAGAGAGCAGGAACTGAGACGAGTTTACTTACATAAACCTTACTAAAAAAACCCCTCATCTTTCATCAGTTCCCCCACATATTCCCTAGTTACTTCCCCACATTTTACCATCCCTTAAAGCCCAAACCCTCTTTCCTTTATGAAAAGGGTATATAAGCCCCCAGATGTTAGACCACTTTGGAGTTTCACTTCTTTTCTCTGAATACTCATGCACACAAAACATTAATAAAATTTATATGCTTTTTCTCCTGTCTTTTGTAAGTTTAATTCACAGGCCCTCAGCTGCTGAACATAAGATTTTTCTCCCTAACAGTTTCATCCTACATTATATTTATATAACATTATCAAAATAATACAACTAGAAAAATGACGAACACAGTAGTGGTTGCTACAGGACAGCACAGGGACACAGGTAAATATAAACATGCATCATGAATGAACTTTTGTGATGATGAAAGAGTTCTGTATCTTGATTGTGGCATTAGTTACACAAATATACATGGGGATACAATTGCAAAAATCTATTAACACACCTGCAGATTTCTAAAAATGGTGAAAACTGTAGTCTACTTAATATTAATGTGCCAATGTAAATTTTCTGGTTTTGATAATGTACTATCATTACTATGTGAGATGTCACTTAGGGAAGCTAAGTGAAGAGAAGGTACACAGGACTCTATGAATTTTCTCCTTTGTACTACTTTTGAAACTTCCTGCTTCTGAAAAATGGAGAGAAACCATAAAATATTTTCCCATTAGTTCTTTTTAAACTATGCTTTTGGGATAGCCAAGACAGTATCTTTAAAATTTTATATTAACTTTACCTAACTACCTTCTCCACACTCCCCCACCCCCAGCAACCCCCAGTTTGTTTTGTGAGATTAAGCCTCTTATGGTTTGTTTCCCTCCTGATCCCACCTTGTTTCGTTTCTTCCTTCCCTACCCCCCAAACCCCCTGCCCTGACTCTCAAATTCCTCATAACAGAGAGATCATATAATAGTCTTTTTCTGATTGACTTATTTCGCTTAGCATAATACCCTCTAGTTCCATCCACATTGTCGCAAATGGCAAGAGCTCATTTCTTTTGATGGCTGCATAGTATTCCATTGTATATATAGATATCTATCTATATATATATATATATCACATCTTCTTTATCCATGCATCTGTTGATGGACATCTAGGTTCTTTCCATAGTTTGGCTATCGTGGACATTGCTGTTATAAACATTCGGGTGCACGTGCCAGTTCATATCACTACATTTGTATCTTTTGGGTAAATACCCAGTAGTATGATTGCTGGGTTGTAGGGTAGCTCTATTTTCAACTTTTTGAGGAACCTCCATGCTGTTTTCCAGAGTGCTTGCACCAGCTTGCATTCCCACCAATAGTGTAGAAGAATTCCCCATTTTTCCGTATCCACTCCAACATCTGTCATTTCCTGACTTGTTAATTTAAGCCATTCTGACTGGTGTGAGGTGGTGTCTCATTGTAGTTTTGATCTGTGCTTCCCTGATACTGAGTGATGTGGAGCACTTTTTCATGTGTCTGTTGGCCATCTGGATGTCTTCTTTGCAGAAAAGTCTGTTCATGTCTTCTGCCCATTTCTTGATTGGATCATTTGTTCCTTGGGTGTTGAGTTTAAGCAGTTCTTTATAAATCTTGGATATCAGCTCTTTGTCTGTAGTGTCATTTGTGAATATCTTCTCTCTTTCTATCAGTTGTCTTTTGGTTTTGTTGACTGTTTTCTTTGCTGTGCAAAAGCTTTTTTTTTTTTTTAATTTATTTTTCAAATTTCTTTTTATTTTCAGCATAACAGTATTCATTATTTTTGCACCACACCCAGTGCTCCATGTAATCCGTGCCCTCTATAATACCCACCACTGGTACCCCAACCTCCCACCCCCCGCCCCTTCAAAACCCTCAGATTGTTTTTCAGAGTCCATAGTCTCTCATGGTTCGCCTCCCCTTCCAATTTCCCCCAACTCCCTTCTCCTCTCTAATTCCTCATGTCCTCCATGCTATTTGTTATGCTCCACAAATAAGTGAAACCATATGATCATTGACTCTCTCTGCTTGACTTATTTCACTCAGTATAATCTCTTCCAGTCCCGTCCATGTTGCTATAAAAGTTGGGTATTCATCCTTTCTGATGGAGGCATAATACTCCATAGTGTATATGGACCACATCTTCCTTATCCATTTGTCCGTTGAAGGGCATCTTGGTTCGTTCCACAATTTGGCAACCATGGCCATTGCTGCTATAAACATTGGGGTACAGATGGCCCTTCTGTATCTACAGATACATCTGTATCTTTGGGGTAAATACCCAGGAGTGCAATGGCAGGGTCATAGGGAAGTTCTAGTATTAATTTCTTGAGGAATCTCCACACTGTTCTCCAAAGAGACTGCAGCAACTTGCATTCCCACCAACAGTGGAAGAGGGTTCCCCTTTCTCCACATCCCCTCCAACACATGTTGTTTCCTGTCTTGCTAATTTTGGCCATTCTAACTGGTGTAAGGTGATATCTCAATGTGGTTTTAATTTGAATCTCCCTGAGGGCCAGTGATGATGAACATTTTTTTCATGTGTCTGATAGTCATTTGTATGTCTTGATTGGAGAAGTGTCTGTTCATATCTTCTGCCCATTTTTTGATATGATTGTCTGTTTTGTGTGTGTTGAGTTTGAGAAGTTCTTTATAGACCCTGGATATCAACCTTTTGTCTGTACTGTCATTTGCAAATATCTTCTCCCATTCCGTGGGTTGCCTCTTTGTTTTCTTGACTGTTTCCTTTGCTGTGCAGAAGCTTTTGATTTTGATGAAGTCCCAAAAGTTTATTTTGGCTTTTGTTTCCTTTGCCTTTGGAGACATATCTTGAAAGAAGTTGCTGTGGCTGCTATTGAAGAGATTACTGCCTAAGTTCTCCTCTAGGATTCTGATGGATTCCTGTCTCACGTTAAGGTCTTTTATCCATTTTGAGTTTATCTTTGTGTACGGTGTAAGAGAATGGTTTGATCTTGATGAAGTCCCAATAGTTCATTTTTGTCCTTGCTTCCCTTGCCTTTGGCGATGTTTCTAGCTGCGGCTGAGGTCAAAGAGGTTGTGTCACAGCCCCTTTGTAAAATAGTTTGGCAATTTCTCAAAATGTTAAACAAAACACAAAGATTTAGCCCAGAAATTTCATCCCTAAGTATTACTCAAAAGAATGGAAAACATATATCCATACAAACACTTGTACATGAATGTTCAGTACAGCATTATTCTTAATAGCCAAAAGGAGGAACCTGAGTGTTTAAATAACCACACAATGGAATGTTCTTCTCCTATTAAAATGGAATGAAATACTTGTACATGCTACAATGTGGATTATACTTGATTATCATGCTTAATGAAAAAAGTATCACACAAAAGGCCACATATTTTAAGATACTATTTATGCTAAATTTCCAGAACAGGCATATCTGTAGAGACCAAAAGTATATTAGTATTTCCCTAAAATTGGCAAGAATATGAGGAATGGAGAGAAACTACTGAGTAGGAAGTTTCTTTCTGCAGTGATTAAAATGTTTTAACTTAGATTTGGGAATGATTATCCAACTCTTGAATACACCAAACACCACTCAACTATATATTTTAACTGACTGAAACTTTGTGGTATGTGAATTACATCTCAATAAAGCAATTTAAAACAAGGACTCAGAAATCAGCAAGTCAGAACTAAAATGCAATGTAACAATTCTTCAAAATTCTGAACAAAAATTATTTTTGACCAAGAGTTCTATATATAGGCAAATTACCAATCGAGTGTGAGGTTAGAATAAAAGCATGTTTAGTCATGAAGGAACCAAAATATTTTCCTCTCAGCTATCTGTTTAAAATCAGAAGAAATTCAGCCAAATGACAAATAAAGCTTGGGGCTGAAATGGTGATAAATATTAGAAAATTTTAGAGGAAAATCTGGCTAAAGGATTTGGGGCTAGGGATGAATTTTTAAAACAAGCTGTAATATGGACAAATCAGAGACAAAAAATATATTTAACTACATTAAATTTAAGAATTTTTGTTCTCCACAATGCACCATTAAATAAAGTGAAAGATAAGCTACAAACTGGGAGAATACATTTGAAACATACAACTGAAATGGGACCAGTACACAAAACTTATAAAGAATACTTTTTAAAGAAAAGATGTGGGCAAACAAACAGCATTTCAAAATACAGAAATGGCCATAAAATATCTAAAAACTTTTCAACATCATTAATAAGCATGGAAAAGCAAATTATAAGATACCATTTCATAACCATCAGATTATCAAAAGTTAAGAAGTCTGACAATCAGTTGTGCTGGCAAGGAATAAAGCAAAGGGAACTTTCAGCTGTCACTATTAGTGTACATTAGTACAACTACCTTGGAAAACAACTAGGGATTATCTTACGAAACTAACATGAACATATCCTACTGAACTAACAGTCCTACTACTAAGTACATATCCCAGAAATGTAATAATAGGTGAACTAAAAGATTGATAGGAGCATGTTTAAAGAAGCACTTCTTTAATTACTTAAAGAAGTAATTGTGAAAGAACCACCCACATATCCACTGAGGGACAAATCTATTATGGTACATTAATGCTATGTAATTATTTTATTGTGATTAACAAACACATAATGGGGCTCCTGGGTGGTGCAGTTGGATAAGTGTCTGACTCTGGGTCCTGGGATCAAGCCCTGGGTCTGCTCCATGCTTCATGGGGAGTCTGCTTGTCCCTCTTGCCCTTCCCTTTCCCCCAGCTAGTATTCCCTGTCTCTCCAAAAAAAAAATAAATAAAATCTAAAAAAAAAAAATACATAACCTAAAACTTACCATTTTTCTTTTTATTGAGAAATAATTGACACATAACATTTTATTAGTTTCAGGTATACAAAAGAACGTCTATTTATATATACTGCAAAATGTCACCAGAATAAGTATAGTTACTATCTATCACCAAACACAGTTACAAATTTTTGTTCTGTGATGTTTTGTTCTGTTCTGTGATGTTCTTTTAAGATCTACTCCCTTAGCAACTCAAATATATAATATCGTATTAGTAACAATGGTAACTATACTACACATTACTTCCCCAGGACTCATTTATCTTAGAACTGGGAATTTGTATCTTTTAACCACCTTCACCCATTTTGCCCAGACCCTACCCTAGTCTTGGGCACCACCAATCCGTTCTCTGTCCACTTTATTATTTTTAATATACACCAAGTATACTGGCGTTGAGTACATTCACTGCTCTGCAACCATTACCACTATTCATCTCCAGTGTTAGCCAAACTGAAACTTTGTATTCATTAAACAGTAACTCCCCATTCCTCCATTGCACATAATATTATACAGCAACTAAAAAGAATAATCAACATGCCACAAGATGGATGAATCTTAGATAAATATTGTTGAAGGGGGAAAAAAAGTCATAGAAGACAGCAGACTATATACTGATATTTCTATAAAACTCAAGAACTGGAAAAGCCAAACTGCTTACATTTACTGTAAAAACTTTTTTTTAAGTGCACAGTAATGATAAACATAAAATTCTGGGTAGCAGTTACCTAAGGGTAGAGGGGAGGGAGAAATCAGAAAGTAATATCAAATCAAAAAGGTGGTTGCAATAATACTAAAATCTTCTGGTGCTGAACTTCGATAGTAGGTTTATTTTGTTGGTATGCTTCCTAATGTTCATGTGTCTTTTGCATATTCTCATATCAGATGCTATATTAATGCATAAAGATTGAATAGGAGCTTCCTGCTAAATATGTTTATCAAACTTATTATGTGCTATTTCAAATCCTCTCAGTCTTACCTGTTACTATAGCTAATGCTGCTGCAAACAGTTGACTAGTTACACACATTTAGTCCAGTTTCAGTGATACTACTTATAAAAGCATCAAGGAACAAAAACAAACTAGGCTTGATTTTCTTCATATTTTTTAGCCCACAAAAGTATTAATGAAAATTCCAATTATTTCTTCTGTAATTCCTTGGAAACATAAACCAAACATACTTACTGTTGGTTTTTTTCATTTAGAGTATTCATGCCCTGGAGATCAGAAAGAGGTGTTCTGGGATTTTTCCGGGTTATACCTAACAAATAAAAAGCAGACATTTTCAAATCAATGTTAAAAGAAACTAAACATGAAACAATTTTTCTAAGGACAAATAAAATTAGTGTACTTCAATGGTAAATATTTGCTAAACATGTCAGAAATGTCTAAATAACAATATAAACCAAGTCCCATGCCTGTTACTTACAAATCTGACTTAGCCAACAATGAACAAAATTAGGGAATTAAATAATAAATCTTATTTCTTCTCTCATTTAAACATTTTCAGAAAATGAAAGGTAACTGGGCTGAAGATCTAGAAATGTATAAGCTCATTATTTTAATATTCAAAAAATTCCTAATGATTCCTTTGCATCATTTTTCAGCAGTAAGTATACTGCTAACAAGAACTATAGATTTCAGAGGCCAATTAATCTTACATATAGACCCTGAGAAGCAAAAACAACAAATTATTTCCTTATTAAGGATTACCAATATTTTTAAGTTATAATTTACTTTAAATCATATGATAAACATAAGGCCATGAATTTTCATAGCATCACATACACACAGACATTTAATATAGGTAAGACACACTGGACCAGGAGTCAAAAAATCTATTCAAGATAACAATCCTATACGTAGAAAATCCTAAGAAACCCACAAAAAACTATTAGGACTAATAAAAGAATTCAGCACAAATATAAGACAGATCAATATTTAAAAATCAATTATATTTCTATACAATAATAATAAACAATCATAAGATTAGAAACAATTCCATTACTAATGACATCAAAATAATACAAAAAGAATAAACTTTAGAAAGTATAAAGTTTCTACACTGAAAACTACAAAATATCATTAAAAGAAACCTAAATAAATGGAATGCCATCCATACTCATGGATTGGAAAACTTAATTACTGTTATGTTGGTGATGCTCCCTAATGAATTCTGACAAAGGTGTCAAGACAGTCCAATGGGAAAGGAATAATCTTTTCAAAAATGGGTGCTGGGAAAACTAAATATCCTCATTTAAAAGAATGAAGTTGGACCCAAAAATCAAAATAAGTAATTTTTAAAAATAATTTTATTTATAAATAATAAATAAATAAAAATATTTATAAATAAATAAAAAATATATAAAATATATAAATAAAAATTTATTTATAAATTTTATTTTATTTAAATAAGCTGAAAGTATAAAACCCTTCAAAGAAAATATAGGTGTAAATCTTACTGACATTGAATTAGGCAGTAAAATTACTTAGGTATGTCACCAAAAGCATAAGCAACCAAAGAAAAAAATGGATAAACTAGACATCATCAAAACTTAAAACTACTGTGCTTCAAAGGATGACAGATCAAGAAAGCAAAAAGATAAATAAATAAATATATATATCACAAAACGATAGAAAATGTTTGTAAATCAAATATCTGATAAGGAACTTGAAGCCAGAAAATAAAAAGAACTCTTACAAGTGAATAATAAAAAGACAACCTGATTTTAAAATGAACATAAGATATGAACAGGTATTTTTCCAAAGAAGACTCGGCAAAGGGCAAATATGTTCATGAAATGATGCTCAACATCACTGGTCATCAGAGAAATGAAAATCAAAGCTACAATGAGATACCAGGATGACTGTAATCAAAAAGACAGATAACAACTGTCGCCAAGGACATGAAAAATTGGAACCTTTTGTACACTGCTGAAATGTGAAATGATACAGTCACTTTGGAAAGCACTCTAGCAGTTCGTCAAAGAAGTAAACATAACATTACCATATGACCCCCAGCAATTCTACTCCCAGGATAATGTCCAGTAAACTGTTACTAAACTGTTACTAAAATATATCTTATGATCAACAAATTCAGTTACAACTTTGAATAACTTTCTTTTTTTTTTTTTAAGATTTTATTTGTTTTGACAGACAGAGATCACAAGTAGGCAGAGAGGCAGGCAGAGAGAAAGGGGGAAGCAGGCTCTCCACTGAGCAGAGAGCCTGATGCGGGGCTTGATCCCAGGACCTTGAGATCATAACCTGAGCCGAAGGTGGAGAGAGGCTTATTAATCCACTGAGCCACCCAGGTGCCCCAACTTTATTTTCTTATATACTAAATTCATTGTTGTTGTTTTATTTAATCAGTTCCTTAGTTATGGGCACCAATTATCCCTATGACAAATTATCATTATCTATCCTCCGTTATCTATTCTTTTCTTCCATGTACTGAAACGTAATCATCCCAGGCCTTTCTTCAGTATTACTTAGTTCAATTTTCAGCTATTTTCCACTATTTTTTGAGCTCATACAGATGTAGCTTTATGCCTCTTATGCCTCTGAATGCTTCAGTAGTTCAATATCTCTTTTCAATATCCTTCTGGTACTTTATAGTCTTAAATTTGTGCTACTGCTCTATTCAATGCACATTCTTAAATTCTTCTATACTATAAAGTACTCACAGGAAATTTTCTTCTCTTTCTTGGAGTATCTTCCCTGCAAACATAATAGGGTGCTTCTTTGAGGGTAATTCTTTTATGAATATTATTTGACTTTCTTATTTCCCTCTGTGTGATGATTTTCAAGATCAATTATTAAATACTTTAAACATTAAGAGGGCATTAGGAATAATATACTGAACATTTATTACTGATTATTCAGAAAATGAAAGCCTGTGCATCTCTCCTGATCCCATTTCAACAGCTTCAGATCCTATCATCCCCCACTTTAGGATTCGCATTAAAAAATGACTGTTTTTAAAATAGTTATCATAATGTTCAGTGACTTAAAGTAGAAGATGGCATAAGACCATCTTCTTATGGTCTTATGCCATCTTCTACTACACAGACAGCAAAACTCAAGGGAAAACTGGGAACTGTAAAAAGGAACCAAATGAATATAATTGCAGCAGAAAAAAATTTTCAAACAATGTTAGCCAAAACATTCCTAGATCTGATGAAAAACAATTGAAGCACAGGTCCAAGAGGCACAGCAAGTCCCCAAGAGACTAAATATAAATCATATCTAGGAAATAATTACTAAAAACCAAAAAATAAAGAGAAAATGCCCAGCAGCCAGAGGAATGAAAACATATGTACACAAAATGACTTGAACAAAAACGTATATAGCAGGGCTCCTTCCAAGAGCTCAAAACAGCATATAACCCCTATATCCATCAAGAAATAAATGATAAACACAAAATTGTATATATAATTATTTATATATAATAACCCAGCAACAAATTGTATATGAAACACAATGAATGTGTTTATCATTTTATTGCATAAGAGAATCAGAACACAAAAGAATACATACTGTATGATTCCATTTCTGTAAAATTTTTAGAAAAGGCAAAACTAATTTATAATAACAGAAATCTTAAGAGTTGCCTAAAGGAGGTGGGAAAATGTACCAGAGGAGCAGAAATAAATTTTCTGATATAACTTTATTCAACATTTTATTTTGAATCTGTGTTCATGGGATTTAGGTTTTTCTCTTACAAACAACTTACAATTGAGCTTTCTTTTTCTTAATTGGATAACCTGTTTTTTAATTGTTTAGGTTGGTTCATTTTAATTTATTGATATTACAGTTGTTTGGTTTTTTCTGACTTTTTCTTTTATGCCTTGAATCTCTTTTTTATTTATTCAACAGACGGAGATCACAAGTAGGCAGAGAGGCAGGCAGAGAGAGGGAGAAGCAGGCTCCCTGCTGAACAGAGAGCCCGATGTAGGGCTCGATCCCAGGACCCTGAGATCATGACTGGAGCCAAAGGCAGAGGCTTAACCCTCTGAGCCACCCAGGCGCCCCATAAGTAAATAAAATCTTAAAAAAAAAAAAAAAATGAACCACATGTTTTAATCTTTAGGCTATTTTTTTTTTTTAAAAAGATCTTATTTGAGAGAGGGGAAGAGAGAGAGAGAGCATGAGAGGGGAGAAGCAGACTCCCCATGGAGCTGAGAGCCTGATGTGGGACCCCATCCTGGGGCTCTGGGATCATGACCTCAGCCAAAGGCAGTGGCTTAACCAACTTAGCCACCCAGGCACCCACTTTAAGCTATTTTTAACTGAACTGCTTATCTTATTAACTACAGGAGTTCTTAAAATATTGTTTTCAAGTTCATTATCAGTTATCAGTATCACATAAGTTTTGTTTCCTAGGGTGTGGTATGCTTTTAGTTTTCTTAGCAAGATGTTTTTTTAAAGTAGAAATTTTCAATTTTGGTGAACTCCACTTATTCTTTTGTTTTTAAACAGTTCATGCTCTTATGTCCCATCTAAGAAATCTTTGCCTGTCCCAAGATTACAAAGATTTTCTCTCAGGTTTTCTTCTACAAATTAAGTAATTTTACCTTTTTTTTTTTAAGTTTTACTTTTTAGGAAGAGCTATTTGATCCCCTTCAAGTTCAATCTTAAAGATAAAATAAGGTCAAAGTCCTCTTCTCATATAAGGCTACTTAGGTGTTCCAATGCCATTTGTTTAAAAGACTATACTCAACCCCAACAGATTATCTCAGCACCTTTGTGGAAAATCAATTGACCAATAAGTACAGATCTTTCCTGGATTTTTATTTGATTCTACTGATCTCTTGATCTTTAAGAACAATGTCATGATTATTTTAGTCTTGAAATCGTTCTCTAACTTTGTTGTTCTTTTTAGAAATTGTTTTGTTATCCTAGTCTATATTTCTATGTAAATCTTAGTTATTAGCTTGTGAATTTCTACCAAAAAATCTCTTCATTTATTTAGGAATTCTTCAATTCCTCTTAGTTGTATACAGGTCTAACACATATTTCATTAAAGTTATCCGACATATACTTAACTGACCTAGCCACCTCACGTACGTGAGGCATGTAGGTGGCTAGGTCAGTTAAGTATATGTCTTCTGATTTCGGCTCAGGTCATGATCTCAGGGTTGTGAGATGGAGCCTCCCATCAGACTCTGTGCTGGGCATGGAGCCTGCTAAAGATTCTCTCTCTCTCCCTTTGCCCCCTGCCAAAATTAATAAATAAAATACAATAAAATAAAAATTATCCCTAAGTATTTCCTGCTATGATATATTATATTATTACTCATCACATATTAAAGCACTTCAAAACCTAGCAATTAAATATGATAGTTCTCATAATCACAGAGTTTCTACAGAAACAGTTTTCAACTGCTTAGCTGGGTGGTTGAGATAGGGTCTATCATAAGGTTATAGTCAACCTGTTGGCCAAACCTGTGGTCATCTCAAGACTAGAATGGAACTGAAGGATTTGCTTTCGAGGTCACTCACATAGTTAGTGGCAAGAATCAGTTCCTAACTGCTGACTACAGGCTTCAGAGGAATTCTCAGCAGGGCACTCAAATGGCAGCTTACTTTTCCCAGAAACAGTGATCCGAGAGAGAGCTAGCAAGTGAGAAATTATCTAAGATGGGAACTGCAGACTTTCATAACTTAATTTTGGAATTGACAAACTATCACTTTTGCCATGTCCTATACATCACATAGACCAAGACTGGTAAAATGCAGAAGACTACACAAGGTTGAGAATACCAGAATATGAGGATAACTGGAGAGTATCTAGGAAGCTGATTGCCAAAGATGTATAAATGAAATTCACAAATTTCATTTTCCACATGTTCACGGCTAAAATAACTTAATTTTGTAAATTTACCTGGCATCCTGGGAGATTACTTTCTAGATCAAATAAATAGCATATTTTAAACTCCTTAGCACTTTCTATACAGTTGATCACAATGCCTACATCTTCCTTTTCAATCTATGCACCTTGTATTTCTTTTTGCTGCCTTATAGCACTGTGTCTGACTTTTATTTTTATTTTTTTAAAGATTTTTTTTTTTAATTTGACAGACAGAGATGACAAGTAGGCAGCAGAGAGGGGGAGGCAGACTCCCTGCTGAGCAGAGCGCCTGATGCGGGGCTTGATCCCAGAACACTGGGATCACGACCTGAGCCAAAGGCAGAGGCTTTAACCCACTGAGCCACCCAGGCGCCCCTGTGTCTGACTTTTAGTATAGTGTTAAATCTGAGCGGCAAAAGCAGGTATCTTTGCCTTTTCCCAATGTCAGGGAATAGTATTCAATCTTTGATCATAAAGTCTGAAGTCTGCTGTAGGATTTTTATGCATATTCTCTATAAATGAGGAGGCTGCCTATTCCTAAAATCCTGTAAGTTTTTAAATAGGAATGACTGAAGAATTATGACAAAATCTTTTTATCCAACTACTGAGATATTATAAGCTTTTTCTTTTTTTCTAGGTGGATAATAAAATGAATTACGGGGATGCCTGGGTGGCTCAGTAGGTTAAGAGTCTGCCTTCAGCTCAGATCATGATCTCAAGGTCCTGGGATGGAGTCCCACATCAGGCTCCCTGCTTAGCAGGGAGCCTGCTTCTCCCTCTACCTGCTGCCCCCTCTGTTTGTGCTCTCTCTATGACAAATAAATAAATAAAATCTTTAAAACAAACATATAGTGAGTTATATTGATTGATTTTCTATTATCAAACAAACCTTTCATTCCTGGAATAAATTTCACTGGTTTTCATGTATTCTCCTTTAATATATTGGTGAATTCAGTTAGCCCTTATTTTGTTAAGGCTTTTTACATCTGTCACTGTGAGGTATGTTGGTCTGTAGTTTTAAAGTTTTTGTCTGGTTTTGGTATTAGATTAATAATACTGGCCTCGTGATATAATTTGCATAGGGTTCCTTGCTCCTATATTTTCTGGAGAGAAACTGAAGAGAACTGGTATTATTCTTTCCTTAAATGTCTCTTAAATAAAATTTACCATTGAAGCTATCTGGGCCTGGACTTTTGGATTTAGGGGAAGATTTTACTTATGAATCCATCATTGTTATTAGGTATAGGAGTGATCAAATTTTTCTATTTTTCCTTGGGTCAATTTAGATCAGCATTCAAGGAATCTGTCCATTTCATTTAAGTTGCTGAATTTATTGACAAGTGTTCATAATCTCTCCTCAATCTTTTGATGGTCTATACCATATGTAACTGTGTCCACTTGTTCATTCCCGATAACAGTGTTTGTGTCTTCTCTCATATTTCTTGATCACAATGGCTAGAACTGCACTACCTAATACAGCAGTGGAGACACATGGCTTTTGAATTTTATTGGACTGAATCAAATCAAAATTTGTTTTCAAATTTTCAATAAGTTTCAGGTACTTAATAGCCATATGTGGTTAATGGCTGCAGTTTTAGAGAGTGTAGCTGGAGAACATTTTCATCTTCACAGAAAGTTCTATTAGAACTGGAGCTTTATCAATTTTATTGCTCTTTTTGAAAAATCAGCTTTTGGTTTTCACTGATTTTCTCTACTGTTGGTCTGCTTTATATTCACAGATTGTAGCTCTTCACTTCTCTCTACTTATTTTGGGTGTAAAGTGCTCTTGTAGCTTCATAAGGTAAAAGCATTGATTCTGACTTTTTCTAATGTAAAGAATTAAAAGCTATCAATTTTATTATAAGCACTTCTTTAGTTGCATTATGTAAATTATGTTATTTCCATTCTCATTTAGATCAAAATAGCTTCAAGTTGCCCTTATGAATTCTTTAACTCATGAGTTACTTAAACATGGGGTTTATTTTCAAAATATTTGAGTATTTCTCAGGAGCACCTAGCTGGTTCAGCAGAAGAGCAAGTGACTCTTTATCACAGGGTTGTAAATTCAAGCCCCAAGTTGAGTGTACTTTAAAAAAGAAAAATTGGAGGACTTCTCAGATATCTTTCTGTTACTGATTTCTATTTTTAAGTTCCATTTGGGTCAGACTTAAATTCCATTTGGAATTCCACAATGGAATTCTATTACTTGCATTTGGTCAGATTAAATTTTCAATCATTTGTGGGACCATACTGAGGCCTGAGGTCAGGGATATTAAGGCAGGCATTGTCAGCAAGGTCAGAGTATTAAGTTTTATCAAGCCCACAATGCTACTCTGTCGATTTCTAATCCTTCATCTTCTTCATAAACATGTTCTGAATACAGACTGATCAAAAGTATGGGTCAAATTCAAGTGAGATTCTTCTCTTCTGCCCTTTCTCTCTCTTCTTCCTACCATCTTACTCCTTTATCTTACCAGAGCTCTTGACCTTTGCAGAAGTGTGGCTGAAGGTCATCCTTCCAAGAACCCCAGTTTCTCCCCTCTCCTCTAATTTCCTCCCGACCAAATCTCAGAGATTAGTCACTAGAGAGAGAAGGTGGGAGCAAAAGAAATGAAAAGGAAGAACCACAATACCTTGTATTTCTTATTGTGAAGGCTGCACACTGTTACTTCTACCATATTCCATTTATTAGAAGTGAGTCTTAAAGCAGAGCACATGCCTTTTGAAAGGAGGAATATCAAAGAATTTGTGGATACATTTTATACCACCAGAATAATGTCATAGTTTTTACTTTAAATAGTCATACATCTTTTTAAAAGAAATTAAGAGAAGGAAAGGAAATATCTACAGTCATTTATTTGTAGACAGACTTATTATTTCTGTTTCTCTATTTCTTCCAATAATTAATGAGTCAGCAAACTAAGTCTCTGGGCCAGATCAAACCCACTGCCTGTTTTTGCATGACCTGATGCTAAAAATGGCTTTACATTTTTTAAATGGTTGAGGAAAAAAAGAAAAAATCAATGGAAGAATATTTTTGTGACATATGAAAATCATATGAAATTTAAATTTCAGTGTTCGTTACAAAGTTTTATTGGAACACAGCCATGCTTATTTACTTATGTATTCTCTAGGCTCCTTTCACAGTAGAATGGAGATATTTCAACAGAGACCATAAGACCCACAAAGCCTAAAGTATTTACTACCTGGCCTTTTGCAGATAAGTGTACCAGTACTTACTATTCATCCAAGTTACCATCTGATGGTAATTTTAGCCTTTAGCTTAAAGAACTTCTACTATCAAGGTGCCTGGGTGGCTCATCAGTTAAGCATTCGAATCTTGATTTCGGCTTAGGTCATGATCTCAAGGTCACGTGATGGATGGGCTCAGTGCTAAGTGTGGAGGCTGCTTAAGAGTCACTCTTTCTTGGGTGCCTGGGTGGCTCAGTGGGTTAAGCCTCTGCCTTCAGCTCGGGTCATGATCCTGGGGGTCCTGGGATTGAGCCCCGCATCGGGCTCTCTGTCCCTCTCTCTCTGTGCCTACTTGTGATCTCTATCTGTCAAACAAATAAATAAAATCTTTAAAAAAAAAAAAAGAGTCACTTTCTCTCTCTCCCACTGCCCCTCCTCCCACTACTCAAACATCTTCTCCCTCTCTAAAAAGAATTAAATAAAAAATAAAGTTGAACTTTCTAATTAAAAAACAAAATTTCCATTATCATTTCTGATAGAATATAAATTATGGTGACAAATTCTCTCAGATTCCTTTCATCTGAGAACATCTTTATTTCAGGTTCATTTTTAAAGAATATTTTTGCTAATAGTTAGACATTGTAGTAACAGTAAATTCTGTTACATTTTTCTGGAAACCGTTGATTTTTCTTCTAACAGGTAATTAACTTGTCTGGACCCAAACTAAAAATACAGAAATTTTGCCTGAAAATTGAGTTCTGTTGGGAGGGTTGGGGAGGGCAGTGTTTCATTTGGGGGGGGGGGGAGATTTTAATTATGATTTTTGGTTATCTTTCCATCTTTACTGCTTTAATAAGTCAGGTGTTAATCATATCATTATTCCCCAGTATTGAATGTGCTATATTTTCTTTTGGCTGCTTTCAAGATTTTCTCTTTATCTTCGACATTTGGCAAACAATGTGCCTAATAATGGTTTTCTTTATTTATTTATTCTACTTGGAAGTCACAAATCTTCTTGGATCTCTAAGTCAGTTTTGTTTTGTTTTTTAATTAAACATGAAATGTTTTTGGTCACTATTTCTTCAAGTATTTCTCTGGCTCTTTCTCTCTCCCCTCTATTTATGGGACTAAGACATCAAGACTTCAGTACTTCTCCCACAGGAGCTATATGGATACACAAAAGGCCCTCTGTCAAAAAAGGAGCAAACTTACAAATCTCACCTACTGCAGTTTTATCTTTCAAAGGTCATCTCCTATTTGGTTTGCACTCTTTATTTACCAGCTTCCCTGAGTACTCAGAGCTGTTAGCCAGGTATGGCTGGCAGAATTTATACTCTAACTTTGTGTTTTAGCCCTTTGGCAGCTTACTCAGTTCCAGGATTTTCCTCCTAAATTCCAAGTTGTTTTGCCAATCCTCAACTTTTGTTCTCTGATACCTCAAGTCAGTATGGTTGTGGTCAGTTGTCTCTGGGGCCATGGGAGTTAGGGAGCACCTTGTTTAAAAAGCCGCAGATTCACAATTCTTTTCTACTGCTTTACTTACTTCAAAGAATAAACTCTCCTCTGGTTTCTGCTTCTTTTTGGTCTTTCAGTGGGATTTTTGTTGTTGTTTTGTCTTTTTCCAGTGCTTTCAAATCATTTCGTTATTTTTAAATTTTTTCCAGGTTTTATCATTGTTACCTGTGGAAGGTTTCATCCACCTTGCCAATTATCCATTACCTAAAGCTGGTAGTTCCCTGTATTTTTAAAAAACAGTCTCCTAGACCTGAATTTGTAATTTTATATATTATAAAATTTCAATTACTGGTAGTACTATATAGGAAACGGAATAAACTACCTAAATAATGGAAAATCCCCAACTTCCATAAATTTGCATATAAATATAGATAAATATATCATTTCCTCATGCAGGGGCGCCTGGGTGGTTCAGTCCTTAAGCATCTGCCTTCAGCTCAGGTCATGATCCAATGTGGGACAGAATCCCCCATTGGGTTCCCTGCTCAGTAGGAAGCCTGCTCTTCCCTCTCCCACTCCCCCTGCTGTGTTCCCTCTCTTGCTGTCTGTTTCTCTGTCAAATAAATAAATAAAAGCTTAAAAAAAAAAATTCCTCACGCGGCCTATGCTGTACATGGTGCCCTCCTATTCTGAACCCATATCTACTAAGCTGGGATAAACTGAGGGTCATAAAAATCAGCAAAACAAACAAACTACTTGCCACTATTTAAAAGTAAAAAACAATTAATTTAAACTCCCCCCAAAGATCTGTAGGCTTTTCTAAATAATGTCCCATGGATTAAAAGATTTAGAAGAGGAAGATAGGTAACTGAAATGAAGACTTACTGTTTACCTTTTAGAAATAGCAATAATTAATAGTAACATGATGTTTTTTTAAAATGAAATACTTACCATTGTTCTTTCTAAAATAAGAAAACATTTTTAATAGTATTTTTCAAAATGCATTACACATTTTCTTATACAATAGTGAAAGCAGAACTGAAGAACCCACAACATTGCTTTTAGAAATTCTACTTACATTCTCCTTTCACTGATAATTGGGATCCTAAAATTTCATGGAATTTCAATCACAAAACTGTGAAATTAACAAAGTAAATCTATGGTGATTTGTAAAAAGCTCAGAATATGTAAGTAATTTAAATCCATTATTTGCAAATCGATGAGTTGGGCTTTGAGTATTTTAAAAGATCTCTTCATCCTCACTATAGCAATTCCAAGGAACTATAATCCCACAACAGGCAAAAGAACCCATTTTCATTCAGAATGATTTTAACAAATAGAAAGGAGGAAATGGAGACCAAGGGCATCTTTTCACACTAATTTTATAAAAAAAACTTAAAAAATTAAAAAAGAATATCCATCGTGATTCCCATTCTTTTTTAAGCCAAAACATTAATGTGGTGGCTTTGCTCTAAACCAGAGATAGAAAGGTCTGATAGAACTGCAATCAAATGAAGTGGATTAAACAATGATACACTGCTGATGTTCAAATTCTAGCATAAACAAGCATAAAATCAGCCAAAATTAGAAAGGGGCAGAGGAAACTTTTGGCAGTGTCAGATATGGTAATTAACTAGACTGTACTAATGATTTCACAAGTGCATATATATGTTAAAACTTATCAAACTCTACGCTTTTGCATGCAATTTTACCTCAAATTTTTAAAAAAATTAGGAGGAAAAAAATCATTACTCGATTTGTAACCATCACTCAGCTACTTTAAAGACAAAACTGGAAACCAATTCAGACTCTAAAACCAAGTATAATTAACAACAACTCAAGGATCACAGGCAAAAAATAGTCATCCAAGTTCAAAGAAGAGGTATATCAACTTTTTCAAAAGAAAGAAGAAATAAAGTCTCAATCAATGGAACTATCCTGAGACTGGTCAAAGGATTATGGAAGTCACATTGTCAAGGCAATTTATGTCCCACCCTGGTGCAGAATGCTCTTGGTTTCCATTTCCAAACAGATAGGTGATGACACAGAGTTTATCAGGATTTGCAGCCTTACTGTACTTCTCTTCCTTGCACCTCTGCAGAATCTCTAAGCTCCTCTGGTGGACTGGGTGCTGGAGAAAGCTAAAACTATCCATACTTTTCAAAATTGCACATGGCGCTGTATCATCATGCCCTTAGGAAGCAAAAGAAAAACAAAAAAATGGAGAAAAGAAAAAAGATATTATATAAGCCCAAACCAATAGAGAATCAAGGACAGTGCTGCCAACTATCTTAAGAATATATTTTTTTAAATGTATCAAGTAATATGCATTAAATGTGAATAAATTTTCTAAACTGATTTGAGGAAATCACACAAAAATAAAAGGAAAATATAAAGGTTTTTTTTAGGTATTCAAAGTATTCCTTTCAGTACTGAAAGTGTTATGAATTAATATCATACTAAAAATTTCTAATTTAAAAAAATTAGGGAAATTTCAAAACAATTTGTATATTTATTTTTTTAAACAGGCCCATTTTTATCAGGTCTGAAATATAATTAGTATATAGTTGGCAACAATGCAAAGAACAATGATGGAACCCCAAAGAAAAATACACCCAAAACAATTTACCAAAAGTTAAATAATTCTTTCACAAATCTTGCAATTAACCACACTTGTAGGAATTCCAACAAGTGTGTCAATGTTTAAAGAACAGAAAGAAAAGCATCATAGAGCAGGGAAACCCAGCAGCACTTTGGTATTTATAAATCTGAAAAGAGAGTTGGAAAATGTACCTCACCACCACTTAGTCAAGCGAAACAAAATCAACTATTTGTGGGAAAGGGAAGAGAGCATGTTCAAGGAAGGAACAAAGCCCCAGATTAGTGCTACTGAAACAATGAGTCACTCTAACAATAAAGGAGGCTGGGGAGAGGTCAGTACCATTCATATTAGTAATAGATGGATTAAAAGAAAATGGGCATCTCCAGGTTTTTTGTGGGGGGGGGTTGAGTATCATTTACTCAAAGAACATCTCTAGAGTTAGGATGTTTAGTTCAAATTTGTGTAGGTGTGCCTTTAAAAAACAAAAGGAACAGTTTAACAATAGAGACAAAGTGAGCAACACAACGAATCAAGTTTCATTAGTGCATATTTACTGTATAATTAGGAATGAGATACTATCTATGAATAGTTCTCAATGCAGAATCATTTAAAAAGTTAAATAGAGGCAGAGTAGTTCAAAGAGGTTTGCAAAGCAGGGTTTAGTCTAACCAAAATTCCTTAAACTAGATTACTGGATCCAGAGAACACGCATCCACATTTTAGCTTAAGGAGATGGAATCTTGTATCAGATAATAAGATACTTATAAATAGCAGATTTTTAAAAATAAAATAGATTTGAAAATTATTTTCATATCCAATACTGAAAAAGTAAACTAATAAAACACGATCTCCTTCATCCAATGTGGAGAGCACATAGCTGCAAATGTTCAGTATTTCAAAAAGAGACAAATATCAAGTTATCCAGCATTTCTTAGTTGAAGAACATCTCAGCAAAAATATTCTATGCCCATTATCAATAATCCACTCCACCATCTTTGACGGGCTGCTTGAAGAAAGAATGCTTAGTTAGGCTCAGACTAGCCTATAGTTGTTAGTTGGTGGTGCCAGGAGGTAGGTATCAGTTGAGAGGGACCATCTGAGGGAAAAAAAAAAAAATGCCTGGAAAGTTCTATTTATACTCTAAACAAACTGTAATTTTAAAAAGTTATCACAAGACTTTCAGGCTATCTTGATAATCTGCCAGTCAGAAATAATTTTAAGGAGATTATGGCATTAAAGTGTTCTATGTAAAAGTTTAGTATATTAAATATACTAAATTAGTAAGGAGTTTGAAGAAATCACTTGACATTACTACAGCCACTACACTCTTTTGTCTAATAAACTGTGGCAATGATATTTGGATATGGGTAATTTTGTATTTGTGACTATTTTAGGACTCACCATCATACCTTTTTTTTTAACGTCTTTCATTCTGCTTTCTATACTTTCTTTTAACTCTCTACTATTTTAGACTATAATACTATTTCCAAACCTTAAACTGATCTTCCTCTCATTTGTTGTTAACAATGCCCTGTTAAGGAGGTTAAGTTTCCTAGGATGGTTTGTAAGTACAGATTCAGGAAGGGTTATTGTCTAAGGAGTCTCATAACTCCTAAAACACTTTGATTTAGTGTTGGTTTATGCTAGTTTCTGATATAGTTTGTTAATTCCTTACCTTGAGATTATGTACCAAAAATACAAGATAAATTCAGACCCCATACCTATGCATGGTAAAGATATGGGGTACTGATTTTTTTTTAAGCAGTTGAAGTTTAATCTAAGGACTAAGGTTAGATTGCTAAGGTCCTTCTTATTTCTCTTCTCAAGACCAATGGACAGAATTTTTCAATCTTTTCAATGATGGAAAAGTCTAAGCTCCCTGAAGGTACTACACCACATAATGGAACTCAATCCTAGTTATTCATTCAAACCTGAAGCCATGTCTCTGATCCCAAAGCAGTTGCTGTAATGCCAGCTTCTAGGCCGCACAGCCATTAAAGGAGTACCTCACACATTGCAAACCACCACAATCTCAAGTAAAAATTTAGTAAGCTTAAAAAATATTTACATCTATGTAATCCTCAATAAAGATACAGAACATTTCCATTATTTCAGCAAGTTATTTCAACCCCTTCCTATCAATACCACCCATGTCTTTGCAGAAGCTATCATAACTGTATTATTTTGCCTGTTCTTAAACTAAATGAAAGCATACACTATGTACCTTTTCATGCCTGACTTTTTTGCCCAGTATATTTTGTGACTCATTATGATACTCATGAGAATCAGTAATCTGTTCTTTTTTACTCAGAATAATGTTACATGGTAGGAATGTATCACAACATGGTTATCTTTTCTTCCATTGATAGATTTTTGGGTGTTTCTAACTGGGGACTATTAAGGATAAAGATACTATGAACATTCTTGTGTTTTGGGTATAACAGTTCCATTGAAATATAAACCACATACTATCCAATTCACTTATTTAAAGTGTACAATTCAATGGTTTTTAGTATAATTCCTGAAACTATTGAACTATCACCACAATCAATTTTAGAATACCTTCAACATACTAAAAAGACACCCTAACCTTTTTTATTATCCTTCCCTTCATCATTTCCCAGCTTGCCTACTCCAGCCCTAGGCAAATACTAATCTACATTCTACCTCTACAGATTTGCCTATTCTAGACATTTCACATAAATGCAATCATACATTTGTGATTTGTGATACATGCAATAGGTGGCCTGTGTTGTTGAGTTTCCATATATGTCTTATTACATATTATTTTTATTCCTCTATTTAATACTGTCTTCTTTTGTATTAAACAGATGTTTTCTAGTATATTCTTATTTTTTTTGTCATTTATATTACCATATTATTTTTTAGTTATTTTCTTTGCGAATACCAAGGGAATTATAATTAACATCTTATAACAATCAAGCCTGGATTTAAAATTGCTTAAGTCCAACGGTATATAAAAATGTTTCTCTTCATTGGGGAGGCTATGTGCTATGGTCAGTGCTGTGAAGTGTGTAAACCTGGTGATTCACAGACCTGTATCCCTGGGGCTAATAATACATTACATGTTAATAAAAAAAAAATGTTTCTCTTCTATAGCTCCATTCTCTTCCTCCTCCTTTATGCTGTTACTGTCATACAAATTACACCCTTAAAATGTCATGCCAATCAACAAAGATTTATAATTATTGCTTTGTACAGCTGTCTTTTAAATCAGATTAGAGAAAAAAGTTTCAAAATGTAAAAAAATATATTCATACTATATTTTATTATACTTCACTCTATAGTTGCCTTTAATGGGCTTCAAGTGCTTTCAAGTTACTATTTAATTTCCTTTCATTTCAGCCAGAACTCACTGAAATATTTCTTGTGGGGCAGATCTGATAATACTAGCTCAGGATTTGTTTATCCACAAATGTCTTAATTTCACGGTCACTTTGAAGGGTAGTTTTATTGAATATGGAATTAATTAATTAACTAATTAACATACAGTATATTATTAGTTTCAGAAGTAGAATTCAGTGATTCATCAGTCTTACATAATACCCAATGCTTATTATATCACGTGCCTTCTTGAATGTCCATCACCCCACTCTCCTCCCCTCTTCAACCTCAGTTTGTTTCCTATGATCTCTTCTGGTTTGTCCCCCTGTCTGATTTTGTCTTGTTTTATTTTTCCCTCCCTTCCCCTATGATACTCTGTTTTGTTTCTTAAATTGCACGTATCAGCGAGATCGTATGATAATTGTCTTTCTCTGATTGACTTATTTTGCTTAGCCTAAACCCCTCTAGTTCCATCCAAATCATTGCAAATGGCAAGATTTCATTATTTTGATGGTTGAATAGTATTCCATTGTGTATATGTATCACATTTTCTTCATCCATTCATCTGTCGATGGACATCTGGGTTCTTTCCATAGTCTGACTACTGTGGACATTGCTGCTACAAACATTGGGGTGCAAGTGCCCCTTCAGATCACTGCATTTTTATCTTTGGGGTAAAGAATCTAGTAATGCAATTGCTGGGTTGTAAGAGGCTCTATTTTCTTTCTTTATTTCAATTTAAGATTTTGTTTATTTATTTGACAGAGAGAGAGAGAGACAGTGAGAGAGGGAACACAAGCAGGGGAGTGGGAGAGGGAGAAGCAGGCTTCCTGCTAAGGAGGGAGAGGAGGGAGCCCAATGCAGGGCTCAATCCCAGGACCCTGGGATTATGACCTGAGCTGAAGGCAGATGCTTAACGACTGAGCCACCCAGGTACCACCCTATTTTCAACTTTTTTGAGAAACCTCCATATTGTTTTCCAGAGCGGGTACACCAGCTTGCATTCCCAACAACAGTGTAGGACGGTTCCCCTTTCTCCATGTCCTCACCAACATCTGTCATTTCCTGATTTGTTAATTTCAGTCATTCTGACTGGTATAAGGTACTATCTCACTGTGGTTTTGATTTGTGAATACAGAATTCTTGACTCTCTTTTTTCTTTCAGCACTCTGAATATGTCCAGTATTGCCCTCTAGCCTCAATGGCTCCTGATGATGAATCAATTGTCAATCTTGCTAAGGACACTTTGTACGTGAATTACTTCTCTTCTGATGCTTTCAATATTTTCTATCTCAGGACAATCTAATTATGATGTATCTAAGTTTGGATCCTTGTGGGTTGTTGATCTTCTTGGGTATATAGTCTTTTCAGAAAATTTAAGGAGTTTTTGGCCATTATTTCTTGAAATATTCTTACTACCCCTTTCTCTGTCCTTCTAAACTGCCAGATGCTAGGGTACTTTATTGTGTCCCATAGGTCTAAAAGCTCTGTTCATTCCTATTCATTCTTCTTTCTGTCTTTCTTTGTTGCTTAGAACAGATAATCTCAACTGATCTGTGGTTAAGTTCACTGATTCTGGCCTCACCTATTCAAATCTGTTGCTAAGCTCTTCTAGTGAATTTCTCACACACATATAAATATTTTATAAAATATTTTCTATTTAGTGAGACACTGTTCTCATACTTTCCTTTAGTTCTTCAGATATGGCTGCCTTTGAACATATTTAAAATAGCTTAAAGACTTTTGTAAGTTCAAGGTCTGGCTTTCCTCAGCAATAGTTTCTATTGATTCCTTTTTTCACACATACAGGTCATTTTCTTTTCTTTTGTGTGTGTGTGTGTGTTTCAGAATTTTGTGTAGAACACCAGATATTTCGAATAATATAACATGGCAACTCTAGAAATCAGAGTCTCCCTTCTTCCCAGGATTTGCCATTTCACATAATTGTTGCTACTATCCTGAACTAATTCTGTAAAGTCTGTTTGCTAACCAAACAAATCATTACTATTTCTCACTCTAAGTCTCAGCAGGGCCAATATGTAGCTTCACTCACACTGCCTACTTATATAATTCCACTAAGAACACTGCATGGTTTTCTGATCACCATAATATACATTATGCAATTATAACAAATGAATTCTTGAAAAAAATAAACTGAATTTTTATTTAAGTCTTAAACTGTGTTCCTTAATCTGGAAGTCTATGAAAATAACAGTCAAAAAGTAGATTTTAATTTGATATTATTTGTGCTTGATGAAGAAAAAGAATGTCAGGGAATTCCATAAGAAAATCCAAGATTTTTTAGTTTAGTATCAGGATATTTATTAGCAATTTAGCTAAGAGACACTAAAATTTTTTATAAATATACTCTCAAAGGAAGTAAAATATATTGTGCATCTGTAGTCAACATCATCTTTCTTCCCTAAAAGATTATCTTTGAACTCTTAGTCTCATTCAAAATCTGAACGTGATTACCTTCTGCCTTTCATTTCTACTTAAATAATTCCACTTCTACTTAAATTCCACTTAAATTCTACTTAAATTCCACTTCTACTTAAATAATCTCTAATTCCAATATTTCATTTTCACTATATCTCCATACTATTCATGGTCATTTTAAAAGTTCCGAAACTATTATTTATCCATTTTCACAATTATTCTGTTAGTTTTTATTTTGTAATGCTATAATGTTCTAATTTTATGGCACCCTTTTATCCTAAATCCATGCAGAAGGAGCAAAAATGCTAAATACTGGCACTGATAGTAATATACTGCAATATAATTATTTCCTGTAACAAATCTGCTCAATCAAAATACAAATAAACTATGACTTTTCTTTTTCTTGATAAAAAGTGAAATTTAAAAAGTTTATCCAATGAGACTTCCAGGTTGTTGGTAATATTCTACATCTTAATCTAGGTGATTGTTTCAGGGTGTGTTCACTTTGTGATAATTATCTGAGCTATCCATTTTGGGGGGCACAGTTTTCTTCTATATGCATGTTATAGCCTTAAATAAAAGAGTATTCAAAAAGTTTATTATATGGATGCTCTGTGCTGGCCGAAAAGAAAAATTAGATTACAAAAGAAGAAGAATCTAGACATGATCAAAGTAGAAATAATACACTATCATTTTGTTGATAATTAATAACATTTTGTATCTGTGTACCAAAGGATAATAATAAACATACAACCAGCTTTCAAAAATAAGATTTTATATACCAAAAGAACACAAAAACAATGTGATTAATCTTTTAAGAAAGCAATATTTTCAATAGTAAATACAAGAAAAGTTTCTTCTCATAGTCAGTTATATCTTAGTAGAAGACTTTTTTACAATTTCCAAAATTGGTAAATCCACTATGATAAATAATAATGTATCTTAAATTAAAAGAAAAAACTTTTCTTTAGAGCTTTTTACAAAGAAAGCCTCTCAGAGATAATTTTGTAAAAGGTAAAGTAGGTTTAAGATATTCCTTTTATTTTCCAAAAAAACTGTATTTCTCCCTATTTACAAAGGCCAGTTTGTATATATTATAATCTGAAATACAGAAACTAAGTTCAATTAGCTTTTCCCTCTCATTTCAGAAATACAATCTCCCAAATATAATTATTCATTTGTTATATGCAAAAGCTGAACTTAAAAGTTCTACTGCTAGTGCACATGCTGAAAATCCATATAAGTAAATCTGGGAGTCCTGAAAGTACAGATGGGTCCTAGTGTGCTTCTACTGAAGCTTTTCTGTACAGAACACTTTATTTTAAATGGCTACATATATATTAGTAAATCCTCACTATGCAGTGCAGCAATGGTCTATCTAAGGCTAAAGCTGCAGTAAACAAAAGTGTGAATTTTTTCTTTTTTTCTTTTTCTTTTTTTTACACTGTGATTTTCATTAGGTAACAAATGCTTTTGAAGATAAGATGCCTTCATGCAGATTGTAAACTATGGTATTTCATGATTTAAGGGGACGAGACACAGAAAAAGTATCCTGCTCCATTCATTTCTAAATTTCAAAGTAAAATCCAATGAACTGAGTTAAGGGTAGGAAGAAAAGAAAATTAACATTCATAAACAGATTCATCTATTATTACCTGGCTTTACCCCCACAATTCTGAAGACAGTATTAAAAAAAAAAAAAAACAACTGCTAAAAGTCACAAAATCACTCAAGAGAAGAAATGACACTTCACTGATTTCTGAAGTAAGGTTATCTCCACTAAACTGCCCCCTATCTCCATCCAATTTTTCTATCTCCTGATTTATGCTTCCACATTAAATTGTTTCATCTGCATAAAAACTATTACATAAGAAAATAAAGGTTATCAATATTTAATTCTATATAAGTAAATGGCAAAGTATCATTTCGGTTTTTTGTTTAAAAATTTACCAATGTCTTACTAAAAAATACCTATTGAATATCAGGTGCTTTACATACATTACTCCTCTGAGTATTTATTAATAAAAATGTACCAACACATATACATAAACACACACCATGTATTCACTAAACTCAATCATATAAAGTACTCTGGAACTAATCAGATCTGAAAATGATGTTAGGATATGGTTAAGAAAACAAAAAAGAACAAAATTATTATGTCTCTACTCCTTAAGAGTGGTAAAAAAAAGATAAGTATGGTAGAATACTAGTATCTACTGCTTACCAGTTTTTGTCTGAATGTGTCTTTTCCCAGCTTCCCTGAAAGCAACCATGGCTCTGAAAAAAGCTCTGAGAACTGCCCATCGGAAAACAGCTACAGGATCAATTCCAATCATCCCAGAGATAAATGCATTCTTGCTACTTCTTAGAAGAGCTACAATGTCAGGGCGCATATGATCTGTATTTTTTTCCCGGAAATCCTACACAAAAAAAGTATCATCGTTATTTTTGAAAAAATTATTAAACCAAGAAGATAATAGGTGACATGTTTGAAAAGTGGTTTACTAAGGACTATAGAAGTGAATTCTGTTCTAGGTAGCTAACTGGACCAGACACCTTTGATAAAGTCCCAGACAATCCTAAAACTATTCTATAATACATTTAGATGACAGTAAATATTCCACAATTTTATTGTAGCTTGTTAAGTAAAGAGCCTCTCTGAAGGGGTATCACATAAAATAACCAGACAGTTGAATAAAAGAAAGGAGCCAGATATGAGAAGACAAGGAACAGTGTTCCAAACAAAGAAAATACAACACCTATTATGTATAGGTGGTAGGACAAGTTAGTAGACAAACAGTAAGACCAGGAGCTGGAACATTCTGGGCAAAGGTGAGAGTGATGGAAGATTTGGCAAATAAATAGGTATTGCAAGCCTGAGTTAGGAGTTTGTAGATTTTATTCAAATATAAAAGAAAGCCAATGGAGCTAAATGATATTTTATGAATACCACTGGATGCTGCAGAGGGAATGAATTTATGTAAGGAATGGAAAACGGGAGACCAGCTATTGAAATAATCCAAACAAAAGGTGTTGGTGACTTAAGACTACCTTGGTGGTAATAGCATAAAGGAAAAATAGTTACTATATTTGGGATATGTTTTGGAAGTAAGGCAAAGAATTAGCTGGTGTATTATAGCATGGTGAAAGAATGGGGGAATAAGGTTAACACCTATATTTTGGGTTTTAGGAACTACGTGGAGGTACCATATTGATATGGAGAAGTCTAGAGAAAAGAGAAGATTTAGGGATAGGAAATGAAATCAAGAGATCAGTTTTGTCCAAGTGAAGTTTGAGATGGTGAGGATAACGATAGCAGCAAGAAACACTTATTGAAAGGTAATATGTGCGTGGCACTCTTCTGAGCACTTTACATGTGTTGTCTCATTTAAGCTTATTTCATCCACCTACCAATTGCTTGAGATAGATATTATTATTACTCCTATTTTATACATGAAGAAACTCAGTCATGGAGAAGCTAACTATCCTGGCCCCTATAACATAGTAAGTAGAATAGGGGTTCAAAGACAGCCACTCATTATCACTATACCGTATCTGCATACAGACAACAAGAAAGCAAATGAATATATGTGCCTAGGAGGCCTACAGAGACGGCAGAAAATATACGTATTACCTAGGGACTGTAAATAGACAGTACAAACCACTTGCCGATAGGGGATGGAGGGGATTTAACAGAAGAAAATGGGTTAAAATATCCCACAGAAAGACAAGGAGAATAAAAAGTTTACACTCAGTGGAAGAATGTTCCAGAGTGATATGTATAGAGTAGGCATTTGGCTATAATCACACCCAGATAAAAGGATTAAAAGTTGGTAAGTAAATCACTCAGAGTTGGTGCAACTTGACATAACAGCTCTTTAACTCAGAATTCTATGAGGAGCATGTCTAGTATGATGTTTTCCAGAAGGCAGTTTGGACTTCTTTAGGAGTTTCCTTTCCTAGTCTTTGTTCTCCTAAGAACAGGAGAAAAGGAGAAACAGGCCAGGAATCTTGGTCCTTGGCTTGTCCCTTAACACCCTTTGAGCAAAAGTATATATTATAAAAGTTAGTAAAACTGATAAAAATGTTCAAATCCAAATCACCACCACCACGATTACTGGCTAATACTTACCAAGGGCAAATAAGACGTCAGGCACTAAGTTAAGCACTATACATAACTTATTCAATTCTAACAATTACTTAATAAAGTAGAATAATTACAAACTATAATTTACTGATAAGTAAACAGAAAGATAAAGAAGCTTGCCAAAGGTCAAACACAGTAAGTACTACAGGAACTGAAAATTGTCTGTTCTATACTGAAGACCATTCCATCCTATTAATAACTATACTATACAAAGTAAAATTCTAGAATTTTTTCCCATGATAGGTGTCAAATGTTAATGGAAACCTTTATTTTCCAAACGTAATGGTCTCATCTGTCTTTATAGTTCTAGATTTCTAAGTGTGTTTCATAACCTAATTATATCATTCTTCTTGAAAATTTTCTCTTGGTTTCTATTAACAATACATTTTGTGATTTACTACTTAACCATATTTGAAATTCTTGGGGTTTGGTCTTATGTACTCTCAGAAAAATTTTCACTCAATCATCTCACATCAGGTGATCTCAACCGTAGTAATGGCTTTAAACACTATCTATATGATGAGACCCAATCTGTATTTCCAGCTCAGATCTTTGTTGTTATGTCCAAGACCCATTTCTACACCTTAAAGGTATCTCAAACTTAAAAGTGAATGCATAAGACTAGTATTACTTAAATGTTTAGAAGCATTCGCGAGTGAAACCATACAGGCCTGGAATTTCCTCTATGAGGAAGTTTAAACTGCTGATTCAAATTATGTAATGGAAATAGGCGTCTCAAGTTTTCCTGTATTTCTGGTGTCAGTTTTGATGTGTGATTTTCATGGAATTCTCCATTTTATCTATGCTGTCAAATTTACTGGCAAATATGTTGAGACCCTTCTTAATATCTGTTGAGTATGTAGTTAAGTCCCCTTTTTCTTTTCTGGTATCTATTTTTAAAATCTTTTTTCTATTATAGATTATTTTCTATTACATTTTTCATTTTATTTTATTCTATTACCTTTTATTATTTTCTGTTACCTTTTCAAAGAACAAATATTTGGCTTTGTTAATTTCTCTACTGCATTAATTTCTAGTCTTCCCTTTATTATATCCCTCTAATTGAAGGGGGGGTTAATCTGCTGTTCTTTTTTCAAAAGTCTCTTGAAATGGAAGCTTAGATAATTACTTTCAACCATTCTTCCTAATGCATGCATTTAAAATCATAAATCATTGCTTTAAATGCACCTTACCAATTGCTACGGATTCTGCAAATTTTAGTATGTTGCATTTTTATTAATGCTCAGTTTTAAATCAGCATTGTAGGAGCACATAGATGACTCAAATGGTTAAGTGTCTGCCTTCAGCTCAGGTCATGAGATCAAGCCCCATGTACGGCTCCTGCCCAGTGGGGAGCCTGCTTCCCTGCTCTTCCTTGCTGGTGTTCACTCTTGCTATCTCTGTCTGTCTATCTGTCTCTCTCTCTCTCTCTCTCTAATAAATAAATAAATATAATCTTTAAATACAAATAGATAAATAATAAAATTAGCATTTTGATTGTGATTTCTTTCTTGACTCATGGGTTACATAGAAGAGTTGTGTTTAAACATTCAAAGACTGTCTAGCTATCCTTATGATATGCCAAGTAGGTCAGTTTTTAATAATGCTATTCAATTTTTTAGTTTTTACTCATTTTGCATCTTATTCTGTTCGCTACTAAAGAAATAAATATTAAAATCTACAATTAGATGGATTTTTCCAGTTCTACTTTTATTCTCCCTTTAGTTTTTGTATAATGAATCAAATCAGTAAGTACATACAACTTTTGATGTTGTGTCTTCCTATCAAACTGGCTCCTTTTATTTTTATGAAATGTGCATCTTTATCTTTAGTAATACTTCTTGCAATAAAATCTACCTTGTATGCTAATAATTTCTTATACTTAGGGTTTGGGTGATATAATTTTTTTCATCCTTTTACCTTCTAAATATACTTTTTCTCTCTATATATTTTTTCCATTCTTTTACTTTCAAACTATCTAAGGATGATTAATCACAGGCATAAGTGTATATACGGTATGATTCCATTTACCTAAAATGTAATAACAAGTAAAACTAAGGATAAAAAATGACGGTAGTGGTTATCTCTGTGTCAGGGAGAATGGGCTAGGAAGGGGCATGACAGAAATCTGTACACTTAGGATTTATGTACCTCATTGTATGACTTCACGGCTCAAGTCTTCTTGTTTTTGTTTTAAACTACATTTTCAAAATCTTTTTTAAAATTGAGATATAACTAACACGTAATGTATAAGGTATATAATGTACTGATTTGATTCATTTATATACTGCAATAGGACTACCACTATAGTATTAGCTAACACCTCCATCAGGTCATATAACTATCATTCCTTTTCTGTGGTAAGAACACCTAAAAGAACTCTTAAGAACTTTGAAGACAATGCTATTATCACAATGTTATTATAATCACAATGCTGTGCATTAGATCTCCAGAATTTACTCATCTTCTAACTGCAAGTTTGTATCCTTTACCCAACATTTCCTCAATTTTCCCATCCCACAGCCCCTGGGAAGTATCATTCCACTCTGTTATTCTTAATGTTTGTTCTAAAATCTGTTCCTTTCTGTCTCTTCCATCTCAGAAATAACACCTCAAATTCACCCATCAGCTACAGCCAGAAGTCACTTAGCTGGGATACATCAATCAGCTTCTACCAATTATACCTCCAAAATATATCTCCTAATCATCTATATCTCCTCCATCTATACTGCCATCCGTGGTTCAATTTACCTTAACATTTCAACTCAACTATTTTAAAAAGCTCCTAATTTCTCTGCCAGCTTCTACTCTCATCCTCTGCTGTTCCTTCTCCTCAAAGTAATCAAAGCAATCTCTTAAAAACACAAATCACAGCCTGTTTAAAATCTTTTCGTAGTTCCCCATAATAATGTCAATAAAAACCAAACTCCTTTAACTTGGTCTAAAAGCAATTAAGAATTAATTTGCTATTCATTCTCTAATTTGTTTCATGCCACTACTTCCCTTGCTCACCATAATCTAGTAACACTGGCCTGTTTTCAATTATTTTAACATACTAATTCTCTACCTCATAGCCTGGAATATTCATCACCCCAGCTCCTCACTAAGGTAACACTTGCTTCAGGTTAACCCTCAAAACTTAAGTTCTCAGAGAGGTATTCTTGGATCTCCAAATTCAAATTCCACTATTTCACTACTTTCTTTCCTAGGACTTGTTCATTTATTTATGGCAATATCCCATTTATCTTTATTACACACACACATACACGTATGTATGTATATACTAAGCCAAGAACATGTCTGCCTGGTTTATCACTACATTGTTCCGAACACCAAGCATAGGGTCTGACACATAGTCTGTATTTAACACACAGACTAAGTCAAAGAGTGATTTTAATTGTGATTTTCACCTCAATACCCAAGAGAAAATATATTGCTCTGCTACTCTCCATACCATCATTGCCTTGCCTGGGAAACTACCAAATGACAATCTTAAATATCAAGTAGTTGAAAGGTAACAGGCTCCCTAATTACAAAAAAGAAATGGCCACAATTCTGAAGATTCTTCTCCACAAGAGTTAAAAGCTTCAATATATTCATTAGGAGTGCAAGCTCACAAATACCTAATGGTGCATAAAGACATGAAGCCTCTGTTAAGTCTCATGGATGAGAAGAGAAAAAGTAAACAAATTACATAATGAAATACTTGGTTCAAGATATACTGATGCTCTCTATTCTTCAGATTTAAAACAAACGAACAACAACAACAAAAAAAACGATTAGAAGGGACTGGACTGATACTGAGCTTACCTGTAGGAGGAAACCAACCCCAATATCACATAAAACAGTAATATGTTGCAAGGTAGAATCGGAATGTTAGCAATACCTTTATAAAATGTCTCTGTCTCCAACTGTTACTGATCAAGAGCCTCCATAAATTGCACAGAAGGCAGTGTGACTGTGACGATGATACAGTAGAGAAAACACTTTCACCCCTAAGGCATATCAATGAGAAATTTACTGACCTTGACCCCATATTTCACTTTCCCAGCGTAATGCCTTATGATGAAAGCAGGCTCCATCACAGCTGGAAACTCAATGTAAGAATTCTCTTCATGCTGATGCTTAAATTTATCTAGCAATGTTTGATTTGTGGCCTGTGGAAAGCTGCATTAAAAACAAAAAACAAAACACTAAAGAAAGATGGAGTTGTTAATACAGTCTTTTTTTAATACATTATAATTACACTGCCATCTAACACATTTATAGCAAATTACAATGAGTTTTCACTTATACTATCTAATCTGGTTCTCTTAACAAGCTAAAAAGGGAGTATAAGGAGGACTGGTGTTTTATAGATGAGGGATCAAAAGTCACAATTTGCCCAAACTCACACTTTCCAAGTAGCAGAACTATGAAATTAACTCAGGTCTTCAGATATTTAGCTCAGGTTGCACTGTGTGGCACTTCTGTAAAACCCACAGGATAATAAAACTCAAATGATACTTTGTTTGGGGCCAAGAACTTCCAAACAGAAAATGATCTCTCAATTTGGACAGGTCTTAAGTCCATGTCATTTTCTGTTTTCCTGTTTCTTGATACATAAATTAAGTAGCAATTTTCTTACCTGTACCAGTAACTACATAATTTTATATCTATTATTATTTCAAATATGTCTCAATGGTTTATACCCATTGATGAGTATTTCATATCTACGGATAACTCAAATGATCCTATTAAGAAATAATTACATGATAGCAAATACAGGAATATAAAAGTGTAGGGGCCACCTGGATGGCTCAGTTGGGTTAAACATCTGCCTTCCGCTCAGGTCATGATCCCAGGGGTCTGGGATCCAGACCCTCCTTGGGCTCCCTGTTCAGTGTGGAGCCTGCTTCACCCTCTCCTCCCCATTCATGCTCTCTGTCACTATCTCTGTCTCCCTCACTCAAATAAATAAATAAAATCTTTAAAAAATCCAACCCTTGGCTTCAGCTCGGGTCATGATCTCAGGGTTCTGGGATTGAGCCTCATGTCCACTCTGCGCTCAGTGCAGTCTGCTTGTCCCTCTGTCTCTTCTCCTCCTCCTCTCTCTCTCTCAATATCTCTAATAATATTTTTGTAAAGAAAAGTTCCAAAAAGAAAAAAACCACTAGTGGTTGGGAATAATGGAAAGATTCAAAGAAGATATAGGAGGCAATTATGAACTAAATGTTAAAGTCTGGATAGGAGTTTCAAATAGAGGAAATATCACTGACAGAAAAAGAAGCAAGTATCTTTTAGAAAATAGTTTCACTTAATCAGAGTTGAAATAATGAGAAATAATGTGACATGAGGTTGCAAAGATGCTGAATACAAAATGTGATGTGTAGAAATGATTCCAAAATCACAACAAAAATAATTGTGTTTTATGTATTAGAATCAGGAAGGAGAATGGCCTTTGGTGTCAGAGAGTCATAGTTCAGATGACCAGTTCTACATGTGACCTACAGCAAGCTTTAAGAACTAGTTTCCATAAATGAGTACAATGAGGTATTGCAGTGTTAACAGAATTAAATTTAAATTAATACTAGTAAAAACATCTAACACTAGCTGGCATCCTTATAGGGAGGACATATATGTTACCTACTTTATAACATTGCCAATATTGCCATCTTCCTATTCAACTTCCTATTCAACTAGGTCTGCTTTTACATTCAAATACTATCCCTTCCTCAAAACATCATCATCATCCAGCTCTCTCTGTCCATTCCAGAACTCTAAAGCCATTCTAGAATGGACTGTAACTCCTGCAATCTGAAACAGAGAGTACAGCAACAGCCTCCATAGTAGTCTCAGTACTCTAATCTTACCTTGTTTCAAGTCACCAAATCAACATATCAAAATTTTCCTCTAATACTGCTTTAAACATGTGCCTCCCCTACTCAGGAAAATTTATGGTTCACCAAGGCAAAGTAACCAAATCCAAGCTCCTAAGCCTAGACCCAACTCAACCTCTGCAAACTTATGCCTCACTACTTCACAGCAGGACACTTTTCTTCAGGAAGGATACTCATTTCATTGTCTCTAAGTAAACCTCTGAATAATCGAAGAGCTTGTGATTTTTCTCTTACTTTCAAATGGAGAAAAGAGATTTTCAAAGGAAGACATATATGAGGACAGTTTTTATTCCAAACAAAGGAAGAAGGAAAGGAAAGTTCTCTGTATCTCCTATATTCAACAAACACTTGTGGATACACACTACAATATCAAGCACATTGTATATGAGCTTGGAACAGAGGCATAAGAGCTTGGAACAGAGGCAAATCAGACATTATTGTGCACTTCAAAGCTCTTCCATCTAGTGTTCCCCAAAGGGTGTCTGCCAGGATAGTCTTAGATTAGTGCTTCCATGCTTCTTTCTGTGTCTCTTTAGCTTTCAAAAATACCAATACCTAGGGGCGCCTGGGTGGCTCAGTGGCTTAAGCCTCTGCCTTCAGCTCAGGTCATGATCCCAGGGTCCCGGAATCGAGCCCCACATCGGGCTCTCTGCTCAGTGGGGAGCCTGCTTCCTCTTCTCTCTCTGCCTGCCTCTCTGCCTACTTGTGATTTCTGTCTGTCAAATTTAAAAAAAAAAAAAAAAACTTATAAAAAAAAATACCAGTACCTAGACCCCATTCCTGTGATTCTACTGAAGTGATGCTAGGGTGATGGTGATCACTACTATCTCCACATTACTCAGGAATTTCTTAGGACCAGACCAGACTAACAAAATGCTGTCCTAAATGAATGCTCTGGTCTTAACTTCATTTTGTTAAAAGAAGACTGGGGTAGAAGTCCGAGATTCTGCATTTCTAAGAAGCTTCAAGGTGCTGCCAGTACTCATGTTAAGAAATCATACTTTGAATACTGAAGGAAAGACTGGTAACACTCCTAACATCCTGCTCATACCTAACCTTGCTTATTCTACTCCTTCCTAAATTTTATGCTGCATCCTTTACAATCAAGCTTAAATGACTTGCCCAAGGTCAAACTTGCCCAAAGCCAAGAGATAACAGAGACAAGATTAAACAAGACTTCTGATCTCAAACCCATGCACCTGAATGACATAGAAATGCTGCTAAGGATATTTTTCATGTTACATATTCCCTATAGAAAAAAAGCAGTTGTTAGAGGAAAACTAGTCTAAGTGGTTCCCAAAATAGCTTTTCCTAAATGTGACTAATTTATTTTCAGTCCAACTCTGGCAGAAAGAAAACATTTCATGCCTTTGTATCTTCTGGGATGTTAAAGTATAGAGCAAAGTGGTCCATTTACCAGAGGAGGTAAAAACAACAGGACTGACACATAAAGTGAAGAAAATAATAACAGAATTCATAAAAAGTCTTCATACAGAATATAGAAGAATATATAGAATATATAAGACTGAATATAGAAGCATAATTGAAGAGACAATTAAGAAGTTACTCAGTCCAGGGATGCCTGGGTGGCTCAGTTGGTTGGACGACTGCCTTCGGCTCAGGTCATGATCCCGGAGTCCTGGGATCAAGTCCCGCATCGGACTCCCAGCTCTATGGGGAGTCTGCTTCTCTCTCTGACCTTCTCCTCGTTCATGCTCTCTCTTACTGTCTCTCTCTCAAGTAAATAAATAAAATCTTAAAAAAAAAAAAAAATCTCCCATAAAAAAAAAAAAAAAAGAAGAAGAAGAAGTTACTCAGTCCAGGAGTACCTGGGTGTCTCAGATGGAAGTGTCTGCCTTGCACTCAGATTGTGATCCCAGAGTCCTGGGATCAAGCCCCACATAGGGCTCCCTGTTCACCAGGGAGTCTTCATCTCCCTTTCCCTCTGTCCCTCCCCACCACTCATGCTTGCACACTCTCTCAAATAAATAAATAAAATCTTTTAAGATGGTTATTCAGTTTAGTCTCCTACCAACAATACCCTGACAAATGATGCAAAAGAATTACTATAATAGGAATTTTTTTTAAATTCTAACTCTACCATTTATTAGCTTTATAATATTGATACATTGCTTAACCTCCCCACACCTGGGCTTCCTTATCTATATTTTTTTATTTTCTACTTTTTCATAAACATATAATGTATTTTTATCCCCAGGGGTACAGGTCTGTGAATCACCAGGTTTACACACCTCATAGCACTCACCATAGCACATACCCTCCCCAATGTCCATAACCCTACCACCCTCTTCTGAACCCCCGCCCCCCAGCAACCCTCAGTTTGTTTTGTGAGATTAAGAGTCTCTTATGGTCCCATCTTGTTTCATTTATTCTTTTCCTACCCCCTAAGCACCCCACATTGCCTCTCCAATTCCTCATATTAGGGAGATCATATGATAATTGACTTATTTTCGATTGACTTATTTCACTCAGCGTAACACCCTCTAGTTCCATCCATGTCCTCACAAATGGCAAGATTTCATTTCTTTTGATGGCTGCATACTATTCTATTGTGTATATATATATATATATATATATATATATATATATATATATGTCACATCTTCTTTATCCATTCATCTGTTGATGGACATCTAGGTTCTTTCCATAGTTTGGCTATTGTGGACATTGCTGCTATAAACATTTGGGTGCATGTGCCCCTTTGGATCACTACGTTTCTATCTTTAGGGTAAATACCCAGTAGTGCAATTGCTGGGTCATAGGGTAGCTCTATTTTTCAACTTTTTGAGGAACCTCCATGCTGTTTTCCAGAGTGGTTGCACCAGCTTGCATTCCCACCAACAGTGTAGGAGGGTTTATAATAGGAAATTTTATTACCTTATAAAATAACTGCTAATCAGCTCTAATGATTAGAAAGTTCTTTCTTACACTGAGCCAAAATTTGTCTCTCTGTAATTTCTGACCACATAGCTTCCCCACAAGAACTTCTGGGTAATGACAAAGTTGATATTCTCTTATTTGGCAATATTTATATGTGAGGTAGCAAATGACCAAGGAAATATAGTCTTTGTATAGTAAGATGTGAACTCAAAATATTTTACATAAGGAATGACAGGCCAGACAAGAACCCTTTCCTCTATTCAAGTTTTAATTATATATTTAACAATCTCAATTGTTGCTCACCACCACCTTAAGATATATAGCAAACAGCATTGTCGTTTCTCATAATCATTTCCTTTTTACATGCAAAAAACTAAGAACGAAGAATATTCAGAGATTTGCTAAAGGTAGCTAATAGAGATGTAATGCAACCCTGAACTTCTGACTCTATAGCCTATTACAGAGAAACATTATAGGACAAAGCACAAGCTAATTAGTCAGAAATGCCTGGACTATCTGAATCTCAAATCCATCACTTATTACCTATATGATCTTTACCTAGACTTGCTTAAACTTTGTTCTTTTTGTTATTATAAAATACATGATACATGCTGGAGAAGCCTACCTTCTCCAACTTCTCTAACTTCTCCAACATGACCCTAAACCATCAAAGTAACAGAACTACTCAATATTTTGACACCAACCATAATAGTTCTAAACACTGAGTATCAAAATCATCTACAATGCTTTCCAAAATAAAATACACCAGATTTAAGCTATGTAACTAGTTAAGAACCACTAACCTTACTATTTTTTTTAAAGATTTTATTTATTTATTTGACAGAGAGAGATCACAAGGAGGCAGAGAGGCAGGCAGAGAGAGAGGAAGGGAAGCAGGCCCCCTGCTGAGCAGAGAGCCCCATGCGGGACTTGATCCCAGGACCCCGAGATCATGACCTGAGCCGAAGGCAGTGGCTTAACCCACTGAGCCACCCAGGCGCCCCTAACCTTACTATTTTATAAAGGATAATACATGTTTTGGGGCATACAGAGTAATACAAAAAAACTTTTATACAACTTAGTACATAAAATATTTTTGTGTTAATTGCACTTTAATTCATTTAGCTTAATGGAAATAGACTGGTGATAGAGTCAGTAGATGTAACTGTTAGCATTCTCCTTTTCAGTATATTTTGCATTCTACCATATTATTTTATATTTTAGGTAGCAATTTCTATACGCCTATGGCATATTAATAGGGTGACACACAACTTACCATACTAACCAGAATATCTGGGAATAAAAGTAGGTACCTTTAATAACTAAACTGGACAACAGACACAAACTTTATAGACTTTCCCACTCAAAACTGATGATGTATGGTCATCCCACCTATGATAGTGAATCCCCAATATTTTCTATCTTACTTCAATGCATATAATATTTATAGTTAGAAATCAAGCAATCTAATTCAGTTACTTAATATTTTACTAAAGAGTGACAGAAAACTCACTCTCCATCACTTCAGTTTCTCCAGTTCTAGACTTGCCATCTTATAGAGGATGCTATATGATGTCTCATTTCTAAAGCTTATGTACATGTTTGGTATACTACACAGTATATACTACAAAGGATGTCAAATACTTGGCATATGCTGCTACTTTCCACCTGCACAACTATGGCAGACATCACTAATCTAACATGATACTCTTTTCTGCTAAACATGAAAACTACAAACACATCTCCTATAAAACGCAATTCAAAAAGAGAGAAACATGCAACAATTAAAAAATATGCCAACAAATTTAACATCAAAGTAACTCTGTAGAAGAATCTGGAAAAACTCAAGTACAAATTCAGTATTAAGGTTCACCCAATTTTCCTAGAAACATATACACACAATAAAATACACACAAGGGAAACTTAGACTCCTTATTCGAGCATGTAAGAAGAAAACTAAAAGGACATGAAAAGCCCAAATGAAAAGAACCACACTTTTGACTGAAAGGTACTTGCTGAAAGAATCATACTCACTTGCTTTCTTCATCCAAAAGATGGAGCAGACCTGTTGGCTTCTTGCTAATAAGATTTATACAACAGGTATTATCAATATAATCTATATTGTGCCAGCTGATACCTTCAGTTCTATACTCCTCCTAGGAAATAAATTCACAATTTATACATCGTGCAGAAAATAATAGGTATACGATAATAAAGACTGAAAAGCTTTTGCCAGGCTTAAAAGAACTAAACTTTTCCCCTTTAGGTCATTAATCTACACAATGGAAGAATGTATAATTTCGGTTATATAAAACCTTCATACAGTATATGTCTATTTTCATCAAAAAGTACATACAATCAAATTTTTTTTGTTACTGTGCTATTTGTATGCCACCCAGGTGAAAACTGAGGGCTGGATTTGTTTTAGCCACACTATCTGAGGAACTGCAGTAAAGAAAAATATAAAATGAAGAAGCCTAACTTCTCCAACATGACCCTAAACCATCTAAAAGGACTGAGTATTTGTTGGATTATCAATAATGAATTTAATGAAACAGTATCTGGGAAAAGTAAAACCCATCATCTCTAGTGATCACTGAAATTGGAATATGGAATTCATACATACTGCGTTTGGTAAAATAAAACCCTTAGGGGGGTAAAAAAAAAAAAAAAGAACCCTTAGAATATGTTTTTTAAAAAAGTTTCAAATCCAAGATTTTAAAAAGTGAAAGCTAAGGCATTGAACAACTATTCAACTATTAAGCCCCTATTACAGTTGTTTATTTTTCTGTGTACTGAGAAATAATCTTATTAAACTGTTTTTCAAAACAAGGCCCCTGACAATCTAAAGAAGATAAATTTCTACGTTGCCAGAATATTTATAGGCACCAAGTAAATACCCCAATTGGCTGATGACTTTAGTATGCACTGATAATTTTCATGCACTTCTCTACAAATATGATGGTTTTAGTAATTTTGTAATTTTTATCATTCTTTGGGTATTATTATTATTAGTATCATTCTGTAAATAAGACTGGTGTAATATAAACTGTAGTTACTCTAACTGGGAAAAGTAAATGTACTCACTTCAGGAGCACATATATTAAAACTGGAAGATTAATTAGCATGGCACCTGTGCAAGGATGACACGCAAATTTAGCAAAGGTAAATGATTCTTTCCTTTTAATTAGTAATTTCACAAGAAAATAATTGCTATGTAAAGGTCACCCCGTGCAGTAGTAAGAAAATGTTTTTGTCCTATTTCTTTTTTTTAATTTAAAAAAAATTTTTTTACTAACATATAATGTATTATTTGCCCCAGGGGTACAGGTCTGTGAATCATCATGTTCTGTTTATTCTACCTGTAGCATGGTTAAGAAGCTTATGGATTCTTATAGACATTACTACAGCAGTCCAAAATCCTTCCCTCATTTCCCCTTTCAATTACAATTCACACACCCTAGCCAAAGTTAACTGTTATCCTAACGTCTAATAACACTAGTGAGATTCATCTGTTTATAAATCTAATATAAACAGAACCATACAAGATATATTCTTTTCTGCCTTTTTTTTTTTTTTACTCAACATTAGTTTCAGAGACATATGCAGGTTATAGAATGCATCTAAAGTTCATCTATTTTTTTAATCCTTTACTTAAATTCAATTTAGCTCATATGTAGTATTACTCTAGAGGTAGAATTCAGTGATGCATCAGTTGCATAGAACACCCAGTGCTCATTACAACAAGTGCCCTCCCTAATGCCCGTGACCCAGTTGCCCCATTCCCGCAATCCCCTCCCCTCCAGCAAACTTCAGTTTGTTTCCTAGAATTAAGCATCTCCTTTGGTTTGCCTCCCTCTCATTTTCAACTTCCTCCATTTTTCCTTCCTTACCCCATGTTCTTCAGTTTTGTTTCTTAAGTTCTACATATGAGTGAAATCACATGGTATTTGTCTTTCTCTGACTGACTTACTTTGCTTAACATCCCTTTTAATTGTTGTAGGACAGGGGTTGTAGAACATCATATTCACTCATTTATGCTTTATCTACGACTGCTTTCTCAATGTAATAGCAGCATTGAAACTATATGGCCCAAAAGTCTTAAAAGACTTCTTTGTCTGGTCCTTTACAGAAAAAGTATGCCAAATCTATGAAAGAGCATTAGTTCTCAAACTTCAACAGACTCACAGAATTTGTTCAACAGATTCAACAGAATCACATAAAGAACTTACTAAAACACAGACCACTGGGCCCCAGGCCCAGAATTTCTGATTAAGTAGGTACAGAGTGGGGCCCAACATTTGCATTTCTAACAAGTGCCTAGGTGATGCTACCAATAGGGACAGGAGAACAGTATTTTGAAAACCCATGCTCTGTATTTAAATGCAAATTACTCAACCACTGCACTATTACATGATGGTTATTTCTAATTTTTAACCATTAAAAATGCCATTATTTACATTTGTGCACACAACTTTTAGTCTGCTTTTGTATGCATTTTGAAAGTGAAATCACAGGCTTATAAACTACACATGTATAACCTCAGCAGATACTGCCAAGCAGCTTGCTAAAATACATGTACCAATTTATGCAACCACACCCATGTATGGGACTTTCCCATGAACAGTGTCTCTAATATTTGTATTATCAGTTTTTTTCATTTCGTCACTCTCATGAATGCGCAGGAATATCCTACTGTGGTTTTAATTTTAATTCTCTGATGACTCCTAAGTGAAAAAATTTTTCCTGTGTTTACCATCCATCTGGATGTCCTCACATGTCTATGTTCATAAAAACTCTGAGGAAAAACCCCTGCTTTCATTACAGGAGGAAAGCATTCAGTCTATTTCCATTAAGCATGATATTATTTATAGATTTTCATAAATGCCCTTTTAGCTGGAAGTTCCCTTCTATACCTAGTTTGCTGATGATTTTAACATGAATGGTTATGTAATTTTATCAAATGCTTCTACTGAAGCATAGCATTCCATACTATGGAATCACCATAAGTTTTTTTCCTCACTTTGTTAATAGATTAATTAAATCAATTGATAATTAAATGTTAACTAAACACACCAGAAAAAAAACTCCACTTGATATATTATCCCTTTACATATCTTGCTAGATTTAGTTTGCTAATATTTATTTAAAAAATTTTAAATCTATGCTTATGAGTAAATTGACTTTAATTTCCACTTCTAATAATATTCTTTTTTTTTTTTTTAAGATTTTATTTATTTATTTGACAGAGAGAGAAATCACAAGTAGGCAGAGAGTCAGGCAGAGAGAGAAGCAGGCTCCCGCTGAGCAAAGAGCCCGATGCGGGGCTCGATCCCAGGACACCGAGATCATGACCTGAGCCGAAGGCAGCGGCTTAATCCACTGAGCCACCCAGGCGCCCCACTTCTAATAATATTCTTAACAGATTTGGATATCAGTGTTATCTTAGCCCCTCAAAATGCACTGTGAATTGTCCCCTTTTGTTCTATTCCACATTAAGAATATATGTCAAACTGATACTAATTCTTTCAATGTTGGCAGATTCACCAATGGAGCCATCTTGGCTTACAACATACTTTATGAAAAGACTTTTAATTACACATTCAATATTTTTAATAGTTATAGGAATCAGATTTTAGAATGTCAGGGTTTGGTTTTTTTTTTTTTTTTTCATATCATTTCATAAGTGTACTTATGGACATAAAGCTGTTTAGTGAATACTATTGTCTTTTTTTTTTTTAAACCTTTGTTTCATCTCTACCTTTAGTTAGAATTAACCCCACTTTTTTTAACGGATTTTGTTTATTTATTTGTGTGGGGGGGGCGGAGGGGGAGCAGCAGGCAGAAGCAGAAGTAGACTCCCCACTGAACAGGGAGCCTGATGTGGGACTCGATCCCAGGACTCTGGGATCATGCCCTGAGCCAAAGGCAGATGCTGAACTACTGTGCCACTCAGGTGTCCCTACTATTATCTTTTTAATAGGATCCACAATGATGTCCTCTGTATAACTATAATTGATTACTTACATCGCTTTCTTTGTTGCTCACTGGGTGAATTTCTTGAGAGGTTTTATTAGTCATTTCAAAGCATTACTTTAGCTTTGTTAATCTTCTTCCATAGCATATTTGTTTTTACTCTTACTTAATTTCCTCTCTTATCTTCATTATTTCCTTCTTTATACTTTCCTTTGGCTTAGTTTGCAGATCTTTTTCCAATTTGCTCGGCTGGATATTTATATATATCACTGCTGCTCTTCAATTTTAAAATCTTCTAATGGCTATAAAATATTGCTCTTAATACACCTATGGTTACATCCCACAAGATTTAAGATGCAACATGTTCATTCAGTTCAGTGTATTTCCTTCAACCTCTGGACTATAGAGAAGTGTATTAATTAATTTTTACCCATAAAGGTACTTTCCAGTTATCTTTTGACCATTGGTTTCAGGCATAATTTCTTTATGGTATTTAAGTATGTGTCGTTTCAATCCTTGAAATTTAACCCTTGTGTTATGGTCCAGTATACACACAAATCTCATACATTTTGTAAATTTGCATTTATCTATGTATGTCAAATAAGTATTTGCTTTCTTTTAGGGACGTCTGGGTGGTTCAGTCATTTAAGGGTTCTGTCATTGGCTCAGATCATGATCCCAGGGTCCTGCATCAGGCTCCTTGATCAGCAGGGAGCCTGTTTCTCTTGTGCCTGCTGCTCCCCGTTTGTGTGCTTTCTCTCTCTCTGATAAATAAAATCTTTTAAAAAATAAAATAGGGGCACCTGAGTGCCTCAGTGGGTTGAGCTTCTGCCTTCAGTCAGGTCATGGTCTCAGGGTTCTGGGATCAAGCCCTGCATTGGGCTCTCTGCTCAGCGGAGAGCCTGCTTCCCCCTCTCTCTCTGCCTGACTCTCTGCCTACTTGTGATCTCTCTCTCTCTCTGCCACATAAATAAACAAACAAACAAACAAACAAACAAACTTATAAATAAATAAATAAATGAAAATCTCTTATATCCACCCACCAAAAAAAATTCTTCTATATCCTTATTTGATACAAGTTTGGGCCTAAGGAAACTGGCATTCTAACCTAAAGGCAGGCAGAACTGGGCACCCACAAAAGCATGTTCTGTATCATCTGGGTGCTTTAAATAATCTATACCAGGACCAACTTTTTCTTTTGTCTGCTTATTCTGTTAGCTATTCAGCAAGATTTGTTAAAATATTCCACTATAATTATATGTTTCTTTTTTAGTTTTATTTTTGTTTTATATACTTTGAGTCTGTCATCAGGAACCTATAAATTTAGAATTGCATACTTCCTGATGAATTGACACTTTCATATTACCAAATATTCTTTTAGATCTCTGGCAATGCTTTAAATGTGATATTAATTTAGCTATGCCAGCTCTTTCTTGGTTCAGGTTTACTAAAGCTTCTTCCATCCTTTTATTTGTAACTTTTTTATATGCTTATATTTAAAGTATCTTTCTTTTGATGGACATTGCTGCTATAAACATTCAGGTGCACATGCACCTTCAGATCACTACATTTGTATCTTTAGGGTAAATACCCAATAGTGAGATTGCCTAGGGTAGCTCTTTTTTCGACTTTTTGAGGAACCTTCATGCTGTTTTTCAAAGTGGCTGCACCAGCTTGCATTCCCACCAATAGTGTAGGAGGGTATGGCATATACATACAATGGAATACTATGCAGCCATCAAAAGAAATGAAATCTTGCCATTTGCAATGACGTGGATGGAACTAAAGGGAATTTTGCTGAGCAAAATAAGTCAATCAGAGAAAGACAATTATCATATGATCTCTCTGATATAAAGAATTTGATAGGCAGGGCAGGGGTTTGTGGGGGATAGGGAAGAAAAAAATGAAACAAGATGGGATCAGGAGGGAGACAAACCATAAGAGACTCTTAATCTCAGGAAACAAACTGAGGGTTGTTGCTGGGGGTAGAGGGGAAAAAGTGTCTTTCTTATAAGTAGTAATTTACTTTTGTTTTATATCCAGCCTGACAATATTTCACTTCTACTTGGGAGTAATGAATCCATGTATATTTAACACAATCACTGATATTTTGTGGGATTAACACAACAATCTTACTATTTACTATTAGTCCTGCTTCCCTGATACAGTTTTATGCTTCTTTCTTGGTTTCTTTTGAACTGTTGGAGTTTTTACTTTACTTGTTCCCCATACTAACTTGACAATTTTTATATTCATTTACTATTTGGTGGTTATCCTAAAATCACAACATGTATCTTTACTTATCAATGTCTAACAGAAAAAAAATCTTCTAGAACTTAACCTTTAATACAAAGATCTTACAGTATCTTAAATTCCATGTACTATCTTCCTGACTTAAATGCTACTGAACACTCATTTTACTTCTACATAAACATTAAACCACAAAAGATATTTTTATCTTTGCCTAATTTAGTTAATTCTAAATTTAGATTTAGATTTTAGATTTAGTATTCATTTAGATTCACCACCACCAATGCTCCCTTTTTGTTTTTTCTTTACAATGTTCACTGCTCTTTATTCCTTCGTACATCTCTGAGCTGCTGTAGGGATAATTTAGCTACTGCCCAAATAACATACTTCAGTTTTAAGGAAAATATTCAATTGTCTTCTGTCATTCACTGCTTGCCCTAAAAGCCTGAGTTTTACTCTTACAGTTGCTTCCTTAAGGGTACTGCTTCCTACTGCCCATCTCCAACCCCCAGATGCTTCTGAGATTTCTTCACTGTCTTTGGTTTACTATATGACTATCTTTGTATTTCAGATGCTTTGAATTCACACAGCCTTTCAAATGTAGGATCTTTTTCTTTTGTGTGTTAAGTTTTGGAAAAATTCTCAACCATTATCTTTTCAAATATAACATCTACCCAATTCACTCTTTTCTCACATACATCTTTCCAGAATTTCTCTTAGACTTTTGTTAGACATTTTCACTATGCTCCGTATGTCTCTTATACTATTTGTATTTTCCTTTTTTCATCAGGCTGGTATTTTCTTGTGGCCTATCTTCCAAATCACTAATCCTCTCGTAAGCTCTATCTAAATGTTTAAAACTTTCATTGCATTCTTCATTTAGTTCTAGATTTTCTTAAGCTTGGAATTTCTTTGTAATTCTTTAAAATATTACCGTCAAAAAAATCTTCAAACCACTAATATTTTAAAGTTCATTTCTGTTAAGATCATTTCCTGGATCTCCTATGGTACAGTCCTATTGTCTCACTTCTCTTGGTTTTTATTCATGTTGTTTTCTCTCCATGTTTGTCTTTAAAAAAAAAAATTCTCAGTTAAAAAACTAAATGCTGGGGATGCTTGGGTGGCTCAGTCAGTTATGCATCTGCCTTTGGCTCAGGTCATGATTTCAGGGTCCTGGGATAAAGCCCTGCATCAGGCTCCTTGCTCAGCAGGGAGCCTGCTTCTCCCTCTGCCTGCTGCTCCCTACTTGTGCTCTGGCAAATAAATAAAATCTTTAAAAAGAAAAAAAAATAAAGAAAGAAAGAAACTGAATGCTAGATCCTGTATATGAAAAAATCATACAGATAATTTTAGCACTAGGATGATCTCTTCCTCCACTGGACAGTGAACTTGTTCATGGCAGGTAGCTAAGAACATCAGGAATTCTATACTCTTTTAACCCAAATGGAAATGAGGAGATTTTAAACTGGGCTTCAGTTCCTAAGATGCCTGATCTATTTCTGGTTTATCTTTATTTCTAAGATGTAACCCTTTAAGATCTCAAGCAGAAAGCCTATAGGAATTATCAGCAGGTTCTTCCTTGCTCTTGAATCTGGAGAAAACCCTCTTCATTCTCTCAGATTCACACGCCTGGCTCTTTCAGAATCAGTACCTCTCTATCAGAACAGAGAAATGTCTTTAGCAACAAAGCAGTCCAAAAATGCTAGGCTCCTCTCCCTGGGTTTCCTTCCTACAGATATAAGGCCTGAAGAATTTCACTTATTTAGATGTACCCCAATACCTTCAAATATTTCTTGTTCATTCTTTTTAGGTGTTCTACAAAGCAATTTGGTCAAAATTTTCTAGTCTGACATCCCCCAAAGTGACAGAAACAAACAAACAAACAAACAAACAAACAAAAAACCTCACTAGATAATAAACATCTCAGATAAGATTCCTGCACTCTAAATTTTCTGTCTTCAAGGCCTAGCACAGTGTGTGACACATGACTGTTACTCAATTTAGTGATAAGTCAATGACTTGAAGGATAATTTTGAGCAAGTAAAGGAAAAGAGAGCAGTATTATAAATAACAACAGTTATTTAAATCAAATCACAGAAACTTCTTCTGGTCTGTCTCTCATTCCACATTCTCTTACATATATCTGTGATTCAAGACTCAGAATCACACACTCACACTACTTCAACTGGCTTATGTATTATGTCCTTCTCTCCAGGTATTTTACCCTCTCTTCAGTCCATCTTCCACAGTTCAAATACCCTGCTAAATATATTTCAAATTACTCTTCATTTTCTAAAAGAAATATTCCAATCTCCTCTACATGACATATAAAGCCCAAAACTATATGCCCCAAGGATATTTCAAAAACTTATTTCCCTCCTTGTCTCCATTGTTATATCATGTATTTTAGCTATGCTATTTTCAGTTCCTCAAAAGTACCATGCTGTTTTATGCCTCACAATTTTAAGGATATTGTTACCTTTGTTTAAAATATTTTCTTCCCATTGACAATCTGTTAAATTCAACCTTCTATTCAAAACTATATTCCAGAATCAATTCCCACACCCGGGAAATCTCAGTAGACTTGTAGGAAATTCTAATCAACTTCATCCTTTATATCACTACTTTAACCTTCTATGGCACTTATCATCCTGCAGGGCAACTGATGGGACATTTCTGGACAAAATTTACCTTAGTATTCAAAATTTTCAATTTGAGAAAAAAGGTGGAGAATCATGGGAGAAAGGAAAAAATAAAATACCAGAGAGGGAGACAAACCATAAGAGACTCTTAATCTCAGGAAATAAACTGAGGGTTGCGAGAGTGGAGGGGTGGGGGAGGAATGGGGTAGCTGGGTAATGGACATTGGGGAGGGTATGTGCTATGGTGAGTGCTGTGAATTGCATAAGACTGATGAATCACGCACTGGTACCCCTGAAACAAATAATATATTATGTTAATTTTTTAAAATAATAAAAATAAAAAATTTTTTCAAGATGTTTCCTCCAAAGCATAGTTGATAACTTTCTATTTCTACCTTCTTTTTCAAAAAGTTTTATCTACTTAAATGATTTTGTATTCAGTTGAATTTAACAAATACTCTCTGTAAACCCATCTCATTCTAGGTACCACCGATATACAAATAAATAAAACAGTTAATATTTCAACTGCCTTAAATCTCTTATTCCCAGCAAATCAATTTTAAGTGAAAAAATACAAGAAGGGAGAGAAAGGAAGAATAAAATAGATGAGATGGCAAAGAGGTGTAACATCTCCAAACTTTCTATAAATTATAGCAAAAGCATACCCACTACATTAAATTATAGAAGAGAATACTGAAACTTCAAAGAAAAAACAAGGTGTATCTTAGAATCTAAGTCTTCTGATCCATAATTCCAACACACTGCCCAAAATTATGATATTCAGGGTAGCAAATAAAAATCACCCAACCCCCAAGTAGTTCTGAACAGATTTTCCATAAACTACAAGGTTTTATTTTTTATACATGTTTTTAGGCAAAGTATCTCTTATGACTTCTCAATGTCTAATCAACACTTCTAGAAAAGGTAAAAATAATTTCAGTAATAGTCAGAGAATACCTTTTCTTTGTAAAACACAGCACACAGTCAACAAAATGCATTTCTCTAATCCTCCAGTACATATATATATATCCATTTGCAAGAGATAAAAAAAAAAATACCAGTTTAGCATGATCTAGCTAAAAGAACACCAGAATGAGTAAAGTAGACCAATCCCAGCCCAGTTTTTGGGTATAAGCAAAAATTATGGAGCCAGAGTGTTAAGGTCTGAATACTGACTTTAGGTATCATCTGTAAAACTAGAATAAAAATAGCACCTGCCTAATAAATAGTAAGTACCACATAAATGTTAGCTAATATTATAACAAATAGTATTGCCTACCTTTTAATATTTCCATCAGAGGGTCTAGCTAAAAAGTTATGTAATAAACATTTTAAGCATTATCAAGATGGCCAAAACTAGTGCTGCCTGTGCTACTGTTAATCAGTCCCCTAACCCTTTAAGTGAAACTGATGTACTTAAAGGTAGGACAGAGGGCAACAAGCCCCAGTGATAAGATATTTTTGTTTATTTTGTAGACCTGTTTTAATCCTCCTGTTCATTGCATTTCTTCACCATTTCCCTTGAGATAAATGTTTATATCCTCCTATACAAACTGAAATTGTGGGCTACAATCTCAACTTGTTACTAACTTGAAACTTGGTTTAGAGGAGGAACCCATGTTTTCACTGACCCTGCATTTACCGTAAGCATTCTCATGGAAACTGATGCCTCACTCTTTTGACTCTAAATCAATCTGAGCTTCTCCCAAGAAATATCTAGTTACCCATTCTGGTCTCTCCACACCAACCTATTCCCCTATATCTGTACTCTAAACTAACTCAAGATTCTACTAAAAACTCCTCTACCCCACAGATAAAGAAGACACCAAAGCAATCAACTGGATTAAGAGACCAAAACAATCAAACAAGCATATTTAGCCTTAGCATTGGTAGCAATTAAAATTTTTTTAATGAATTTTTTTGAATTTTTTAAAAATTTTTTGAATTAACTGAATTTTAAAAATTCAACTTTTAATTGAATTAAAAGCAAATTAAAAAATTGGTAGCAATTGAAAAAAATAAAAACATGGTAGCAATTAAAAATCACCAACAGAAACCCAAACCAAGCTCATGCATCTTTTCATTCAACGGTATACTCAAGCAAGTATGTATTTTTTAATCTACCTCAAGTCTAGGGGGGTAAAAAAAAAAAGGAAACCCCATATCGTATGGCTCAATAACTATGCTCGAATTTTTCATTTGCTAACATGGACATGAAGACTCCAGTATCTTCACGGAAGTGTAAAATTTAAAACGCTTGTAATTATGACTCAAAATTTATATAGTATATATGTGTGTGAAGATAAATGGGTGAAACAATGGGAGGGGGGAAAGCATATGCATTTAAGTACTCACCTGCTCCAATTTAAAAATATGCTGATTGAAGTAGTGTTGTAAACGTTCATTAGCAAAATTAATACAGAACTGCTCAAAGCTGTTATTTTCATAATCTTCAAACCCAAAAATATCAAGAACACCAATAGACAAAGTCTGTAAAATAGGAAAAAATTTATGATGGTTAAAAAATGATCCTCAAATTTATTTCACAAATAATATCCACAATATAGGTAACAAAATGCTCAAAGTTCTTCTGCAACAGTGGACAGGAAATTTTGGGGACCCCAGTGTTCAACCAAAATATTCCACAAAATAAAAACCATTTTAGTTTTATGTTCACCTTTTTCTTTTTATCCCAATTATAAAAACACATCCAAAATTTTAACACATGTAATAAATTATTTACAAAAATGTTCAAAGCAGAGTTAGTGGCCTGTTATCTCAATCTCAGAAATCCCTAAATTCCAAGAGACAAAGAAATAGAAGGAATCACCTTATGGGAAAGTAAAAAATAACCTAAAGCTAAATTTTTCTAGGGTATTCCAGGTTATGCAAAGAACACCATTCAAGTTTTCCTATTTTCACTCCTATACCCCAAAAGAATTCTGTTTTACAAACCAAGCTAAACTAGTATGTTTAATCACCCTTGTGCAAGCCAAGTATGAAACCAGATATCAGAATATGTGGGTTTCTCCAATTTTTAAAACAATCTTTTTAACGACTTATTTATTTTACAGAAAAAGAGAGTGGGGGAGGGGCAGAGGGATTAATCCTCAAGCAGACTCCCTGCTGAGTGTGGAGCCTGACTCAGGGCTTGATCCCAAATCACGAGATCATGACCAGAGCTAAAACCAAGAGTAAGATGCTCAACTGACTGAGCTACCAGGTGCCCCAATTTTTTTAATTTTTATTTTTTAAAAAATTGTACAAATAGTTCTAAAAAATTATAACAAAAAACAACAATCCCGGGACGCCTGGGTGGCTCAGTTGGTTAAGCAGCTGCCTTCGGCTCAGGTCATGATCCCAGCGTCCTGGGATCAAGTCCCACATCGGGCTTCTTACTCGGCAGAGAGCCTGCTTCTCCCTCTGCCTCTGCCTGCCTCTCTGTCTGCCCGCGCTCGCTCTCGCTGTCTCTCTGACAAATAAATAAATAAAATCTTAAAAAAAAAAAAAAAAAAAACAGAAAACAACAACAATCCCTTCTTCTTTGTCAATTTCTGCTCCCTAAAGCCAACACTCAAATCTTTTATCTATTTGGTATAAAACAGTACAATATAGCATACAAATGCTTGTTCTTCTGTCTTGATATTTTGCCCCTACAAACTTTATTCTAACTTCTTACTATGGATAATAAGAAATCAGCTCTAATACCACCAAGCCAGCATTCTTCTCACCACCTCACCTCATTCTTAAAATAGTTACATGACAATTTTAGTTAAATGAAAACAATCTTTCTCCACTATTACTAAGAGAGATGCTGGGCAAACTAATATAATGAGTAATAAATACTAGGAGTTTTTTGGTTTTTTTTAAAGATTTCTTTAAGAAATTTGAGAGAGAGGGAGAGCACAAGGAGGGAGGAGGCGGAAGGAGAGGAGCAGAGGGAGAGAGAAAGAATCCTCAAGCAGAGGGACTGTGGACCATGGAGCTTCAAACAGGGCTCAATCCCAGGACCCCAAGACCAAGACCCAAGCTGAAACCAAGAGTCAGCTGCCCAAATGACTAAGCCAAACCAGGTGCCCCAAGAAAAGATATTTTTTTAAAGTCTCCATTAACAGTGTTTTCTTTGGGGTACCTGTGTGGCTCAGTCAGTTAAGCCTCTGACTCACGATTTTGGCTCAGGTCATGATCTCACGGATAACAGGATCTACAGCCCCATGTGGGGGCTCTGCACTCAGCTGGAAGTCTGCTTGAGACTCTCTCCCTCTGCCCCTCTCCCTGCATGCACCTGCACTCTTTCTCTCTCTCAAATAAATAAATCTTTAAAAATAAAAAAAGAGCACTTCCTTTAATTGATTCTGCTAATTCTAAGCCCTTATGAAAAGAGTACAAGTAATGACCTTCAAAAATAAGTCCATTTGGTAAATTAGATTTCTATTACAATTTTCTAACTGTAGGCTTAATCAAACAATAAAAAATTAATATTAGAACTGTTTTACATTTAAGACAGGAAGATTAAGTAATAAAGATGACATTTTAATCACCCTAAAGATGCAGACTATCCCATAAAATGTTGCTGAGAAAAATGGATTTGAAATTATTTAATTATCAAAAATCTGTCTTAGGGGCGCTTGGGTGGCTCAGTGGGTTAAAGCCTCTGCCTTCGGCTCAGGTCATGATCCCAGGGTCCTGGGATCGAGCCCCGCATCGGGCTCTCTGCTCTGCAGGGAGCCTGCTTCCTCCTCCCTCTCTCTCTGCCTGCCTCCCTGCCTACTTGTGATCTCTGTCAAATAAAATAAACAAAATCTTAAAAAAAAAAATCTGTCTTATTAAGAAATAAATTCCAGAGGCGCCTGGCTGGCACAATAAGAGGAGCATGTGACTCTTGATCTCAGAGTTGTGAATTCAAGCACCACATTGAATGTAAGAGATTACTTAAAAACAAAATCTTGGGCGCCTGGGTGGCTCAGTGGGTTAAGCCTCTGCCTTCGGCTCAGGTCATGATCTCAGAGTTCTGGGATCAAGTCCCGCATCGGGCTCTCTGCTCGGCAGGGAGCCTGCTTCTCTCTCTCTTTCTCTCTCTCTCTCTCTCTCTGTGCCTACTTGTCATCTCTCTCTGTTAAATAAACAAAATTAAAAAAAAAAATCTTAAATAAATAAATAAATTCCAATGGGGGGAAAACCCAAAGAGAAAAAATTAAATTCTAAAAGTATGAGAATAAATGTTTTTACAATCTGGGGCTGTAAAAGGGCTTCCAACATAAGAAAAACAAATAAAACCCAGGAAAATAAAAGAAGAAACAAACAGAGGGTTTTAGAAGGGAGGGGCGGTGGGGGGGATGGGTGAGTCTGGTGATGGGTATCAAGGAGGGCACAGATTGCAGTGAATACTGGAGTTATGTTATATGCAAACAATGAATCATGGAATACTATATCAAAAACTAATGATATACTGTATGGTGATTAACATAACACAATATTAAAAAAGGAAAAGAATGGCAGAATTAACTGCACAAAAATTTAATATGGGCCCTAAAACACAACATAAACAAATCTTAAAAGTCAAGAGAAAATATATGCAATATTTATCAAACTATGAATCTCTGCAATAACCACAGTAACTCCAAGAAAGAAGTAACAAAAAGACAAAATAAACAAAATAAAAATAGCAGGATATATAATGAAATGATGAAAAAACATGGGAAATACTTGACTTTTACTGAAAAAAAGGACAATAAAATGGGATAGTCCTCTTACTCAGATTAGTAGATGAAAAGACTGATAATATCCAATGTGAGTAAAGGTGTAAGGAAATAGGCATTTTCATACACTACCAGTGGAAGTGCAGTCTTTTCTGAAAAGCAATTTAGCAGTAGCTAACAAAATTCTAAAATGTATATATTCTTAAATCCAGCAATTCATTTTGAGGATTTTATCATAAAGAAATGTACACAAAGAGTATTTGTTACATCATCATTTATAACAATAAAACAAATGTAATATATTTTTATGGGGAAATTTATGGTATACAGGCATACTATATAATACTATAAAGTTATTAAAAATAATGAAATCCAGACCTATTTCAAGACATATCAAGTAAAAAAAAAGATACAAGGTAGAAACAATACAGATAACATAATTCTATTTTTATTTTTAAAAGCAATTCTGTAAATGTACACCCATAGAAATGTACATAAGAAAAAGGTCTGGAAAGACATACAGAACAACAGTTTCCCTAAATATCAGGGTAATAACATACATAAGGAGGGAAACATCAGGGAATACAGATAAAAGGTAATTCTTACTTATTACTCTACATAATTCGGTGTTTTTAAATATTATTAATTATATCATTTTAAAAAAAATTTCCAGGAAAAATGTATAATAATCCAACATATGTCTACCTTTGTATTTTGCTCCAAATCTTTACTGTTCAGAAGTGCATGATTAATCCGAAAAACTATCCAGTCAAACAGGGCACTATATAAAGATTTAGCCATGGAATTTCTCACTGTCACAGCCTGAAAAAGAAAAAAGAAAAGGGTTGGAGAACAAATGAAAATGGCACTAACCAAAGATACTATAACAAAGTGTATTTGCTTTCAACCAATAAAGAGAACTTACTATCCTGAATTAGAAATTTTATTTTCTCTCAATTTAAATAGCCTATAACTGAAGTTTTCCATACACCCATAATCACTAATCTAGTCTCAACTCTAATCTAGACTAAAAGGTAAGGAAAACAAAATGTAGGTCACTCAGTTCAAAACAGTATCTGAAAATTAGGGTATACATTTTATCTAGTAAAGAAGGTGTAATAGGAGATTTACAAACAAATCAAACTTGCAAGCAAAAGCGGGAAAGACTATTCCAGGCAGAGGAATAAACCTGTTGGCAAACAGGAATCAGTTATCTGTGGAATCCTAGCTCGACTCTTAAAAAATAATCATAATACTACCACAGTTACATTCTGGTTGTCTCAAGCTTGTCATCCACCATAACCTCAAGGATTTCTCCATCCCCAGATAGAGTAATAATTCTTTCATTATGGAGTAATAAAATTTCTTTTTTCACCTCACTTCAAGCATTTCCCAGTTTATGGAAACTCTCTGTACTATCTGCTTAAAATTTCTATAACTCTGAAATTGTTCTAAAAAATAAAATCTATTAGTTAAAAAAAAAAAATCAACATTTAGAAAGTACTACAACCGAAAAAAGGAGGGGGACATATTTTAGAGAATTGAGCCCTACCACTTAGAGAATACAAGTCCTAATGACTTACGTATTTATTTCAAGGGATTTATTTTGAAGCTTTACATTCAGGTACATATTTACGTATCTGTCCTAAAGTTTAGAGGAAATAGAGAATAATGATTAAAAGCTAGGCTGTCTTCCAATCCTAGTTCTTCTACTTATTCTAAGTATTGTAACCTTGGCCCAAGATACTTAAACTCTTAAGCTACAGCTTATACAATTGTAAAATGTAGATAATACTAGAATCTACCACACGAATGATGAATTTCTGAATTCCAGTGAATAAAAACACAAAAGCTCCAAGTTTCTAACCCAAGAAATAACTACCTAAACTATTACCTACACAGGAAAGAGAAGATGCTATCAAATTCTCTATCTTCAGCACCAGAAACTTGAATTGGAAAATGTTCACAACTTCTGAGAGAAAAAGGAATGCAACCCTAGAATTCTATACTTAGGTAAGTAATCAACAAAGTATCTTTAAAACTCAAAATATCAATCATAAAATACACAGAGAGACCAACTATTCTGTTTTTCTCCAGAGGGAAGAATGAATACAAACTGGTCTAGTTCAGCAAAAATAAAAGATTTTAAAACTAAAACACAAGCATAAGACAAAGAAAACATAGAAAAAGAAATCATAGTAGCATAAAAAATACAAATGGGCTGAATTTTTTAGTCAAAAGACAGATCTTCACATTAAATTAAAAACTATGAGCCACCTATCTAGTTTACATTAACACTATTTTCATAAAGTACCAATCAGACAGAATCCAGATGTACCAAAATATACCAATATAATACTTATTTACTTCATTAACTCCCAATATTATATTTTGGCCTCTTTTCTCTGAAACGTGGTCCTATCACAGCTTAATTTCAGTAAGCCCAAATACCAATTAAAAATTTTCCCACCCAAACAAGAGTGTTTCCTATCTCAATGAATGGTATCAATACTCTTAGAGTTGTGTGAGTCAGAAAATTAGGATTTATCCTTAGTATTTCCTTCTTTCTTCTTGCTTCCCAGTAAGCAAACAATTGCCAGATTCTGTTGATTTTACCATCTAAATGTCTCTCTCTCTTTTTAAAAAAATATTTATTTATTTGACAGAGAGAGATCACGTAGGCAGAGAGGCAGGCGGGGGGGAAGGGGGGATAAGCAGGCTCCCTGCTGAGCAGAGAGCCCGATGCAGGGCTTGATCCCAGGACCCTAAGATCATGACCTGAGCTGAAGGCAGAGGCTTAACCCACTGAGCCACCAGGCACCCCTAAATGTCTCTCTTTTTAAATACACCCATTTCTCCCTATCAATTTGTCACTATTCTAGACAAAGCAGCCAACCTCTCTCTATTCAGGAGTACTACCACGGCCTCTAAACTCATCTTTCCACATTCACTCTTGTCCTCTATGTTAGAAGCCTAAGAATGGTCACCAAGATTCCCATTCCCTGGTATATATATTCTGTATAACCCCCCCCCCCCCATTAAGTGTGGGCAGGACTATAAATATGATGAATTTCACTCCAGTAAACTATCTTATCTTACATGACAAAGGGATTTAAAAGATGTAATTATGGCCCAAAATCAGCTGATTTTTTTTTTTAATTCACCAGAGGAAAATTATCCTGGGCTGACTTAATCAGAGAAATCTCTTAAAAGAGACTGAGCCTTTCCATCAGAGAGTCCCTTGCTGTCCTTTGAAGAAGTAAACTGCCATGTTGTGTACTAGACCACAAGCAGACTCTGCTTAGCAGGGCCTTGACAGTCAACAAGAAATTATGGCTCTCAATCCTAACGCTGCAAGGAACTAAATCCTGTCAACAACCTGTGAACAAGGAAGAGGATGCTTAGTATCAGATGAGATCACAGCCTCTTCAGACATCTTTTTTTTTTTTTTTTAAGATTATTTATTTATTTATCTGACAAACAGAGATCACAAGTAGGCAGAGAGGCAGGCAGAGAGAAAGAGAGGAGGAAGCAGGCTCTTCAGCCTGGTGAAACCCTGAGCAGAGGACCCAATAAATCTTTGCCCAGACTGATCCATGGAAAGTGTCAGAAAATATTAAGTCACTACGTTTGTTACACAATTATAGAAAACCAATGCACTCTCCTCTGATCCCTTAAAAATAAAAATATAAGGGCACCTGGGTGGCTCAGTGGGTTAAGCCTCTGCCTTCAGCTCAGGTCATGATCTCAGGGTCCTGCGATCGAGTCCTGCGTCGGGCTCTCTGCTCATCGAAGAGCCTGCTTCCCCTTCCCTCTCTCTCTGCCTGCCTCTATGACTACTTGTGATTTCTTCCTCTGTGTGTCAAGTAAATAAATAAAATCTTTTTAAAAATAAATAAATAAACAATAAAATAAAAATATAAGACACCTTTCTGCTTAAAACTTTTTAAGACTCTTCCACTGCTCTTCAGAAAATATTAAAATCCTTAAGGACTACTCCTTATTTTACCTCTAATGCCTAGAACATTTCTGAACACAAAGAAGATTTTCAAATGTTTACTACACAAAATAGATACACCAAACAGATGTAAACAAAAATAAATGAGGATCTATAAAAATCATCACAGCAAATTGAATTTAAAGTTAAAAATGTAAATAAACATAAGGAATTTTTTCTAAAGATTTTATTTATTTATTTGACAGAGAGAGATCAAAAGTAGGCAGAGCAGCAGGCAGAGAGAGAGGGGGAAACAGGCTCCCTGTGAGCAGAGAGCCTGATGACCCTGAGATCATGACCTAAGCCAAAGGCAGAGGCTTAACCCACTCAGCCACCTACACGCCCTAGGAATTTTTTTTTTTTTAAGAGAGAGCAGAAGAGGGAAGGGGCAAAGGGAGAGAATCTCAAGCAGGCTCCACATTGCCCAGCGCAGAGCCTGACACGGGCCTTGATTTCACAATTCTGAGTTCATAACCTGAGCCAAAACCAAGAGTCAGATACTTAACCGACTGTGCCACCCAGGCACCCCAGGTATTTTATATTTTATAATATTTTAATATTTTCAATATTTTATATTGAAAAAAGTTACGAGGGCGCCTGGATGGCTCCGTGGGTTAAAGCCTCTGCCTTTGGCCCGGGTCATGGTCCCAGGGTCTGGGATGGAGCCTCGCCTTGGGCTCTCTGCTCAGCAGGGAACCTGCTTCCCCACCTCTTTCTGCCTGCCTCTCTGCCTACTTGTGATCTCTGTCTGTCAAATAAATAAACAAAGTCTTAAAAAAAAAAAGTTACGAAAGAAAATATAAAAGTACTGAAACTTTATGTAAAAGAAGGGCAAAACTTTTTAAAAGGTTTGGCTTTTTCTGTTGTTTAGAAAGGAGCGCTCAAATTTGGAGATTATGTCATAAGACTCACGACATAATGAAGAAATATAGACTTGATGGCAGTAATAACCCAAAAAATAGGATAAATGGATCAGTGTCAGCCTAAAAAGCATTCTCTACATTTCTACACTATTTCCCAACCCCTGTTTCTTCTAATCTCACATTCCTGTCCTATTTTTGTAATAACTGTCATAGTTTGATTTCTCATCACTGTCATTAAATTACACTTCAGAACAGTAGGCTTTTCAATAATTTTCCCATTCATATACAGCTGAGTAGTATATAATAATAATAATAATAATGGCAATGACAGCAATAAATCTCATCTGGAAGCCTTGGTATACAGATGATACTTAAAGAAATGGGACTATGTGAGATAATCTAGCAATCTAGCTAAGGAATACAGAGAAGAAAAGACAAGGAATATGTACCAGAGAACTACATTTTTTAGAGGTCAGGTGAAAAAGAAAGGGCAAACAGAAAGAATTACAAATGAGTATCTAACAATGAGAAAGCAAACCAGAAGAGTATGACATTCTGGAATGTAAGAAATTGCCTAAAGAAGAAATAATCAACTCGATCAAACACTGCTCATTTGTAAATCCATCCACTACCTGTTTGTTCACCCCATATTAATAATATAAAACAATAATGAACAGATTAAGATCTCAGAAGAAAAATGCATGCCTATTGCTTAAAATCATATTCAACTTTAAGTTTTCAAGTTGATGGAAAATTCATAACTGAATTTCAAGGGCACAGAAAATATTTCAATCAACACTGTATTGTTATTATTTTCATTCTGTTAAAGGGCATAAATTCAAATTTCTAAAACTGTTCAGAGTACTCTGATCTCAAAAAAATCTATTCATACCTCTGCCAGCTTATATGGCAAGATAAGCTTTTCTCCCACTGTCACAGTCTTCCTTGTAACTAACGCTTCAAATAGCATCTCTTCTTTAACCTAAACAACAGAAAAAAAAAAATTCAGTGTATAAGATTTATGACAATGAGCTGAATTATTTATTGACAATCCAAATAAAGAAAAAATCTCTAATGAGATTAGTAAATAGACAATAGAAAAAACAAAGACAATACATTTAATCATTTAAATACCAGTCAAAGTGAAAGTCAAACATTCCACTCACCCTATTTCCCACTGCCCCCCCCCAAAAAAGAGAGGGTACGTAAGACAGATGGGTCTTTTTAAAGTTTTCTTTCTGATCATAATGGAGAAGTATGTGTCTTTGTGTGAAATATGGAAATATAGAATAGTGCAAAAAAGCATTTTAAGATGATCAACCATAATCCCACAACTAGCAAAGATTAAAAAGTGATAATACTTCTTTAATTCTAGGAACATTACCATAAGTATTTATTTATGTTTCAGATGTTTTATATTTATTTACACATGTTAATTTTAAAATAAAGATGATGCTTCCTTTGTTCTCATTCCCTCTAGAGGTAAATACCATGATGAATTTGTAAGTTATCATCTCAGTTTGGGTTTTTATACATATCTAATATACATATATTAGATATATTTGTAAATAATACATTATACTGTATTATATATATACACATATACATATATATACACTGCACTATAATGTATACATTATACTGCCAAGTGTATTTAACTCTTATCTGTATGGAATCATATTGCCCATATGTTTTTGAGATTTAACTACATTGATAATTTAGATCAAGCTTATTTATTTTAATACTATATAACTTCCCAGTATATAAATTACGGCAGTGTGTAATCTATTCTTCTATGTATAGACATTTACACTATTTACCATTGTGCACTATTAGGAAATAAACTGAATATTCTTGCATAGGAGTTCAAGAATTTCTCTGAAGTACAAATCTAAAAGTAGAATTACTAGGTTATAGCATATACACTGTCATCTTTAAAGGATATTGCCAAACTACTAAACATAGTTCTCACCAATCTGCTCTCTGATCAGCCCTGAGCATTCCTATTTCTTCAAACCTTGAACATACTTGTTATTATCACACTACTGACTTTTGCAATGAGGGTCATGAAATGGTAAAATAAGGGCATTTTATAAAAGCACCCAAACAAATAAAGATATAACACTAATAAAATTTTAAGTAGATAATATGATATGAAGTATATCAAGCAAAAAATATTCAATTATAAAGGAGAAAGTGAGTTACAAAACAACAGTGAAGCATTACCCTGTCACCAGGAATTCATGACAGATCAATAATTTTTTAAAATACAATGATACCAAAATATCCTTCTCATTCACTACTACATGAGTAGCATCCAGTACTCAATCTTCAAATTCAAAACAAGTTAGAAAAAATTTGAGGAACATTACCTTTACAAACTGCAGTAAAACTAAAAATAAATAGCCAAAGTTTAAATATAAGACCTCAAGCTTTCGCATATATTTAAAATATTTTGGGGCGCCTGGGTGGCTCAGTGGGGTAAAGCCTCTCCCTTTGGCTCAGGTCATGATTCAGGGTCCTGGGATCGAGCCCTGCATCAGGCTCCCTGCTCAGCAGGGAGCCTGCTTCCCTTCCTCTCTCTCGGCCTGCCTCTAAGCCTACTTGTGATCTCTCTCTGCCAAATAAATAAAATCTTAAAAATAAATAAATAAACAAATAAATAAATAAAATATTTTGAAAAACAAAATTAAATAATACCAGATTACACAAATATGACAAAACCAAGAAAACTAAGAAAAAACTTGTGTGATTAAAAAAAAACAGTTATATTGTTGAGCTCAAGCAATTATTAAAAGTGAGTATTTAAAAATAAATGATCTATGCAGTAGACTCAAGACATTTTTTTAAAGGATTAAACAAATACAGGCTGGCAACAACATGGAGCAAAAGTCACTTCTATACACTTGTATAAACTGGTATAACCACTAGAGAGAGTAATCTGTCAATATCAGTAAACTATTTATGTCTGTGTGTATACCAACCCAAAACTATACTCCTTGGACTATACTCTAGAATAATTTACACACATGTCCACGAAGAGACATATACAACAATGCCTATCACAGTACTACCAATAAATGAGAAATTACAAATAACCTCAATCCCCTCTAAGAAAAATAAATTGTTTTACTCACATAATGAAATTTTAGAAACTAAAAAGAATCATGTAGAATATTTAAATCAGTATTGAAAAATCTCAAAAACACAGTACAGAATGAAAAAGTCAAGATTAGAATGATACAGTAAAACATTTATGAAACAAGTATGAAAATATATAGAAAGCTTTATATTCTTATATAAACATCTACCTATTTTGAAAATAGAAAAATAGAATGGGAATGATAAACACCAAACTCAACAATGTTTACTTCTAGGGTAGCAGAGTACAAAGTGAGCTACAATTACCTGCAATATTTTATTACATGAGTGGAGTTGTGAGTACACAGGTGTTTATTATATTGTTTTCTGTAAATAGTGTATACTGAGACTAATTCATAATTTAACAGGAAAATGAAGAAGGAAATACGTTAAAACAAAAATTAAGACATTAATTAAGTAAAATGGTAGAACTAATAAATCTAAAAGCCAATTACTTGAATATAAAAAATAAAAGACAATTCTCACTAAATCACAAAAATTAAGAAACACAAACATTAAGAAATACAAAGTCAACACCATAGAGAAAAAGGTTTTAAACATTAACATAGCATTTACAAAGAATGCCAAAAAATAAATTGTAAACATTTAATCAACATATTAATTTCCTAGATAAACACAAATCATCAAAATGAACACAAGCCAGACTTGAATCCTTTATTTTTTTTTTTTTTTTTAAGATTCTATTTATTTATTTGACAGAGAGAGATAATGAGAGAGAAACACAAGCAGCGGGGAGCTGGAAAGGGAGAAGCAGGCAGGGAGCCCGACACGGAGCTCAATCCCAGGATTCTGGGATCATGACCTGAGCCATGGGCAGACATCTAATGACTCAGCCACCCAGGCGCCCCTAGACTTGAAAATCCAAAAAAATTAGTTAATACAAAACAAACTTCTGGAAAGATATCAAATATAGTTGATCATAGGGTTAATCTCTCTCAAATCTTTAAGGAACATACTATTCTTTGCTAATGATTCTTCTCTAAATGGCAGAAAAAAATTTGAAAGGATAAAAAACTACCCAACTCCTTTTAAAGAGTTGGCTTAATGGTGGCACTAAAACCTAATAATGATCATACATAGATCTACATACAAAACATACTAATCTTGCTTATCTTCGATAAATATCCTGAAGAAAATATTACTGAATTCATGATATTTAATCAACTACCTCAATAATTTCCCAATGTCCTCAGTTGTACATATATGACTTTTAAAATAAAAAAAATAAGGGCGCCTGGGTGGCTCAGTGGGTTGGGCCTCTGCCTTCGGCTCAGGTCACGGTCCCAGGGTCCTGGGATCGAGCCCCACGTCAGGCTCTCTGCTCGGCAGGAAGCCTGCTTCCCTCTCTCTGCCTGCCTCTCTGCCTACTTGTGATCTCTGTCTGTCAAATAAATAAATAAATAAACAAATCTATAAATAAATAAATAAGGTAAAAAAATAAACTTTATTAACACAAAATAATTAGGAATGAGTTCAATATCTAAGTCTACAATGTTTCTCATACTCATTTAATTGAAAAAATGATATATGTGTTAAAAACCCATTCTTCATATTGTTTCAACAGATGTTAAAATATATTCAAAATATATAAATCTGTTAAAAACTGAATGATGGTTCAGTTTTTGATAATACTGGTTCTAATAGTTCTAATATACTCCAAAACATGCAACAAGAATATGCTCCACAATTACCCACAATTAATGTACTGGAGCTTGTTCATCTTTCAATAGTTTCACAAGTATATATCTCAAATAGAATTCAGTAAACAGAATACTCAAAAATATTCATTGCTGCCTGAGGTAACTACAAAATTATAAAAATAATTGGAAAAATAAAATAATTTCAGAAATATTTGTTCTTAAAAACTAAATCTATATTTATCATTGAACTGAATCACTTTGAGAAGGAAAGGAATTAAATCTTAACTAAAGAGTTTACATTTTAGTTAAACCAGTTGTTGCTCATATCTTTGAATTCCATCTCAACAAAAGCCTTAAGTTTGCAATTATTATTACCAATTTTAATCAATAACAGGATATCATTTTTTAAAATTTTTTATTTAAATTCAATTAACATACAATGTATTATTAGTTTCAAAGGTAGAGGTCAGTGATTAATGAGTCTTCTATAATACCCAGTGTTCATTATGTCACATGTCCTCCTAAATGTCCATTACCCAGCTACCCTATTCCCCCACCACCCCTCTAGAAACCCTGAGTTTGTTTAGGAAATCATTTTAAAAAATAATTTCTGAGAACTAAATACAAGCAGGATACTATAGCATAGGTCCTATCAGTTACTTGTCTAGCTCCTCAACTTTGAAGATAACTTCTTCCCACGTATTATCAAACCTCCATTCCTACTAGTGCAGACTAAACATAACAAGAAGGAACTTAAGGGGTGCCTGGCTAGCTCAATCAGTTAAGCATCCGGCTCTTGATTTCAGCTCAGGTCATGAGCTGGGATCAAGCCCCACAATGGGCTTCTTGCTCAGCAGGGAATTTGCTTAGGATTCTCTCTCCCTCTGCCCCACCCCCTCACTCATGTGTTCTCTCTCTTTCACATAAACAAAATGGTTAGTTTAAGATTTTATTTTATTTATTAGACACCCAAAGAGGGATCACAAGTAAGTAGGCAGAAAGGCAGGCATAGAGAGAGGGGGAAGCAGGCTCCAGAGAGCCAATGCGGGGCTCGATCCCAGGAACCTGAGATCAAGACCTAAGCCGAAGGCAGAGGCCCAACCCACTGAACCACCCAGGGGCCCCAGTTTTGTGTGTGTGTATGGTTTTTGTTTGTTTGTTTGTTTGTTTTTTAAAGAAGGAAGTTAAGAAGCTTGGGTTCAAAAGTAAGATTTGGTATCAAATCATATTGTTGATATAGTCAAACTTTGACACTGGTAAGCCTATTTCTCAGAATAGGATTTCTCCTTTTTCATCAATACTTGGCTCCTTTTAAAATTACCTGAATTGCTCTTACCAGCTCTAACCAAAGAAGGAATACTGCACCAAGACCAGAAGCCTTGGTACCTGCTGAATGCCTGAACTTGTAAGTAAAACCACTAGCTACAATGCACTATTATTACCACAATACCAAGTGCTTCTGTTGACTAAAATATCACCTAAAATGTCTGACTGAAATACCAACTGTTCCCTGATCCTCATGACCTTCAAAATTACCACCTTCACATACCACATTCCATCCACATCCTGGTAGAACTTCTTTCCAGCAAATGAGTCTAGTTTCAGTTTAACGTATCCCCTTCTCCTGCCCTGTCTGCCAGACTAACTCATTTCACTGAAGTTAATAAGCAACACCCAGGCATGTGCAAAATAAAAAGCACTGTAAGGTTAGATAAATAGAAAAGAGGCATCTATTGCTCTCAAAGAGCACTGTCGCCTTATAAAGGATACAAACTAGTAAACAATTAACTTTGTGCTACAAAATCAAAATTAAATTATGCTAAGTAGACATAAATGTTCTACCCTGATGGGAGTCAGTTTAGATCATCTAATAAGGTTAAACTCTATTAAAGTGGCAAATGAATCAAGATTTGAAAGATTTGATCTTCCAATCAAGATTTGGAAAAAAAAGCAGGCTACTCATAACTGCAAAAAAAATGGAAACAACCAAGATGTCTTTCAATAGGCGAATAAACAAACAAACTATGGTACAGCCACACAATGTCATACTACCCAGCAATAAAGAGAAATGAGCTATCAAGCCACAAAAAGATATGACTGAACCATATACATAATGCATCTAACATACAAAATATGTTTTAATCAACTATTTATGTTATCAGTAAGGCGGCTGGTCAACAGTAGCCTATTAAGTTTTGGGGGAGTCAAAAGTTACACCCAGATTTTTGACTGCCCAGAGAGGCTGGTACTCCTAGCCCCTGCACTGTTCAAGGGTCAACTGAATACTAAAATTGAATAATTAAGTAAATGAACAGAAAAAAGGAGGTAAAGAAAGATAAGGAAAACGATAGCTTCCTCACTGTTAAGGGAGTTTATAGATAAGAAGAGAAGGCTAGAATGATACATGTGATAATGTATTAGTTAGGAACATCAGTAGGACCTCATGTTTATCTTCATATAGCTATAGATGCATATATAAAAACATTTGTAGGGGCGCCTGGGTGGCTCAGTGGGTTAAAGCCTCTGCCTTCGGCTCAGGTCATGATCCCAGGGTCCTGGGATCGAGCCCCGCATCGGGCTCTCTGCTCAGCAGGGAGCCTGCTTCCTCCTCTCTCTCTGCTTGCCTCTCTGCCTACCTGTGATCTCTGTCTGTCAAATAAATAAATAAAATCTTTAAAAAAAAAAAAAAAAAAACATTTGTAGTATGTGAATATACATAGGTTAGTAAACACACATATATTTTCTTGCTCTGTGAGAGGAGAAGGCCTATAAAAAATGATGCCCCTTTCGAGATGAATCTGACAAGTGAGCTGGGAAAACACTGGAAATCATCACTCCCAGAAGAAAGAATAAGGTAATAAAAATCTTGATTATAGGAAGAAGCATGGGAGGAGATGAAGACCCCTGGCTCTTACTTAGACATGAAGGAAAAAATTAGTACCTTTTTCTCTCCACTCCTCCAGATACCCCATCTTCAGATAAATAATCTAACCAAAATCTTAGTATGAGAAGAAATCTCAAATACAGAAGGAGAAAAACTATTAATGTCTTAGACTATCATACAGTCTAGAGTGAAAAACTGATCCTATCCAGCAAATTGAGGGATTATGGATATCCAGGCCAAAGGGAGGCAGGCAAGAAAAACCAAGCCTTCCAAAGATTCTGGCACAATCGACAGCAAAAATTCCATCTTTTGGAGAAACACTATTAATAAAAAGCATTAGCCCATTTACACCTAGTCAAATAATTACACAAAATTTAAAGTGAGAAGTTACCCAGTATTTGAGAAATGACAAGTGAAAATATAAGCACTTACTTCTAATAATTCTGAGACAATGGGCAGAACTTCAGGATTACAGATATCTATGGAGTCATCCCGGTATGTCTTCTTTTTATAACAGATATTACCCAAATGTAGTATTGCTGAGAGAAGAGAGAAAATCCTGTGAAAATAAAACCAAAAATTATAGCTGGTTTATGTGCAGTTTCCAAACTTATTTCACTGTAAAATTCTAATCAAGCAAATTAACCAGTACAAACATATTTAATCTTCATAAAAATAAAAAATATGCTTTTCGTTTAAAAAAAAGTAAGAATAAAAAATATGCTTTTCATTTAAAAAAAGTAAAAATAAAAAATATGGGAATAATAACTATAATAACTAAATTTCATGTGTACTACGTCAGGCACTGTGCAAAGTGCTTTATAGAACCTTAACTTTCAGTACTGTACCTCTGGACATAGTTGTTTGAAGAGGATTTGCTATTGCCTGAATCTGTACAGTGTTTCAAAGTCCATACATTTCTAAATGCTTTCATCCTGCCTGGAATGCCCCTTCCCTACATTGTCTATTTCAGATCTACTGAATCAGGATCTTTAAAGGAAAGGCCTTGGAATCTGTATTTTCTTATAGCCTAGATCATTTTTTATGATTAGTTATATTTAAGAATTGATTTCCTACATCATACTACAGTGCCCTTGATAAATGCTTTGAAAGTAAACAGTATGGGGGGCAGCTGGGTGGCACAGTGGGTTAAAGCCTCTGCCTTCAGCTCAGGATTGATCCCAGGGTCCTGGGATCAAGCCCCGCATTGGGCTCTCTGCTCAGTGGGGAGCCTGCTTCCTCCTCTCTCTCTCTCTGCCTGCCTCTCTGCCTACTTGTGATCTGTCAAATAAATAAATAAAAATCTTTAAAAAAAAAAAAAAAAGAAAGAAAGAAAGAAAAGAAACAGTATGAGGCCCATGAGGTAAATTACTTAATTTTCAGGCCCCTCCCATAAAACATCTACAACTGGACCCTCCCTTCCACTCTTCCCTTCTGTCTTAGAGGAACACATGACCTTCTTCCTGTCAAACTAAACCCCTTCTTGTGCTTTGCATCCCATGAACTCCAGTTTACTCAGGAACTTTATTATGCCTATTTCTTATCTCTTACCTGATCTAGAAGAACTTTCTATCAAAATGATATCTTCATTTTCTCTTAAAGAACCCATCCTAGATTACACATCTTCCCCTTACCTTCACAAACAAGCTTATTAAACTGTTAACTTATACTCCTTTTCTTCATTTTATCATTCCCTATTTACTCTTATATCTGGACATCGGACCCCATTAAAATATCTCAGAGAAGTTACCACGGACCACCAGATAAGAAAAGTGTATTATAAAGAGAAATGAGCTATCAAGCCACAAAAAGACATGACTGAATCATATATATAATGCATCTAACATACAAAATATGTTTTAATCAACTATTTATGTTTTGGTTATCTGTCAACAGCAGCCTATTAAGTTTTAGGGGAGTCAAAAGTTACAACCAGATTTTTGACTAACCAGAGCGGTTGGTACTCCTAACTTACCTGACCTCTCCAAAGCATTTAATACAGCTAAACACTCCATCTAAAAGCCCTTCTGGGAAACACATACACAGACACACACACACATGCATCTTTGTGTCTTGTCCAACTATTTCCTTATGATAAACCTGTTCTACCTATAAAATTTTAATTATGTGTTTTCTGAAAATTAGGAAGTATTCTAAATAAAATAAAGACACTGCTTTAGGAACTAAACAGCCATACTTTCAAAGGTCCTGAATCAATATCTAATTGATCAATCTAATTTTTCAAATAATTTAAAATTTTAAGTGTTTGAATCATTAACATGACTCAAACAAAATTTTAAAGGAATAATTCATAAACGTACTCTGGGTAAATTAGAGAGGAAACACAGTATCAATTGAATCATTACAAAGACTAATGGAAACCAAAGGATATAAAAATGAAAATTCATGGGCCACTTATTAAACACCATATTTAGTAGGAGTTTATATGGTTGTTAATTATATCCTTCCGAATCTGTGGTTCAACAAATCAGTACGTTAATGTTTTTTCAAACACAAATATGTGATAGTCTCCAACAATAATAAATGTTAAATAAACAATCTAATATACTGTAATAACTCAATACAAAAAAGTGTTACAAATATGAATAAAAATCCCTATTCACAAAATGTGTAAAATCTTGCATTAAGAAATAAAAACAGTAACAAAAAATCCCTATACTATAAGGCAGGGTATAAAATAAAATACTAAAATACTTAAGGTAGACACAATGCACAGTTAAGAAAAATTTCATTAAATAGGTAGGACATGGGGCCCATGACTGGCTCAGTAGGAAGAGTGTAGGATTCTTGATTTCAGGGTCATGAGTTCAAACCCCACATTAGGTGTAGAAGTTACTTAAATAAATAAATAAGCTTTAAAAAATAAAAAGGGGGACACCTGGGTGGCTCAGTGGGTTAAGCCTCTGCCTTCACCTCAGGTCATGATCCCGGGGTCCTGGGATCGAGCCCCGCATGGGCTCTCTGCTCGGTGGGGAGCCTGCTTCCCCCTCTCTCTCTGCCTGCCTCTCTGCCTACTTGTGATCTCTGTCAAATAAATAAAAATTTTTTTTAATTAAAAAATAAATAAATAAATAAATAAATAAAATAAAAAGGGAGGACATGAATAGTAAGTACTCAAAGCAAACAGGTTTCCATTCACATACCAAATTTTAGGATGTCTGCAAAGTGTGTTAAGAAGAATTCTGGGTTAGATCTCAGTGCAGTTGAAAAGATTGCTGTGATTTATGAGCACAGTCAATCATGGTCAAAGGAGAGGGGAACAGTAGTATATATGTATATATGTTATGTTATCAAAAAAAACTGGCATTATTTCAATGAGTAAAAAAGAGATAAAGATGAGTCCTTCAAGGAATGGGGAAAATACCGGACATTCAGAATACAATATAATGTTTTAGAGGATCCTATCGGTCTAGCTAAAACGCAAAACTTGTGTTAGGGAATATCTGACGATAATATCTAAAAAATACACAAAGGTCAAATTACAGGCCAGGTTACCAAATATATTACATATATTTTCCAGTGGTTTCCAATATGGGATACACTGGTATCAGAAAGTATAAAGGACACACAACCCTTGGATGTATGAGAAATACATTTTATTTCCAACTTATTTTATCTAAAAAAATGAAATTATGTTTCACTATTATTTAATATATAGACAATCAGGTGTGTCACATGAGATATAGGAGGTATGCTGAAGAAAGAATATAAGAAATGTAGCATGGAGGAACTATAGAGTTACTCTCATTTACTCAGTAACTTTTATTTTTTTTTTTTTAAGATTTTATTTATTTATTTGACAGAGAGAGATCACAAGCAGGCAGAGAGAGAGGAGGAAGCAGGCTCCCTGCTGAGCAGAGAGCCCGATGTGGGCCTCGATCCCAGGACCCCGAGATCATGACCTGAGCCGAAGGCAGCGCCTTAACCCACTGAGCCACCCAGGCGCCCTCATTTACTCAGTAACTTTTAGTGAATTGAAGTTTATGTGACCAATTAAATGGCCCTGCATCTTTACATTTGGTATTTTTTTTAACTTTTCTTTTTTTCTTTTTAAAGATTTTATTTATTTGTCAGAGAGAGAGAGAGCATGCGCACACGCCCAAGCAGGGGAAAATGCAGGAAGAAGGAGAAGCAGGCTCCCCACAAGGAGCCTGATGTAGAACTCAATCCCAGGACCCTGGGATCATGACCTGAGCCTAAGGCAGTGCTTAACGTAACCAACCAAGCCATCCAGGCCTCCCTTAATTTATCTTTCAAAAAAAGTTTGGCAGGGGCGCCTGGGTGGCTCAGTGGGTTAAGCCTCTGCCTTCAGCTCAGGTCATGGTCTCAGGGTCCTGGGATAGATCCCCACATCGGGCTCTCTGCTCACCAGGGAGCCTGCTTCCCCTCCCCCTACCCCCGCCCCCACCTGCTGCTCTGCCTACTTGTGATCTCTGTCAAATAAATTAAAAAAAAAAAAAAAAAAAAGTTTGGCAAATAATCTGATAATTCCAGATTCATAGTAATCACAAACAAGAAAATAGCACAGCTGTTATTCTACTTTTAGTATGGCATTAAAAGTTGACAATATAATCAGATCTGAAATAACTAATTCCCTTCCCCCAAAAATAGTTCTGTTAATATTTTTTTTCTGGTGACAGTCAAGGTTATTTGTGTCTTTAATTTTACTAATTTTTTTATTATGTTATGTTATGTTAGTAACCATACAATACTTCATTAGTTTTTGATGTACTGTTCCATGATTGTTTGCATATAACACCCAGTGCTCACTGCAATATGTGTGCTCTTTCATACCAATCATCAGGCTTTAATTTTAAATAGCTTGTTTTATTTTAAATACAATTTGCTTCATTTTTACCTCAACCTTTTTACATTTCTATTTTGTTTATAGTGAAATATGTTTAGCATCCTAAGAGACTCCTCAGGAAACAAACTGAGGATTGCTGGAGGGGAGGAGGTGGGAGGGATGGGGTGGCTGGATGATGGACATTGGGGAGGTTATGTGCTATGGTGAATGCTGTAAATTGTGTAAGCCTGGTGATTCACAGACCTGTACCCCTGGGGCAAATAATACATTATATGTTAATAAAAAATAAGAATAAATTAATTTAAAAAATATATATGTTTAGCATAATAGTACAGACACTAATTTAGAGAGGGAAAATTATATTTTACTGATAGGTATGCATGCCTTAATAAGATTAGAGATCAATGATACAGAAAATAAGAAGCTATAAAAATAGTGTCATAAAGCAAGTTTCTAAGTAAAGTCTATGGACCGATTTCAGGAACACCATGAACTCCTGCAATTATATGCAAACATTTATGGACGCACAGTTTACAGGAAGAAGAGCTCCAACTTTCAAGAGATTCTCAAAGAATTTATAATTAAAAAAAGCAATTCAAAGCAAGTCTTTTAGAAAAATAAATTTTCAAATCAATGCTTAACAAGGAAGAAGGAGGTATTAGATTTGGAATATTTGTTAGAAAATTCTTTCAAAGGACCAAGGAAGAGGAACTTGTGAAACACACATTGTGATTTTGTTCTCTACCAAAGGTATAAGAATACAGTAAACAAACTCACTGTCTTCGTGTCTTGGGAAGAAATCCTACCATTTCCATGGCCAGTTGTAAGCGTTCAAAATCATGCCTCAAATCTTCCCCCTCCACCGAGAAGCAATCCTGCTTATTTAAGAAAAACAGGGAAGAAATCAATATTACCTTTTGAAAAGTCAGGTAAGCCACTCAGAAATATAGTAATTCTAGGTAAATATACCTGCGTATAAAAATTAGAGCTGGTGAAATATTTGGAGAATTCTTGTTACAGGTATGCAAACTAAACACATACCTACCAAAATACCAGTAAGTTACTTTTTTCTCCCTTTCACAATCACCAAGTCAAGGTTCACAAAGTAACTTAAGATAAAGAGCTAACAATATTATAAAATATTCTGATACCAACTTTGACTTCGAGTGGTGCTCAAGAGTTCTGAAGATCCAAAGCACTTAAGAGAGCCCAATTTCACAAACAAATGTTATTTATTCAACAAATATTTAAATGCCTACACTTATCATGCAAGGCACTAGATGCTGAGATACAAAAATAAATTTTAGAAGAGGCAGTAATGTAGTTGAGAAATGGAGTCTAGATATATATAATATAAACATGTTTATCTCAATATTAGATATAATAAAAATAGTTCCTAATGAAATTATATAAAGAACATGATTATCAGTCAAAGAAAGTATATGTGAAAATTAAAAATCTGCAAAAAAACACACATTAGTTGGTAAAGATAGCTGTGAACTACCAAATACAATATTTTTAGAGTAACCTTTGCATTTCAGCTCCCTAAAAAGTCAAACACATATATAATCTTTATCTTTAAAATAACAAGTTTTTAAAGCCTTTTACTATATGTTCTCACAATCCCTTATAGGTACATTTTCAAAAACCTCCTCACATGTATAATTTTTTTAATGTCTAACTGTGGAATGTTGCATCAAGTACTCAATAAATGCATTAACTGTTATCTGTTTTATTCACTGCTGATCTCCAGCATCAAATCAGTGCCAAGAAGAAAGTAATATATAATCACTGAATTACTGAATAAGTACTGAATTAAATCAAACATTCCTTTTTGAGAAAGTATTCATTTTTTTAAAAACTATCAAGTATCTAGCATGTAAACCTGCTTTTGACCCTGTAAGAATGAGTTAATGGGTAATGCAGATATATAGCATAAAATTAGATATTAAACCCAAGAAGATAATAATGTGTATGTATATATAATTATATATTCATTCAGTAGAAAAGAAAACAGGCTTAGAGGTTAAATAATTCACCTAATTGACAGGGGTGGCAAAATGAAAATCTTTCCAGTTCTAAATCCTCTACCCTCTGTCAGGCAACACCAGTTGCTTGAGTTTATTTAATAGGATAACCTTAACAGGAATTAAATCAATATACAACAGGCAACAAGGAGTCCCTTGTTAAAAGCAATTTCCTCATCACAGTTCCCCTTGGAATCATCTGTACAATTTCATTATATATATATGATAATATAGGACAAATTACAGAACAGTACCTAACAATCCTCTCTTCTTATAATGCTAAGCCACACAAGTTCTCATCACTCAGAGGGGAAAAAAAGTTTAGTTTGCCCCCAAATATACTCTGAGGAGCTAAGAGAAAAAAACAAACCAAAAGATCCTCAGATTAACTGCTTGCTTTCATTAACTTGTGAGAAAAGGCAACAGAAATTATCCAAAGTTCAAACAATAACAGATTGAAAACACAGTGAATGAGAGGCTAATGAAAGATACAAAGGAAATAAAGGAATATGGCTACAAAATTCTTTAAGGAAAAGATGGATAATGATGATTTCGATGGTGGCAGCAGCTCTGGGAACATGTACTGTATACTTTACTAAATACTAAATACTCTATCAAGCCGTTTAGATGCATTGTCTAACGTAATTCTCACAAAAGTTAAAGACCATTTTTATCTCATCAAATAGATGGTGGAAACAAAAGAATTATGTGACCTACTCAGGTTCTCAAAAACTAGTAAGTGGATCAGCAAGTATTGAAGTCAGATCTGTCTGCTTCAGACCCCAAACTCTGAAGCATGACTGAGACTGTCTAAATAACAGCAGATCAGTTCACAATGCCATGACAAGTTCTCTACAGGCAATCAAGTCTTATATTTGCCATATGAGTTTTACCAGTTTCCTACCTACTTCCCAATGAGACTCAGTCACTCGATGTTAACAGGTGAAAGATGGAAGCTTCTCAAGAACAGCAAAACAGTGTAAATTTTTTCTACTAAAATGTATCAGAATCTATAAATTTAAATCTCTAAAGTTTTCCAAAGTGTTAAATCTGAAACCATAAATTACTTGATATATAATGAAAAGGTAATGCAATTAAACCTTGTATGAAGGAAAAAATTTAAGTCCATAATTTCTGATCCTTCTCAACTCTGAAACAGTCTAGTGTTGTAATTAATGGAGTATGTAATCATACACAGTGAAAATTAAAGTCATAGTTATTTAAAGCAAGAACCAGAACATGTTTCCAGAAGGAATAATTAATAAATTAGTTCATTAGTTAATTTACAGATAGAGATGAATGCATGTTTTATGCCTTTACATCTGACCTCACTACAAAGGGAAGAAAAAACATTTTTTGTGTCCTTTGATTATAAACTTGTCCTTATAAAATATAAAAAGAAAGCTAAATTAACCTGTTCATTTTATATTACATCATATATGCCCTTAAATCATTCAATTAAAACACAAAATAATCTTATTTATAGGAATTTAAATTCTTAATTTTTGGAAAATTATATAAAGACTAGAGCCTCTATTACCACTAAAAAACTTTCAAAATGTACATGCATTCATCATGTGAGGAGACTGTTACTGTTAACTGACACAAAAACAGGAAGGCTATACCTTTTTTTACTGAATTTATTTTTTTATTTGACACACAGAGAGAGATAGTGAGAGAGAGAGAGAACAATCAGGGAAGAGGGAGAAGCAGGCTCCCTGCTGAGCAAGGAGCCTCAAATGGGGCTCAGTCCCAGGATCATATCCTGAGCCAAAGGCAGTTGCTTAACTGACTGAGCCACCCAGGTGCCTCAAGGCTATACCTTTTTAAGATAAACATTACATACTACTCGTAACATGTGAGTAATAAAATCACTGAAAAAAAATACACCTCAAGAAAAAAACCTGTAGTTCATAAGAATCCATCAGGAATGCAATCAATTTACTGTCAAAATAAATATAGACTAAACATTAGCAACAAAAGAACAAATTTTTTAAGAAGTGAACTGACTGGTTTTTAATCCACAAACCATACACATACAAAGTCAGTTCAAAGAAATTAAACATTATTTTCTCTTCTTTCCTAGATTCATTATTTTCTCTTCTTTTCCTAGATTCTTCTTTCCTAGATTCAAAGAAAATCAGCTGATTTTCTTTCTAAGTCATGAGATAAGTACAAATGAGCAAGGTGAGTGAGGGTCCTTTAACAGGAACACAGAATATTTAGGTACTTGTACTGACCGGCTCAGAGTCATAGCAATAATCATCCCAGCTCTGTCTGAGGGGTTTCTTTGTTATCTGAAAGTAAGGCAGATTAGTTAGGTAGAAGTAATGGTTAACATTCTTCTCTAATCATCTCTTAGATGTAGTATAGCAGCACTGTGCTGCTACCCAAAGAGAGTTATTTTGTACAGCAGCATAAAACAAGAAACAACTAGGTAAACATTCAGATTCTGAGAGATCATATATTATTACAACCAATCCATATTTCCTGTTTTTCGTGACTCTGAGATTTGTATTAACTGCTCAGTCTCATATTCTTTTAATACTGACCACTTTATGGCAAGAATATGTATGGTATGGCCACTGAGAACAAAAAAATATATATCTGGAAGAAGAGTAATAAGCTCGGGACTATCAGCTCATTTATGAGCAATTATTAGTTTTTAAAAAGGAAATATTTAATCACCCAAATATCTCCAAAGCATTTAACAGGGAAAAGAAAAATCTCAGAAGCTAAATCAATGATTTTTTAAAATATACATAATGTTATACAGTAGAAATGCCTAGTATTTTATCAGGAAGTGATATTTTTAAATAATTTTGAAATTGATATATAAATACAAAGTTTTTTTAGTTCATATAAATATGTAGTTTTGAAATTAAGAAATACCAATTACATAGCATCCTCTATCTTGGGAAAACTCTTAAGATGCTACTTTCATAACCTTAAATACATACTACAGCCTTTGAACCATCATCAAAATGTCAATTTCCTTACAAAACCTTCATAAATATTTTTTAAGTTACCATAAAGGCATTTATCTCCATGAATATTACATCTTGCCTCAAATAACAAAAAAAAAAAACAAGAAAAGACAGTCTGTTATTTAAGTGATCTACTGTCATACCAATTCCATTAATATTGGTTCTAGAATTTTTATTAATGAGAAATAGTAAAATTGGAGAAACCACTATAATGAAAAACTGCAATTATCCCTTATTATGGAAATTTAGGAGTGAATTTTTAGTTTCACAGAAAGATATGATGAATTTCATTTGAACAGAATCATTTGCTAAATTATAAAAACAATCATACTCTAAGTTAGTATCACAGTATCATGCAAAGAGGTATATGTATTAGACTTCAAAACATATAAAAGAGGTTTCAAGTAATCCCATGCAAAGGGGATACATTAATTATTAGTAACACTGAACATGCTCTTGTCTTTAAAAGGTAAACCACTTTGGAAAGACCAATTCATTTTTCTAACAAGCAGGTACATATATAAACAGTTTATTTTTCTCTGAAAGAGTCTCACAAAAAGCAAAGGGTACACATATAACTAAACCCTTCCAACTCTTATGGTGAATAATAATTTTTTAAATTTGAGAAGCACATCACATAAATTTTTAGACTACCTGTATGAAGATGCTAGTTAATACCCATTACTGGGTTTGGAGAACAAAGTATTACAAAAAAAACTTTTCTCAAGAAGTAAAATTTAATAATGCCCTACATTTCAAAATACATTTCATGAACTCTCACCTGATTGAGATAATGATATTCTTCTGGTTGTTTAAGATGGAATGCTAATCTTTCTTCTTCACTTGCTCCTGCCAGGAGGTAATAAAATACATGATAGTTCCTGTTGGAAACAAAGAGTATGGCTTTATAGTGAACACAATCACCGGTTATCATTTAACAGAAAAAAGAACAAACATTAACTAGTAAAATGTTTCAATTTTGTTTCATTTTTCAATAAAAAAGTGGTAGTAAGTTCAATATTTTAGGTACTATAAAGTAAAATGATGTTTTGGATACTAAATTCAAAAGAGAGGGGTGAAGGCTGCTATATGGCAAAGTAAGACCTTTGAAAATTCTCTCCTCCATAAGACAAATTAGAAAACAGCAAACTTTTCAGAAACAACTTTTGTCAGAAGTCTGAAAATTAACCAAAAGCTTATAGCAATCCAAGGAATGTTTACATAAGAAAAACCGATCAATCTCAATTAAAGTGCAACCTTTGTTGCCTTTTAACTTGCTCCAATCCATCTTCTGTTCACCAAATCCAGGGTGGCCTTCAAAACCAATAGGTTACAATCATGATGAACACCAAAAGCCTGGCAGCCATCACAAGAGGGCAGAAGAGGGTTGGAGCTGGTTCAGAACATCATTCCTTGAGAAACATCACTTGAATTATCTGGTGGTTCCCTGGAAGACGCGATGTTTAAAACTGTCTTTAATGATCTGACTCAGAGTTAAGCCAGTGTGAAAACCTTTTCCCCAGGGGAAGGTATGGAAAATTATTGGCAATTTTTTAATATGTCAGCTACATGAACCATGGATAAATGTTGGGGAAAGAGTAGGCTAATCAAAAAATTTAAAGGGAAATGTGATCTCCACACAGGAATTTAAAAGCTCCCAATACATTCCTGGGAATCTAGAAGGTCATGTGGATGCATAAGGCTGTGCATGTGCTCAGGGCTTCACACCTTCTCAGCAAAGACCCAGAGAAGGTACTGAACTCTCATCTCTAGCTGATCTTGAAGTAACCATCTTTAAGGAAGCCCAGGCATTACTTAGTACACAAGATTTTTTTTTAAAAGATTGTATTTATTTATTTGACAAAGAGAGATCACAAGTAGGCAGAGAGGCTGGCGGGGGGGTGGGGGGAGCAGGTTCCCTGCTGAGCAGAAAGCCCGATGCGGGGCTCCGATCCCAGGACCCCAGGATCATGACCTGAGCCAAACGCAGAGGCTTTAACCCACTGAGCCACCCAGGCGCCCCGGTGCACAAGATTTTTAATCAAAGAACTAAAGCAAACCACATTTAAACAACTAAAGTATGAGAATGATGTCTCATCAAAGAGACTATCGATAAACATATAGAACTTATTTAAAAATAATTAAAGAGGAATTAGAGAGTTGAAATACATAATAATTAAAATGAAAAACTATCTAGAGGCACTCAGTGACAGATATGAGTGGGCAGAAGAAGGCATCAGGGAACCTGAAGCCAGCTCTTGAAACAAGTCTGAAGAGAAAGAAAAATGAGGGCACCTAGGTGGCTCAGTGGGTTAAGCCTCTGCCTTCAGCTCAGGTCATGGTCTCAGGGTCTTGGGATGGAGTCCCATGTTGGGCTCTCTGCTCAGCAGGAAACCTGCTTCCCCTCTCTCTCTGCCTGCCTCTCTGCTTACTTGTGGTTTCCCTGTCAAATAAATAAAATCTTTTTTTAAAGAAAGAGAGAGAAAGAGAGAAAGAAAAATGAATGAAGAAAGCGGAACAGGCCTCAGGTATCTGTGGCACAAAAGGAGTCCCTAAAAGAGAGGAAAGGAGCAAAAAGAATATCTGAAAAAATAATGACCCAAAACTCCCCAAATCTGATGAAAGAACAACCTGCACATTCAAGAAACTCAACAAACTCCAAGGGAGAAAAATTAAAGAGATCAACACTTAGAAGACATGCCTTATCAAGGATTCCTAATAAAAGATTATCAGCTGGAATGTGAGAAACAAGACAGAGGATCATAGGGGAAGGGAGGGAAAATGAAACAAGATGAAACCAGAAGGGAAACAAACCACAAGAGACTCTTAATCTCAGGGAAAAAAACTGAGGGTTGCTGCAGGGGAGGGTGTGGGAGGGATAGGGTGGCTGGGTAAGGGACGTTGGGGAGGGTATGTGCTATGGTGAGTGCTGTGAATTGTGTAAGACTGATGACTCATAGAGCTGTACCCCTGAAACAAACAATATATTATATGTTAATTTTTTTAAACTGCACTGTGATTTAAAAAAAAATTATACACCCACCAAAGTCATCCTTCAAAAATAAAGGAGAAATTAGGATAGTCCCAGACACCAAAGACACCAACAAAAAACAATAACGACTAACTGTACTGATGGGTCTACTGTTATAAAGATGTAATTTATATGATTTTAGTACTACAAAAGAAGAGGAAAGGAACAGAACTACATAGGAGCAAAGTTACTTGTGTATTACCAAAATTAAGTTATTAATCCAAACAAGACTGCTAAAATATTAACTGAGATTGCCAAGGCAACAATTAAGGAAATAACTCAAGAAATATTTAATTAAAGAAATGCCAATGGTACACCAGAAAACATCTATTTATACAAAACAAGGCAGTAATAGAATAGAGGGACTAAAACATCATTAAAAAATACATAAAACATATAGCAAGATAACATTCATAACTCCTATCTTAGCAATTAAATGAAGTATAAATGAGTCCCAAGGTAAGTAACTGGCAGAATGAATTAAGAAAATCCAACTACATGCTATCTACAGTAGACACACTATAGACTCAAAGATACAAATAGGTTGAAACTAAAAGGATGTAAAAAATACCATGCAGACATAACCAAAAGAAAACTAAAGTGTCTATACTAACAAAATAGACAAAATAGACAAACAAAATAGACAAAAATCGTTGCTAGATGCAAAGGACATTTTATAATGACAAAAGGGCCAATTCATCAGAAAGATAAAACAATTCTAAATGTAAATGCATATAAAAGCAGAGTCTCAAAATACATAAAACAAAAACTGAAAGAACTGAAGAAAGAAAAAAAACAATTCAACATAGCACTAAGATATTTCAACACTTACTTTCAATAATGAAAAGAACCGTAACAAGATAAAAGATCAATAAGGAAAAAGAGAACTTGAAAAATACTAAAAACCAACTACACCTAAAACACATCTACAGAATACTCCATCCAACAGCAGGATACATATTTTCTCAACTCTGGAAAATGGAACAATCTCCGGATTAAAAAATGTTAAACTCTATGACAAGTCTCAATGTAAGGCAACTGAAATCATACAAACTATATTCTCTGATGATCTTACAATGAAATCAGAAGTACAGAAATTTCCAAAATGCACAAATACATGGAAATTCAAAAACACACTCCTAAATAAAAATGGGTTCTAAGAAGAAATCACAAAGGAAATAAGAAAATAGATAAATAAAAACCAAACCACAACTTGCCAAAATATGGGAACCATTAAAGACTTAAAACAGGTCTTTAGAGCTGCAAACCCACAGTAAAACAGAAGGAACTCGTAGCTAACCATTCACCTTAAGAAACTAAAAATTTTTTTTAAATTTTAAAAAAGAGCAAACTAAACCCAAAGCAAACAAAAGTGATAAGCATGAGAAGAGAAATAAAATAGGGAACAGTAAGTAAATAAAGAAAAATCAACCAAAACTTGGTCCTTTTAAAAGATCAACAAAATTAACACATTCTTATCTAAACTGACAAAAAAGGTGGGGGAGATTGCTATGGTCTGAATTTGTAACCCTCAAAGTCCTATGTTGAAATCCTAACCTCAAAAGTAATGATATTAGGAGGTGGGGGCCTTTGGAGGTTGATTAGATCATGACAGTGGAGTCCTCATGAATGGGATTAGTGATTTTATAAAAGAGATTCCACAGAGTTCCCTAACCCATTCCACCATAAGAGGACCAAGCAAGAAGATATGAGTTATGAACCAGGAAGAGCTCTAATCAGAATGCAACCATACTGGCACCTTGATCTTGGACTTCCCAACCTCCAGAACTGTGAGAAATAAATTTCTGTTGTTTTTAAACTACCTAGACTGAGGTATTTTGTTATAGCAGCCCAAAGATAGGAAGGAGTAGACCTCAAATTCAGGAACAAAAGAGGGAACATTATTACCTGTCAGAAATAAAAATTGTTTTAAGGGAATACTATAAACAATTTTTTCCCCAACAAATTAGATGACCTAGATGAAAAAATTCCCAGAATGATAAAAAATGCCAAACCTGGCTAAAGAAGAAACAGAAAATCTACAGAGACGTATAATAACTAAAGTGTTTGGATTTGTAATCAAAATTTGCCACAAATAAAACCCCAGAACAAGATGGCTTCACTAGCAAATTCTAGCAAACATTTAAAAAGAATCCTTCCCAAACTTTTCCATCTCATTCTATGAACCAGTATTATCCTAATACCAAGACCAAACAAAGACATCAGGAGGGAAAAACAAAACAGAACACCTTGTAGCAATATCCCCTATGAATACAGACACAAAAAATCCTCAACAAAATACTAGCAACCCACATTTAGAAACACACCATTAAATATGACACATCCATTCAGAAACAGAATCCAGCAAAACAGACAATCAGTTTTTAAGTTCTGAATCTTCACCTGTGATTCAGAAACCATGCTATATCTCCACCACTCCATTGAAATGTGTTGGAAGAAGTTACTAATAACCTTTCCCACTACTCCATTAAAACGTGTTGGAAGAAGTTACTAACAACCTTCTAATAGCAGTATCTGTTAACTCTACAAAACTTTATGAAGTTACTTCCTTTCTAAAACTCTCTTACCTTCATTAAAAAAAGAAAAAAAAAAAAAAACCTCTAATTTAGATTTCCTCATATGCTAGCCACAAAAAAAAAAAAAAAAAAAAAAAAAAAAAGAACAGGAAAGTCTTGAGTTCTAGTCCTAACCTGGTCATATTCATTAGATAATGTTACCTATCAGTTACTGAATATAATTATGTATAATAAGGGTCATAACAAGCACTTTATAAATGTTATTTATTTCTCTAGACAACTCTAAGATAGTTTTCTATCTGTAAAATGGGAATAAATATCAAAGAAGCAGAAAAGTTAAATGAGATGCCAAAGCCATATTCAAGATTTGAATGTAGGTCTCTTTAACTTCAAACTCTGGCTCTTAATTTTTCTCATTGCAGCATGAAGGAAATCATTTATCTCTCTGACACTTGGGCGGTTTTTCCCCCGACATTAGGTTTCTTAATCTGTAGGAAGTTACTTATATAATCTCTGAAGTCCTGTATACCTCATTATAATATAATGAAAGTAAGTGCGTTTTAAAAATTTTCTCAAATTAGAAACAGAATAATAAGGCATGGGAAAAAGTCTGAAAACACAGTGCTCACGAAAAGCAGTCAGATAAAGACCTGAGTCATGTTTTCTGTTCGGACAGTTTGTCTAGAAAGGTTAACAGTTCCACATGCAGGCATGCCTCAGAGATCTTGTGGGTTCAGTTCCAGACTACTACAATAAAGCAAATCTCAAAGTAACATGAGGCAAACAATTTTCTCGGTTTCCCAGTGCAGGTAAGTTACGTCTACACCACACCTTAGTCTCTTATGTGTGCAATAGCATTATGTCTAAAAAACAACATACACATCTTAATTTAAAAAGCACAGTATTGCTAAAAACTACTAACCATCATCTGAGCTTTCAGCCAGTTATAATTGTGGACCACAGATCACGATAACAAATATAATAATAATATAAAAGTTTGAAATATTGCAAGAATTACCAAAATATGACAGACAGATATAAAGTGATCAAAGACTGCTGGAAAACGTGCCAAAGACTTGCTCAACACAAACCAATTTGTTAAAAAAACGCAGTATCTGTGCAGTGCAATAAAACACGGTATGTTTGTACTTATTAAAAAAACCTTCTAGCAGCCTCTGAAAAAGTACAATGTTCTGCTCATGATAGAAATAGCAATTATATGAAAAGCAATGCATGGTGTTAAGCTGAATTAAAGGTCATAATATACAAACATCCTAAAAGTTGATCTGATTAATAAAAATGTTAACTTGATCTAATTATACTAAGAAAAATATGTACCGTTCATTATGCTCTTGATAAACGAGTCTGGACTTCTCCAGTAGATATTTTTCAACATAGGCACTAGAAGAAAAATAAAATTGGTTGATATAAATAATAAAGCTTAAGGTAGGTAAATATTTTTCCGGAGAAGACGCAAAAGTATAAAGAATACCACCCAGATCATTTTAGTACACTTGCAATTACAATTGTGTTATAAATGCTGTTAGTGTTATCTATGTTAAATTTATAAACTTGTCTTTTGGGGGGGCTTTCAAAAATAAATTCAGAAGTTCAAAACATGGCACACAAGACCCATCCATGGCATAGGCTTTACTTTCTTTCCAGGCTCATGTGCCACTACACATTTTTTCAGATATTATACTTTGGCCAGGTGACTAAATAGGCTCAAAGACATACTTTCTTAACATATTTATGCTACGGCCACATTCTGGAATCTATTTATCATTTATTATTTACTGATTTATTCAATAACTTTTCATTAATTGGGCACTGTGCTAAGCACTGTTCAAATATGGAAATAAGTGATACACTATTCTCAAGGGGCTTACAGACTAGTAAAGGAAATATGTAAACAAGGGGCTATCATACTGAGTTGATATAGGATTTATTATAGAGCAATAATCAAAAATTATGGCTATATCAAGAGAGACAGGTAAGATTCAATCCAAGAAGGAAAACATTATATAAGGAACAATTCCCAGAAAGGTGAGTATACAGCACATAGTAAACATTCACAAAATCTATTTGGTGACTGACTGAGTAAATGAATTTGAAGTCTGAAAGACTGACCAGAAGAAGACCAGGAGAACTGCTTTATGGGAAGGCATAAAAGAAAGAGGGTATTTAACCTCAGGGAAGATAATTATTCAACATGGCTAAAGAATGAGATACACAAGTGCACTAGAAGAAGAAGGACCAATATACTATGTGACGGAAAAATGGATTTTATACTGAAAGTAATGAGGAACTAAAATATATTTCTGTTATGTCATTCTCTTTATCCAGCCTTTGCCTCTTCAAGTCTCCAAATACCTCTTACCCAAATTGAATCAATCAGTTAAACTCCAAAAAGGGGGATCTTATAGTCTGAAATTTAAAAGCTTTACACTACTGAAACCAAATAACACAGCACAAACCTCTGTGGAGTCAAAATCTGACTTTTGAGCTTCTATTCCCACCAGTTCCCTCCTCTTGCACGCTCAGTATTTTAGTCACTTGCAAATACACGTTATTCCCTCAAGCATGCCATTCACTCCTGGCTGCATTGTCCGTGCTCTTCCTTCCACTTCTAATTCTACAGGCTATACTCTCTATCCAACAGGCTCCATTCACAAAATGAACCTCAAATATGCCCTTTTTGCAAACTCATTACTACTACTATTACTATTACCAGTAATTAAAACTCATCGCTTCCTCCAAGTCACCACCATCACCTCTAGTCTAGACTACTCAAACAGGTTCTTATCTGTCTAAAATGGGAGACATAAACTAATATGTTAAATTCTTTTGAGTATAGTTGACACATGTCACATTAGTTTCAGGTGTTCAGGTATATAACACATTGATTCAATAAGTTTACAAATTATACTATGCTCACCATACCCTAGTAAAATATCATTGATACATGGTGCCTTTTAATCCCATGACTTACTTATTCCGTATTCCGTAACTGGAGCCTGTATACCGTAACTGGAGCCTGTATATCCACTCCCCTTCACTCATTTTGCCCATTCCACCACCTTCCTTCCCTCTGCAACCATCAATTTGTTCTATGTATTTATAGGTCTATTTTTGCTTTTTGTTTATTCATTTGTATTTTAGATTCTACATAGTACATTAAATTCTTATACCCACTCTGCATAGCAAGTATTACAGCCTATTTCACAAGTATAGAAACTGATACTCATAGATATTAAGATCATGCAGCTATTAAACAGCAGAACTATGATTTGAAGCCAGGTCTATTTTAACTACATAGGCTCCCTCTTTCAACTATATCAACATGCTCCTAGACATTTCTCCTTCCTCCTCTCTAATCCTTGAGCTATACTGCTAAGAGAGTTATTTACCCTAAAATAAGATCTACTCATGTTATTTTTCTACTTTCACCTGCTACTCATACTAAAGTACATAAGGATAAACTGGTATTACGTCTACCTGGGATAGTCTCTTTTTATTTAATTTTATTTTTTAAAAGATTTTATTTATTTATTTGACAGAGAGACAGAGAGAGAGGTAAAACAGGCTGGGGGAGTGAGAGAAGGAACAGCAGGCTTCCCACAGAGGCTAGATCCCAGAACCCTGGGGTCATGACCTGAGTCAAAGGCAGCCACTTAACCACTTGAGCCACCCAGGCGCCCTGATTTCTTTTCAATGCCATCAGCATAGAAAAAGAAAAAACAGATAAAGCAAATATGGCAAAATATGATAATTGCTGAATCTAAATGGGCATTCCTTCTATTCTCTTTACTTCTGTGTCTGTTTGACTTTTTTTTATAATAAGATCTTTAAAATCTACTTCCCAATAAAAAGGATAAATTAGATACATTAGAGGTTTATTCACAATCTGAAATCAACTGAGCACTATGTCTGTAATCTGAAGCCACTGAACTTACCTCCTCTCAAGTACACCAAGCTCTTATGATTCCAATCACCTGCTAATGACAATCCCTCAAATGATAAAGTGATTTCCTACTTTTTCTGCTTAGCAATTTTTCAAGACCCAAGATAAAAATCATATACCGTTTTCTGTGAACTTATCCAAACACATGTTTCCATCACTATACTTCTCATTTACTATAATCCTCTTATGTAAACATATCTTCCCCAAAAGACTATGAGAACTTTAATGGCAGAGAACATGTGTTCATTTTTTTGTCCTCAACACTTAGCACAGTGCCTGGTACTCCATAAGTGTTAGCCTAATAAATGATAAAAAGATGAAAATGTTTAATATATATTTGCTAAGTTAAAAATATTCAATATGAAAATTTTTTTAGTATGTGTATGTTGACTTAATAATCAAGATAAAGATTTCTTAAAAAAAAAAAAAGAAGATTTCTGCTCATCACTATTATAAGAGAACCTTTAACCTTTTCAAATAAACGCTTAACATCTAAGAGCAAGAATTTCATTCATAAAATAGGAAAATAAATATCTGCCATTCCTAACTCATGAAACTGTCTTAAGAATCAGTGAATATATGTAATGATACTTTGTAAGTTACAAAGCAACATATACAACTGAACCTATTATCAACATTTCTTGTATCACAATCAAATACTAGAAAAGTACAACTTGACTATGTGGCTGCATCCCATTTTTATTAGTAAAAGTTCCAGTTATACCTTTGGAAACATGGTTTTCAAATCAGAAAGGAAATGAGCTATGAAACTCGCCACTAAAGTACTTATCCTTCTTGTTTTGTGTTTCACGGGGCTTGGGGGTGGGTACAATACACATAGTTTTGGTCAAAATTTTTAAATTAAAAGCAGAAGTGAAAAGCATAATTAAAATGGCATAAAAAAGAAAAATACTAACCAATCTCATTTATTGATATGGATGCAAAAAAGCATAAATAAAAACTAGGAAACAGAATACAACAACCAATTTATATGTGCGTGCATAAATATATGTACATATATGTATGTGTGTGTGTAAATTGTATCTTTGTATGACCAAGTCGGATTGCTTTCCCAGGAACACAAAATGATTCTGTTTTAGGAAAATAATAACACTGACAGATCTCAGAATTAAGATCATGCTGATTGTCACAGATGCTCAAAATGCATTTGATAAAATGCAATATCATTCTGTTACTCAAAAAACCACTCACAGAAAATTTAAATCAATGTTGAACTCATTAATGTGACAAAAAGCCCTAAAATCAGTATTTTACTTTGTGGAGAAAAGTAAAGTCATTCACATAAAGGTCGGAAACAATACTATTTGGAATCAGACGAGAAAGAAAATAATTAAAGACAGAAGAACAGAAAAAATATCTATTTTTGCAAATATACCAAGAAAAGGTCAAGGAAACAGTAGTAAAACTAATGCAAACAATAAAACAACTCAGTAAGAATAATAAGATACAGCTTAATATAAAAATTAATAACTTTCATATATGTAAACAACTAGAAGATATAATGCTAGAGAAAATCACATTTTTAATAACAGTAAAACAGTGAAATAAGATGCCTGGGAATAAATTCAGTAAGAAATACAAAAAATTTAAAAGCATTTCTAAATAGCACAAAGATGTCAATTATCCCCAAATTAATATATACATTTAACATTAGCCCAATAAAATCAAGCCATGAAAGGCATGGAGGAAACTTTAATACATGGTGCTAAGGCAAAGAATCCAAACTGTAAAGACTATATATTATATGGTTCCAACTACAGGACATTCTGGAAAAGGCAAAACTGGGGTATTATAAAAAGGTAAGTGGTTGCCAAGGGTTACTGGGTAAGAAGGGGTGAAAAGGCAAACCACAGAGGATTTTAGAGCAGTAAAAGTACTCTACATGATACTGTAATGGTAAATACATGTCTTTATACAATTGTCAAAGCCCGAAGAATATATCACACAAATGGAACACAACAATGCAAGATGTTATTAATAGGGGAGGCTGAGGGTTAGGGTGAAGAAGTATATGGGAACGCACTGTACTTTCTACCCATTTTTGTTGTGACACTAAAATGGTTTTAAAAATAAAGCCTATTAGATATTTAAAAGTTAGAAAGAATATTGCTGGAAGAAAACAAAAGTACTCTATTTACAGACTGTTTAAGAAATGTTATTGTAACAAAATTAAATTTTTTTAATAGAACATCATCATATAGGAAAATGTGGCTCTGATTCCTGTGGGGAGTCAAATTATATGCCCAACTTATACTCAGAAGCAATTTTGAAAAATGAATGTATGCATAATACAGAAGAAAAAAGCAAATGCAGCAAATTGTTAACAATTAGCAAATCTAAGTTACAGATATATGTGTTACACTATACTTTGAACTTCTCAGGCTTCAATTTTCCAAAAAGAAAAAAAAGAAAAACAGTTTAGAGGAAAAAATTGAATACAGACACCAATGTCAGTCTTCTCATTAAACAGCAAACGAACAACCAATGGATTATGAAGAGAAAATGGTGAAAATATAAACATATTCCAAAGCCCGCTACTGCTACTCACCCAAGTACGGTGCCAGTTTCTTGGTAATTTACTTGAATAAATTTGCCAAAACGACTTGAATTGTTATTATGAGCTGTCTTTGCATTTCCAAAGGCCTGTCAAAATAAACAGTTCTCATTAATTTCATTTTTAAAAATGGAAAATCTTGCTTAGGTTGGCTCAAATGTAATTCTCTTTAACTTGAGGCTCATATGGTTCAGGAAAAGTAAAAGAGAACAACTAATAGTTGAAATAAAACCAAGCAGAAAGTACTTTATGCTTTTCATTAAAATAAATCTTTATTTTGAAAACACTCCTTAAAATTAATTTAACTTTTACCTTTGAGAGCCAAAAACTTTCTTAATATATTTCTGTAATTTTAAAATCTTAAAATTAAATAAATAGGAGCTAGAAACAGAAAAATTACATCATAAAAATTGCAATTTTAAATAGTATAAATGAAATAAAATCTCACTACAGTGTAATATATCACTTTATCACATCAACTTAAAACAAAGCTACAGTATATTTTAAAAAGAATTAAAAATATATAAGCTGCCTAAATTGTAACCAAAGTATACACAATGCAATGAATACTACCCAGCAATAAAGATAAACTGGTTCATACATCAATATTGATGAGTATCAAAACATTATGACATGTGGAAGAAACCAGACTCAAGAGTACATACTGTACTATGATATTCTAGAAAAGACAAAACAACAGTAACAGAAAGAAGATCAGAGTTGTTTGGGAATGGGATGAAGCTGGGAGAAGTATAAAAAGGCACAAAGAGTAATAAAAATATTCTATAGCTTCACCATATGATGGTGGCTATAAAAGTGTATATACATTTATCAAAAATCATTGAACTATAAGTCTTAAATGGCTATATTTTATTTTAAGTTATATATCCCAATAAAGTTTCTTAAAATTAAAATTTTTAAAAATCATCCCCTGTTGAACTACATATGCAACAATCTGAATGAATTTCCAAGATAAAATGTTAAATGAGAGAAACTAGTCTCAAAACTTAACTTACTATACGATTCCACTTCTGTGACATTTTGGGGAAAAAAAAAACACGCAATGGAAAACAGACCAGTAGTTCCCACAAATTAGTATGGGAGAGAAGTAAGAGGAAATGAAGATAAAGTAGTATGAAGGAGTTTCAAATGAAGTAGTGGAACTTTTCTGTATTTAGACTATAGAGATATGGTTACCCAAATTAATGTTTTAAAATTCATAAATTTTACTGAAATTTTAATTCTATTTAAATTTAACTGTTTTAAGAACTTAAATATCGCCTTAAAAAAAGTAAATCATTAAAAAATTAAGGCCAAAAAAAGACAATTTCTGATACATAAATCTGAAAATTTTCATAAGTCAGCCCATACTAAAAGGAACATTGAAGAAAGTCCTTCAGGCAGAAGGATCATACTCAAATATGGATCAGCATACAGAATGAAGAACAGCAAAAATGGCGACTACAAAAGTAAATATATACAGTATTTACTACTCAAATCTCTTGAATAGATCATTGAAATTGAGGTCAGAGAAAATTATAAAGATCTCTGAAAATCCTCTTCTTCATGAGAGAAATAAAACAAAAAACTATCTAAATAGACTTTCTGACAACTCTAGAAATTTATTAAAAGCTTACAATAATCCTTTGTAGAGGAACGATTAATGAAGGAAAACAGCTGAATCTCAGTAAGAAAAACAGGCATTGTGGCATTTTAACTTATCCATTACCTAGGGAGATCCCTCTCTCCAGCTCCATGCTGAAGAGAAATGTAATCTGTAATTATACTCTGTTTAAAAGGCAGCCTAGAAGCCACTGAAGAAACAGAACAGGATTATAGCCTAAGCCCTGTCTCACAGGTAACTGTCAGAATTTTATATGGCATTTTCCTGGAAAACCTCACTCAAAGGATTATCTTTACCTGACTGGACTTGAAGCTCATTCAAAAAAGACAACCTTTTCACCATGTATGTTTGTTAAAAACAATCAGAGGCAATTGTTTAAATACTGAAACTGCCTAAGGTAGCAATAAGATAATGAGGCAAAAAATGAGGCAACCAAACAACTTAAAAGAAAAAGTTAGTGAATGACCTATACAAAAGGGGCATTTAAAGATCTGAAATCAGAAGGCTTGGGTGGCTTAGTCAGTTAAGAATCAGGATCCTGGGATCCAGCCCCCTGTCACTCTCCCTGCTCAGCAAGGAGTCTGCTTCTCCCTCTGGCTTGTGCTCTCTCTCTCAAATAAATAAATAAATAAATAAATAAAATCTTTAAAAAATAAAGAAAGAAAGAAATGAAATATTCTAGGGAATGTAAAAAGTGTTGTACTGGTGCAGGACTGTGCACATATCCATAAGTATACACATGCTCAGTAAAGAGGTGAGATCTCTGATTTGATATTTAAGTTCTATGTAAACAGGAAGTAAAAGGTAAGGCAGATTTGACAATTACCTGGTTAAATATTGACAAGCATCCAAGAAGCACACAGAACTTCACAGAAGAAACTGGGAGCCTAACTGCTTCCTGACATTTAAAAAAAAATCCTTGTCCAATTATCAGACCACTAAGCTAAATGAAGAAAGAATGTAAAGGCCGCACAGGAAAAAAAACAGAATTCACAAACTTATTCCAGAGAAGTCATGGTACAACCAAATCATGGGAGGAGGGAAAAATCTCATTCTCAGAACTGCCACACTGCATTAATAAAAATGCCCACTTTTCACCAAAACATTGTAAGACATGCAAAGAGGAAAAAGCATGGACCAGGAAAATTTTATAAAAAGCAATAAGCAACGGGCGCCTGGGTGGCTCAGTGGGTTAAGCCTCTGCCTTTGGCTCAGGTCATGATCTCGGGGTCCTGCAATCAAGTCCCAAATCGGGCTCTCAGCTTGGCAGGGAGCCTGCTTCCTCCTCTCTCTCTCTGCCTGCCTCTCTGCCCACCTGTGATCTCTCTCTGCCAAATTGATAAATAAATTAAAAAAAAAAAAAGCAATAAATAGAAACTTCCCTAGCAAAACCCAGATGTTGGACCTACAAAACCAAAACTTTGCATCAGCTATTTTAAGTATTTTCAAACAACTAAAGGAAAGTATGAAAATATACCTTAACAATAGAGTATATCAGTGAAGAAGTAGAAATTATAAAAATTTCATTATTGAAAAATATATTAATTAAAATGAAAAATTCATTGGAGGGGCTTTCATAGAGACATAGCAAGTGGATACAGTGAAACATAAACTGAATATTTCAACAATGAAAGGCCCAATACTTCCCAAATTTCATGAAAAACAATAATCTACATATCCACCAACCTTCACAAACTCCAAGCATCCAAAACTAAAAAAAGATCTGCACCTAGACAAATAATGATCAAATAGCTAAAAGAGAAAGAATAGTTCTTATATAATCACAGGGTCCTGGGATGGAGCCCTGCATCAGGATCTCTCCTCAGCAATGTGCTCTCCCTCTCAAATAAATAAAAATCATTAAAAAAAAAGAATAGTTCTTATAAGCAGTAAAAGAGATGCAACACATACCATATAAAAGTTCCTCAATAAGCATAACACCTAATTTCTCCAAATAAAACATTAAGAATTAAAAACAGTAGAGTTATATATTCAAATCACTGAGAAAAGCCTGTCAACCAAGAATTCTGTGTCCAGTAAAACTATCTTTTAAAATTAAAGGAGAAAATAAGACATTTAAATGAACAAAAATTGAAAGAATACAATCAGCAGATAGGCCTTATGAAAAACACTAAATGAAGTAATTCAAGCTAAAAACACACATGATAATGAAGCAAAGCTATATGAAGAAATAAAGAACACAAGCAAAGATAAATGTAATGTAAATACAAAACAGTATAAATATTGTGTAACCTTTTTCCTCCTACCTGACCTGAAAGACAATTCCATAAAACAATAAAAAGAAACCTATGTGTATGGATATAACAATGTAGAAAAATAATTTGAAAATTATTTATATGAAAATAAAAGCACAAAGGAGGGGGAAAGGAATAGAGCTATACAGAAGAAAGTTTCTGCATATTATTGAAATTAAGTTGGTAGTAATCCAATGTTATTCCAATGTTAATTGGAATGCTCAGGAATACCACTAAAAAAATAACCAAAAAACCTAAAAGGAGAGACAACAACAAAACTAAAATGGCATGCTAGAAAACATCTCCATGACATAATAGAAAGTAGTAATGGAAGAGTACAGGATATAAAAAAACAAATGGCAGGGCACCTGGGTAGCCCAGTTGGTTGAGCATCTGACTGTTGATTTCGGCTCAAGTCATAACCTCAGGGTTGTGAGATCAACCCCACATCAGGCTCCATGCTGGGGGAAAGCCTGCATAAGATTCCCTCTCTCCCAAAACTGAGAGCTTTTCCGCTAAGGTCAGGAACATGGCAGGAATGTCCACTATCACCACCGCTATTCCACATAGTACTAGAAGTCTTAGCCTCAGCAATCAGACAACAAAAAGAAATTAAAGGCATCCAAACTGACAAAGAAGAAGTCAACTATCACTCTATGCAGATGATATGATACTATATATGGAAAACCCAAAGACTCCAGTCCAAATCTGCTAGAACTTGTACAGGAATTCAGTAAAGTGTCAGGATATAAAATCAATGTACAGAAATCAATTGCATTTCTTTACACCAACAACAAGAGAGAGAAATTAAGGAGACAATCCCATTTACAATTGCACCCAAAACCATAAAATACCTAGGAATAAACCTAACCATAGAGGCAAAGAATCTATACTCAATAAACTATAAAGAACTCATGAAAGAAATTGAGGAAGACACAAAGAAATGGAAAAATGTTCCATGCTCATGGATTGGAAGAACAAATATTGTGAAAATGTCTATACTTACCTAAAGCAATCTACACATTTAATGCAATCCCTACCAAAATCCCATCCATTTTTTTCAAAGAAATGGAACAAATAATCCTAAAATTTAGATAGAACCAGAAAAGACCTCAAATAGCCAGAGAAATATTGAAGAAGAAAGCCAAAGTTGGTGACATCACAATTCCAGACTTCAAGCTCCATTACAAAGCTATAATCATCAAGACAGTATGGTACTAGCACAAAACCAGACACATAGATCAATGGAACAGAATAGAGAGCCCAGAAATAGACCCTCAACTCTATGGTCAACTAATCTTCAACAAAGCAAGAAAGAATATCCAATGGAAAAAAGACAGTCTCTTCAACAAATGGTGTTGGGAAAATTGGACAGCCACATGCAGAAGAATAAAACTGGACCATTTCCTTATACCACACAAGAAAATAAGACTCAAAATGGATGAAGGACCTCAATGAGAGAAAGGAATTCATCAAAATCCTTGAGGAACACACAGGCAGCAACCTCTTCAACCTCAGCGGCAGCAACTTCTTCCTAGGAACATCGCCAAAAGCAAGGGAAGCAAGGGCAAAAATGAACTATTGGGACTTCATCAAGATCAAAAGCTTTTGCACAACAAAAAAAAAACAGTTAACAAAACCAAAAGACAACTGACAGAATGGGAGAAGATATTTGCAAACGACATATCAGATAAAGGGCTAGTACCCCAAATCTGTAAAGAGCTTATCAAACTCAACGCCCAAAGAACAAATAATCCAATCAAGAAATGGGTAGAGGACACCAACAGACATTTCTGCAAAGAAGACATCCCAATGGCCAACAGACACATGAAAAAGTGCTCCACACCACTCAGTATCAGGGAAATACAAATCAAAACCACAATGAGATACCACCCCTCACACCAGTCAGCATGGCTAAAATTAACAAGTCAGGAAATGACAGATGCTGGCGAGGATGTGGAGAGGGGAACCCTCGTACACGGTGGGAATGCAAGTTGGTGCAACCACTCTGGAAAACAGCATGGAGGTTCTTCAAGAAGTTGAAAATAGAGCTACCTTACAACCCAGCAACTGCACTACTGGGTATTTACCTTAAAGATATAAACGTAGTGATCCGAAGGGGCACGTGCACCAGAATGTTTATAGCAAAAATGTCCACAATAGCTAAACTATGGAAAGAACCTAGTTGTCCATCAACAGATGAATGGATAAAGAAGATGTGGTGTATATATATACAAAGGAATACTATGCAGCCATCAAAAGAAATGAAATCTTGCCATTTGCGACGATGTGGATGGAACTAGAGTGAAATAAGTCAGTTGGAGAAAGACAACTATCATATGATATGATCTCCCTGATATGAGGAAGTGGAGAGGCAATGTGGGGGGTTTGGGGAGTAGGAAAAGAATAAATGAAACAGGGGCGCCTGGGTGGCTCAGTGGGTTAGAGCCTCTGCCTTCAGCTCAGGTCATGATCCCAGGGTCCTGGGATCGAGCCCCACATTGGGCTCTCTGCTCAGCAGGGAGCCTGCTTCCTCCTCTCTCTGCCTGCCTCTCTGACTGCTTGTGATCTCTCTCTGTCAAATAAATAAATAAAATCTTAAAAAAAAAAAAAAGAGGTAGTTAAATCTGGGAGAAAATGTGGGCAAACATATATGTGATAAAGGACTTGCACCCACTACACAAAAAACTTTCAAAACACTGAAAGAAAACCCAGTAAAAAATTGGGGACAATAAATTTTGACAAACATTTCACCAAAGAAAATACATAGAGGCCAAATAAACACATGAAAATATGCTTATAGCATTAGTCATTATAAAATGCAAAGTAATACCAATGGCATTCTCCAAAATGCTGGAACAAACCATCCTAAAATTTTTATGGAACCAGAAAAGATCCCAAACTGCCAAGGAAATGTTAAAAAAGAAAAAGAAAGCTGGGGGAATCAAGTTGCCTGACTTCAAGCTATATTACAAACCTGTGATCACCAAGACAGCATGGTACTGGCACAAAAACAGACATATATCAATGGAACAGAATAGACAGCCCAGATATGGGCCCTCAACTCTATGGTCAACTAATCTTCAACAAAGCAGGAAAAAAATATCCAATGGAAGAAAGACGTCTCTTCAATAAATGGTGCTGGGAAAAATGGACAGCTATATACGGAAGAATGAAACTGGACCATTCTCTTTTACTACACACAAGATAAACTCTAAATGGATGAATGACCTCAATGTGAGATAGGAACCATCAAAATCCTAAAGGAGAACATAGGCAGTAACCTCTTTGACATCGGCCACAGATACTTTTTTCAAGACACGTCTCCAGAGGCAAGGGAAGCAAAAGCGAAAATGAACTTTTGGACTTCATCAAGATAAAAAAACTTCTGCACAGCAAAGAAAACAGTCAACAAAACAAAGAGGCAACCCTGAAAGGGAGAAGATATTCACAAATGACCATACAGACAAAGGGTTGATATCTAAGATCTATAAAGAACTTCTTGGGGCACCTGGGTGGCTCAGTGGGTTAAGCCTCTGCCTTTGGCTCAGGTCATAATCTCAGGGTCCTGGGATCGAACCCTGCATCAGGCTCTCTGCTCAGTGGGGAGCCTGCTTCCCCCTCTCTGCCTGCCCCTCTGCCTACTCGTGATCTCTCTCTAATAAATAAACAAAATCTTAAAAAAAAAAAAAAAAAAAAAACCTTCCCCAACTCAACACCCAAAAAACAGATAATCAAGTCAAAAAATGGGCAGAAGACATAAGCAGACACTTCTCCAAAGAAAATATACAAATGGCTAACAAACACGTGAAAAAGTGCTCTACATCACTCGGCATCAGGGAAATTCAAATCAAAACTACACTGAGATACCACCTTACGCCAATTAGAATGGCAAAATTGACACACCAACAAACAACAAATGCTGGAGAAATAGAGAAAGGGGATACCTCTTACACTGCTGGTGGGAATGCAAATTGGGAGTAGCCATTTTAGAAAACAGTGTGGAGGTTTCTCAAAAACTTAAAAATAGAGCTACCCTATGACCCAGCAATTGCACTACTGAGTATTTACCCCAAAGATACAGATGTAGCTAAAAGAACAGCCATATGCATCCCAGTGTTCATAGCAGCAATGTCCACAATAGCCAAAATATGGAAAGAGCCAAGAAGCCCTTCAACAGATGAATGGATGAAGAAAATGTGGTCCATATACACAATGGAACATTACTCAGCCATCAGAAAGGATGAATACCCAACTTTAATCAACTTGGATGGGATGGGAGGACATTATGCTAAGTGAAATAATTCAAACAGAGAAAGTCAATTATCAAATGGTTTCACTTGTTTGTGGAACATAAGGAATAGCATGGAGGACCTGAGGAGTAGGGAAAAATAAAGAGGAAGAAATTGGAATGGGAGACAAACCATGAGAGACTATGGACCCCAGGAAACAAACAAAGAGTTTTAGAAGGGAGTGGGGGTGAGGGGAATGGCTGAGCATGGTGATCAGTATTAAGGAGGGCACGGATTGCATGGAGCACTAGGTGTTATACACAAACAATGAATCATGGAACACTACATCAAAAACGAATTATGTACTGTATGGTAACTATCATAACACAATAATAAATTAAATAAATAAATAAATAAGTCCTCAATGAGATACCACTATATATGTATGTGAATGACTAAAATTTAAAGGAATGACTCTATCAAGGGTTAGCAAGGATGTGAAGTAACTAGAACTGACATACATTGTTGGGTGAGAATATAAAATGATAGATACAATCACTCTGGAAAAGTTTGGCAGTTTCTTAAAAAGTTAAGCATTACCCTATCATATGAAGTAGTTATTCCACTCCTAGGTATTCACCCAAAAGAAAGTGTATGTCCCCACAAAGACAAAGAGCTGTATAACAGCCAAAAACTAGCAACAATCTAAATATCCATTAGCAGGTGATAAATGGATAAATGAAGTGTGGTATACCCAGACAGTGGAATTCTACCTTAGCAAAAGGAATAAATTACTGACACAAACAACATGGATGAATCCTGAAATAATTATACCAAGAGAAGTCAAACATAAAAGAGTAAAAAATATATGATTCCATTTATATAAAAATTAGTTTGTAGAAAATACAAACTATCATGACAAAGTGAGTGGTTTCTTGGGGCACCTGGGTGGTTCAGTCGATTAAGCAGCTGCCTTCAGCTCAGGTCATGATTCCAGGGTCCTGGGACGGAGCCCCATGTCTGGCTCCCTGCTCAGCAGGGAGTCTGCTTCTCCCTCTCCCTCTGCCTGCTGCTCTGCCTACTTGTGCTATCTGTCAAATAAGTAAATAATATCTTAAAAAAAAAAAAAAAGTAAGTGGTTTCCCATAGATGACTGAGCTGGTAAAAGTAAGAGAATTACAAAGAGATGAGGAAACTTTAGGGATAATGGGTATATTCAGTATCTTGATTGTAGTCGTGATGGTTTAATTAGTATATATAAATGTCAAATTTTATCAAATTGTACATTTTCAATATGTGCAGTTTAGTATATCTCAATTAAGCCTTACAAAATCCCTTTTAAAAAATACTCTGAAGCATGTGGGTGGCTCAGTTGGGTAAGCATCTGACTTCAGCTCAGGTCATGATCTCAGGATCCTGGTATTGAGCCCCACTTCAGGCTCCCCGCTCAGTGGGGAGTCTGCTGGCCCCTCTCCCTCTGCCTCTCCTCCCATTCACACATGCACTCTCTCTCTCCCCTATAAAATCTTTTTTAAAAATGTAGTATTACCTTTTCCTTTCATCTCTAAAACAAAAATGGTATTTCTTTCCTTTCTACCTTTGGTAATATTACACCTAAAACATTACAGAACTAAATTTTTTCCCATATTCTTTACATTTTCAAACTGAACGCTTAGAATTCGATATTAAGCACACGTTAAAGTTACAAGGATACAAATATACTGATAAGAATATTTTTCCCAACCACCTAATTCCACAACCCAATTACAGACAGAAGTCCTACCCTTGCTATTTCCCTTTAAAGGAGGATACCTATGATCCAATCATCTCCTTCTTCATCACTATGACCCAAAAACACCTTTGAAAAAAATACTGCCACTGTCTTACCCTTTAAACTTCCACACTGCCTTTTTTGCTTTCCATCTTCCATTTTTCCTTGGTAACTAAAAATTATATCTATACTTCTAGTTTTATTTTCTCATATCTACCAAATTTTTATTTATTTTTGAAAGATAAACATGTCAGAGTATATCAGTTTATATCTTATAAACATGTAAGAGTAAGAAAAGTATTTCTACTCACTTACCTCAAGCACTGGTCCAGCTCCAAGAATAATTTGTTCCACTCCACTGGCAAATCCCTTCTGACTGAGAGCAGTAAGGTGGTGAATAAGAAAGTTTGTGCTTTGAGTCTTTCCAGAACCACTCTCTCCTGAAATCACAATGCACTGATTCTTCTTGCGCTGAAGCATGGCATGATAAGCTACATCAGCCACAGCATAAATATGGGGCTCCAGTTTTCCCAATTGGTGGTTATCATACATTTTGACATATTTGGGATTATAAATAGGAAGAAACTTGAATGGGTTAATAACTATTAGAATACTGCCAACATAGGTGTAAATTTTTTCATGCTTAAAGCGATTTCGTAGGTTTTCTAAAAGAGTTTTCTCATTCAAATCAGGTAAGCTACATAAATCATCAAAGTCTTTCTGTTGAGGCTGTGGAAGAAAACCCCGTTCCATCATCCTGCGGCGTTCTTCTGTCACCCGTAGCCATGACTGCAGACTACCATAATGGATTGATCCATCAAGGTTTTTTTCTCTCAGAAGAAAGCGATAGTCCTCTCCACTCAGGCGATTTTCCAAAGCCATCCGAGGCCACAGCATCATTCGCTGAACTGGACAGTCTGTTGGATTGAGTATCCATTCTTCTCCACCAAATTCCTTTACTTCTGCAAGAACGTAACATTTTGTTTTGTCAAGTTGAAGTCTGTTTATAAGAGAGTCAATCACCTCAGCAGCTGTGGAGTTTTTTCTGGCAGGAATTGGACAGTAGATAGTCCCTTCTGAAATTGTCCCAGGATATATACGTAATGTATGTTCATTATCCTCAAAGCGTCGTCTTCCTCCATCATTTATATTCATATTGGACTCTGTCCCATCAGCATGGATAGTATGTGTTCAAGACTGTGCAAACCATTTTCATGGCAAAAGAACTGGAACATAAAAAGTGTGAAACATTTAGAAATCATATTACACAATCTTCACTTTCTGATGCTCAGGAAAGGCTTAAATCATTTCATTACATCATTTAGAACATAAAACCCTAACTCTTAGTCTAGAAACAGTCTTGAAAACAGTCTCATCAAGACCACATAATATTACATTTTATCATCCTAATCTGGACAGTTTCTAAAATAGCAACTTGCCAAAGATTTTTTTCCAAGTTTTATTATACTAATAATTTAAAATGCAGAGTACCAATAAAAAAGTATTTTATCCTCTACTATCTCAAATGTTTCTAAAGTACCTGAGATTGGAATCAAGTTCTTTCTTTATATTTGAAGGAACCTCAACAAAGCTGAATTAAAATGGACAGAAAAATCAGGCAAATATAATCACCCTGCACCCAAAGTTCTTACGGATAAAGCAAAAACAAGAAAGAATGCCACCATGAAGCAAAATTTTTGTGAAATTAAAACAGTAAGAAGATGAAATTAACAACACAGGAAACAAGAGGTGTTGGCAAGGATGCAGAGAAAGAGGAACCCTATTACACTATTGGTGGGAATGAAAACTGGAGCAGCCACTCTGGAAAACAGTATGGAAGTTTCTCAAAAAGTTAAATCGGGAGCCTGCTTCCCCCTCTCTCTTTGCCTGCCTTTCTGCCTATTTGTGATCTCTCTCTGGCAAATAAATAAATAAAACCTTTTTAAAAAAATTTTTTTTAAATAGAACTACGCTATGATCCAGCACTACTAGATATTTACCCAAGGATACAAAAATACTAATCAAAGGGATACATTCACCCCAATATTTACAGCAGCATTATCAACAAAAGCCAAATTATGCAAAGAGCCCAAATGTCCACCAACTGATGAATGGATAAAAAAGGTGGACATTAATATTCCATTATATATATAATGGAATATTACTCAGCCATAAAAAAGAATGAAATCTTGGGGCACCTGGGTGGCTCAATAGGTTAAGTGTCCAACTCCTGATTTTGGCTCTGGTCATGATCCCAGGGTCCTGAGATCGAGCCCCAAATCTGTCTCCCTGCTCAGCAGGAAGTCTATTTAAGATTCTCTCTGTCTCTCTGCTCCTCCCCCCACTCATGCATGCTCTCTAAAATAAATAAATCTTTAAGGAAAAAAAAAAAAGAAATGAAATCTTGCCATTTACAACAACATGGACAGAACTAGAAAGTAATTTTTTTTTTAAGATTTTTTAATTTGTTTGACACAGAGAGAGACAGCAAGAGAAGGAACACAAGCAGGGGGAGTGGGAGAGGGAGAAGCAGGCTTCCTACTAAGCAGAGAACCTGATGCAGGGTTTGATCCCCGGACCCTGGGATCATGACCTGAGTCAAAGACAGATGCTTAACAACTGAGCCACGGAGGCGTCCCAGGACCAGGAGTATTATGCTAAGTGAAAGAAGCTAGTCAGAGAAAAACAAATACTATGATTTCACTCATGTGGAATTGAAGAAACTGAAAACAAATGAACATGGAGGCGGGAAAGAGAAGCAAACCAAGCAATACACTCTTAACTGTAGAGAACAAAATGATGGCTACCAGAGGTGGGGGGGGATGGGTTATGCAGTTGACAGGAATTAAGGAGCACACTTGTGATGAACATTGGGTGTGGTATATAAGTGCTGAATCACTAAAATCTACACCTGAAACAAATGTTGCACTGTATGTTAACTAACTTTAGTTTTAAATAAAAACTTAAAAAAATAAGAAGATCAAATAAACAGAAAAACTAAACTAGATAAAATTATAACACCCTGATACGAGGAAGTTGAGAGGCAACCTAAGGGATTTGGAGGTAGTAAAAGAATAAATAAAACAAGATGGGATCGGGAGGGAGACAAACCATAAGACACTCTTAACCTCACAAAAAAACAAACTGAGGGTTGCTGGGGGGGCGGGGTAGGAGAGGGTGGTGGGGTTATGGACATTGGGGAAGGTATGTGCTATGGTGAGTGCTATGCAGTGTGTAAACCTGGCAATTCACAGACCTGCATCCCTGGGGCTAATAATATATTATATATTAATTAAAAAAATTAAAAAGTTTAAAAATATATATAAATGGCCAATAAACATATGAAAAACTGTTAAAAAAATTATAACTAAGAGAATAGTAAGAGAAACCTATTACGGATAATATTTTCAAGGACTTTTGGGCTCTGACTTTCCACCACCCCTAAGTGGTGAAGTAAAGCAGTCAACAATAAGATCCTGCCACTGGCTTGCCAAACAAAGCTGATAAAATTATACAACAAAATACTATAAATTTTATTCAACCTTCCCTTTCCTTCAAGGCTAATTTTTTATCTGACCTTATTTCATTCCTTACAAATATTCTGCATATTCTTCCAATCTTCTCAAACCCCACATATGTAACAACCCGAGAATTATTTCAACTTCGATAACTCGCTGAGAAAATAGTGCCTTTTCCAATTCAAAATGTATTTCTATTTGCATCTCATCTCTGCTTTCCTATTCCAGTTTACATAAGAAACATATTCCACATCTTTTCAGGGCTAATAAAACCTATTTCTTATCATCTCCATCAGTAACTTGCCCCAACAAAAAATCATCCTCATGTGTTATCACTCTTTCCCTTTTTAATTTATTTCACCCTTTGACATATAAAGATGCCATGTTATTTTCTAAAAGTAACTTCAGTTACTTCTCTCTCATATTACTGCATCCTCAAATGAAGAAACTTTGTTTACCTTTTTCCTAGATGATCTTTCAAACACAGAATATTACAGAATATATAAAAAGTAGTCACACGCATGAAAAAATTCTCAGCATCACTTGACATCAAGGAAATACAAATCAAAACCACAATGAGATACCATCTCACATCAACACAATCAGAATGACTAAAATTAACACTCAGGAAAAAATTTTGGCGAGCATGCGGAGAAAGGAGAGCCCTCATACACTATTGGTGGGAATGCAAACTGGTATAGCCACTCTGGAAAACAGTATGGAGGTTCAAGAAGTTAAAAATAGAGCTACTCTACAATCCAGCAATTGCACTACTAGGTATTTATCCAAAGTATACAAATATAGCGATTTGAAGGGGCACATGCACCCCAATGTATATAGCAGCAATGTCCACTATAGCTAAAATATGGAAGAGCCCCAATATCCATCAAGAGATGAATGAATAAAGAAGATGTGTTATCTTCCAATGTGGTATACACACACACACACACACACACACACACAGTCCTGGGATAGGGCTGAGTCAGACTCCCTGCTCAGTGGGGAGTCTACTTGACCTTCTCCCCCAACCCCTCCTCCTGCTCATGCCCTCTCTCTCAAATAAATAAAATCTTTTTTTTAAGATTTTATTTACTTATTTGACAGACAGAGAGCAAGCACAAGCAGGAGGAGTGGCCCGGAGGAGGCAGGCTTACCATTGAGCAAGGAGCCCAATGTGGGACTTGAGATCCCAGGACTCAAGAGATCATGATCTGAGCTAAAGGCAGCCACTTAACCAAGTGAACCACCCAGGCATCCCTCAAATAAATAAAATCTTAAAAAAAAAAAAAAAAGACTGAAACCTTACCATGGAACTAGAGGGCATTATGCTAAGTGAAATGAGATGGAGAAAGACAAATACCATATGATTTCACTCATATGTAGAATTTTAAGAAACAAAAGAGATAAACAAAGGGGAAGGGAAAGAAAAATAAGATGAAAACTGAGAGAGAGGCAAACCATAGGAGATGCTGAACTCTGGGAAACAAACTGAGGTTTGCTGGAGGAGAGGTGGGTAGAGGAATGCAGTAATTGGGTGATGAGCATTAAGGAGGGCACTTGATGTAATAAGCACTGGGTGTTCTAGGCAACTAATGAAACACTAAATTCTACCTCTGAAACTAATTTTTTTAAAAAAGTAGTCATCATCCACCACCCAATTCAACAAGTTTGAAAACTGCTGTTATTACTCCAGATCAGTTTATAAACAAAGTACCAGAGATACAGTTAAGAGGTTACCACTATCCTGAGCTTGATATTATTCCCAAACACATTTCTATATTTTTACTACATATGTGGATCTCCACAAGTTATTACAAACAAATACTGTTTCACTTTTTTAAGTTTAAAAAAAGGTGTCATATCATACTTATTAGTCTGCATCTCACTTGTCTTTTGCACACAAAAGTTCACTAAGTGCCAAATAATATGCCATTGTATGTAGGTTCTTTAATTGTAATAAAGGTACCACAGAGTGGGGGTGATGGGATGTTGTCCAGGCAGAAGGTCTGGATCTTCTGTTCAAATTTGCTGTGACCCTAATCTAAAACTGCTTTAAACAATTAAGTTTTTTTTTTTAATACCACTGTATGACCATACCACAATTTATCAATCTACAGTCCTTCCAGCAAACACTTAGAATGTTCCCAGGATTACACATTAAAACAATGCTGCAGTTCTCATATGTCTCTTCCAAGCCTTCCTTGGGCTTTATACCTAAGAGTGAAATTGTCAATATAAACAAAATACTCTCCAAAATAGTCATGCTGACTATGTGACAGCCAGCGTAGAAAGTGCTCATGTTTCTCTGCCTCCTTACCAATAAAAGTTGGTATCGCCAGACTTGAGTTTCTGCCAAAAGGTATCTCATTACTTTCATTTGCATTTCCCTGATTACTAGTGTGACAAGTGCAACAATTATCCTATCATTTGTCATTTGCACTGTGTTGCTTATTCATTTCTGGGCTTTTTTTTTATTTTTTTAAGATTTTATTTATTAATTTGACACAGAGAGATCACAAGTAGGCAGAGAGAGGTGGGGAAGCAGGCTCCTGGCTGCTTAGGGATGCAGGGCTCAATCCCAGGACCCTGAGATCATGACCCAAGCCAAAGGCAGAGGTTTAACCCACTGAGCCACCCAGACGCCCCTTCATTTCTGGTTTTTGAGTTACCTTTTCTTTATCAGTTTGAATGAGTTTTTCATATACCCTGGATATTAATCAGTTTTCAGTTAAATGCGTGACAAATATCTCCTCCTGATCAGTGCCTTAGCTTTCTATTTTGTTTACAATACATTTTGTTGAAGGGAACTTTTTATTTTTAACAAATTTATCAATCCTTTACACGTTATGATTTCTTTTTTAGTAAATTATAGTAACAATAACTACAGTTAGCTCTATGTATTTATTTGTACTAGTCATTTTTCTAAGCATTTCACATGTTTAATTTCTTGTAATTCCTCTCTGACAGCTGTTTTGTTGTTGTTCTGAGAGAGCACATGCACGCAAGAGAGAGAGCACAAGTGAGTGGGGTGGAGGGCAGAGAGAGAGAGAATTCCAAGAAAGCTCCATGCCCAGTGCAGAGCTCAACCGGGGGACTTAATTCCACAACCCCAAGATCATGACCTGAGTCGAAATCAAGAGTTGGACACCTTAACCAACTAAGCCACCCAGGCATTCCTCTGAGGGCTCTCTTTTTTTAAATCATCATCTTCATCCTCAATTACAAATAAGAAAACATGGAAAGATTACATAATTTGCCCGAAGTCATAACCAAAATGTGAAAGAGTTGAGATCTAAAGCAGGCAGTCTGGGGCGCCTGGGTGGCTCAGTGGGTTAAGCCGCTGCCTTCGGCTCAGGTCATGATCTCAGGGTCCTGGGATCGGGTCCCGCATCAGCCTCTCTGCTCAGCAGGGAGCCTGCTTCTTTCTCTCTCTCTCTCTGCCTGCCTCTCCATCTACTTGTGATCTCTCTATCAAATAAATAAAATCTTTAAAAAAATAAAAATAAAGCAGGCAGTCTGGATCCAATGCCCACATAGCATTCTCTTCGTATAGTTTTTTAAAAATCCCTCTTCATCCTGAGGACATAAAGTAATCCGCCTGTTATTTTCTTCTCAAAGGCCTATATTGTTCTTTTCTCATTTACATATTTAATTCATACAGAATTTATTTTCATACGGCTCTTAATTGTTTTCATGCCAATTCGGATTAACAATTTTATCAGCACCACAATCAAGAGTCCAATCTTTCCCCTCTGATTTATAATGCCACCTTCGTCACGTGGCAAATTCCATATAAATATCTATGTGTTCTGGGTTCCCTATTCTCTTTTACTACTCTATTCGCCCATCCCTGAACCTATCTTAATTACTACAGCTCCATACGTTTTTTTTTTTTTAGGTTTTATTTATTTATTTGAGAGAGGGAGAGTGAGAGAGAACATGAGCAGAGCAGAGGAAGAGGGAGAAGCAGACTCCTCACTGAGCAGGAAGCCCCGAGCAGGGCTCAATCCCAGGACCCCAGGACCATGACCCAAGCCAAAGGCAGCTGCTTACTGGACTTAGCTACCCAGGCACCCCATAATAAATTCTGATATCTGGAGGGCATATCACTTCAACTTGTTCTTCTTTAATGTTACTCTGACTTTTTACTAAGAATTTTAAGATCAGCACGTCCACTACCATGAAAAAACCTTCTGACATTTTGATAGACACTACACTAATTTCATAGATACTGGAAAACAGACATCCTATTGACCTCCCATTTATCAACATCATGCTGTGTTTTAAATTACACTAGCTTTCACTTATAAAGTTTCTGTCATTTTCCTACCTACCTGATCTTTTTTCTACCTTAAGTGCCATAACTGTTTTAATTTAAGGGATATTACTCATCTCCTTAAAACTACTAAATATAAAATTTGGTATTTTCAGATTAGTATTTTAATGTCATCCAGAGCAAGCTGCTCTTCGGATTTTATTTCCTATCTTGAGCATTAGATGGCTTAATTTGTTTTAAAATATGGATTTACAGGTGTACTTTCTGGAAAATGGAAATTTTGTTTTTCATACAAACATTTACCGAGAACCTACTATTTACTTTTTTTTAACATAACCACAATACCATTAATCACACCTTTAAAAATTAACAATTTTTAGTATTACTGGTCAGGATTCAATATTCCCAGTTATCTCATACAATTTTTCATACAGTTGGTCTGCTCAAATCACAAGATCTGTCCTGCACTAACATTAAGAATATGCTCTGATATAGTAGGTTCCTAGCTGAAAAGCTATTTGTGTTCCTCTGAATCCCTAGATATAAGAGGATAGCAGGGGTCACCAGCAAAGCTACTACTTACACCCAAGCAGGATAGGCCCTGCATTATTCCAGTAGATACATTGCATAATTATAGTCTGATTTCTAAAGATGTAAAATAGAGCAGGCCCTAGAACTAAACTCAGAAGAATCTTTTTTAACAGAAGAGCCCTATCCATCCTGGCCCATGGTTTCCAACAATGAGCCCAATTCCAACAACACCTACCCATTATGTCAAAGAAACCCAAACCTCAGTTGCTTTACTTTCAGGGTCCCAGCCACAGCTGTACTAACTACTTTGTGTTCTACTGCTTTTCTGAAACATAGAAAAGCTTATCGTTTTTGTGCCCCATTTATGTCAATTTGGTTTTCTCTTTCGCTTTGTATTTGGGAAAGGGGTTGCCTCAAGATGTCACTCACAAATAATCTTGATGGCAAACCATTAGGATTTATTAAAATCATCTGGGCAGGGGCGCCTGGGTGACTTAGTGGGGTAAGCCTCTGCCTTCGACTCAGGTCATGGTCTCAGGGTCCTGGGATCGAGCCCCACATCAGGCTCTCTGCTCAGCGGGGAGCCCGCTTCTCTTCCTCTCTCTCTCTGCCTGCCTCTCTGCCTACTTGTGATCTCTGTCTGTCAAATAAATAAATAAAATCTTATAAAAATAAAATCATCTGGACAATGTTTTAAAAATACACATTTCTAAGTCCAATAATGGTTCTGAGGTTGGGAAATCTATGCAGTTCTGTTGCTGCTTGTCCAAAAAATAGTATTTGAGAATCAACAGTTTATCTTTCCACTTTTCACTCCTTTACCACTCTTCCCACACAGCAAGCTCTGCCAATAGTCTCTGAAAATGTCACCCATTACCCTAAAGTTGCCAAATCCAAAGGCCTCTTCTGAATCCTGATCTTACACGCCATACTATAGCATCTGACCTAGAAACCCATCTTATCATTCTTGAAACTACCCTCACATGACAATTATTTTTATTGTAATCTTCCTGATAGGCTCACTGCTTTTCTGACTCACTCTCAGAGCTCCTTTTCGACACCTCACTTTCAAACCAAAATTAAAAAAAAAAAAAAAATCTCCCAGTTTCTGGTCTCAACCCAGTGCTCTTCTACATGGATGACTTTACCTAATCCTCTATCTGTAATTTATATCATTACCTGTTATCTGTGGAAGCTTCTGCACTACAGTGACAGAAACCACATGGTGCACAAAGCCAAAAATGTTTACTAGGTTGCCCTTAAAAGAAAAGGTTGGGGCGCTTGGATGGCTCAGTGGGTTAAGCCTCTGCCTTCAGCTCAGGTCATGATCCCAGGGTCCTGGGACTGAGCCCCACATCGGGCTCTCTGCTAGGCACGAAGCCTGCTTCCCTTCCTCTCTCTGCCTACTTGTGATCTCTCTCTCTGTCAAATAAATAAAATCTTTAAAAAAAAAAAAAAAAGACTGGCAAGAGAACTAGTGGACAATGATCAAATCTGCTATGAAGAAAAAAAAAAAGGAAAGTATGAGTGAGAGGCATCTGGGTGGTTCAGTCAGTTAAGTGTCTGACTCTTTTTGGCTCAGGTCATGATCTTAGGGTCATGAGATCAAGGCCTGCATCAGGCTCCAACTAAGTTCAGCAGAGTCTGCATGTCCCTCCCTGGAGCTCTGTTCTTACCCCTACTTGCTCTCCCTCTCTTTTTCCCTCCTCTCTCTCTCTTTCTCAAATAAATAAAATCTTCAAAAAAAAAAAAAGTATGAGTGAATCATTTATTAGAGGGCTTGGGAGCACATCTTTATAGCTATTAATAGAATATAAATACAAATATTTATAAATAGCTATAAATTTTCAAGTAGAAAAGCAGACGTTGAAAACTAAAGAAAATGGAAAGTCTATCTGATGAGCAAATGTTCTTTGGTAAGCAAGACTAAATGAGATTTAGGTCAAAGGTGGATAGGTGCCTCTCTCAGAAAGTAAAAAAGACTATTTCTATCTCTTCAAGAATTTAAAAAAAAAAAAAAAAAAGGTTGAGAAACAGATTTCAGGTAAGATGTGACAAAAGTGTACCTCAGCTGATCTCCATCACTAGACAATATACAGAAGCCCAATTTTACCTATAGTAGGTCAATGCCAAGTAAAAGTCAAATTGGGTGCTAAGAGAAAATACATTTTGTAGTATTTCAACTAAAAAAAAGGTGTGGAAGAAATTATAACACACTATAACACAGGTACATGGAGAGCTAACCAGTTTATTAGTCTGGCCCTTTTTTCTAGTGAAAGTACAATAATGAGTTTGCCTTTGAAGAACTGCCTCCCTTGTCATCTGACACAGTTTGAATAGACTGACCTCATCCCCCAGTTAGGGGGGAAGGTAGTATTAGTTGTGACCCAGGCCCAGCTCATCAGTTTATTCCATTTCCCCTGGCAACAGCAGTTGCTCACTGAAATTTCATCCTGGCCTTTTTCTTCAACTATTAGGAACGAAGCATTTTCTTTTCTATTGGGCTGGTTACCTGAAAAGATGTAAACCTAGAACCTTTCACAACCATCTTTCCTGAATGCAAAGAAGCCTTTGTGCAGTAAAAGAAAATGAACGAATACATAGAGCAGAGCCTCATCAATACTGCTTGGGCTCCTGAATCTAGCTGTGCCTCAAATAAACTCCACCACTAAACTTCCTTGTTAAGGGTGACAATCAATTCTTTTTATCCTGAGCCACTCTGAGTTGGGTTTCTGTTCTCTCCAATCAAAGGAAACCACTACAATAGGTAGCATTTCAGTGCAATACCCTTTGACAATACAGTTATCCCTTGTTATTCAAATTCCTGATATCTAAAAATTTCACAGTCTAAACTCAGGAATCAAACATACTTAAATAAACTTTCAGATACTTTCTAAACAATCATGCTATTTGCTTTCCAAACTTGGGGAACCAAAGCGATTCAAACAGAGCAGAACCCTCAACAACCAATTTCACTATCCAAACTGAAGACTGGATAAAACAGATTTGGAATGTGAAGGATACTTGTATTGCCAGGCATGCAGAAATATGGTAAGGGATGTACAATATATTGTCAAATGAAAAAACTTAAAATAGGGCAACTGGGAGGCTCAGTCGGCGGAGCATCTGCCTGCGGCTCAGGTCATGATCTCAGGGTCCTAAGATCAAGCCCCACATTGGGCTCCCTGCTCATTGGGGAGTCTGCTTCTCCCTTTTCCTCTGCTTTTCCCCCTGCTTGTGCTGTCTGCCAAATAAATAAAATCTTAAAAAAAAAAAAAGAAAAAAAGAAAAGAAAAAAACTTAAAATACAAAATTGTATACAAAGGCATACATACGTAAAAAGAACAGGGTATATTAGACTTTTGTCTAATCTTCAAAATTTCCATTTATAGTTTTCATCAAAAATAATTTTGATGTGCATTACCTCATTTGAGCTGAATAGGAAATCTGAGAAAGGGAACAAACTAATACCTTTCAAATTAGCAAATTAAGGCTAACAGCAAAAGATGTCTAGGAAAATTTACCTTATGATAAAGATGGCATCCAGCAGATAAAAAGATTATGGATAAGTGGCTGATTGGGAGAATAAAATAATTTAAACAATCCATATAAAGAATGAAGCCCCTAAATGGCACTTATATAGCAATTACACATTGTTGTATCTGTTATAAAGAAAATTAATACTTTTTTTCCCTATCCCAAAGTAGTTATTTCAAAAGTATATGCTAACAGAGGGAAACAATGCGGTGAGACAGTTGCTATGGTTGGTGGGGTGTGGTTCAGAATAGGCCAGCTTATGCTGTTATTCAATGGCCTGAGTTAGAAGAGACTAATTATAGAGGGAAACTGTGGTGAAGAAAGAAAACAGAGTTAGGGAATACAGAGCTTACTTTAAATTAGAAGTTCAGTTAAAAAGATTAAAAAAAAAAAACTAAAGATTTTCTAATGCCATATTCTACATCTGTGTGCTAATCAAATTTAATTTTCAAAAAATGTTTATGATTGCTTTTACTTCTTTACCAAGTTCTCAAGGCAACTTCCAAGAAGAAAAAAAGAAGTATCCTTTCTCTTTTCACTCACTTTATCATAGGGATCTACTGATGAATGTTAGTAAGATCATATATTACCATTCAAGTAACAAGAGAGCAAAAGAACAAAAGGCAAATTCATGTCTAAAACATAAAAATCTAGTTTCACGGTAGAGAAAATAATTCAAAGCAAAAAATCTCACCAGAACATATGAAAGGAAAACATTCTACTATCAAGGCAGGATCCATTTGAGAAAACAATACTGATTTGTATAGAGCTGTAAATGCCATGAGAGCTATTAAACATTTTGAACTTATACAAAAATAATTGAGAAAATGGTGTTCAAGAGCTAATATTCATATTTCTTCATTTTTAGTACTTACAATTAAACTTACAAATAAATATGTAACATTTAGATACATAAATATTTTTATTTTTAAACTTGACAAACTATGTATTTTACAATAACTTTTTTTTTTCCAGGAGTCTCCAAATACTCTTTTTACAAACCCATTTCCTCCACTTCCTGGGCACACAGCTAGACTGTATTTCTCAACCTTCCTTGCAGTTAATTATATGGGACCATGCAACTGAATCCTTGGGCAGTGGTATATGGGCAGGGGTGACGTACATCCCTTCAGAGGAACCAATAAAATCCCCTTAAAAGGATGGGGGACCTGCCTTTCCTTGTCTGCTAGAAAATGGAGAGGATCTAGGGGAAAGTTCTAAGGTCCTATGGGATACAGAGCCATGAGATAAAGAATCCTGAGTCTCAAATGACCACACTGAGAAGAGTGCCCACATTCACCCCAACCCTCTACTTTGGACTTTGATAAGAAAATTTTATTGTGTAGAGTCACTGATATTTGGGGGTCATTTAGTAACAGCAGTTAGCTTACCCTAATGCATTATTAAAAAATTTTTCCAATCTCAGCATAAGGAAATTCTTCAATATCCAATCCAACAATAAGTATTACTGGTCTGCCTTTAAAATATATCCTGAATCAGGGCACCTGGTGGCTAGATGGTTAAGCGTCTGCCTTTGGCTCAGGTCATGATCCCAGGATCCTAGGATCAACCACCTGTGTTTAGCAGGCAGAGGGAGGAGGTTTTTGCTCTGCTCAGTGGGGAGCCTGCTTCTTCTCCTTCCTTTGCCTATCTCTAATAAATAAATAAAATGTTAAAAAATAAAAATAAAATAAAATGTATCCTGAATCTAACCACTTTTTTGCTATTCCCATCTCTACCACCTAGTTCAAGCCCAGTATCATTCTCTCATCTAAATCAGTGACAGAGTATGATAAGCCTGTAAGGAACACTGCTCCACTACAGTCTATTTTACACCCAACAGGGGGCGTCGACCCTTTTTAAAGATAGATCACGTCACTCTCTTATCAAAACCTTTAATGGTTCTCCATAACACAATTAAAAAAATTACGACCTCTTCCTGTGGTCGAACTTCATCTTTCCCTCACTCCACTCCACTGCAGCCTCACTGCTCTTTTTCTGAATTTAAGCTTATACCTTTACATTTCCTTCCTGCATCCTCTACCTGGACCTTCTCTGATTCACTGAGGTCTCTGCTCAAATGCCAACTCCTCGGAGAAGATTTTCTTTACTACCCTATCTAAAATAACCCTCTTTCCCTACTCTATTGACCTTATCCTGATTTATTTTTAATCAGAGAACTTGATATACTACCTAGAATTATATTACTATTTATTTGGGGTTTTTGTCTATTGGAAGACTTCCCCACTAAATGGTAAAAGATTTGTCTTTTCCATCATAGGTATCCACAGCTCAAAAATATATTTGTTGAAGAAATAAACATTTGTATTGATTCATGTATTTTAGGAATCATTTTTGTTGCTTAAGGCAGTCATTTTATTAACAGCTTTTTTCCTCTTTTTCCAACTTTCTCATCTATTTTCATCTGAACACACTTTATGTAAGAGCTGTTTTCAACAATAATTCAACAACGCCTGGCTTTAAAAATGAGCATGTAGGGGCACCTGGCTAGCTCAGCTGATAGAGCCTGTGGCTTTTGACCTTGGGGTGTAAGTTCAAGCACCATGTTGGGTGCAGAGATTATTTAAAAATAAAATCTTTTTAAAAATTAATTAATGAATGAAAATGAGCAAGTAATCAAATTTTTTCCTAAGCAATTAATGAATCTTGCTGCTATATAGTAAGTGTGCCTAGCAATATATATGGAAAATGGCTCTTAAGAAAAGAGGATATCCAAATGGCCAATAAGGATATGAAAAATAATTCAACATCTGTGGTGGATTAGACTGTTGTTCAAAAATATTCACTACTGGGGCGCCTGGGTGGCTCAGAGGTTTAAAGCCTCTGCCTTCGGCTCAGGTCATGATCCCAGGGTCCTGGGATGGAGCCCCACATCGGGATCTCTGCTTAGCAGGGAGCCTGCTTCCCTCTCTCTCTCTGCCTGCCTCTCTGCCTACTTGTGATCTCTGTCTGTCAAATAAATAAATAAAATCTTTAAATATATATATTTCCCCCCCCCCCACTATTCACTACCTATCCTTAAGCCCAGTAGAGTACACCTCCTCATCCCTTGAACTGGACTAAGCACATGACTTAATTTGGAAAGTTGGAGGTCAACAGACGTGATATAAACAAGGGCTCAAAGTATACTTGCCCAGTTAGCTAGGTTTTCTTACATTTGTGCCACCGTTATGAGAACATGCATTATATAGCCTACTAGTCCCAGCAGACCCACAAAACCATGACCAACAAATAAATACTTATTGTTGTACACCACTGGAAATTTCCAAGTTGTTTGCTTAGCAGTGTTAGTTGACAAATACAATTTCGAGCTATAAGTTTCCCTGTCAAGTATTGCTTTAGCTGCATCTCACAAGGATTTTTGTATAGTCTAGTTGAAAATATTTTCTATTTACTTATTTGTCACATGGATTATTTAGGACTGTATTTTATTTATTTTTATTTTTTAAAAAGATTTTATTTATTTATTTATTTATTTGAGCACAAGCAGGGGGAGAAGCAGTTAGTCATCTTTTGAGACATGACAAGTTAAGCCCCAAATGTAGTGGCTTTATTATTTACAGTTTTTGTGGGTCGGGAATTCAGGAGCATTTCAGCTTGTCAATTCTGCCTCAGTTCCCTTCCATGTGGATTTTTCCTTGGACCTTTTTTTTTTATGGCTTTATTTATTTATTGAGAGAGAGTGAGAGAGAGCATGTGTGTGAGTATGAGCAGGAGGAGCAGCAGAGGGAGGGGGAGAAGTAGGGAGCTTGATGTAGAACTTGATCCCAAGACCCAGGGATCATGACCTGAGCTGAAAGCAGATGTTTAACCCCTGACGGAGCCACACAGGTGCTCTCCATGGAGCTTTTGTTATTTATTTATTTATTTATATCTCATTTTTATTTTTAAAAGATTTTATTCATTTGACACAGAGAGACACAGCAAGATAGGGAACACAAGCAGGAGTGGGAGAGGGAGAAGCAGGCTTCCTGCTGAGTGGGCAGCCCGATGTGGGGTTCCATTCCAGGACCCTGGGATCATGACCTGAGCTGAAGGCAAATGCTTAACGATTGAGCCACCCAGGCACGCCTCCGTGGAGCTTTTAAAGTGTTGTTCTGATATGAACATTGGGATTCCTGAGGAAGAAAGTGCTAGGTGGAACCTATGTTACTGTTTATGACATAACCTCAGAAGTCATACAGCCTCACTTTATTGCACTTTGTTGGTGGAGACAGTTAAAAAGGTCCATCCAAATTCAATGGGGAACAAAGGTGGGGAAGAGTGTGGACATTACCTCGTGTAGGGGTATGTGGGATGGAATGTATGTTGGTGTTAAAGATACCATTTGTTAACTCCTAGTCATCATTACTGATTTTTGGTTGCTTTCAAAGAACATGGTGTTATGATTTCAGTACTCTTTCTTTTCTGGATCTCCCAATTTATATATCTATTAATTTTTCTCTTTTTCTTATCTGTTTCTTCACTTGTTTTTCTTATGTTTTTCTTGTTTCATTATGGGTAATTTCTTCTTCACTATTCCATTTTATTTTTAGTTTTAATAGTTGTTTTTCACGATTTTAGAAGTTGTTTCCCGTATCGTCCAAATTATTTTTTACGGTTCTTATTCCATTTTAATATTTTCAGTTTCCTTTTTTGCTTTAAACATTAATAAGCAGCTATTTTATGTTTTGTGTACGAACATTTCCAATATCTGACATTTTTGTAGATCTGTTTCTAACCTTTATTTACTTGCTCTCATTCATGATGTTTTGTTTTCTTTGTGCTTCGTCTAAATAATGCCTTTCCTTGGGACATTATTTGTGACATTTGCACAGGCATGTCCTAAATGCCTGTAACCTGTTTTTGTTTTTTGTAAAGATTTTATTTATTTATTTGAGACAGAGAGAGGGAGAGCACAGAGAATGAGAGGGAGAAGCAGTTTCCCCACTCAGCAGAGAGTCTGATGTGGGACTCATTCCCAGGACCCTGAAATCATGACCTGAGCTGAAGGCAAATGCTTAACGGACTGAGCCAGGTGCCTGATCTGTTTTGTTTCGTGTTGCCATCCAGGTGATGTGAATTAGGCTCACAAATCTGTGTATGTAGGATAGTGGTAGCTTAAGTGGTGGTGTGTCTTACTATTATAACTTAAGGCAAACTGCTCTGTGCTACCTAGTTTTGTAAGGTTGCAAGCTAAGAACGGTTTTTAGATTTTAGATGATTAGAAAATATTTTGTGACATGTAAAAATTATATGAAACTTAACTTTCAGTGTCCATAAATAAAGTTTTATTGGAATGCAGCATGCCCATTTGTTTAATAGTCTGTGGCTGTTTCCAAGCTACAACAAAAGAGTTGAATGGTTTCAGCAGAGATATCTGACTTCCCAGATCCTAAAGTACTTATAGCTGTTCCTGTACTGAAGAAGTTATAATTTGACAGGAACTCTCCTTTCTCCTTTTCCTTTACAGTTCAGTGCGAAAGCAACTTTCATTATAGTTCTTAGGGCATGAGTTAGAATGCAAGAGCTTTTCTTTGGTTAATTTTATACGGGTTCCAGTTGTATGGTATAGGGTCTCCTATCAGACTTACCTACCTAGGGTGGGCCCTGGGCTTGGCTTCTATCTTTATGATACTGGAATAATCAAAGCCCAAGTTTGGCTTTGGTTAGGGACAAACTTGGCTTCAGCACTCTGTTTTCCTCTCTGAGTTCCTGCCCTTTCTTATGTTTTGGCTTTATGATTCCCTGCTATCTTGTCAGCTTTTTGATACTTTTAAGAATATATATTTTCTAATTTATTTAGTTTTTAAAATCTCTTTTCTTTCAAATAATTGACCATATTTTTGGATATTATTTTTTGATTATGAAGAAATTGAGTCTCAGAGAGATAGACTAGCTTGCCCCAAAGTTATGTTACTAGTAACATAGTAGTGACTAGTGAGTAGCAGACAGAGACTTTGACTTTGGAAAATTTATTCATCATCCAGAGTGTGAGCATTTAGGATTGCACATTCTTTCCCATACTCCCAATACAGCCCCCCCCCCATTGTTCCCAGTATAGTCTTAAGGATTTCAGCTGCTTGGGCCATGCAGGAGAAGTCTCAGTTAGAGAGGACAGGAAAGGCATAAAATACTCAGAAGCTATTTGGTGAGAGAAACTGACACCATATTTGGATACTAGAGAACTTAGAAATGTTGAAAAAGAAATGGAATTTTTGTTGACTATATAAATGGTGCTAAAATTGAGCAAATTTGTTACATTAACAAGTGAATCAAAGTTGAAAGTAGACCTTTTAATTGTGCACCTGTTTTTTAATATTCAGTATCACATTTATCTTCATAGCATCTGTGAGGTGATGATGATGGTGATATCTTTTAACAAGTATACAAACTTTTAGGGAAGGTGGTTTATTATTTACCCAGGACTATGCAGTTAATAAATGCTAAAAGTAGGATCTGAATCCCTGTGTGACTATAAAGCCCATATTTTCTCCATAAAGTTACGTTGCAAAAAAAGAAAAAAGTCTCTAGATGATTAATGGAAAATTTATGAAAATGTATGGTTAACATTTCTGTACTTGTATGAGAATTCCTTAGGCTTTCATTTAGAGGTTAGACTTATTTTAGACAATTCAGGTAAGTATTTGGTTTCTAAGGTCACATGGATTAGGCAGCAGAGGGACATTTGTAGGTTGTTAGGCTGACAGCATGGAAGCATGGAAAGCTTTTCTATGAACTAAAAGTAAGCCAATTTGAGGATACTGAGATAGGGACGGAGAACCATGCTTATGTATATCTGTAGTTTCTCTGAATACCACTATCATATAAAAATTGACATTCACTACGAGATTTCAAGATTCTTCAGAAATATGTAAGTTATATTTAGTATATACTCTGCTTAAAAAGAAATAAAGTTAGAAATATCTTGTGGAGGGGCGCCTGGGTGGCTCAGTAGGTTAAAGCCTCTGCCCTCAGCTCAGGTCATGATCCCAGGGTCCTGGGATCAAGCCCCAAATTGGGCTCTCTGCTTAGCGAGGAGCCTGCTTCCCTTCTCTCTCTGCCTGCCTCCCTGCCTACTTGTGATCTTTGTCAAGTAAATAAATAAAATCTTAAAAAAAAAAAATCTTGTGGAAATAATTTCATCCAGAGTATCTGAAAACAACTTCTAATCCTTAAAGAGCTGAACTTCCGGGTGCCTGGGTGGCTCAGTGGATTAAGCCACTGCCTTTGGCTCAGGTCATGATCTCAGGGTCCTGGGATCAAGGCAGAGAGAGGGGGAAGCTGGCTCCCTGCTGAGCAGAGAGCCTGATGCGGGGCTCGATCCCAGAGCCCTGAGATCATGACCTGAGCCGAAGGCATCCCAGAGCCCTGAGATCATGACCTGAGCCGAAGGCAGAGGCTTTAACCCACTGAGCCACCCAGGCGCCCCTGAAGCCACTTTTTTAAAAGGACCAAAATCCAAGAAAACTTTCAAGATGAAACTTTTTTGTAAGTGGTCTGGCAATATTGTGTTGGTAAAAATCAAGGTCTTGAAGGAATAAAAGTGATACATTTTTCCATAATATGTCGTTTCTTACTGAGGCAATAAGGCCATATTTGATGAGTATTTTGAAGCATTAACTTAGTTGTTCAGTATACTATTCTAATAAGAAAATTTTAGGCTTTATTCTTCAGTTAGTTGGTAGGGGATACTCTATTCTCTGAACATACTCCTATTTTGGGAATGCTTTTGCTTTGTAGAAATGCACATTGTTGGTCAGAGAAGGGAGACTGGATAACTGGATAAATGAGCACAGACCTATTAATGTAAGTAGAAAAGTCAACTCTTAGCATATGTTTTATTGATGGAAATCCACAAAGCTGGAATCTTTTTAGATAGTATTTGAAGAGCAAAGTTTTTCATTATGGTAGCTACATAGAGTCAAACATTGAATTTTCCCAACTCAGGGAGTAGCTATAAAAGATAGCCGATTGGTGTGAGCAATAAGATAAATAATAGAAAGCAGCATGCTGTTGTTTTGTTCCTGGACCAGAAGTGCTCTCATTGGTTGGTGATACTTCTGAACGCCTAGTTCAGTAGTGCCAAGGCTGAGAAGTATATGTGAAGCAGATGGTAAAGGGCTGGTTTGGAGGTGGGGAGGGGAAGGTGTCAGAGTGGCAAGAGGCAAATATGTCAGATTACATATTTGATAGTGTGTTGGAAAGCAGATGTCTGACTTTCCTAAATAAGAGTAGAAATCAGAAACGATCACAGTTGAGGGATAGAAGAGAAAGGAACTTGAGTATAATATTTCAAGCTCTGATAGAAAAAAGAAAACCAAACATATATGAGGCACAGAGGGAGGGCATTGTATTTCTCAGGCAATGGCAGAAAACTAGAGTTTGTATCCTGTAGGGTTCCTTATAATATAGTATCAAGGAGTATTAGTAATTGTGTACCAGAGACTGCTGAATAGCTGTGTTAGTTTGATAGGGCTGTCATAACAAAATACCATAGACTGGGGCGCCTGGGTGGCTCAGTGTGTTAAAGCCTCTGCCTTTGGCTCAGGTCATGATCCCAGGGTCGTGGGATTGAGTCTCCTTGCTTTCCTCTCTCTCTCTGCCTGCCTCTCTGCCTACTTATGATCTCTGTCAAATAAATAAATATTTTTTTAAAAATACCATAGATTAAGTGGCTTAAATAACAGAAATTTATTTTCTCATAGCTTTGGAAGTTTAAAGTCCAAGGTCAGGGTGTTGGCAGGTTTGGTTTCTCCTGAGGTCTATCTCTCCTAGGCTTGCAGATGGCCACCTTTTCCTTACATGGCCCTTTCTCTGTGCATGTGCATCTCTGGTGTCTCTTCCATTTTTTTTTTTTTTTTTTTTTTACACAATAAGGACACCAGTTTTACTAGATTAGGGTCTGATGATCTCATTTAACCCTGATTACCTCTTTAAACATCCTATCTCCAAATATAGCCACATTGGGGGTTATAGCTTCAACACATGAATTTTGGGGTAATACAGTTCAGTCCATAATAATAGTGTAAATCCAAACAGTAGAACAGAATAGAGCTAAATCTTGTCTAGAGAAAGCCAGGGTGGAAGAGTATAAGAGAAAAGACAAGCATAGGATAGTTTCGATGGATTGGTACTTTGTTTATTCATGTCATGATAGCATATCTCAGATCAGTTCTTCACATATTTGGAGATAATGGATGCTGTTGAATGTTGTATTATAACATCACTATTAGAGTATCTGTCAGGGTGTCAGACCCTATACTAGGTTTTTTGTGGGTTTTTTGGGGGGGGGTTCCTAGGAGTCAGCTAAGTAGAGAAAGAGGAGGGTACAATGGAAATACTGAAATCATTGTAAGGATAGAGTTATTGATAAATAGAAATCGTCAAATAGTACTTACTCCTTGCCCAGTCACAGCTGAGCAATTTAAAATTTCTTATAGATGTGGAAATATTTGCAGATAAATATCTATGTCCGATGTTAATTTATGCCAAGGCTGTTTGTTCTTAAAGGTTTAGAAGAAGTTTTGAAATTTGAATTAAAAAATTGTTAAAAATTATATTTTCTTCATTTGTACAGATTGAAAAGGTGGTGTTCTATTTCTTACTTAATAGCATTAACAAATTTGGTGGTATGTCTATGTGCCTTACACTTTGTTTTCCTTCTCATTTCTAGTGAAGATATAAACTATATGGGGCATGCTCAATTTTTTGTCTTTTTCTTTTTTCTTTTATTATCATTTTTTAAAGATTTCATTTATCCATTTGACAGAGAGAGACAGTGATAGAGGGGGAGCTGGGGAAGGGAGAAGCAGGCTTTCTGCCAAGCAGGGAGTTGGATATGGGGATGGGGATCGATCCCAGGACCCCAGGATCATGACCTGAGCAGAATGCAGATGCTCAACAACTGAGCCACCCAGGCACCCCTCAATTTTTTATTATAGCACAGGAATGTTAGGTCATATGTAAATTTTCATTAGTTAATTTTGGATTTCAGCTTTTATGAGTAAAGGCCAAGTGATGTAAGGGAAAGTTTGTTTGTAATTGTTCTTGTGCTACAAGGGCAGAGTTGAGTAGTTGGCAAAGAAATGATAAAACTTGCAAAATTTAACATATTTATTGTCTGGCCTTTTACAGAAAAAAATTGCAGAGACCTGCACAGACTTCGATTAAATGCCAGTGAATAGTAATGCAAGTTAAGTAACTTGTTCTGGGTCACACAGCTACTTTGCTTTTGGCTATCGTTTTTCATAACTTTTTGGAGAGCCTTTTAATTTCAGCAAACTGTGGTACCAAATTTACATATTACTTGTCATCCTTGGTATTTCCTGTTGGTTACATTCTGTTAGTAGCACCTCTATTCCATCTGTAAAAGTTCTCCAAATTGAGGAAGCATATTGTATATCAGTGCTGCTTTGTTGTTGTTGTTGTTTGTTTGTTTGTTTAGCTCCCTACGGAGCTTTTGCTCTAAAATCAATGCCTTGGTGAACTATTGCTAAACAGCTAATCCCAGCCCTAGTTCCTCTGTTTGTTTCAGTCAAACACATGGTTTCTGTGGCTCTTCCTATTTTTTTTTTTATATTTTTATGAGACTGTCATTGATACTTTAGATTCCCTTGAGGTATGAAAATAGTGATATGTTGGCTCTATAGAATAAATTTACTAGAGTGTGGGTACATTTAAATCTAATGGCTGTAGCCAAAATGCTTTACTTGGCTATTATTTTTTTTTTCACGTTCCATGGACCCTTATTGCAGAGTAGTTGGTTGAGGTAGGTACACTTTCTGATTCATCCTAGTTACGAGAGCCACTTGGAATAATTTTTAAGTATCTGAGGCAAATGTTGCAAGTTGTGATTTTGACATAGGTACCTCTTTAGAGGTAAATACAAATTTAGTGGAAGGTCACTCTTACTGGGTGGTTAGTAGTGGCTTCAACTTCTGGGAACAAATGCTTTGCTCTATCTCCACAGTGTCTTAAATATTCATATTATTAGAGAATGATACTATAAAAATAGGTTACTAGCTGTGAATGATTTATAATAAGAAAGATGAGATGTCTATTAATAGGTAGGTAATGGAATATTCAATAATAACTTATTTATCTCTCACACTAAGCCGTGAAGAGATTGGGGTTACATGCCCAGACTTAACAAGTTATAAAGAAAAATCAAATACAGAATGGTCACAAATGTTTTCCATGGTTTCAAATCCTGGGAAATTTCTCTCTCCTTGTCTGACTTCATTTGCTGCTTCTTGAAATACTTCTCTTTCATGAGCTTTCATTTGACTCGTGGTTTTCCTCAGCTAAGATGTGCTATCTAAAGCAGGGTGTTTATCCTCTGTTCTTCAGTTTTTCTGTTAGAAAGTAGTGATAATAGTGCTGCTTAGCTCTACAAAATTATTCTAAGATTGAATGACTTGAATGAATAGTTTGGCACATATTAAGTATTCTAAGGGTTAACCATTATTACTATTATTACTAGTACTACTGCTGTTTTTACTGTGTGTTTTTAAGTCATTAGCTGCTTTACTACTCTTGACTCCCATTCTTTATCTGCTGGCCAACTAAACAATGGTGACCCATACAGCTTGGTCAAAGTTCTTTTTCTCTACCTACAGTCTCTTTGTGAGTTCATCTAGTCTGATTGCCTAAAATGCCATTTATATGCTGATGGTTACCAGATGTGCCTTATCTCTAGCCCTTTCCTCGTTTGTTTTCTGGACTTGTATATCCAGTTGCTTACACAATATTTTCACTTGCATATCCTGTAAACGTTCTAGAATTAACATGGCCAAAGACATACTAAACCACATTCCCCCCCAAACAACAAAACCACCAGCAACAAATGAACATGAACAAATCTGTTTTTCTCTAGTTCCTCCTTTTAGTAAATAGAACCACTATTTAACTAGTTGCTTTCAGTCAAATAAACCTATGTGTTGTGTTTGTTCCCACAACTAATCCATCAGTGAGTGCAGAATACATACCCAGTCTGTCCACTTGTTTCTTTCCCCACTGCTACTACTCTATTCAACTACTGTTACCTTTTGTTGGACTGCTCTAACAGTCTTCTGACTGGTCTTCCTGCTTCTCCTTCTTCCCTCCCTCCTCTAATCCATTCTCTTTAAAGCAACTGGAGTAACCTTTTAAAAACAAATCAGTAATATTCCTTGTATATATACAACAAAATAAAACAATATTCAGAGATTTTCTGTTACATTTAGAATAAAGTCCCGGGTACCATCCAACATCCAACCCCTTTCTACCTCTGATCTCATCTCTCTCATCATTTTCCTCTCGGAATACTTTGTTTGAGCCACTCTAACCTTTCTGTTCCTCAACCATGCCAGATTTATTTCTGATTTAAGCATTTTGCATTATCTGTTCCTCTAAGCCTAGAGTATTTCTCACATAGTTAATATAGTTGGCTCATACAGGTTTCTGACCACCTCCCTGAGGGCTTCACTGTGTGCTACTGATAACTAAAATAGCATATGTAAGTCCTCTAGTATAATGATAGACAAATGCTGTCCACAGGCCAAATCTGGCAGGTGGCCTGTTTTTGTTCTGAGTACTAAAAATGGTTTTTACATTTTTAAACATTTAAAAGAGTAAAACAAAACAAATAGAAACCCTGAACATGTGACAGAGGCTTTATGGGAACCGCGAAGCCTAAAATAATTATTATCTGGCTCTTTCTAGAAAAAGACCTATGGCTATCCCAAATTATTTTGTTCATTTGTTTCCTTGGTGTTTTGTTTTGTTTTGTCCTCAGAATGCTTAATTGTAAGAGTTTTGGAACATTGGTTAAATTCTCTGGAATGGAGAAATTGAGCAGTAGTACTAAAGGGTACATTGGGATTATTGCTGAAGAGTAGAAAAACAGACCAAATAGAAAAGGTAGTAGGGACAAAGGCTAAAGTCTGTGGGACATCTCCCAAAGTGGGCAAGAAGAGATGATCTGTTAGAAGGATCTCCTGCCTACTTGATTCTGAAAGTCCTTCAGAACCATTCAAATGGAGGATTCAAATCTGAGTTTAAAGTGTACCTGTAAAACTGTTCAAGTGATTAAGAGTATGCATATCTGAAAAGCCATTAAATACCTGAAAGATGTCATAGTATGGAAATGTGTGCCAGAAATAAACTAGGAGAGTTGAAAGATTCTCCTAGGCCATGCTTAAGTGCTGAGTTCTTGTTGCTCAGGCTTAAAAATGGGGCAAGTGATACTGAATCTCAGCATTTTGATGTATATTTTATATTTTATAGTCACTGAGCATATCTGTCTGTCAATAAGACGTGAAAAATATGTGGATATTTATGAAGTTTGTAAGTGATTCATTCCATAGATGAACTCCCTGACTTAGATTCTTATTGAAAGTTAAAGGAAGAGTGTCCAAAAGAAGGTTATCTTGAAAGAAATGAAGGAATAAAAATTGAATGTGTAAATTAAGGTTTCTCTGCTTTTGTTCTTGTATTTGCTGCTAGGTATAAAATAATACATATTCCTATTGTCTTCTATGTTTCTACTGTCTTATCAGTATTCTTCCCTTCTCTCTTTTCTACTTCAAAAGCCTGATAAGTGGTTTATCACAAATTGTATAATTGCTTATGAATCTTTTTTATATTACTGATTTTGTTGGTAGTGGCTATTGTGAGGTAAAGCCCTTTGTAGTGAGGTTTCACATATTTATTCAATATTTTTTGAGTTCTGCTAGGTACCAAATGTTGTGTAGCAGGTATAAAAACAAATACTGTGCTTCAAGGGCATCTGGGTGGCTTAGTCAGTTAAGCGTCTGACTTTCGATTTTGGTTCAGGTCATGTCTCAGGGTTGTGAGATAGAGCCCCACATTAGACTCTGTGCTAGGCGGGGAGCCTGGTTTAAATTCTCTCTCTACCTCTCCCTCTGTCCCTCCCTGACCTCTAAAACAAAAACAAAAACACTCTGCTTCAACAAGCATATAGACAAGTAGGGGAGACTGACAAATATGGACTAAGCAATTTATAGTTTTGGAGTTAAGTGGCTAGTCAGTCATCATTGTTGCGAAGAAGCTTTCCTTTGGACTCCAGTGTACCTCTTAGTTTCTATTATTTACCAGTCTTTATGCTAAAGAAAACCTAATGTTGAACTGTAGTGAGGTCAGAGGATTTGATGTTCTATATAAAAGCTTATGATTTCATAGAGGTAATATGACATATACCTTATCAACTATACCATGAAGCAGTTTGTGAAAGGCAAAATAGCAGAATGTTTAGGAACCCAAATCCTAAGGCTAGACCACTGGGGTCCAAATCTTGGCTCTGCCATTGGCCTGTAACCTGATGCAAGTGGGCAGTCTCCAGTCTCCATGTGGTTCAGTTTCTTGATTTGTAAAATGAGGATAATCACATTTGATTAGGATTGTTATGAGGATTAAATGATTTAAATACATAGTGTTAAAAGAGTGTTTTGCTTTTGTTATTGTCATCATGTTTCTTATTTGTACTAAGTGTAGCATATTGGTTAAGAAATTAGGACTTGGTTTCTAACCCCAGATCATCCACATACTAGTTATATCATCTTGGGAACATCATATAACTTTTGTGGAGTTCACTTCTTCATCTGTAAAAGATGGTAATAGAATACATTTCTTATTAAACGAGGTAATGCATACCACATATGCAACACAGTGTCTTACATGTTCTCCATAAAAAGGAATGATTTTTCTTAAAGATGCGAATGAAAATGTAGACATTCAAAGAAGTGAAGTGCTGCTGAGATATAGCACATTCTGGAGCTTTATAGGAGCCATTAAATGCATGTTCACTGAATACATTAATTATTTAGAGATTGGGAGCCTAGGGAGAAAGCTATTTGAAGTACAGTTTTCTTCTTAGAAGGACTGTGGAAGGGTAATTTGATAGTCTTGTAGACAAATATTATTTAGCTAGTAAAATGAAATCTCAGGATAAATGATCGAGAAAAATCATGAAGAACTTTTTTCTAATTACAAATAGAATTTTTATGTTTTCATTAAGAATTCTAAAGAATTGTAGGATTTATATTCTATCAAATTTTGCATTGTATAGTAATTATGAATAAACTTAACATGTTTTTTACAGAGTAAAAAATTTGCTGAGTAAAACAATATAAAAATTTTTTTTGTAGCCTTAAAAGATTTTTATTAGAATGAGTAAACATTTTGATGCATTTGGAATTTTATTAATTTAAGTGGATAAAAAGCACAGAAATGTCATAATTACACATCCATTTTATATTGATAGATTAAGAAAAAATCTTGTTTACAAACACTAGAGATCTGTCTTGTAGAGGGAGAAATGTTAAATTAAGATGCATGTTTTGAGGGCACCTGGGTGGCTCAGTGGGTTAAGCTTCTGCCTTCGGCTCAGGTCATGATTCTCAGAGTCCTGGGATCGAGGCCCCACCTCAGGCTCCTTGCTCAGGGGGAGCCTGCTTCCCCCTCTCCCTCTGTCTGCCTCTCTGCCCACATGTGATCTCTATGTCAAATAAATAAAATCTTTAAAAACAAAACAAAACAAAACTGAGGGGCGCCTGGGTGGCTCAGTGGGTTAAAGCCTCTGCCTTTGGCTCAGGTCATGGTCTCAGGGTCCTGGGATCGGGCTCTCTGCTCAGTGGGGAGCCTGCTTTCTCCTCTCTCTCTGTCTGCCTCTCTGCCTACTGTGATCTCTGTCTGTCAAACAAATAAATAAAATCTTAAAAATTAAAAAAAAAAAACTGAAAACTCATTCATTTTACTGTTTCCACAATAAAAAAAAAAAAAAGGAAAAACTTTAGCATAACTAATAAGATTGGTTATTTGAAGCTAAAGTGGTATTCCAAGTAATAAATATTATCAGGGACACCTGGGTGGCTCAGTGATTAAGCATCTGCCTTCAACTCAGGTCATGATCCCAGGGTCCTGGGATGGAGCCCCACATCAGGCTCCCTGCTCAGCAGAAAGCCTGCTTCTCCCTCTCTCACTACCCCTGCTTGCATTCCCTCTCTCATTGTGTCTCTGTCAAATTTGACAGAGAGGGAGAGATCACAAGTAGGCAGAAAGAGAGGGGGAAGCAGGCTCCCCACTGAGCAGAGAGCCTAATGTGGGCCTCTATCTTAGGACCCTGAGATCATGACCTGAGCCGAAGGCAGAGGCTTAACCCATTGAGCCGCCCAGGCGCCCCAATAAATAAAATCTTAAAAAAAAAAATTGATGACCAGTCCAGTATAGCAATTATTACTGAATAACTTAAGAATGTCTCAAAATTACACTTTACTATAATCACTAAATACCTGGGTAAAGTATAAAAATTAGCATGTAGTTTAAATGTTAATTCAAACATTTATTCTTTAATTACATTATTTTAACAGTTTCAAAACACACTGAACTTATGCCATTCTACTGTGACACCAAGTGGAGACTAGACTATTACCAAAACATGCATTTTTTTAAATATTTTATTTATTTATTTGACAGAGAGAGAGATCACAAGTAGGTAGAGAGGCAGGCAGGGTGGGGGGGGGGGGAAGCAGGCTCCCTGCTGAGCAGGGAAATGCAAATTAAAACTACAATGAGATACCATGTTGTACTTTTCAGAATGACCAGAATCAAAAAGGCAAGAAATAACTGTTGGAGAGGATACAGAGAAAAAGGAATCCTCACACCCTCTGTGGGAATGCAAATTGCTTCAGCCACTGTGGAAAACAGTATGGAGGTTTCTCAAAAAATTAAAAATTGGGGGCGGCTGAGTGGCTCAATGGGTTAAGCCTCTGCCTTTGGCTCAGATCTCAGGGTCCTGGGATCGAGCCCTGCATCAGGCTCTCTGCTCAGCAGGGAGCCTGCTTCCCCTCTCTCTCTGCCTGTCTCTGCCTACTTGTGACCTCTCTGTCAAATAAATAAACAGCATCTTTTTAAAAAATTAAAAATTGAAATACCATATAATCCAGTAATCCTACTATTGGGTATTTACCAGAAAGAAAGAAAACAAAACCCTAATTTGTGGGGCACCTGGGTGGCTCAGTGGGTTAAAGCCTCTGCCTTCAGCTCAGGTCATGATGTCAGGGTCCTAGGATCGAGTCCCGCATCGGGCTCTCTGCTCGGCAGGGAGCCTGCTTCCTCCTCTCTCTCTACCTGCCTCTCTGCCTACTTGTGATCTTTGTCTGTCAAATAAAGAAATAAAAAACCTTTAAAAATATATATATTTGAAAAGATATATGCACCCCAATGTTTAGGGCAGCACTGTTTACAAGTGGCCAAGATATGGAAAAAACCTAAGTGTCCATCAGTAGATGAATGAATAAAGAAGATGTGGTATATATGTGTGTGTATACACCTGTGTGTATACGTATATATGTACATACATATAATGGAATATTACTCAGCCATAAAAAATAATGAGAGCTTGCCATTTGCAATAACATGGATGGGCTTAGAAAGCATTATGCAAGTGTAATAAATCAGACAGAGGAAGACAAATATATCATATCACTTTTATGTGGAATGTAAAAAAAAAAATGGACAAAAAGGCAGAAACAGACCCCAAAATACAGAGAACTGGTGGTTGCCAGAGGGAGGAGGTTTAGGGGTTGGACAAAATTAATAAGTTATGGAATGAATAAGGCACTGGGATGAAAGGTATGGCAAGGGAATAAAAAGAAAAAGAAACAGATATAAGTTGATATTAGTTTCATATATCTATATGCAAGCAACAATTAGAAAATCATCTTTTTTTTAAAAGATTTTATTTGACAGAGAGAGATCACAAGTAGAGAGAGAGAGAGGAGGAAGCAGGCTCCCTGCTGAGCAGAGAGCCTGATGTGGGACTCGATCCCAGGACCCTAAGATCATGACCTGAGCTGAAGGCAGAGGCTTAACCCACTGAGCCGCCCAGGCAGCCCAGAAAATACTTTTAAAGATATCACTACTTAAAATTGCATCAGAAAATATGAAGTGCTCAGGAGTCTAACAAATAATGGACAAAGCATCTACTAAAAAAATGAGAGTTATGAATCATTACCAAAATGGAAAGATATCCATGTTCATAGACTATAAGACTCAATGTTGGAAAAATATCAGTTCTCCCCCAAATTAATCTACAGAATCAATTAAGTCTCACTAAAAATCCCAAATGTTGTTTTTATATTGGATTATTTAGTGTGTATGTCTGTGTGTGGAATTTGACAGTGATTCTAAAATATATATGAAAGTGCAGTGGGCCAAAAACAGCTAAGACTCTCCTGAAAACAAGCACAATGTAGGAAGACTTGCCTCACCAGATATCAAAACCTATAAAGCTAGAAGTAGTTAAGAGTGTGCTACACTTTCAGGAATAGAAAGAGCAATACAGCAGAGGGCCAAGTCCAGAAACGCACCTACACAAAGATGGATACTTAATATATGTCAGATCTGGCACTGAGATCAGCTTAGAAAAGATAAACTTTTCAAAAGCAATGTTAGGATAATCAAATATCCATTTGGGGTGGGAATAAAATGAAACTAGACCTCCCATTATACACAAAATCTATTCCAGATAAAGAGCAAATTTTTGAAAAGTTAAAACTTAAAAGCCCTTAGATAATAATGGAGAACATCTACTGTAACGTAGCCTAGGAAAGGGTTTCTTTAAAAGGGTTCAAAAGCACTAGCCAAAGTTGATAAATGCAACTACATTAAAACTGAAAAATTCTGTTGATCAACAAGCACCACACAGAGAGTAAAATAACAAGCCAAAAACATAAGATACTTGTAAAAGGTATAACTAAAGGACCAGCATCCAAAACAAATACAGAATTCCTAAAAATCAGTAAGAAAAGCTGAAACCACCTAAAAGAAAAATATGGGGCAAACAACAGGTACATCATATGAAGAAACTATGAAAGATGTACTTCATTAACAATCATAGAAATTCAAGTTAAAATCAAGAGATACACCCTTCAGATTGGCAATACCAAGCATTAAGAATTTAGAGCAATGGAGTGGCACTTGGCTGGCTCAGTCAATGGAGCCTGCAACTCTTGATCTTGGGGTTGTGGATTCAAGACCCCTGCTGGGTGGGTAAAGAGATTACTTAAAAATAAAATCTTTAAAAAAAAAAAGAAAGAATGTAAAGCAATGGGAACTCAAATACTGTGTTATTTAAGTATAAACTAACATAATAATTCTGAAAAACACTTTGCCAAGTTGAACATGTACATACCTCACAACCTGACAAATCCATTCCTACAAATTCTAGAGAAACATCTGCACACTTGCAAATATGAAATAGAAGACCACTCACCACCAAATTGTATAATAGCAAGGAAACGAAATAAACTTAAATGTCCATTAAAACTAGAATGAAAAAAAAAAAACTAGAATGAATAGATAGCAGTGTAATCGTGAAACAAAATACTTGACCACAATGAAATCTAATGACCTATGGCTAATTACAACAACCTACAACAAATTTCACAAATGCTGAACTAAACATTTCATTTCATTTTATTTTATTTACTGAGACAGCAGGGGTAGGGAGCAGAGGGAGAGGGAGAGAGAACCTTAACCAGGCTCCATGCGCAGCACAGAGCACAACACCATGCTGCATCTCACTACTCTGAGACCACGTCCTCAGCAGAAATCAAGAGTTGGATGCTTAACCAACTGAGCCACTCAGGTCCCCCCGAACTCAATTTCTTCGATCACATAATGTACTATATGAAGTTCAGAAACAAGAAAAACTGGGGGTGCCTGGGTGGCTGAGTGGGTTAAGCCGCTGCCTTCAGCTCAGGTCATGATCTCAGGGTCCTGGGATCGAGCCCCGCATCGGGCTCTCTGCTCAGCAGGGAGCCTGCTTCCTCCTCTCTCTCTGCCTGTCTCTCTGCCTGCTTGTCATCTCTCTCTCTCAAATAAATAAATAAAATCTTTAAAAAGAAAAAAAGAAAGAAACAAGAAAAACTATATTGTTTATGAATAGGTAACCTGAGATTCAAAATTATGAACCAAAGCAAGAAAATGATAGTCAAAAAATTAGGGTACAGGGGCACCTCATTGGCTCAGTCATTTAAGCATCTGCCTTCAGCTCTGGTCATGATCCCAGGCTTCCTGCTCAGCAGGGAGTCCCCTTCTCCCTCTACCTTTGCCCCTCCCCCACTCATTCTCTCTGGTTCTCTCCCTGGTTCTCTCTCTCTCCAAAAAATAAACAAAATATTTTAAAAAATAAATTAGGGTATTAACTACTTCCACAAAGGGGGATGTATATCGGGGCACCTGGGTGGCTCAGTGGGTTAAGCCACTGCCTTCGGCTCAGGTCATGATCTCAGGGTCCTGGGATCAAGTCCCGCATCAGGCTCTCTGCTCCACAGGGAGCCTGCTTCCTCCTCTCTCTCTCTGCCTGCCTCTCTGCCTACTTGTAATCTCTCTCTGTCAAATAAAAAAATTAAAAAAAAATTAAAAAAAAAAGGGGGGATGTATATCAACGAGATGTATGGGGGAGGCAATCCTGTATTGTTGGTCTGAATGGTAACAACACAAATATTGACTTCACAATTTTCTTTAAACTGCAAGTCTTATTCTATTTTCCCGTATATATGAATAAAGAGGAAAAGTAACAACTACATACAACTGCTATGGTAATTTAATATAATAAAGCAACTTATGTAAGTATGGTACCTAGTTTGCATTAAAAAAAAACTACTACAATTACATAATTTTTATATCCTCCAAAGTTGCTTATGGTAGATACTCAAATACACTGTCCAGTAAATGAAACAAATTCAGACGGTAAATACACTTACCATGGTGAACACTGCCTAATGGGTCATGTACAGAACATACTATGGAGTCCCAATGTTGTACACCTGAAACTAATACAACATTGTAGGTCAACTACACTTCAATTAAAGAAAACCCAATAAGTGAAATAAATTACTTAGAATCACTGGAGTAAAAGGCAATTTAATGAATGGCTAGGTTGCCTAACTTCCAGTTTCTACTTCACAAGCCCCAGAGCTTGAATTTCTGCTATCTTAAGAGGTACCCTTCGCTCTACCTTTGATATTCCCAATCTCTTAGTCTCTATACTCACAGTATACATCTTTCTATACATCAGACTGTCAGCAACTGTCACTGAACGCTTGGAATCTAAAAATCTGAGAGATTTAAGGCAGAAAAGAGGAACAGGAAAAGCTAAAATTAGGGAGAGGAAAATTGTGGGGAATAAAAACAGTGGGGAGAGAACTTGAGTTATCCTTACATGAAAAACACCCATCAGTTCTTTAGTTCTAATGCTTTAAGAAGCCAAGAAGCAGAGGGAGGGAAAAAAAAAGTAAATCATCTATTGTCTGACCCAGGTTTCATACAACAAGTGAACAAGAATTACACTGATACCAGTTACCTAATATTTAGGGGCAAGAAAGTGTATCTATATCCCAAGATATATCTACTTCTGAAAGCCTCTTAAATAAATAAATAAATAAATAAAGCTCCCTAAAAATATAAGCTGTCTGGAAGAAACCAATTCCTTCTCAATTACTTGAGGGAATAAACTTTATTTTTAATGAATTTATTCCATATGTATTACTTATTAATCCAAAAGATTAAACACATATATCAGATCTAGACTCAGTCATAAAATCATGGTACGTCAGCACAGCAGAATATTATGAATCCATGAGAAAGATCTGAATGCACCACTATGGAGTGCTCTCCAAAATATATTAAGTGAAGGAAAAAAAAAGAGGTACAGAACAGTGTATGTAGCTAGATACACACACACACACACACACACACACACCCCTACCTTTGTCATATGAAGGGAGAATACATACATACATCTTATTTTTGAAAGAAAAAAAAATTCTGGAATGACAATCAAAAACTCACAAAAAATGGTTACCTCTATGGGAGAGCAAAAATTAAGAGTTTCAATATAAGAGCTTAAAACAACTTTTTTAAAAAAGACTGAATAAAGAAAAACCACAATATTAAATTTGAATTAAAATTATCAATATGGGGGTGCCTGGGTGGCTCAGCTGGTTAAGCAACCGCCTTCAGCCGAGGTCATGGTCCCGGAGTCCTGGGATTGAGTCCCAATTAGGTTCCCAGCTCCATAGGGAGTCTGCTTCTCCCTCTGACCTCCCCTCTCATGCTCTCTCACTCTGTCTCTCTCTCTCTCTCTCTCTCTCTCTCTTAAATAAACAAATAAAATCTTAAAATCTTAAAAAAAAAATTATCAATATGACCTCATGCTTTTTTTCTCCTCCAGACAAGTCCCATCATCCTCCACTATAAGGAGACAGAGCTCCTTAGAGAAATCGCTGATTGCAGTCAGCGATTTAGACTGCAATCACAGTCTAAAACAGGAAAAGTCCATGGTGAGCCAAGATATCTTGGAAAAAAGTAAGGACTCACTCAAAGACTAATAATGCATTTATGCAAAAAAAAAAAAAAAAAACACTGATGGGGGCACCTGGGTGACTCAGCAGGCTAAGCATCTGACTCTTGATTCCAGCTCAGGTCATGATCTCAGTGTTGTAAGATCACCAGAGTCAGGCTCCACACTCATCATGGAGTCTGCTTGAGATTCTCTTTCCCTCTCCTTTCCCTCCCCCTGCTCATGCTCTCTTGCACAGGCATGCACACACAATTTCTCTTTAAATACATAAAATCTTAAAAAAAAAAAAAAAAAAGGAAGAACAAGGAGTATGCTTGGAGGGGCTCCCAATGTCCTTATTTGAGACGATTTCAGCATCAAAAAACAATGTAACTCACTATAACACAACAAATAAAAACCCGAGAGAATATAAAACCATTCACTGTCACCATTGCAGGTAACACTTGAAAATTAGATGAGAAAGAATTAAGCATTTATTTACTCCGCCCTTTAGGAGGAACTAGAGTTCACTCCCAGCGGATGGAAGATTATAAAGTTTTGTTAACTGAAGAATGATAGCTAATTAGTGTAAAAGAATTAAAGAATTAGAAAAATCACCAATTCTCAACCTTCAATTAAGTAATTAATTTGCCTAAGATTCAATAAAGAATGCTAAAATTATTAGATAAAACATACTTTAAGAATGGAATTTTATATGGCACCAAAGTTATTACCTCCACAGATTATTGTACTTAATGATCATAGCAAGAAAAATACATTTCTATAATCAATGTAGGGACAGCAAACACCAACCTTAAATTTCATAAAATTTTTATCACTAATGGTGATAGTATGTGCCTCCCATAATATGTAACATGTAATATAACATCACCTGTGATGCATTCTTGCCAAAACTTTTTTTTAAGATTTTATTTATTTGACAGAGAGAAATCACAAGTAGATGGAGAGGCAGACAGAGAGAGAGGGGGAAGCAGGCTCCCTGCTGAGCAGAGAGCCCGATGCGGGACTCGATCCCAAGACCCTGAGATCATGACCTGAGCCGAAGACAGCTTGCCAAAACTTTTTTAACAAGCATCTAATCAACCCCTTAAAATATAACTTCCAGTTTATAAGATACACAGTGAGCAAAGGAACAAGTAAAACAAGAGCACAAAGAAACAGATAACTGTAGAAAACAAGCCATTCTCCAAGGAAATGATCTGATCTTCTCAAAGAAATATCAATAACATAAGAAAGAAGTGTAGAGAAAGGAGCTTTTCTAGATTAAAAGAGACTTAAAAAGATAATCAACTGCAATGCAAAAATCTTAACTGAATTCTGGTTTGAAAAACTCATTTTATGGAACAAATGGAAAAATCTAAATACAGAATGAATCTTAAATACTATCAGGAAATTACTGTTATTTTTCTTAAATGTTGGTAATGGTGACTATGGAGAATACCTATTTTCTTTTCTTTTTTTTTTTAAGCTTTATTTACTTAAATAATCTCTACACCCAAAGTTGGGCTCATGACCCTGAGGATCAAGAATCACTAGCTCTGGGGCGCCTGGGTGGCTCAGTGGTTTGGGCTGCTGCCTTCGGCTCGGGTCATGATCTCAGGGTCCTGGGATCGAGCCCTGCATCGGGCTTTCTGCTCCACAGGAAGCCTGCTTCCTTCCCTCTCTCTCTGTCTCTCTCTCTCTCTCTCTCTGCCTGCCTCTCTGCCTACTTGTGATCTCTGTCTGTCAAATAAATAAATAAATAATCTTTAGGGAAAAAAAAAAAAAAGAATCACTAGCTCTGGTGCCTGGGTGGCTCGGTGGGTTAAGCCGCTGCCTTCAGCTCGGGTCATGATCTCAGGGTCCTGGGATCGAGCCCTGCATCGGGCTTTCTGCTCCACAGGAAGCCTGCTTCCTTCCCTCTCTCTCTGTCTCTCTCTCTCTCTCTCTGCCTGCCTCTCTGCCTACTTGTGATCTCTGTCTGTCAAATAAATAAATAAATAATCTTTAGGAAAAAAAAAAAAAAGAATCACTAGCTCTGGTGCCTGGGTGGCTCGGTGGGTTAAGCCGCTGCCTTCAGCTCGGGTCATGATCTCAGGGTCCTGGGATCGAGCCCTGCATCAGGCTTTCTGCTCCACAGGAAGCCTGCTTCCTTCTCTCTCTCTCTCTCTCTCTCTCTCTCTCTCTCTCTGCCTGCCTCTCTGCCTACTTGTGATCTCTCTCTGTCAAATAAATAAATAAAATCTTTAAAAAAAAAAAATCACTAGCTCTTCTGAATGAACCAGACAAGTACCCAAAAAATATCTATTTTCTTAGAAGACAAATACTGAAGAATTTTGAGGTAAACATTATAATATTTACAGCTTTCAAAGATTAAGTAAAAGTACAGAAGTACACAAACATATGGAAAGCAAATATGGATGGCTATTGGTAACCTGAATCTAGGTGGCAGACCTACCAATGACCTTTGTTCTAATTGTTCAACTTTTCAATATTTTTCTAAGTTTTTTTATTATAAAAAAAAAAAAAGGAGGGGAGGGGCAGGGAAGAGAACTAAAAGAAGACAAAGTTGCAAAAGCAAGTAAGGAAAAAATACAATCTAAAAGTCGTTTATAAACACTTATCTGGGGCGCCTGGGTGGCTCAGTGGGTTAAACCTCTGCCTTTGGCTCAGGTCATGATCCCAGAGTCCTGGGACGAAGCCCGGTATCGCCTGCTTCCCCTACCCCCTTTCTCTCTGCCTGCCTCTCTGCCTACTTATGATCTCTGTCAAATAAATAAAATTAAAAAAAAAAAAACACATATCTACAGAGTCACCTGAAGAACTTCCTCCGTTACATTTAAAAAAGAAAAAAACTCAGAGATTACTCATCCCACTATCATCTGATCAATGTAAGTAAACAGATTTCAAACAAATACTTACACACTACAAACAGCAATAGTACTACAATCTGTCAATGATTTAAGGAATGTTTGTCATTGGCAAACAGAACGCTTTCTTATACCTCACAGTGAATCAAAATATATTCTAACACATCTATTAATCAAGAAAAGCATTTCTTTGAAATTTCTTTACTTCAAAAGTATGATCACACTTGAAAGACAGCTAGCCAACTATCTTTCTAAGATTTACTTCTATTAGCACCTAACTTTGATTAGCCATGTACTTTTAACGCCCCACAATGAAATTCTTTAAATTTCTGATCTCCTATTTAAATATAAAAATTTGTTGGGGGGGGGGCTTGTTGAATATCAACTAAGTGCCTACTCTTTTAAATAAAGTGTTTAATGATAACCTTGTCTCAGGTAAATATTTCTAATTGAGAAATGAACATTTTTTTTTAATTTATTTGACAGACAGAGATGACAAGCAGGCAGAGAGGCAGGCAGAGAGAGAGGAGGAAGCAGGCTCCCTGTTGAGCAGAGAGCCTGATGCGGGGCTCGATTCCAGGACTCTGGGACCATGACCTGAGCCGAAGGCAGAGGCTTTAACCCGCTGAGCCCACCCAGGTGCCCCGAGAAAAGAACATTCTTGAAGCTCAGAAACGTTAAATGACTTGCCTATAAATGACAGCTTATGAAGTGAGGAGGCTGGAAACTGAACTGAGGTCACTGGAAACCCAGGTTTGAAAGTCCATATTTTTTCCACTGGCCTTAACGGATTTAATATTTACAGACAAAAAAGCCCGTCTAAGGAGAAAGTATGTTTAAAAAAACACTTTCATATTCAAAAAACTACATAATGATAAAGAAAAATCAAAACTGAGAAAAAGAAAAAATACGCTCTAAAATTATTGCTGGTTGTAAAAAAGAACCAATTCGTAGCAAGCCAGCTGTCTATGACATAGGACAGCTAGTACTTTCCTAACTGTACATGTAAAATTACACTCCGGTTGCCCGTTGGATGACCCCTCTGCCAAAATATGCTAGCAACATAATTCACATTAAAACTCAGAGGCCAAACACCATTTGGAAAGAGCTTTATGTGTTTACACATCTCCAGCAAGTTCACCATTCAAAATTAATAGGCGATTTTCAACAAATATTCTTTGATCTATGATATCCTTTTTTGACACTCTAAAATATTAAACTTATAAACAAGAAAATCTACCAAAATACAAACATCCCACAACTGAATATTAGAATATTAATACAATGCGATTTTAAATTTGGTTGTTACATATTGGTATGCAAAACTGCACTTCTACAACATAACTTATATTTGTTCTTTCTATAGGATCAAAATCCCAATATCTTTGTCTCCTTTATTTTTTTTATTTATTTATTTATTTTTTTTTTATTTGTCAGAGAGAGAGCACGAGCGAAAGTGAGCACAGGCAGACAGAGTGGAAGGCAGAGTCAGAGGGAGAAGCAGGCTCCCTGCGGAGCAAGGAGCCCGATGTGGGACTCGATCCCAGGACGCTGGGATCATGACCTGAGCCGAAGGCAGCTGCTTAACCAACTGAGCCACCCAGGTGTCCCTGTCTCCTTTATTTTTAAAGATACACACAAAATACATAGAAAAATCTGTACGTTGAAGAGGTTTTCCTATTTAAAATTAAATCCTCTTTAAACTGGATAAGTAACTAGAAGAGCACATGAGGTGGCTTATGGAGTCGTGATATCCTGCATCTTACTATGAGTGTTGATTACACTGATGTGTTTACTTGATGAAAATTCATTTAGCATCTGTGTACTTTTTTGTATACTTTGTAATTTATAAAAAGCTTATTTAAATTCCCAATCTAAAAACCTTTCTTCCTATATTATAGGGATATCAAAGAAGCTAAAGCCTAGTGAAGAAAATAGACAAGTAATTAGGAAGTTCACTAGGGAGCTATGAGAGAATCAAATACTATGTAGGAGCACCCAGGAGTGGCATCTAACTCAACCTACAGGTTAAAAAAAAATAAATAAAAGCTTCCTGAAGATATAACTGACCTGAGTTCTCAATGGGAGAAGGGAAAGACAAGAAAGGAACAGAGATGGTAAGACCAGAGAAAAAGTGCCTTATCTGAGCAGAAACCCCAGTTCAATAAGGGTGGATCAAAGAATTTAAGGAAGGAAAGCCTAGAGAAGTAACAGGTCATGAGGAATCTCACATACAGTCCATGCTACAGTTAAGCTTTATCCTGAAAGCAGTGAGACAGCACTAAAGATCTTTCAATAGGAAAGGACATGATCAGATTTGCTTTTGTACTACAAACGTCATTTATAGCGTGTGCCATACTTGTGATCCCATCTTGTGAGAAATTAGCCTACACACTGCCCCATGCTTTTCACCATTATGATCCTGCCCCACACCCACAGGCACAAATAAACACATGGCCAACTAAATGGCCCGGAGTGATCACATGACCCAGGTATACAGACTTGTAGCAGCCCGTGAGAAAAAGACCTGAGCCAAAGAGATTGTTTCTTAGAAATTCAAACCAGAAGATTCCAGGGAGAAGGAAGAAGTCAGTAAACAGGAGCTCAAGTTAAAACGAGAGCATCCAGGAGGCACAATGTTGGCACAAAAGTAACAGAGTAGTTATAAGGAAGCAGAAGTTAGGAATAAATGGAAGTTAGGAGACAGCAGAGGAAAAAATGGAATAGAGAGAAAAAGTAAACCTAAGGGAAATAGTAAGAATAGTTAAGACAAGTTAACCAAAGAGCTCTAGAGTAAAATCTGTCTTTTCCTGCTTCTAGCTTTATTTATTAAACTCCTATTCTTCTTGAGACCAAGTTGTTTAGCTTTTCCTAGGTTCCTTTATGCATGTTTCCTTTCAAAAGAGCACTCTACTACTTACTGTAACTTGAGTCTCCTCTTTGCAAATGAAACAGCCTAACGAAAAGAGCATTTTAGAACACCTAATCTGGCAGCAGAGCAGATAATGAATGGGAGGCAAAACAAGAGGCAGAAAAGAGAAAGCAACAAGACCACTTAGAAAGCATTACAGGAGCAGCACAACAGACATCTGGGGTTAAGATAAAATAGAAACAGGGCACCTGAGTGGCTCAGTCAGTTAAGCATCTGCCTTTAGCTTAGGTCATGATCCCAGAGTCCTGGGATAGAGTCCCACTTAGCGCTCTCCACTCAGCAGGGTGTCTGCTTCTCTCTCTGACCCTCCCCCATCTTGTGCTCGCTCACGCTCCCGCTCTCTCTCTCTCTCTCACTTGCTTTCTCTCAAATAAATAATAAAATCTTTTAAAAAATAAAGTAGAAACAACAAAAATAGCAATAAGATATTATCTGAAATATCATGAGGGAGAATGTGCAGGATTTAATGATACTGGTAGTAAGGTACAGAGTGGAGGATGAGTCACAGGTTCTTGAAGACTTCTGGAGATGAAGATCATCATCAAGATAGGAAATCGAAAACAAAATTTTTTGTTGCAGTTTGTCTCCCTCTTTTTGGAAGAAAGAGAAGCAGAGAAAGAGTTTTATTTTAGGGGCACCTGAAAGGCTCATTGGTTAAAGCCTCTGCCTTCCAGTCAGGTCAAGATCTCAGGGTCCTGGGATCGAGCCCCGCACTGGGCTCACTGCTCAGCAGGGAACCTGCTTCCCTTCCTCTCTCTCTTTGCCTGCCTCTCTGCCTACTTGTGATCTGTCAAATAAATAAAAATCTTTAAAAAAAAAAAAGTTTTATTTTGTACAAGGCTGAAGTGCTTGTGAAATGTGAATCCAAGTGGAGATGTCCATTAGCAGTAATTCACAGAGATCTAAAGAGATCTATCTACACAGCAGCTCTAGATTTATGAATACATAAAGTCGATGTTAGATTTTAAAACATGACCCAAAATTCGCTAATATTTATTTCAAACTAAGTTAACAGAACCTGAAAAATCATGAAAACAAAGAAAATTAATATTTTGGGCAACCATATTTTCAAACATCCTGCACTTCTCCACAAATGAACACTGAGCCAACTTCTACAAGAGCAAAATCCAAATGATTAGAAAAGATGGATTTATGGTACTAATTTCTACTGAGGTTTTACCTTTTTTTTTTTTTAAAGAAAATCTAAGTTTAAAAAAAATCTAAGTTTATTCCATTTCCCTCATAAACTATCCACCACTAATGTTAACTAAGGGAAAAAACTTATCACATATTAGACTGTGTACTTTACTATTGATACTTATAGTAAGATTTTTTAAATAATTTAATCACTTAATTCACTAGCTTTAGACATTCGACTCTATCTACACTGTAAATGTTGGATCTCTGTCCTATAATCTGTTCTCCTCTCATTTATACCTTTTGCCCCAAAAATCTACTACAACCCAGAGGTTGATAATAAACTTAAGCCACAAATCCAGCTACCTCTTGCACATCAAGATCTGACAGAGGTGTAATCATCCAAATGCAACTTGTCACAAATTAAATTCTTCTTTCTTGGCAAAAATAAAAATAAAAAATCCCATTCCTCCCTCGTATCAATTCCCACTTCAGTGAAAGGTACAAGCTTGAAACCTAAATCTTGTATGAACCTTCTCCCTAATCTCAAATTCAATGAAATCACCAAGTCCTGTCTACTCCCAATACCCAAATACAGACCCGCTACCATCATTTGCCTGATATTCCTGCCTTTAGTCTCGGACTATTCTTTAATCTATTCTACCCACTGCAGCCACAGTGACCTTTTAAAAATGACAATCTGATCATTTCAGTGCCATAGTTTATTTCCTTCAATAACTTGGTAAGTATTATAATCACCATCAAAGCTAGTCACTCCACGGAAGCTCAGAAATTCAATGAGAACTTCAGTTATATCTTTTTTTGTAAATTCAATAAAAAGAGTCACTAGGAAATTTGAAATCCTGATAATTACTTAGGATATAAACAGCTAATACATTTCAAAGAAAAGCACGTAGTGTTGGTTGTAAAAGCAAAGACTAAAAATAATCTCGACATCATAAAAGCAATACTATCCAGCCCATAAATGAGGCATTTCCATATGTACTGTTGTTATATGATTTCTAGGATCTACTATGAGGTAGGGGGTGAAGGGGCAAAAGCTATAGAGTGTACAGGAAGCTACAGAGTGTGAAGTATTTGTGGTGCTTCTTAAGAGTATAATTTAATAATATAAATCTGAGAATGTATAGGTTTGTGTATGCTAAAAATATCACAGGAAGAACCCACATAAAGATGGAAATATAAGTTGCCTCTAAAGAGTGAAAATGGGTGATTGGAGAATACAGGGGGAAGAAAAACTTTTTACTGCATATTCTTTTGAATTTCTTGACTTTTATACTATGTCTAATTATTACCTATAATTTCAGTATGATGTTCTCCCTCCTCAGCTTCACACACACAAAATAAAAATTTTTTAAGTACTAACTACAAAAACCTCACTATACTTCATCCCTATACCAATGTTTAAAATTAGATACTGGTCATTTAGTGTAACACTACATTTCCTTCTTGACAACTCATTAGTTCAACTTCCACAAAATTTTATCCACTATTTCACTATTGCTGAGAAGGCTGTTGGTAATGACATCAGTCAACACTGCATGGTAACTGTACTTGCTTCAGGAAGCAGAAATGTATTATTAAATTGACATCAAAATCTTCAAAGATCAAGAAAAAACACAAAACTTACTTTTTTCCAGAAAATTCAAAACAACACATTAAAAAAAATCCCCCAGTATCATTCAAAAACAGAGGGAAAAAATGCGTAAAAATCTAGAGGAAGGTGAAGCGAATGATATTACATGGAGACACTGTCACATCCCTTAGTGTAATGTCATTTAATCCTTATAAAGGTCCCTTAAAGTCACACGTTCTACAGAAGACACAAGATGAGAAGCAGGCTGTGTGACCTATCAACACACACACCCTCTGCCCTGGACTTCCACACTCTTCCCAGTCCCTCCCTTCTCAGCCACCAGATCAAACCCTCCAAACACGGGTGTCAGTTGGTCCCCTTAAGCCCCACGGGCGAGGGGAGGGGGCGGGGAGACACCAGGTTAAGCAAACATCCCTCCAGGATTTAATGGAAAACCCTTTCAACCAAAGAAAAGAGAAAGATAACAAGGTCTGCCCGAGAGAAGGGCTGGGGAAAGGCTGCTGTCTGATGATGTCTAAGAGGTGCTGACCAGATCCCCTGGGAGGTGAGAGCATCACCACACTACCCCAAAGCCGAGGTGGTGCGTAGGGCTGATGGAGAGCAAGCTGGGAGGGAAGGGGTCAGCAGGAACGGGGTGGCTGCGATGGACGTGCCGTGGAGCTGGGGGTCGCTATCGGTTAGGGGGCGGCCGTGACTGGGTCTCGGAGGAACTGTGACCGGGTCAGCTTACGGGAGGCCGTAACAGTGCCTGAAGGCTCCATTAAGAGTCCTAAGAGAGTCCGAGGGGGCTTTTAATGGGCTGTGTTGGGGTGGGGGCCCCAGAACGGCCGGGGCTGGCGGGCAGGGGTGGTGTCCGGCCAATGGAAGATACGCTGGGTGGGGTCTACAAGGGACCCCGCGCGGCGATCGCGTGTCTGGGAGGCTCCCGGGCAGACCCGCTCGCGGGGCGTCTCCGCTGGGGCGGGGCGGGGCGGCCCCGCAGGAGCCAAAGAGCTAGACCGAGACGTGGGCCGGGCCGCGCGGCAGGGCCGCTCCGCGGCTTGGGCGGGTCTTACCTCGGGCTCCGCCGCGGTGGCCACCACAGCCCCCTCCTCTTCGCCAGAAGCCACTTCCCACCCGCGGCCCCAGGGTCAGGCCGCCGGAGACAGCAGAGGCTAAGGCCACCAAGGGTCGGACGGTTCCGGGAGGGTGGGCCCAGCAGCCTCAGGGTCCGAGAGAGCGGCCGCCGCGCATCCCCCGCCCTGTCAGAGAGACTCCGCCCGGTCGGGGCAGGCACATACCCCGCCGCACCCCGCCCAGAGAGCACGCGTCGGACCGCCGCCTCAGCCGCTCTCGCTGTCTCTGCGGGTGCCGCGGGTACCTCCGCCGCCTCCTCTCACAGTCCTTGAGGTACTCTCAGCAGCCACAGCCAACCGCCGCCGCGTCCCTAGTCTGCTCAGGCCCGCGCGCCCCCGAACCCGCGCACGCGGCCCCGCCCCGCGCGACTGCCCGGCTGCAGACGAGCAGGCGCGCGCGCACTTACCTCCCACGCCCCCTACCGCCCGCCGGAGCCGGCCAGCCTGCCGGCCTGGCCCCCGCACGTGACGCCGCCAGAGAGTACCTCAGGCGCCTGCGCAGGCACGCCCCATTCGTCCGCCCCAGGCGGCCCCGCCCAGACTTTTCTTCCTCACCTTACGGCAGAGCTCGGAACCATGCCTCAAATTCTCACTCCAGTAGAGAGGAATGTCGCAAGGTTGGGGTAAAAAACTCTGGGTTTGCGACCGTAGCTTTCGCTTTCCGGCCAACACAGAGGTGCCTGAAGGCTGGTTGGGGTGGTGAGGCCCGAGGCAGGTAAGAAGCCACCTTCCCACTTTGGTTGGTCGGGCGGTCTGTCCCGGCGGGGAGCCGCTTTTCAGCCCTCGCGGATTTGGCATATCCTTGCCCCCTTCCCAGTTCTGGTGCCGGATTCTCAGCACCGCCCCTCTTAGCACACGCCCCTTCCCACGCACACGCCCTCTCCCCCGCATTTCCCCGCCTTGGTTTCCTAGTCTGACTTTCCATTCAATTTTCAGACTTTTCAAGGAGTGCTTTCTCGTGCTTCATACTCTAGGAAGTCAGAAGTAAATGAAACAATTTTAGCTTTCTCAAGTGTGGTGTTATGTGGGAGACGTTGAGAGAATCCGCAGTAGTAATAAAGTAAAACTATGGGGGCGCCTGGATGGCTCAGTCCTTAAGCGTCTGCCTTCCGCTCAGGTCCTGATTCCAGGGTCGTGGGATCGAGTCCTGCCTCGGGCTCTTTGCTCCCGGCGGGGAGCCTGCTTCTGTCTCTGCCTCTGCCTGCCACTCTGCCTGCTTGCGCGCGCTTTCTCTCTCTGACAAATAAATAAAATCTCTTTTTTTAATGTATGACAGAAAAAAAGCAGAGAACCCTCTGAGCATGGAAGAGGAGCCCCCGATTTTGTGGAAGGAGTGGGGGAAACTGTTTCCAAGGTGACCTTTGAGTCACTCCTAAGTTGTGTTAAAAGACTAGTGAGTGTGGCTAGCCAAGAAATAGGAGATAGAAGCAGAGAGAACGGTGGGTGCAAAAACATATGACAGTATTGACTGTAAGAGTAAAACGTTGGAGGAGTAGAGTTGGTGGAGGCCATAGGCGTAGATTACCCGTTAAAAAAGCCTCGTTGTAAAGGGTGAAGAGAGATGAGGGGCGAGAATGTGGGCAGAAAGAATCTTTAAAGATGGGAGACTTAGGCGTAAAAGGGTACCATGGAACCCACAAATGGACAATTCATGGATGAAGGTGGCTAATTTATAGCATCAAGGACAGTAGTGTAACTCAACCTATGTGCACGTTAGAATAACCTGAGAAGCTTTTTTGTGTGTTTGGGGGGGGGTGGTTGTTGTGGTTGTTGTGTTTTGTGTGGTTTTTTTGTTTGTTTGTTTGTTTGTTTGACAGAGAGATCACAAGTAGGCAGAGAGAGAGAGGGAAGCAGACTCCCCGCTGAGCAGAGAGCCCGATGCAGGGCTTGATCCCAGAACCCTGAGAACATGACCTGAACCGACGGCAGAGGCTTAACCCACTGAGCCACCCAGGTGCCCCGTTGTTGTTTTTAAAATAAAACCAATGCTCCTGTTCTAACAAACTCTGGGGTGAGGCGCTCAAGCGTCAGTATTTTTTAAAGGCTCCTGAAGTGCACTGAAGGTTGAGAACCACTAGAGGAAAAGAAAGGATGGAAAGTTAGGAAGGGCAGGAAGTTGATGTCGTTAGCTCTGTAACATTAAGATGGAAGTCAATGGATGAGAGTTGGGGATGGAATGCAAAGCTTGAGCACAGTGATGGCAATTTTGGATAAATACTCCGGGCCGTGGGAAAGGCGTCATTTCTGCCTTTCCTTTCAGCACAGTTCCATCCCTCAATCTTATGAAGTCCACCTCATGGCTCTCCCCTTTCCCTACTATCCAGCAGCATCTATCAGCTGGGGATCCAACCTTAGAGCTCAATCAAGGGCATATTCATTTCTGTCCCCAAAAGAGCGAAGTCAGCTTGAGATTCGAAGATTGACTTTACTCCCCTAGAGATTACTGCAGTGCCTTGCCTATTTAGAATCTGTCTTCTGTTATTCAGCAATCATTTAAGTTAGGAGAGAGATATAAAGACAGTTAAAATATAACCCTATTTAGATCTCATAGTATTAGTGAAAACAAACCTTTTAAAAGAACAATTCAGGGCACCTGGGTGGCTCAGTGGGTTAAGCCGCTGCCTTTGGCTCAGGTCATGGTCTCAGGGTTCTGGGATTGAGCCCCACATCGGGCTCTCTGCTCAGCAGAGAGCCTGCTTCCTCCTCTCTCTCTGCCTGCCTCTCTTCTCTGCCTGTTTGTGATCTCTCTCTCTGTCAAATAAATAAATAAAATCTTTAAAAAAAAAAAAAAAAAAGAACAATTCAGTTGGCAGGCAGAGAGGTCTCTATAAGGCAAAGCCAAAGCAGTGCATGGCTACTGTCTATTAACTAGGGCTAATCCAAAAACTTGTCTATCTGCCTGCAGATAAGACAGCGTTATATGACTAGGAATTAATATGAAGGGTAGGGGTGGGGCAGAGATAAAGATGATAAAGTGGGTGTGAACAGATGATAAGGAGCCTTGAATTCCAGGCTAAAGTATTTAGATTATCTACTCTAAGCAATTAATAGCTATAAAAAACAAAGATAAAAATAAAATAACCTTTTTTTACACCATGGACTTATTTGGCAGCCTGACCTGTGGCCCCTATCTCAGAATGTTTTTAAATGTGAAAATAAAATAATAGAAACAAAATCAGTTTTATTGAAAATTTTAAAAATATTAAAAAACAGGTGTTTGATGTGGTCATATGTGTGTTTATGCATTAAATAACATCTGGCAGCAAGTAATTTCAAAATAGTGATGAGTATAAATTGTATTTTGAAATACTTTTGAAATTTTGAAATATTTTTAAAAACTTCATTGTGATATGAAAATATATTTCTGTTGGTGAAAAGATAGAGGGACTGCTAATACTACTGTGGATTATCCTATACTTATTGAAGAAAATTTAAATTTCAGTTAGATATTATCAAAAATCAAGATGCAGTTTTTTTCCCAGTCCAAGTTCATGGAACCTTTAATTCTTACTGCATCCTGGCCCATGGAGCATAGATTTATAAAAAGCTGACCATAATAGTTTTTTTTTTTTAAGATTTTTTATTTATTTATTTGACAGAGAGAAATCACAAGTAGATGGAGAGGCAGGCAGAGAGAGAGAGAGAGAGGGAAGCAGGCTCCCTGCCGAGCAGAGAGCCGGATGCGGGACTCGATCCCAGGACCCTGAGATCATGACCTGAGCCGAAGGCAGGGGCTTAACCCACTGAGCCACCCAGGCGCCCCGACCATAATAGTTTTAAGCAAGAACATGACAGATCAGATCTGTGTCTCAGAAGATACTGGCATAGTGTTCATTTCCCAGCCTCTCTCTGAGAGTAGGGAACTGGCTGTTTTCTTTTCTTCTTGTACCTAAGGGCAGCAACCAGTACTAATTCATTATTGCCTAACAATTTGGGGCTATAGGAATACTGAGCTTGTACTTATATATATGCAGGAGCATTTACTAGGAAATAAATTGGGAAAGATACATTGGGGCTCTTTTTGTGGAAATCATTGAATGCCAGAGTATGATTGGTACTAAATTTGGCAGATAATGAAGAGATTTTAAAATTTTTTGAGTAGAATAATTAATTAGCATTCTGTTTAAAAAACTAATCTAGCAGTAATGTGTAGATTGGATTGTCAAAAGACAGGAATGAGGGCACCTGCGTGGCTAAGTGGGTTAAGCCTCTGCTCAGGTCATGATCCCAGGGTCCTAGGATCAAGGCCCACATTGGGCTCTCTGCTCAGCGGGGAGCCTGCTCCCCTGCCCCCGCCTGCTTCTCTGCCTACTTGTGATATCTCTCTCTCTCTCTCTCTCTCTCTGTCAAATAAATAAATAAATAAATATCTTAAAAAAAAAGAAGAAGAAGAAGAAGACGACGACGACAGGAATGAAGAGTCTGGAACAGTAAATAATTTTTCTTAATTTTAACTAAATTTTACTATAATGTGATCTCTAAAGGGTCTGTTATGTTATTTTGTTTCCCCAGTGTGACTGTCTAGTCTAAAGAAATATAAATTGGACTAGATCACATACCTTTCAGTAGAGATGCCCATTTTTTTGTATTCTAAGTGATAATGTTAGTACTTCTGATGGGTAACGGCTTTTACAATATATATAGATTCCCAGGTGTTGCTAAGGCCTTCCTTGATTAAATTCCATCTACACCTGTAAGTCCTATATTTCTGACTTTTTAAAGTCAAGATTGCTTTCTCTTTGTCAATCTCTTAAACCTCTTAGATGAGTAGAATGCATTAGCAAACAAAAAGGAAGTCCTCAAAGCCCAGATAACCCATCTCTTTAGAAACTGATCAGTAATTAAAAAAAAGAAAGAAAGAAACTGATCAATACCAGACTATGCAAAACTTACAGATTCCAGCTAGTACCCAACTTGTATGTTTTTTTAAACATATTCAAAAAAAGTGATTATGGGGTCCAAGTGTTAACTAATCCAAATAAGTAATGTAAAGTTAACTTTCTGAATCAGTTTCTCTGAGAGACTACCTTCTTCAACATGACTAGCCTATATAGATCCTGTACATCTAACTATTGGAGACCATTTGAGTACTGATACGGTTCAATACAGACTGAGAATCAAGTTCATATAGAGGTTGAGGTTCATCTGTTTTCTCCTTTTTAGGGGAAGGGGAAACAGATATATCTGCAGCAAGAATACATGAAACTTACAAAGCTTTTTAAGAATCTTAATTACTTACAAAAGATCTCTGAAATTTCTTTTCTCTGTCTTCAAGCTAAATGGCTTCCCCTTCCACACCATCATCTGTTAGAAAAGCACTAAACACAATCTTGAAACTGAAAAAAAATTGTCCCAATTACAATTAGTATTTTTGAGCATCTAGATTATAGGTTTAAAAACTTGAGGCCTTCTGGGGTGCCTGGGTGGCTCAGTCAGTTAAGCGTCTGCCCTTGGCTCAAGTCATGATTCCAGGGTCCTGGGATTGGGCCCCACCCACATCATGCTCCCTACTCAGGGGGAGAATCGGTTTTTCCTTCTCCTCCCCACTTGTGCTCTCTCCCACTATCTCTGTCACTATCACGGTCTCTTTCTCTCTCTCAAATAAATGAATAAAATCTTAAAAAAAAAACTTGAGGCCCTCCTTCCCTTATGGCCAATGAATAAATACTCTCTCAGAGTACTGTAGTAGGTTCAATTCCTTCAAAACAAAAGCTTGGGATTTTTGGCCTTAGTTGGCTCTAATATTCTCATTACTATTAGTTGTAGTAACTTGGAATTTTACATCAGCAACTAAAATAAATAGTTGCTAGAAATATTTAGCCCTGCTTAAGCCCTTATATAATATATAAGTCAAGCTGGGTCAGATAACTCACAAATATTTGTGTTAATTAACATTTAAAGACAAATTGCTGGGGCGCCTGGGTGGCTCAGTGGGTTAAGCCGCTGCCTTCGGCTCAGGTCATGATCTCGGAGTCCTGGGATCGAGTCCCACATTGGGCTCTCTGCTCAGCAGGGAGCCTGCTTCCTCCTCTCTGCCTGCCTCTCTGCCTGCCTCTCTGCCTGCTTGTGATCTCTCTCTGTCAAATAAATAAATAAAATCTTTAAAAATAAATAAATAAATAAATAAATAAAGACAAATTGCTACAACAGAAAATTCCTTATGTATAATTGGGACACTTCAGATCTTGTTTTCCTATGAGTTCAATACAATAAAACATATACTCATTATTTCTTTTATTAATTTTTTAAATATTCATTGAGCCTCTACTATGTGCCAACCACTTTTTTGAAACCCATTAAGTGGGAGTTTGTAATAACAATTTACCTCTTAACTATTTATGAAATAATTATTTACCAGGCTTTGAAATCTATAGGAAAAATAAGATTAAAAGATGGTGGGTTTTCATACTCTTTAAAACTGTGTTTGGATATATCTACTGTGTGCTGAACACAGTGGTTATTTAAGAAATCAGTCAGATTACAACTTTAGCTTGATCACACCTTATGAGCTTTAATGTGTTGATGCATATGATAAAATCTGTCCACTCCTTTATAAAATATTATCTTACTCAGACCTCTCATTGAATCTATTGGCCTCCCCACACACTGTCTTAACAACCCCAGGTATTTTAAATTTTGCAGTTGTAAAAAGTCATTTCTCAGAAAATTCTCAGCAAAGCACAGTTTAAGAAAAGGCTGGTGTTTACATCAGGTTTAGAGGAAGGAAAAAAATGTGGTACAATTATAAATGGAACCTTTGAATTAGAAATGAGACTGAGAATAAAATTCTTTTCATAGTCAACAACACCTTAGCTTTTGATAGCCATACGTAGTAACAGAGCAGTAAATAGAGAACCTTAGTTCTAGAAGAAATCCTAAAAAGTCACCTAGTTTGGCCCAAGGCAGAACCAAATGGGATTTATGGTAGCAGAGTTAATAGGCACAATCATCATACCAAGTAGTTTTTCTACTTTGAGAGCTGAATTCCTCTTCTTATAAAATATTGATGTCAGAGGAATATTGCTCAAATTTGTAAGCAATTTATGAAATTAATAGATCTTCCTATGTTTATAACAATTTTGTTTTTAGGAGTTTTTCAAAATGTATTTTACTTCTGTATTTTGTTCAGGAAAAACATTTATTAAAATTTCTCCAGTTTGTCAATCACTAAAGAAAACAAGTATGAGTGAACTCTAATAATCTCTGCCTTCAAGAGGGATATATAAATCTTGATGGTAATTTTGATATTCCACTTTATACAAATCTTTGGATGGTTTAGGCTAACTTTAAAAGGAAATGTTTAATGGGGGAAATTGAAACCAAAAAAAAAAAAAAAAAAAAGTTTGAACTTCCTTCCTGAAAATATTTCTGCTTATGCTGCCATGAAGTGCACATTAGGTCTTGGGATTTTATTCTTTTTGTGAAATCGCAAATGGAATCATATATTAGAAGTTGAACGTAATCCAATTTTGGTAAACAGGTTAATTTTACATCTTTGTGTTTGAAGGTTTGTAGAAGAGAGATTAGACTTCCTCTGTTTTTTTCCCAGAGGACAGAAGTGAGACCAGTGAGCTAAAGAAACAGACATATTTTAGGTCAGTGTAAGAGTGGGAGGTGGTACATCTTTTTTCTTCCTGAATGGAAATAGCTGTATTTACTGGTTATGGGCTCACTATAAAAAGAAAGGGTAAAAAAATAAAGCAAGCAGACAGTATCAAAAGGTAGAAGGAAAAAAGCTAAGAAGTACTAATAATTCTCTTTTTAAAATGATATTTAAACTTTGGCTATCATTCTTGATTATTCTTGTGTAAATTTTATACAAAATTTTTTTAAAAGATTTTATTTATTTGACAGAGATCATGAGTGGGGGTGGGGAAGCAGGCTCCCTGCTGAGCAGAGAGCCTGACATGGAGTTTGATCCCAGGACCCTGAGATTACCACCCAGGCAGAAGGCAGAGGCTTAACCCATTGAGCCACTCAGGTGCCCCCGTTTTGTACAAATTTTGTATAAACTTCCTTTTCATAGCATATCATGAATATCTATGTCAGTAAATTTGTATCTATTATTTTGTTTTTTAATGGCTGAAATATTTCCTTGTATGAAATCTTGTTATTTAAATTTACCAGTCTTCTTTTGAACTTTCAGATTCTTTTAGTTTTTCTCTTATAAACATTGCTGTGATGAACATTCTTGTTAAATTTTTGCACACATCCTTAATGTTTCCCTTAAGATAGATTTCTGAAAGTGTAATGCCTGCATGTAGACATTTCTTAAGAATTAAAATATAATGGCAAACTACCCTTCAAAAAGCTTGCATTTGTTTATATTCCTATAAACAAGGAGAATGCCTGTTTTCCCATGGTCTCTCAGCATTGCGACTTATCAGTTTTCCTCATCGTTACTGATTTGATAGCTAAAGATGAAATCTTGCTTTAACTTGATTTCTTTTGATTACTAGTCAAGTGTTGAGTTTCTTTACGTGTGTTTATTGGCCAGTCACGTAAGTGTATTAAGCTCTATTTTCTTCCAATATTTTTGTTTCCTTAACACTTAAATTTTACTCCACCTAAAATATAATTTAATATAAGGTATGAGGTAGAGATCTAACTTCTTTTTTTATCAAATGTTTCACAGTTTGTTCAGTGCCATTTGTTAAATAGCTCAGCAAGCATATCCCAGACTTTATTGCACAGACAATAAGGTATTGATAGATATTCTGTTTAAAAAAAAAAAAAGTGTCTCATGGTCAAGTGAGTTTGGGGGAAGAAAAAAAAGACCAAGAAAAGTTACCTTTCTTTATTGCAGAACTTCTAGCTTCTAATATGCTTATGTGCCTTATGAATCTCCAGTAAGGAGTTTTAGGATGCAGCATTTCCCTATCTTACTTAACTATATAATCTTATTTCTTTGATTTCAAAAAATACCTATAAAATCTGTGAAACTGTGCTGTCTAAAACAGTAGCGAATAGCTACATGTAGATTTTTTTTTTTTTAAGATTTTATTTATTTATTTGACAGAGAGAGATCACAAGTAGGCAGAGAGGCAGGCAGAGAGAGAGAGAGGTGAGCAGAGAGCCCGATGCGGGACTCGATCCCAGGACCCTGAGATCATGACCTGAGCCGAAGGCAGCGGCTTAACCCACTGAGCCACCCAGGCGCCCGCTACATGTAGATATTTAAATTTAAGTTTAAGTTAATTAAAATTAAATATTCAGTTCATACTAGCCACATTTCAAGTGCTTAGTAGCTACATGTGGCAAGTGACTACTATTTTGGACATTACCTATAAGGAACATTTCCATAGTCACCAAAAGTACTATTAGACAGCACTCCTTTGGAACACAGTTCATTGAAACTGACTCCCAACCTAGTGTTTTTTTTTCTACTGAGCCAGCAGTTTCTTCCCTTAATTATATCAGCAGGTAATCAGGTTGGTAAATGTTGAATTATAAATTTTCCCTTTAAGGCTGTTTTTATTACCTTTTAGTAATTACCTTATTTTCTATAATAAATATTCAAGTAATATGCTTGGGTTTAAGGATTTTAAGATTAATATGAAAGAGTAGGCTCCTTTTAAAAAAAAATTAAGCCTTTGTTTATAACTGTTCTGTGCTCTGGTTTCAATATTACCTTCATTTAGCTACAGAAGTTGGAAGATACAATAAACTATAATTGCAGGGCTTGTATATACTGACAACATACTAACATTATTGCTTCCCTCAGGTAGAGAGAACAGTTTTCTCATCTTATGCCAAAGGTAAAGCACAGAGCACAGAGTCATGCCCTAGCTAGGTCTGTCTGTCCTTTATGACTTTGTGACTTTATAAAAAAGACAAACATGCTTTATTTTCAAGAAGTTACTGGAGCACCTGGGTGGTTCAGTCTGTTAAGCATCTGCCTTCAGTTCAGATCATGATCCCAGGGTCCTGGGATGGAGCCCTGTGTCAGGCTCCCCGCTCCCCCAGGAGCATTCTTCGCCCTCTCCCTCTGCCTGTCACTTACCTTGCTTGTTCTCTCTCTCTCTCTCTCTATCCCTCTTTTTCTCTCTCTTTCTCTCAAATAAATAAATAAAATATTAAAAAAAAAAAGAAATTCCCAAGTCCCATTATTACTACCATTATTATCACCATTCTGAGAGCCTACTGTATGTCAGATGACATGCAGAGTAGGTTTTTTTGTTTTATTTTGTTTTGGGTTTTTTTTTTTTAAGATTTTATTTATTTGTCAGAGAAAGAGGGGACAAGCAGGGGGAGCCACAGGCAGAGGGTAAAGCAGGCTCCCCACTGAGCAGGAAGCCCAATGTGAGGCTCAATCCCAGGACCCCGCGATCATGACCTGAGCCAAAGGCAGACATTTCACTGACTGAGCCACCCAGGCATCCCCATGCCGAATATTTTTACTCTTATTTTGTGTAACAACCCTGTGAGGAAGGTGTTTTTATTACCTCATTTTACAGATGAGGAGAATGAGGCCCAGAAAAAGAATAAATAACTTGCCCGGAGTCACATAGATAGGCAAGTGGCAGAGTCAGAGCCTGGACCCAGAGCCTCCTAACTCCAAAACATAGAAATATAGTATGATTTATGGGACTTTACAAATAGAATTGGGAGATTATTGCCTCCTTAGTTCACTCCCCAATCTTCCTTACCATCCACTAAGAACAAGTCCATAGGTCTTATTTCTGAAGGAATTTACTATTTATTAACAGAGGAGAACAGAAAAAACAAAACCAAAGCAAAAATGGGGTTGTAAAAGATAATACAAACATCTTAAGAGGCCTTATTTATCTTGTCTTCCTTAATCCGTATGGTCTGACTCCTTTCTTTGAAATGCTTCAGTCCTCTGGCAAACATTTATTGTACTTTAGATACCCCAACCACAGTGCTCACTATATAGAAAGGAAATATCCCTAGGATGGTTCTAGATGGCTCTTGGTTCTTTTGGTAGGTCCCTTTCTGTCACCCTTTCCCTACCCCATTAATAACGGGATCATCCTTTCAGTCACCCCAACTAAAACCCACAGACCATTTCCCAATTCTTCTCTCTTATCCACTATTCTCTGGTCACTTACTGAGTCTCTGTCTACAGTACCTTTTCCTCCTTGCCTCCCCATTTCTACTACCATTTCCCCTGATTTAGGTCATTTCCTCCTATATCTTCACTATCACTTTCAATAAAATTCTACTTTGATCTTTTTTTCCATATTCTTTTTTTATATTTATTTATTTATTTGACAGACAGAGATCACAAGTAGGCAGGGAGGCAGGCAGAGAGAGAGGGAGAAGCAGGCTCTCCGCGGAGCAGAGAACCTGATGCCGGGCTCGATCCCAGGATCCTGAGATTATCACCTGAGCCTAAGGCAGAGGCTTTAACCCACTGAGCCACCTAGGCGCCCATCTTTTTCCATATTCTCTCCCTACCAATTAATCCTATATACCGCAGCTGAATTAGTAAACTTAATAAAGCACCAGCCTTGCCATAATGGCTTCCCATTTCCTCCAGTATAAATTTCGAACTTTTTCACCTGAATTTCAGTCCATTACCATTTAGCTTTTAATAATCTTCATCTACCCTCACCTGCATCCTGACTCTAACTTCATTCCAGGCAGACTGGACCACTCTTCTTAAGGCACTTCCTTTGTGTCTCTTACCTTCCTAATGCCCTCCATGCATCCAACTCTACCTGCCTTTCAAGAGCCCACTTTTACATCACTTTCTTCGTGAAATTTTTCCTGATCTCAGCTCTCCTTCCCTTTCACCCTCTTAGCCAGGGGTCATTGTTCCCTATTCTGAATTCCCATACATTTTATTTCTGCCCCTTGTGGGTTTCTTATCTCATTGACTATAAGCTACCTTGTACATCTTGGTATCTCCCACAGTAGCTAATATTGGGTATTCAGGAGTGCCTGGGTGGCTCAGTCAGTTAAACGTCTGCCTTCGACTCAGTCACAATCCCAGAGTCCTGAGATCAAGTCCCACATCAGGTTCCTTGCACAGCAGGGAAGGGGGGGTCTGTTTCTCCCTCTGCCTCTCCCCCTGCTCATGATCTCTCACATGCTCTCTCTCTCTCTCTCTCAAATAATAAAATCTTTTTTAAAAAATTGGGTTCTCAGTAGGTGTTTATTGACTAAAATAATTGTATATTTATGATGTCTTCATTATATATGTATTATATATATAATATATACATAAATATATGTATATTTATGATGTCTTCATTATAACCACATTATAACTTCACTGAGCTTAAGCTTAAGCTCAGTGAGGGTAAGAATCAGGACTATTTTATTCCCATTCTGTATTTCCAGTCCCTAGCACAGAGGAAACACTCAATAAACATTTATTGAATGAAATACAGTTACCCGTTGTTGGGATATAAATTTCTCCATGACACAGTAGATGTCTGGAGCTACTACTTTATGTTACATTTTTTAAAAAATCTTAGTTATCAGTGTTTCTTCATTTTATATTGACATATACTCTGTGAGAAAGGTCATGTATTATTCTCACTTTACAGAAGAGGATATTGAGGCTTAAAGAAATTAAGTAGTTTATTTATGATCACACAGCCAATGAGTGACAGAACTGAGTCTAAAATTTAAGTCTTCAGATGTGGAGTTTAGAGTTTTTCTTTGCTAATGATGGTTTGGCCTAAGGCTAGTTTGGTTCCATTTGCTTTAGGATTGTTGTGGTTAAACTATTGTAGTCATGCAATCCTTCCATCCAGTGGGATAGAGCCAGATCCTTGATTGACCCATTATCTGTCTTTTGGGTATTTTCAAAATCCAAACACTAAGACTTTTTTTGAAAGAAATCTTGGCCTTTTTGGTCACTCCCTCCAAGCTGAGATGCCTGTCTTTTCAGGTCTCCTTGTAGATTTCTGTCCCTAGTTGGTTTGGTTATTAAGATACGAATTTGATTTCAGCTGATAGTGTAGAGAGTAGGTCTCCGAGTATTTGCCAAGCAGTACAATATGGCATTTACCACTACACAGTATTCAATGAAAGCATGGAGAAGGGGGCGGTGGGAGTTTGAGGGAGACTTGCTGGATGCACAAGCAGTCATTCCCTTTTCATATTCATTTACTCTTAAGTCAGATCAGCAGCAAGCTGAGTATCTAGCCTCCATAGACTTGCTTTTACTAGAATGCTATTTATTCATTTGCCATCAGGCTGGACATGAAGGATTCTTTTAAGAAACAATCCTCTGAAACTACTTCATCTACTATAAAAATATTTTGGCATATTATTCATTATGATACACTGTGTCTTTTATGAAAATTTCTTGAACAAAAACTGTCTAAACTTAATACAAAGAATGCTTTTACCTCTTCTGAGCAATTGCTTTGTTTTTACCTTATGGACATTGTGAATGTTTAACTTAATGCTCTCTGGTTAGCTGCCAAAAAGCTTACAGCCAGGTTTGTGGCCCACCCATAGCAATGTGCTCTATGCCTCGTTAACTTTGGTCCTGGCTCTAGTTTGTGTCTCTGCTGAAGTTATTCTCTCTTCCTAAGAAAATCTTAATTCATGCCATCTTATTTTGTATATCTGTATTAAGACATTTTTTTCTCATAAACAGCTTTATATTGTTTCTGAAATAGTTCAACCATGATATACTCTATGCACCTAAAACCATCTTTGGTGCTTCTTAGTTACCTCACTTACTTTAGGCTTTTTCTCTTGAGGGGTATGTTTATTTTTCTGTGTAGGTTTTTGCAGGGTTTTAATTACAGGAAAATGGTTGTACCACAAAATTTTATTATTTTAGTAGTGTGATCAAGTGGTAGAAACTTGGTCTAACGGCCAGAATTGATTAAATTGATTATTCTAGCCCAGTCTTTCACAGAGATGGTTACATTTTCTTACAGTATGCTTTGTTTTGTACTCTTTCTTCATGTGACTGTTGATTGCTTTGTGATTTGTAGTGATGTAATGCTGCCAGGTCATGAATAGCAGTTAGCTCTCTTTTGCTCAGATACTATGTTACCCTCCACTCTGATCAGACTTCCTGTCTTTGTTAGCACCTTACCTTGGGTGACCATGACTATATTAATCTTAAAACTCATATAATTTGTCCTGCTCTACTCTAAATTAGTCATGCTTCTGTTTGGACAAGATAAGAGGAATAGATGTTTGTTTTCAAACCTCATTTGCTTTCATTGATATGGAGTGCTATCTAGATTTTCCTTACTAATAGCAATTAATGATATAAATACTGTTGGTACAACATTTTATATTCTTTCCATTACCTTTGAGTGAAACTGTGTGGCCTCTTCTACACTTCACTGAGGGATGTAAAGCAGATCTATATCCTTTTCACAGACAACAAAAGCCAGGACAAAAGCATAAGTTTGTGATAGGACTGGGGCTAGATCCAGGTCTCTTGATTCCTGTGCCTAACTACCTTTCAGTTTACAAAAAAATACTTACATGTATTTTTTAAAGATTTATTTATTTATTTATTTGAGAGAGAGAGAGCACAAGAAGAAGAAGAGGCAGAGTGAGAGGGAGGAGCAGACTCCCTGCTGAGCTGGAAGCCCAACTTGAGGCGTAGTCCCAGGACCTAGAATCATGACCCAAGCCCAGCGCAGATGCTTAACCACCTGAGCCATGCAGGTGCCCCCTAGCTTATATTATAAAATTACATAGTCTTTATCTTACCACTTGAGGTTAAAGATGGGAAGTGAACTAGGACATATTATATCACTCATGCTCGCAACTCGGGCACAACCAGGAATGGTTTTCATTTGTGTTACTCTCACAATTTTCTATTCTTGAAATTGTAGTTCTTTTTTTTTTTTTTTTTTAAGATTTTATTTACTTATTTGACAGACAGAGATCACAAGTAGGCAGATAGGCAGGCGGAGAGAGAAGGGAAGAAGCAGGCTCTCTGCGAGAGCCCCATGTAGGGCTCGATCCCAGAACCCCGAGACCACGACCCGAGCTGAAGGCAGAGGCCTTAACCCACCGAGCCACCCAGGTGCCCCGAAATTGTAGTTCTTTTAACTACAACTCTAATCACTGTCATTTTCCATTATGGAATGAGGAAGCAATATTTTTATCTTTTTAAAATTAATGTTGAAATGGAAACTATTTCCTTTGTTAATGAGCAACATTTTTCTTTAGACTCTTTGAAAATTCACTTTAATATAAAAATAATTTGCCATTATTATCATGCATAAAGGGACAAATAAGTATATGGTTAATGCTAGGAAGTTTCATAAATATTTGTTATAATTTTAACAAAACTCTTCCTCTAAAGAGGAAATTAAAAACTCATGCTTATTGGGGCACCTGGGTGGCTCAGTCATTGGGCAACTGGGCGAAGACCCAGACCCTTAGGCTTGGGTCATGATCCCAGGGTGCTGGGATGGAGGCCTGCATCGGCCTCCCTGCTCAGCAGGAAGCCTGCTTCTCCCTCTCCCTGCTTGTGTTCCTCTCTTGCTGTGTCTCTCTCTGTCAAATAAATAAATAAAATCTTTTTTTTTTAATCATGTTTATTGGTTCAGCATGAAAAATCCCCAAAGTTTTCATTCTAACTAATTGTTAATATATAGCACGTAAGTTAGGGTGTCTTGAATGTTTACTCTTCGTCAGACATTCTTGCTGAACACTTTGCGATTATATTTAATCTTTACCAAAACCCTGTAAGACCCTCATTTTACACCCAGGCATCATATTCAACAGTAAATATTATCTTCTGCTCTCCTTCAGCTTCTGAAATTTCTCATCAACCCTGGTCAGTACAAGATGGACCCTGTAGTCTTGAGTTACATGGATAGTCTACTGCGGCAATCAGATGTCTCACTATTGGATCCTCCAAGCTGGCTCAATGACCATATCATTGGATTTGCCTTTGAGTACTTTGCCAACTGTCAGTTTCATGACTGTTCTGACCGTGTCTGCTTCATCAGCCCTGAAGTTACCCAGTTCATCAAGTGCACTAGCAACCGAGCAGAGATTGCCATGTTCCTTGAACCCCTGGACCTCCCCAACAAAAGAGTTTTATTTTTAGCCATCAATGATAATTCCAACGAGGCAGCTGGGGGAACCCATTGGAGTTTGTTGGTTTATGTCCAAGATAAAAATAGCTTTTTTCACTATGATTCTCATAGCAGAAGTAACTCAGTCCATGCAAAGCAGGTAGCAGAGAAACTGGAAGCTTTCTTGGGCAGAAAAGGAGACAAACTGGCCTTTGTGGAAGAAAAAGCCCCTGCTCAACAAAACAGTTATGACTGTGGGATGTATGTGATTTGTAACACTGAGGCCTTGTGTCAGAACTTCTTTAGGCAACAGCCAGAATCACTATTGCAGCTACTCACTCCTACATACATCACAAAGAAAAGAGGAGAATGGAAAGATCTCATTGCCAGACTTGCCAAAAATTAGCTATCAAAGTATATCTGTGACTTTTGAAGTCTTTTCTCTCTGCCCATCCCCATTTATTGGATGGCTGCAGTCTCAGTGCCTGAAGGAAGATGCCCAGTAGAGGGAATTTTAGTGTTCTTATTTTTCCCTGGAAGAATGTCCTCCTCTGCATTATCCAGATGGAAAGTTTCACTTTAACCCTAACGTGAGAGCAGTGTGCTCTGTGAAAATGTCTTGAAGTTATGTATCAAAACCTTAAAACCACGCTATCTTAACATTTATTCCCTTTTTGTCTCCCTTATCCACATTGGCTTATCCCTAAGGAAAAGCAGTGATCTTTAAAGAAATCAAGTATATGTGAAATCTAAAGGAATGCAAGAACATTCTAGAAGAATCAAGCTTCGGGTAGAAGCAGGTCAAGATCTAACCTAATTCAAGATCTAAATATTGGGAGAATAAAATACTCATTTCTGTGGTATCTCTTCTATTCGCCATGAGAGGCTTTCCTGGCTGTCTTTGTAACCTTTGCAGATACTTGATAAAGATGATGTTAGCCCATCTCCCACCATCTGATTTCTGGACTGCTTTAAGAGAGGGGGGGATCTTGAGTAACTTCATTAAAATATATGGCTGCTGGACCTTTTAGTTTGCTCACTGGATGGGTTGACTTGCTGCTCTGCATCGATAACAACTTTTCTTCACTTTGTCTGTTACCCAGGCATACAGTCCTTCCTTAACATCCAAAGTTCTGTGGCTTTAAAACTCATAGCTGATAACTTCCTAAGGTTACCTGTTATTTCTAATAAGTATTGCTGCTTTCTGATAGTCATAATTTTTCCTTTCCTCTCTATCTGTAGTCTGGCAGAATTGGTTTGTTATGTCATGGTGATATCAGGGGTATTCTTGTATCTAAAACTTGCAGACTTAAGGTTGGTTTGTTTTTGCGATTATAAAGCAGAAAAAGTGACCTTTCTCAACCCTTCCATTTAATTCAAAACGGAAACGATGTTATTTTTTAAATATGGAACCAAGAATAAAAAATGCTATCCCTCCTAAATCATTGATGTGCTTTTTCAGAGTTTCAAGTAATAAACAAGCAGATGATATGTACACACATTAATGTATACACATTAATTCTGCTCCTAACAAAAATTAGATTTCGGTGCATATGAGGCTTGAAAACCAAAGATTAGTTTCAGCTCGCTCCCCAGCCTACCTTTGTCCCCAGCCCTCATGGCCCAAAATAACCTCACCACTCAAAGTAACCGCAAAGGCAATAACTCAGTTCCTTTCAGTCAGGGAAAACACAGCGTAAGTAATACAGGTTACACAGCAAGCTGAGTAAAGGTGAATTGAAACTGAAAGTCTGAGAAAGCTACCAAAAAATGTCCATTTCAAGTCAGTGTGTTTTGGATAAAAAAGAGACCTAATAAAAATGGGAGCAGGAAAATAAAAGATCAGGAGCTGGCAATCAGCCATAGAGGTGAAATAGGGAGGGAAGGACAGCAAGAGGAGCAGCATAGATGGCTGAGGCCGTAAGTGTGGATAAAGATAAGGCAAAATCATTTCAGTTAACTGTTGGCTTCGGTATCTAGACTATGAAAGACTGAGAGTCTCTCTGGGAAAAGTTGTTCTGATAACACAGAGTATGTCTTTAAATGTCAGATTGTCTTCCTCTTAGAAGTCAATCCATATGAGAGCAATCTTTCCTGACTCCCTAAAAGTCATCCCAGAAATAAATTATTTTTTTGAACTAAACTAGTAGTCTTTAAAAAAGATAAAATCTGAGGTCCTCTTTTCCGAATACATAACACGTTTGGACTGTGCCGCATGTTAGTCTTCTATAAAACTTTTGAGTATGCCATTTGTAAGTGTTAGCATTATAAATAACAAGATTTTAAGAGTTTACTTGTAGTATGTCCCTAGGTACTCTAATAGCCATAGGTTATGCCCTTGCTAGACCATATACTTTTGATGCTTTGTGATACAAAATTGGAAAAAGCTCTTTTGTGGTAACTGTGTTTCCTTTTCTCTTAGAGTCATAAGAATCCAGTCTGCAAAACTCAGTTTCAGAATATTCAAAAGGCAAGCAGGTTTTTAGAATTGGAGTGAGCAGTTACTATACTGAACCTCCCTGGTTTCAAATACCCTGAAGTATTGCTCCATAATATGTAGCAATAGTGCTCCAACCTGTGTCTCATGGAATCTGGAAAAGTTGCCATTTGTAAACCCAGCTATCGATAGTGGTCAAAAATAAAAATAAATCTGAGGGGGCTTGCTCTTTTTTTTTTTTTTTAATTTGAGTATAACTGACAATGTTACATTAGTTTTAGATACACTGTGAGCTTTTTGTTTAATACTGTTCAAATCATAAATATTTCTCCCCTTTGGCTAGATAGCTATTAAAGTTTATATTCCCTAGTCCTAATTGGATCCAAAAAATTTAAAAATCACAAGTGGATTATATTTCTGATACATACCTTTTTACTAAAATTTTTACTATTTCCTTATTGACCATGTGTTTTATTTAATATATATTTCATTTCATAAATATATATTTTTATTTATATATATATATATAAATAAATATATTTATTTAATATATATTTCATTTCATTAATATATATTTCATAGAATTTCTCAGTCGTGTGGTTGTTTAAATTTTTTCTTCCATCGCTTAAAACAGAAAAGGGGAAAATAAAGAAATTTACATGTCGTGCTTGTGAGAAGGAGCATGAATATGTTCATCAAATTCAGGCAGTAGCTGTTATAGTGTGTAGTGTAGCCCTAGGCAGGTCTAAGATTGAGTAGCCTCATCTGCAAAATCAAAGTAGTCTGTGTAAGCAGGTACTATAAGGATTAAATATTATATGTAAAGCATACACTAAAACATATTCCCATTCTGTCTCACTAGCAGTTCCATTTTAAGTCTAGCAACAAGTCTGAAAACTTAGTTCTATATTGCAACTAAATAGCTGTGTAAAAAATGGTGTGATATTATGTACAAAAGAGAAAACTATTCAAGGATTAAAAATGGCAACACTAATCTTTGTATCACTTTATAATGTGCAAGTTACTTTATATATGTTACTACATATTATATTTATATAATCTCATGTAATTATGTGTTGCCAGCTATCATTATTCTCTTCATAGATAAGAAACCAACTCAGAAGTTCAGTCACATGATCGAGAATGACAGAGCCAAGACTCACATGCAGGGCCTCCATCTCCCTCCTCACACTCTCTACTTACTCCTTTCTCCCTCTGCCAGAAATGGTGGCCAGAACTCCTTGCTTGAATAGTTTCAATAATCTCACCTCACTTTATAAATTTCATAAATTCAGCCAGCGTACCACAGAAAGCAATAGTGAGAAATTCTCATCTCAATTAACTACTAGGTAGCAGAACCTCTAGAATAACAGGCTTCGTTTTATATATTAGGTCATTTTTGGATCAGCTCCCGACATTGATCTACTGATCTAATGTATTTTAAAAGCCCTACATTGTACTTCCTTTCAGATTCCTCGTATATGAAAGATGGAAGCAGAACAAGAGCAGTAGCCTGGGGAATCTCATAAAAAAAGAGGACTTAAAGGAATTTCATTTCATATAAATGAAACCAAGCACAGAAGGAGCACTTGGTACAAAAGCAGGGAAAAACGAGACAAAATCCTCTGTGGAAGGATCAGGTGCTAAATGCTTGTACAGGAAGTTTTCTTAGGCAGGGAGAAATGATTGTGTCGGATTGTCAGAGGAAATGGTAGCCAACTTCAGTATCAGCAGTAGGGAGGAGTTACCAGTATCCTGGACAAAATTAATCTTAGCTCCTGCAGTTTCTGTTGAAAGACAAGAGAAGAATTACTTCACTGCTCTTTCCCCTCTGTGTCCCCAAATGAAGCATCCTGTATTTGGAAGAAAGCCCTTTCCCCATGAAGCAAGCTGGATCAAGGTTTTCTGCAGTGGGTTGTGCTTTGCTAGCTGGCTCATACACCCACTCTCCAGTGCGGTTACCCCAGTCTTCATTCCTCAAACCTGCTAAGCCCTTACCTCCTCCTGCGCTCTGCGACTTCAGAGAGAAAATAGGAAGTATTGTGAACTCCTTCAGCTTTCCTGACACCAAATTTACAAACCTAGCTGTACCTATGGCTTTAAAAAAAAAAAATTTTTTTTAAGGTTTTATTTATTTATTTGACAGAGAGAGATCACAAGCAGGCAGAGAGGCAGGCGGAGAGAGAGAAGGAAGCAGGCTCCCTGCTGAGCAGAGAGCCCGATGTGGTCCTTGATTCCAGGACCCTGAGATCATGACCTGAGCTGAAGGCAGGGGCTTTAACCCACTAAGCCACCCAGGCGCCCCTCAGTTTTGTTTTGTTTTGTTTTTAAAGATTTTATTTATTTGACATAGAGATCACAATTGGGCAGAGAGGCAGGCAGAGGGAGAGGGGGAAGCAGGCTCCCCGCTGAGCAGAGAGCCCGATGCAGGGCTCCATCCCAGGACCCTGAGATCATGACCCGAGCGGAAGGCAGAGGCTTAACCCACTGAGCCACCCAGGCGCCCCCCTATAGCCTTTTTTTGAGCATTTTTCACTCCTATTGCAATGACCGTCAAAGCGAAAGGCTAATCCCTTAACCTATGCGAACAGCACACATACATACATACACACACACACCATCGTAATCATTATCATCTTCCACTTTCTCTGCAGGCTCCTTTCAGCATCTAAATGTACAGATGTATTAAATCTCTCCATCTTTAAAAATAAATAGAAGCATGATCTCATTCATGTCTTCCTCTAGATACTGACCTTTTGCCTTCCTCCTCTTTAACAGCCAAATCTAAAGTGTCACAATTTCTCACCTCCCTCCCACTTCTCAACCCACTTTAATCTAGATTCTGTTCCCACCACTGTACAAAAAATGCTCAATAAGATCGCTTATGGTTCTTATTTTACTACTCTTCCTAGCAAAGTTAAACCTTCCTTTTCAAATCATTCTTCCTTTAATTGATGTCATACCTAGTTTTCCTAGTTCTTCTCTGACCACTCTTTCTTATTACCAAGTTTCTTCTCAACTTGATAGAGATTCTCAGGGTCTTGTCCCAAAAGCCCTCTTCTCATTCTGTATATACTTCCTAGGCTCTCCCAGCCAAGCCCCAGGTCAGTGATAAATTTGGGCAGGGCATTTCTGACCTGTACTTCTCTCCTGAACTCTTCTAAAACTCTACCTGTATATCCTTTTACTGGACAACTTTCCTTGTCTATTTCATAAGCAACTCAAACCCAACAAATCCTAAAAATCCCCATCATCAAACCTTCGATATCAGCATTCCCTACCTTAAGAAATGACACCACTGCCTACCAAGTTCTAGCCAGAAATCTATGAATCATCCTTGACTTGTCTCTTTCTCACACATTCCATATCTATCAATCTCCTAATCATGTTTATTGCACATCTTAAATATCCTTTAAATTTGTGTATTTCTGTCATCAATACCACCACCATAGCCCAAACATCCAGACTCATCTGGACTGCCCCAATAGCTTCTAGGGTACTCTTCCAATATTCATACATACTCTCCATCCCTTAGTCCATTTTATGTCCTGCCAATATCTTAAAGCTCAGCATAATCTGGCTCCTTCCTGCTTTTTCTACATATTTATAAGCTAGACCACCCTTGCCCTAGTTTACTGTGCTCCAACTCTGCAGACTTTCTTGTAGTTCCTCCAACATAACCCATTCTTTTCTTCCCTTAAAGCCTTCCCACCTAATGATATCTCCCCCTCTAATTCCCTCATGCTCTTCATCAGGGAAACTCCTATGTCATCTCTTCTTCAGGGAAATCTTCTCTGATGCACCAGACTTATTTGCTTTCAGTGTGCCCAAATCTTGTATAATTTTTGGTATTAAATCGCTCTTCCACTAAACTGTAAATGCCCTGGAGGTTAGGGACCATGTCTGATTTGTTCATCATTGAATCCCTGCTGCTTAATATAGTGCCTGGCACATAGACACTGGTTGTTATTTGTTGAATGAAAAGATGCAAAGACAGAAGCAGTTTATCAGAAAGGGCCCATCACCGTACCATGACATTGCAGCAAGAATCAAAATGCCATGTTATCAGGGCACCTGGGTGGCTCAGTGGGTTAAAGCCTCTGCTTTTGGCTCAGGTCATGATCCCGGAATCCTGGGATCCAGCCCCGTATCGGGCTCTCTGCTCAGTGAGGGGTGCTCACCGCCACCCCCCACCCCCCGCCTGCCTCTCTGCCTACTTGTGATCTCTCTCTGTCAAATAAATAATAAAATCTTTTTTTAAAAATGCCATGTTATCAGCATAACATTTCATGCTTGCATAAGAGCAAGCTATCTTGGGGGAAGGGAGGTTGATGAACTTAAGCAACCTGACAGAAAATAAGAAGCTCACAAAACATGTAACTCTAATGTGGCCATCTTTTCAGTTTATCTGCTGACTTGAGATTTTCACATTTTACATAGCTATACGCCCTGTGTAAGCACTTCTTTCCTTTTTTTTTTTTCCCCTTTAGTAAACTCTACATCCAACATTGGGCTTAAACTCACGACCCCAAGAACAAAAGTTGCATGCCCTACCAGCTGAGCCAGCCAGGCGCCCTATGTGTAAGCAGTTTTAATTCTGCTTTTTCACCCTAAATCATTTTCTATTTGTTATATTTAACAGCAACACAGGATTACCTCAAGTTAATAGGTCATGATTTTCTTAGCCATTTCCCGACTGCTAGGCTTTTTGGTTAGTTCAGATGTTGCTATGAATAGCAGTGTCACAAACACTATTCATAAATAACTTCTTCATTTCAGATTATCTCCTTGAGGAATATAAGAGTGGAATTAGGACATCAAAGCATATGAGCAGTTTCTATCCCTTCATGTAGATAGCCAGAGAGTTCTCAAAAGAATCAACATATAGTACCATGAAAAATAGAGAATACATTATATGTTAATAAAAAATAATTTTAAAAATATATTATATATATAATATGTATGTTACATATTATATAATACATATTATATATATAATAATAAAAATAAAAAATAAAAATTTTAAATATACATTACATATTATATATAATATATATTTTAAATTATTTTTATTTTTTATTTTTTATCTTTTTATTATTTTTATTATTATTTATATTATGTAATATGTTACATAGTATAATATATATCTTTACATTTATTTTATATTTATAATTTATATAAATTATTTATATAATTATAATTTATATATTTTATAATTTATATTTATGTGTATAATATATATATATATATATATAATATAGAAGCATCTGGGTTGCTCAGTAAAGCATCCAACTTGGTTTTGGTCCAGGTCCTGATCTTAGGGTTGTCATGAGATTGAGCCCTGAGTGATTTTCTCCCTCTTGAGATTCTCTCCCTCTGCTCTTCCCCTGCTTGTGCTCTTTTTCTCTCTAAAATAAGTAAATAAAATCTTTTAAGTATATATATATGCTATGTATTGTATGTACAAAACCTAAATCTAATTCCACGTAGCCCTACCAACATTGGGTTTTATACTTGTTAAAATTTATTTCATGAAGTTTTAAAGATAAGAACTTTTATTGATCTCTTTCTATGTGCAAGGAACTTAAAAGGATTTGATACGATTTTTCCATTTAATAATCACCGTAAAACTGTACAGTAGATACTATCTCCATTTTAGAAATAAGAAAACTAAAGGTAAATACTTAGTAAGGTTTAAATGTAGATGTACTGATTCCAGAACTGTATTCTTAACCACCATAATGTTTGTTAGTGATAGTGGTTTTTCCTGTTTTCTTTTCTTTTTTTTTAAGATTTTATTTATTCATTTGACACACAGAGATCACAAGCAGGCAGAGAGGCAGGCAAAGAGGTAGAGAGGAGGAAGCAGGCTCCCTGCTGAGCAGAGAGCCCAATGAGGGGCTCAATCCCAGGACCCTGAGATCATGACCTGAGCCGAAGGCAGAGGCTTAACCCCCTGAGCCACCCAGGCACCCCTCTGTTTTATTTTCTCAAAAGAAATAACCTCTCTGATTTCAGGAGTGTGGGATAATATACTTCTAGAAAGCTTGTTGTTTGTTGAGGTAAATATCTAGATGGACCTTTTGGTTGAGAAGTTAACTCCCGGGTTTGGCTTGAGTGGGTCAGGGGGATACAAAGAAAAATCAGTTACTCCAAACAATAAAATGAATCAAATTTTCATTGGATGCCCTAGAAAAAGAGAATGAGGCCAAAGTAAGAAAGAAGTGGAGGGAGAATTGATGAGAAGAACTCAGACAGGATGCCCACCAGAAACAGCAGGAGGCAGGGGACTGCTGGAGATGGCCAGTGAGAAGTTTCCCAAGATGGTAGAGAATGGCTTTCCATTTCCGTGAGCAGTCTGTATACACTGACTTTGAGTTTGTTTTCTGCTTTGTGCTGTAGCCTTCCATTAACTCTAAATCTTGTGTGCAATTTGGATACACCCAACAATCTTGGTGGTGGGTCATTTGAAGGAATGAAGGAGGAGGACAGGCACATCACAGGCAAGAGGGCAATAGCCAAAGGACAAGCAGGCTGCATCATGATCTGACCCAGGAGACAGAGAAGCAACCTGGAAACACTTGGGGGGAATTGAAGTCTCAGGACTTCCCACAGTAGGTGGAAATGGGGCTGGGGCCATTTTTATATTGAGAGAATGACCCTTAAACATTAGATTATTTGGAGTTGCCAGGTCGGAAACTTTGGAGTTGCAGTCAAGTGAAAAAATACTTTTGTTGAGACATAGCAAAAAAATAAAAAATAAAATTTTATATATATATATATACACACACACACACACACACATATGATTTATTAGCAGCATTTGTCAGTCCTTGATATATGGTAATTAGCTTCCTGATCTTTTATTAACAGTATCCCACAGGGCTCAGACCTCCATCCTCTCCTCCTCTGTGGACAGGTTCAGTCCCTTAGAAATATCTCAACCAGTTTCATGCTTCTAGATACCATACCTATGTCGACAGTTCCCAGATTTATAACTCCCAGACTTCCCTTTGGAATGCCAAACCCATATAGCGTATTGCCCACTTAACATTCCCCACCTGGATGTTTACAAGTTTTTTTTTTTTTTTTAAGATTTTATTTATTTATTTGTCAGAGAGAGAGCGAGCGAGAGCGAGCATAGGCAGACAGAGTGGAAGGCAGAGTCAGAGGGAGAAGCAGGCTCCCTGCAGAGCAAGGAGCCGGATGTGGGACTCGATCCCAGGACGCTGGGATCATGACCTGAGCCGAAGGCAGCTGCTTAACCAACTGAGCCACCCAGGCGTCCCCCCACCTGGATGTTTAAAGCTCATCTGAAACTTAGCATATTCCTTCCTCAAACTGCACCACTCGTGGCTTTCTCCATCTCAGTTGACGGCAACTCTATCCATCCTTTCAACCTAAAACAGAGTCATCCTTTATGACCGTCTGTTATACTCCATCTCTAGTTTGACAGGAAAGTCTCTTGTTTTTACCTTCAGAATATATCCAGAATTTGCCTGTTCCCACCATCTCTACTTCTACCACTCTGGTAAGAGGCACCATCATCTCTCATCTGGATTGCCACAAAAATCTTAGACTGATGCCCTTGCTTCCACCTTTCCCCACCCCAGCAGCCACGGGTGATCCTCTTAAAAGCCGTATAGTAAATCTCGTTACTCCTCTGCTTACCACTTCATTCACAGTAAAATCCAGCATTCTTCCAGTGGTCTTCTGTGATCTCCCCATCCCCTGCCACCCTGCCCTGTCCTACCATTACCTCTTTGACCTCACTTCCTCATCGTGCCCCCTTGTTATCTCTCTTCAGCTCCACCTGCATCCTGGCTGTTACTGAACAAAGCCAGGCATCTAAGAACTCTTGCATTGGCTGTTCTGCCTGAAATGCCCCACAAAGTGTATTCTCTCACTTCTTTTACATCTTTGCTTAAATATCAACTTTTCAGTCAGATCGTCCCTTAACCATCATCCTCTTTTATTTTTTAATCCCAGTATAGTTAATGTACAGTGTTATATATTTCAGGTATGCAATATAGTGTTTCAACAGTTCTGTACACTACTCAGTGCTCATCATGATAAGTGTAGTCTTAACCCCAACACCTATTTCACCCATTCCCCTATCCAGTTCATCTCTGGTGACCATCTGTTTGTTCTCTAGAGTTTAGAGTCTGTTTTTGTCTTTGGTTTGTCTCCTTTTTTCTTTGTTCATTTGTTTCTTAAATTCCACATATGAGTGATACCATATGGTGTTTGTCTTTCTATGATTTCACTTAGCATCATACCCTCTAGATTCATCTATGTTGTTGCAAATGGTAAGATTTCGTTCTTTTTTATGGCTTAGTAATATCCCACAAATATATGGAATCTTATGAATCTTATATATAATGGTATATATATATATGTGTGTGTGTATATTTATATATATATATATACTCATATATATAGTGGTATATATATGTATATAATACACACACCATCTCTTTTTTATCCTCTTCATCTATGGATGGACACTTGGGCTGCTTCCACAGCTTGGCTATTGTAAATAGTGCTGCTGTAAACATAGGGGTGCATACATCTTTTCAAAGTATTGTTTTCATATTCTTTGAGTAAATACCCAGTAGTGTAATTACTGGATCATATGGTAATTCCTTTTAAATGTTTGAGGAAACTCCATACTATTTTCTGCAGTAGCTGTACCAGTCTGCATTCCCACCAACAGTGCATGACCATTGTCCTCTTTTAATTGCAATATCTCAATAGCATTTCTGATCTCAATTCTCTTGCTTTACACTTTTTCCTTTAGCACTTAATCACCTTGAGGCATATTATGTAATTTACTGTTATAATTAACTATTATAGTTTATTATCTTTGTTGCTTATTGTCTTATCTTCCTTCACTCACCACTACAATATACAAACTCCATGAAGCTAAAGATCTCTTTGTACCTTGTTCACTAATATATCCCAGGCATTCAGCATCATGCCTAAGTCATTCAATGCTTAACTCACTCAATAATAATTATCTGAGTGAAAATACAAATGAAAATCTGTCATCCCCTGCAACAAAATGAGAATCTAAGTTCACAATTTCATACAACACACACATTTTCCTTTAGAACAGGGACCAGCAAACTTTTTCTTAAATATTAGTAAATATTACTGGCTTATAGTTCATATGGTCCCTCTTGTAACTACGCAACCTCCACTTCGGGAGCTCTAGGGTGGCCAGAGACTGTATATAAACAAATGGGCATGGCTGTGTTCCAGTAAAACTATTTACAAAAATAAGCAGCCAACCAGTAAAACTATTTAAAAAAATAAGCAGCCAACCACTGATTCCTCCTTTAGACAAAGATATATCTCAGTAAATCATAACTCTTCATTGGCAGGCTACGCTCTACCCTTCGACTTTACTTATTGCTAAAAACAAAATTTTGGAAAAGTGAATGCAAACCTAGTGAAAATACAGATGAGTAGCTTCCCTGCCTGCAGACAGATTGGGCATTCCTTACGCAAAATGGCTGTTGAGCAATATAGGATTTGGGGGTGGGAGGTGGGGAGAAAAATCTTGATATCAGCTACTTTCTGGCTAATGAGTAGAGAACACATTATCTGTAGCTTTGGAGTATCCTCTAGAGGCTTCTAATATGCAAAATGATCTACTTCTGGGACCTCTTTTCTCCAGGCCATTAAGGTCTTTGGCACTGATGATGAATTTCCTGTGGCAAAGAAACCACTTTTATTTTTGTCATCTACTGACACAATCGTTGTGAAAATACCTGCCAGTATTCTGAGGCTTGAGCCCTAATCTGCCATCTAAACCAGTGATTCCCAATCAAGGGCAGTTTTGCCCCACAGGGGACATTTGGCAACATCTGAAGATGTCTTTGGTTGTCACACCAAGGGGCAGAGGCTGTTAACTGGCTTGAGGTGGGCAGAGGCCGAGGATGTGACTAAGCATCCTATAAGGCACAGAATAACCCTATAACAAAGAACTCGGCGGCCCAAAATATTAGTAGTGCTGGAGTTGAGAAACCATGATCTAGACTATTCTGCCAGACTTATAATCTGTTCTGCACTCCACTGCCAAGCCAGTATTCCTAAACCACCAAATTTATCTAACCCTTCCTCCTAAGCTTCAGTAGCTCCAGTAGCTCCTCATTGCCTGAAAGTTCAGATCTTTCCTTCTCGCCCTGGCATTTAAATCCCTCTTGCCCACTTATGTGTTCCTTCCCCAGTAGGAGCTCTACTCCTCACAAGCTTTCATCTTCACCAGCCTCCACACCGTCATCCTTTTACCGACGTTATCCCTCCCTCACGCACGTACCTTGCAAGGATCCTCCCCACGTCTCTTCTCTGATCCAAACCTTACTCATTCTTTGAAGCCCACACATGCTGCACGCCCCTCTGCCAATGAGTCGGTCTCTTTTTGTAGCACTCCCTTCTGAACTTCTCATGGGCTCACACGTCTTACACTGTCATATAGCTCTTCCCTCCATCTTCTTTCCTCAGTGAACTCGCTGAAGGGCGCCATATTGTATTTCCGGCCTTTCAGTCTTGAAAGGCCTTGCACAGCATAAGGTGTGAAAACTATGTTGTTGTATTGAGAGTCAAATGAGACGAGTATAAAAAGCACCTTGTATAGGGCCTGGTACCCAGTTAAGTGCTCAGAAAATTATGGTATCATAGTATCTATAGAAGATTACAATCGGGAGCCCTCAGAATGTGCTTAATAAATCTTTTAATAGTAGTTACGTACTGGAGAGAGCATGCATTCAGACTAGCCTGGTCTTTGGAACTAACAGCAGAGAAAAACTTGCATCAGAAATTCTACACCAATTAACACGCCTTCATGCTAGAGCGAATCCAGGAGCAGTGGGTGTCACATTTTCTCAAAGTGGTGCCTAAGCCAACCTTTCTGCCTTTAACAAGTTAATGAATAGCTTATGAGTAACACTTTGCCCACTCTGGCCCAATTTAGGAGGCTGCCGATAGGATAGGATGTCAGTACGGCACCCTCGGCTTTGCTGGGGTCCAGCTGCATCCTCCCTAAGTGATTCTGCTCTCAGCAACTGGAGGCTCCAATATCACTAGAGATGTGGGCACCAGTGGGATGAGGCTGCAGAGAGGTCCTGGCCTTTCCCCAAGTGGAAGAGAGGCTTGTCTCAGATCCTGTGAGAGAAGGGAGTGGGGCCTGGTATTCCGAGCAGCCCAGGTTTGGCTTTGGGCCAGGCACTGAGTGGCAAACAAGAAGGAACACATTCCGGGAAGGCAAGGAGCCCTGCCAACGCAAAGGCGGCCCGGCAAGCTGGGCCTGCTGGGCGCCAGGTGCTCCTTGGCTCTGTGGAGGTCAGGCACGCAGGGAAATGCACTCGGGTTTCTCTGGATTATCATTTCAGAGGTTATACAGCTCCCTCCCTCTCACTTTCGGTGGACAAAGCAGCATTAAACCTCTAGATCTGAATCCTCTGTTCTCTGGGGGCTAGCCCCTCATCTCTGAATGAAGGTAGAAGAGGAAGCAGTGTTGTGGCCTCCTAAGATCACACTTCGCTGGAGCCGGGTGTCTGTAATTCTGTGCCCTAAGAGAAGGTGCTTTCTACAGCAAAGGCAGGTCAAGGGGAAAACTGGGATTTCTATTCTCTTGTTGGAAGAGAAGCTGATCTCACCACCCGCCTCCTCCTGCACCCACCCCCACACATAAACAAAACATGCTGGTTCTTCACACCTGCCAGTTCTGCCTCCTTACTGGCCTGACCTTCAGGTCTGAAGAGCCCTCGGGATGGTGTTCCATTCTGCTTGCCACCAACCGCGTCCCCCACCGTGAAAGAAGAGGGAAAGGAAAAGGGAAAGAATGGAAGGAGACCATGGAGAAATGGCCACAGGAGCTTGCCAGAACTTCCCTTCTGCTGCTGGATAGGCAATGCACTGGACTTGGACTAGGCCTGGCTTGTTTTCACCCCACAAGTGGGCAGCAGGGGCCCTTCTTTGACCAAGGGGAGTGAAGTCTGTTCCTCTCCTCTGCGGCTCCAGCTACTGCTGGACTTTGCTGCCACCTAGTGGCCAAATGGCATCTCTTCCCCCTCAAAGAGACCAGCCTGGAGATCTGGCTTCAGTCCCCGCCTAAGGCAAACTTCAGAGCTTTCTCTGCAAAGCTTCTCTACCCTAGGACGCCCTGCTTCTGCAGCCCAGCGAGAGGAGCAGCCCAGGTTCATGACCTCACCCAGCTCAACAGACGTCCCAATGCCATGGCCACCAGGTAGGAGGGCCAAGGCTGGCTGGCTGGGGGCCAGGGATGGCAGCAGTCTTTTACTCACAAGGCCCCCTGTAGGGTATGGTTCTGCCACAGCTCCCCTCATTTCTGAATGCCCTTTTCAGCAGAGCTCCTGCTCCTCCCATGATTCTGCCTTGTCTGGCTACACCCATGTTGTTAAACCCAGGCTCCTGCAATGTATATATCTATATATCTGTATATCTGTATCTATATATCTCCAATTTCTTCAAATTTAAGGCAGTTGTTTCTTCCTTATGAAGTTAGCTCATTTCAACTTTAAATTTATAAAGATTATATGCCCTCTCTGTGATGCTGCTGCTATAAGCCAGTCCCTGAGAATAATGGAAAGGGGGTATAGTCTGGAGATCGTCCACCATATTTTCCTGCATGTTACATTCACCTGTTTACTTCCTCTAGCAAAAGAAAGCATTTGGTTTCAGCAACACTGATCTTACAGACCAAACTTTCAGATCTGAGCAGCAGTACCCAGGGATTATATAAAATCCAAACTCCCTTTTCCTGCCTACCTCTCCAGCCTGTGTGTGTGTGTGTGTGTGTGTGTTAAAATACACATAAAAATTACCATCTTCATCACTTTTAAGTGTATAGTCCCATTGTGTCAAGTATATTCCCATTGTTCCGCAACCATCATCACCATCTCCAGACTCTGTCTTGTAAAACTGAAACTCCATGCCCATTAAACAGTAGCTCTCACTTCCCTTCCCCCCAGCCTCTGGCAACCACCATTCTGCTTTCTGTCTCTATGAATGTGACCATTCTAGGGACCTCATGTAAGTACACTCATATTGTGTTTGTCTTTTTTTTTTCTCCTAAAGATTTATTTAGTTATTTGAGAGGGAGAGAGAAAGAGAAAGAGAGAGCAGGGGGAGGACAGAGAGAGAGGGAGAAGCAGACTCCCCGCTGAACACAAAGCCCAATGCGGGGCTCGAACCCATGAGATCATGACCTGAGCTGAAACCAAAGGGTCAGTGGCTCAGCTGACTGAGCCACCCAGGCGCCCCCATGTTTGTTTTTTTGTGGCTGGCTTATTTCACTTGGCAAAATGTCCTTAAAGTTCATCCATGTTATAGCATGTGTCAGAATTTTCCTCCTTTTTAAGGATGAATAACATTCCATGGTATGCATATACTACACTTTGTTTATCCATTCTTTGGTTACTAGACACCTGACCTAGGTTGCTTCCACCTTTTGGCTATTTGAGTATTGCTGCTCTGAACATGGGTGTGCAGAGAGAGAAGTCTTCAAAACCCGGCTTTCAGCTCTTTTGAGGAGACGGCCAGAAATGGTAGTACTGGACCATATGGCAGTTGCCTTTAGTTTTTTGAAAACCTGCTGTACCATTTTGCACAATGGCGGCGCCATTTTACCTTCTCACCTGCAGTGCATAAGGGCTCCATTTTCCCCACATCCTCACCAACACTTGTGTTCTGCTGGAGAGTAGCCGTCCTAATGGGTGTGAAGTGGTGCCTGACTGTGGTTCTGAATTCCCTAAGGACTAGTGATGTTGACCATCTTTTCGTGTGCCCATTGGCCATTTGTGTCTCTTCTTCAGAGAAACATCCTTTGGGTTCCTTACACACTTTTTAACTGGTTTTGTGTGTTGTTGGTGTTGACCTCTCCAACGTCTTTCCACATCACTCTCCCACCTGATCAGTTTCCTCAAGTCCTGTTGAGTCTCTCTGTGCAGAAGAGACAAATGCTTTCTCTCTTAGGTTTTGCAGTTACTGATCCACTGGCCATGAAATGCCAATGAATGGACCGTGCCAATGGCCATAAAATGCCAATGAACGGAACCAAAGAATGAACCCATGGCTGAGTCCTCATACCTTAACACCAATCTCAGTGTCACTTCAAAGAGCCTTTCCTGCCCATCCACCTACAGCCGACTCCCCATTTACTCTCATATCACCATTTCTCCCCTTCATGGAACCGAAGCACAATCTGCATTTCCCTTGCTTGTTTACATGTCTACTCAGAACTTGTTTACATGGAGCAGAAGTGCCATGAGGGCACAGAGACAGCCTGACATGCTCACTGCTCTGTCCCTGGTGCCTGGCATAGTACCTGGGTTGTGGTCTGGGCTCAGTATTTGCTGAATGAATGAATCACTACTAGAAGGGGCATCCTAGGGAAAAAGAAAGGTAATGTGGCCCAAATTGGAACTTAACCTCCCCAATCTAGGCTTAATGTCATACAAAAGGACACAGGGATTTTCTGGCTTGGGGTTCAGGGTTCCAGACTTGAATTCCTGAGTCAGAAGAACAGTACCATTTGAATAGGGGACATCGCTTTGGAGCTGCCCAAGAGAAATAGGGAAGCCTTCTCGGTGTCCACCCAGCAGAGGCAGAAGGCCACAGAGGTTTGCTGTGGCCGCTCTTCCCCTTCCCATTACACCAGAAGCGTGAGGCAGCTCGGCTACAGCCTCGTGAGATTTGCAGAGCACTTGAAATGCTGGGGCTGACTTGGGCTCCTTCGTGCCAAGTATGTCAGCACGAGTACCTTCGGTGTGTCGTCAAAGGATAAAAATGAACTTTCCATACCACAGGACACTAGAAAAATCAAATGTTTGTATTTGAAAATATTTTCAACGGCTAATGCCATGCTGGAACAACCCAAGGATAGTTGAACCAATCTCTCGGGGAATCAGAGGAATGTCAGCCTCCACAAGCAGGTCTGTAGTAGTCCACGTAGTTTACAAACGTGCACGAGAGAAAGGACACTGGCCCCAGAGGATCAGGCTGAGGAAGAAAAGGGAGAAACAGACAGAGCGCCCTCCAGAGTGACAGGCACACTCCTACCACTGAAACCCCTGGACCCAAGAGGACCTCCAGAGCCGCCTACCCTGCAGCACGGCTCTTGCCCTTTCTGAGCCTGGGGCGTGGCCGGAGACCAGACTCACCAGCATGTGCGCACGGCTGCCCATGACGTGGCACCTCTGGTGGCCTCTCATGAGCCTGGGGCTCAACCTAGCAGGGCTCAGAGAATGGACCGATTCTCCCTGCCCTCCAACAAGGACCAAGGCGGGGAGACACTGGGGCACGTGGGGTTATTTCCCTGAAAACATGATATAAAGGTGATAAACGAGGCTCGTTCCGATAAAAGGGTGGGGTTTTCTCCACTGTGGTGCTGTGGGGAGAAAGGAATATGAGTTTACCTGCCACCTCCAGCTGTGGTACCAACCACCCCTCCAGGCAGGCTCTAAGCTTAATCCTGGAACCCGCAGCGGCGGGAGGATAGAGAGACCACTAGTCTACACTTAGGGACCTGTCCCCTACAGACACCATCCCTCACATCCTCATTTGGGTTTGCCATAAGCAAGATAGTCACAGTTCCACAATAACTAAATCCCCCTTGGATTTCTCCCTGATTAACCTCTCAGGTGCATGAAGAAGGAAAAGTAGCGACTGTTTCTGACACACTCACCCCATCACCAGTGACTTTGCCTGATACTTCTGACCTCCTCACTAAGGCCCTTCTGGAACCCCTAAAGGCACTGTCTTAGCATGTTGGAGTCCCAGGGAGAGCAGGCAGAGTTCTGAGGCACAGCAGTGCTGTTTAGAACACAGGAGGCCTTGGCAGAGATGGAGGAATCTCTAAGGCAAAGCTACCACTGTGTCCACTCCTCGCATCCCCTACCTCTCTTGTCCCCAGAGGTATCAGAGAGAACCCCTTGACCTGGTCCCTGCAATGTTCCAGACCCACCTTGGACACCCCCACCTTATTCATGGAGGGCAGGACCTTCCCCCATAGCCTGCAACTCAGGTGACATGAGGGAGCTCTGTGACGGCCCGACACCATCGTGCCCAGGTGCCCAGCCACGCTTCCCTGACAGGCTGCTGTTGGTCATGGCCCCTCAGGCAGTCAGGCAAGGAGTACAAAGCTCATATCAAAGTCCCTGACCTTCCCCTCCCCCCATACCCAGTGGGGGTCACTCGCCATCGTCTACTTCCTGCCTGGGACCCCTCAGACTGTTGGAACACAGAGGGGAAGATGAAGTACCAGGTCTGTGACCACAGTGACCAAGGCCTGTTCCACCTGTCTCACTAGGAAGTGGCAGCGAAGGACCCAGAATGCTGGACCTCTGCCCTCCGTCACAGCCCCTGCCACCATCCTCTGCTGCAAATACAGCCCTCCGGATTCAGCCAGTCCTCCTCGTGAGGGCCCAGAACAGAGCCTCAGCACAGGGCGTGAATCTTCCCCTCTGGCTGGAATCTTAGCTTCCCCCTCACACCCTCCTCTTCTCCTTCATAGCTTCCGCCTCACTTTCCCAGGCTGCCCTTGGCCTCAGGGGCTGAAGCGAGAGCATGGTATGTGGGGAGAGAGCAGAGCCCCACTGGTGGTTTGGGTTCGGGCCTCTGTCCCACTCCTGCAGTGAGCCGCGTGACCGTGCACAGCTGCACTCCAGGTACCAAAACTTGGCCTTTTGTCCCTTGGGTGTCTCCTAGTGCTCTTGTCTCTGTGCCAGACTGTTTCCGAGGAACAAGTTAATTTTCTTTTTCCAAGTGCTTGCTGAAGCTTAGTATACAGAATTTCTCGGCCGGTTCCAAGAATCTGGCTTTGTGTTTGAGTCCCCAAATTGTAGGAGCTTGGTCAACAGGAGGGCTAAGAGCTGGAGGAGGAGGAAGGATCTGGAGTATTCTTCTTCCTACTCAGTCTCAGCACAGCAGCATAAACCACAGGAGTTGCTGGTAGAAGCTTAGCACCCAGAGCATTCTTCTTGGAGAAGCCGGGGTGGCTGTTACCTACACACGAGAGATTCCCAGATCAGAGAAGGGGCTTACAAGGCAGACAGACGGGTCAGTAGAACCTTTCTCTGCCTTCCCTCACCACCACCCCACCCTGCCAGCAAGAGCTGGTCAAGCTGGTCAGGGTGCGATCTGTGTACCCTGCACGATCTGTCCAACCTTGCTTGGCAGATTGAGCTGTCAAGCCAGCTCAAGGGCAAGGCCAACTCCAGCCAGGACGACACGCAGCCTGGCCGTAGGTATTGGCTCCCGTCCTTTACCTTCAGTTCCCGAGGCATTGGGAAGAGAGAGGACGTCACCTGTGCCCAGGGACCGGGCCGTCCCAATTCAGGGAGCGTAACTGCTGTTCCAGCCGGGAGATGCGGAATGCCAGATAGGATGAGGACATGACCAAGAAGCAGATCCTGGAGAAAGAGAGATAAGGATATCTCACCTGGAAAAAGGACATTTTTAGAAACTCACCAAAACCAGGAATGGGAACGAAGCTACTTCCCGCAACTGGAAGAATTAAAGAGCTCTTTGCCTCTCGGCTACGTTCAGGCCTGGACATCTTTGTGTCCAGGGGCCACGTGGGGGTCCTGAGACTCATCCCCATGGAGGTGTCCTCAAAGCCCAGCAGGATTTCTGGGTCCTTAAACTCAGCCCACCTTCCCTCTGACCAGCCACTTTGGTCCTGTGCTTCCTCTTCAAGGCCACCAAGATTATCCTTAGGAGGTGGTAGGCCCACTCTCCCAGAAAATGCTGAGGCTGACCATGGGAACTCAGCCAGCAGAAGCAGGAGAAGGTCATGAGGTAAGAAGAGGGGACACCAGGAGCTGGCTGTTCACTGAACGCCCCACCATGCTCACCCCTCTGCTGGTCCTTAGGCAGAATTACAGACAAGTCTGGGGTTCCAGAAACTGCTCTAAAGGTGGGTGGCAGGAAGGCTATGGCTCTCCCCTAGTCTATCCGATGGCCCTCTCCAATTTTGTTAGTTGTCCCCCTCCCCAGTCCTGTTCACGTTTTCCTTTTTTCAACAGCTTCTTACCCTGCCCCTCCCTACTGCACAGCCTTACCCCTAAATTACAGGGGTGCATGAATAAAGACGGGAGACACTTAGTCTTGCTGCAGAAGGGCCTGCCAGCTCCAGACACCACCCAGGAGCTTTCAGTTGACTTAGGACCTTCCCCTCGCTCTGGACAGTGACCTCCCCACACACAGAGGCCCCTGCTCCAAACAGCCAGCCACCCAGGTGAGTTTAACCACCCCATCCCCAATGTAGTCACCTACAGCACAAAGATGACCTTGAGGAGCTGATAATCCCAGAGCCTCAGCTTCCCGTCACTCCTGGGCTCCTCCTCCAGCTTCTCCTCCTCACAGACGTCATTCTCTGTGATGGGAGAGAAATTAGGCATCTTCGTGGAGGAGGAGGCAGGAGCCCAGCCCAGCAAGCCCACCTCCCCGACTCTCCGAAGCTGCTCAGGCTTGTGGCTTGGCTTTCCCTTATGGATTTGGATTAAGTAAGAAACACCTCTCAGCAGCCTTGCTGGCTGTGATTTTTCCTCTTTGCAGTAGTAGGGGCAGGGAAAGCCTGGTCTGTATAAGCAGTTGTCATAGAAAAGCACGCTGAGCTCACCAGACCCAGGAGGCTTCCTGGGAAAGAAGCTGTCCGTGGAGTCCATGGATGCCCGAGGGATACAAGGGATGTTGTCTGGGAGGGACAGGGACCTGGAGGCAGGGCACACTTTTCTCCACTTCATCTCAGGGATGAGGACTTCCTGCAGAGAAGGCAGATGAAACTATGCCCCTTGGGATGTCACGTGTTCTAAGGGGCCCACACTAGCTTTATCAAAAATTTTCCAGATATTGGGGCACCTGGGTGGCTCAGTGGGTTGAAGCCTCTGCCTTCAGCTCAGGTCATGATCCCAGGGTCCTGGGATGGAGCCCCACATCGGGGTCTCTGCTCAGCGGCGAGCCTGCTTTCCCACCCCCCCTCTGCCTGCCTCTCTGCCTACTTGTGATCTCTGTCTGTCAAATAAATAAAAATAATCTTAAAAAAGTTTTTTTCCCCAGATATTACCAATTTGGATATCTAGTGAGCATGAAGGCAGGTACCCAGGAGGAGGGAAACCATTGCCATAGCAACCACGTGTCTCTCTTATCAGGTCCCTTGCTGGGACCAGCCATTCTTCCAGGGAACAATGTCTTTGAAGACTGCTGGTATAGAACCACAGCGGGATCTAAGACGTGAGCTAACCCAGGTACGTGCTCAGATCCGTGGAGCCCAAGAAAGCTTGGCACAATGTATCTTAAATGGGATGAGTCCTCCTAATCTGGACTCAAACCCTAAGTACATCACTGACCTTAGCAGGAGTACCTAGGGTCCCCATCAACAAAAATGGGAACAGCACCTTCTATCGCCTGCATAGTATTGTGCATACTGTATGCTTGGCTAAATGCTTAATGGTTAGTGAAGAAGACTTCAAACACCCTGGGGTCATTTCCATCTCCATCACTGTTGTAGAAACTCAGCTCTGCCTACCCAGAACTGGGACCTCTGTTGGGACTGCTGGGACCTTGGCAAATCTCAAATGAGTCTGAGTTCTCCAGTGATAGCCTTTGGAGTTCTTCCCTGAGGACCTCTCTATCACCTGGAAGGCACTCCTGTCCCTGCTAAACAAAAGAGGATAGGTCACCGGCTCTGCGCTGCCTGGCTGTGGGCTCTGCCCTGCACTGTGTTCTGCGGTATGGGCATCTCTTCCACTCAGGTAGTCAGCAGATCTGCCCAGGACCTAGTGGCTGCTCATGGCGTGGAGTGTGTCAGGTCTAGGGGACCCCATAGCACGGCCACTGGCTCTTGAGCCTGGAGCCCCAGTTCTGCATTGTGGGCTGCTGCCCAGGAGGCCCTGAAGCCTCAGAGCCATAGACCCCCCTCATGCCAGCAGCTTTTGCTTCCAACCTCAGCTCTCACCAGGGACTCGCACTCAGGTTCCTCTGGAAATTCTCTTACACTCAGGCTCTTCTTGCTGGAAGGCTAAGGAAGAAAGGGAGCTGGGGTCACTTGTCCATGAGGAACAGCCACAGTCAGGAGTGAGGAGGTGTTAGCACTCTCCAAGAGAGCTTTACCTCCAAATAAGCCCCCTTGCATTGGATGAAGCCCAGCTCCCAGAGCTTGCAGAAGTCCCCGAGTTAATGCTGGAGCAGAGGGCAAAACCAAGGAAACATACTTCCCCATGCTGCTGCCCCTCCCTACTTCCTCACCATGGGCCAAAGAGAGCTGCAGGCCTACTAGGAAGCAGCCACTTGCTTCTGTTTGCACACTGAAGAAGCACAATGAGTACACATGGGGACAACAGCGGCCACTGGCCTCCAAGAGACATGCTCATAATCCAACAACAAGCTCAGATACGCTAAGCCTGAGCCCATTACTCCCCTCTCCCTGTCCTTGGTGCCTGTGCTGGAGAGACGGGCCAACCACCCCCAACAGCCTTGTCCCAGGATCTTGGCCTAGGCCTGAGCAGCCTCTCTGGCCCAACTCCTGCCCCAGAACTCCATACCTGGAGGTGTGTGCAGACCCTTCTCAGCATATCATATACACTGTCCCGGGAAAGCAGTGACACAAAGACATACTGGGACAGAGAAAGAAAACAGAAAAGGGTGGGGTAAGAACAGACTGAAGAAAGTGCCAGAGTCAGGACCCTGGGGATAGGACAGGAGACTAACCAGGGATGGCTGGCCCAGGGATTCACTGACCTTCTGGCTGGTGTTGGTGGTGATGGCCAGGCCATTGGGAAGAAGCCGCGCCATCTTGTGTTTTTTGATCATTTGGACAGACACCACGGGAATGACCACCTGAGTGAGGAGAGGCGTGCTTCTCTCAGGACTCACCCCCAAGGACACGGTCCCTTTGCTTCCTGCACAGAGCCCCAGCCAAGCATGGGCACCATGGAGAAGCCTTGCCTTATGTGGGAGAATATGTGAGCCTTCCACCCTCTGACGCAGGCTCCCCTTCCAGGGGTCCCGCCACCCTGCGCCAGCCTTGGCAGCACACACTGCTCGGGGCTCTCCCCCTATTATCCAGGATGGATAATCCGAGGATGGTGGTGCTGGTGAACCATATGGAGCCATACTCCATAATGGAGTTCCTTGACCTACCACCTGGCCACAATTATGGCTCCCCAAAGTGTGACATCCCGCTCTGATCCTGAAGGCATTGCAGGGGCACCCATAGACCAAATGAATTGGCTGTGAATTGTTCTAGGCTCTGTGGAGTCTAGACAGGGCCCTGCATTGGAAGGAGACCAGGTGGGGGGCCTCACAGTAAGGGGCTTCAGCAGGTGCCCACAGGGTAGGGGACCTGTGTCTTCCTGGCTGGGGTCTCACAGGCCCATTATTACTACCTTTATATCCTTGCCAAAGAGGCTGGCATGGAAGCAGAGCCAGTTGGGGGAGATGTAGAGCCGGCCCTGGAGAAGGAGGTCTCGCTGGAGGGCGCAGGAACACACTGGAAAGTCGCAGGAAAGAAGATTGCCATGAGCAAACCAACCCCGAAGGCCCAGGGCCTGCGTCCTCACACTCGGGAGTCCAGAGCCCAGAGTCTGGGACCGCCTGCCTCAGAATCCCCCTTCCCGACCCCAGGCCCCAAACCACCCATTCCACCAGCACCCTGAGTCCTTCTCCAGAGTCCTGACTGCCCCACCCAAGCCCATCAAACTACTAGAGCTTTCTTCCTCCTCCACTCATGCTTCAAAGGGTTCCCTAAGCATGGATTCTCACTCCCTCGGGCAGAACTCCTTGCCCCGCCCTGGACAGAGGGCCTTGTTGTGCAAATGCTCCCCCATGCTCACTGAGAGGTCTGAGGAGGAAAGAACAGCCGTTGCTAAGAGCAGAACATGGCCTCAAGAAAACTTTCATAAATTCCATTTCATATCCTCGATCTGCCCACTCTTCTCAGACTTTTGAAGAAAGTGGGCCCAACCACATCCAAAAGGCAGCCAGTTCCCATATCAAAACTGTGCCTTGGAGGCTCTGGAGGAGAAGATCTGGGCCTCAGGCCCTCTAGGCACCTGTCCAGCCACACCTAGGAGATAGCTCACCTTTGAGAACCACCTCCTCCAAGGGGATGTCCTTAAATAGCTTGTGGTATTGTTGGTTGTATTTACTCAGTAGTGTCTGCAAACATACAAGCTGGGGCTGAGAAGTCCTGGGGAGATCAGCCACCAAGGGGGCCCTGCACCAGCTACCAGGAAATAATGCCATGGGGGGGGGGCGGTGTTGGGCAGGGGCCCCGGGGAATTAGCACAAAGCAGTCAGCAGGGCTGAAAGGCTGAGTTCCAAGCACAGCTTGTCTCTCAGTGACATGGCAAAAGAAGGTCCTGATGGGCAGCCTATGACCTGAGGGTGAAGCACCACCCCACCCCGGTAGGGGACACTCACTCAGGTTTCCCTTGGTGACAGGCCGTGGCGGCCAAGGAGCCAACAACCCCGATTCCGGCAGCCCAGAACCCCTCCCTCGGTGGGCAGTGAAGAGGCGGCCTGCACACACTTACCCCTTCTCGGCCACACTTCTTTATCTCTTCACCCTTCAAGCCCTCTGGCCAGTGCAAACTGCAAAGGAGACATTCCATTCCAGGGACAGGGAACCCTCGAGTCCTGCCCATACATCCGCGGTGCCAGGTCTGCCCTGGCTTCAGGCCAGAAGCTTGGGCGAGAGGCTGAAGACTGAGGCCTTTCTCTGGGAGCCACAGCAAGGTGATAGGTGACAGGGACTGCGGAGTGCAGCCCTGGGGAAGGGCACTCCTGCCTCCAGCTCCCAGAGATGCTTAGCGGCTGCCCACCCCTGGGTATCAAAAACCCTCTCCCTCTTCTCTGGCCAAAGGATAGGCAGAGGAGTAGACCCGAGGCTAGGTGAGCGGGAGACCAGGGATGGGGACCAGTCTGGGGAGCGGGTGAGGTGGAGATGTCAGACTCACGGCTCCGGGGCCTGGCCGTGGGCCATGATCCCGGCAGGACGGCCCTCCTTGCAGCCTCCTCCCTGCAGCCTGGAGCTCAGCAGACTCACCTGACCCTACCGAGGCTGAGGGAGAGGGGGTGGTGCTGGAACGGCCAGGTTGGCCTGAGGACAGGTGGGCAGGGAGGAGGCTGGTAACCTGAGAAGCCTAGACTCTGCTGGGTCCCCGATGCTGGGACAGGCCCCAGCCCGGAGGAAGAGGCAAGGGGCAGTCTACGCCCAGCCTTACACCTGATGTAAGGTCCCCTTTCTGCCCCTTCTTTAACCCTTTGCCCCCTTCTTTGATTTAAGTTGTTATTTAAATGCCAGCTAGTTAACATACAGTGCAATATCGTTTCAGGCGTACAAGATAGTGATTCAACACTTCCATAGTCCCCCTCATCACCAGGGCCCGCCTTCATCCCCACCACCTGCGTCACCCAGCGCCCCACCCACCTCCCCGCGGGTGACCATCTGCGTGTTCTCTGGAGTTCAGAGTCTGTTTCTTGGTTCATCCCTCTCTCCTTTTCTCCCATTTGCTTGTTTGACTTGTTTCTTAAATTTCACCTATGAGTGAAGTCATACGGTATCTGTCTTTCTGGGACTTAATTTCACTTAGCTTAGTACTCACTAGCTCCCACCAGGTCATTGCAAATGGCAAGATGTCGCTTTTTTTTTTTTTTTTTTTAGATTTTTATTTATTTATTTATTTGACAGAGAGAAATCACAAGTAGATGGAGAGGCAGGCAGAGAGAGAAGGAAGCAGGCTCCCTGCTGAGCAGAGAGCCCGATGAGGGACTCGATCCCAGGACCCTGAGATCATGACCTGAGCCGAAGGCAGTGGCTTAACCCACTGAGCCACCCAGGCGCCCCGATGTCGCTCTTTTTTATTTGCCCCTTTCTTTAAGGTCCTCCTGAGGTCTTCCCACCCCCAATCCATAGGTCTACCTGACTGGGAGGGGCCTCACCTGGAGTCCAAGGGTGCCTGAACCCTGGCTAGTTTCTCTGAGCAGGACACAGAGCTCTTCAGAGAAGCCGTCTTTCCGCGCATCTGTTGGTCGCTGAGCAGAAACAGACCCACATCAGGAAGAGCGGCTCTGGGGGAATACCTTTCCCCACCAGCTTCCCCAGGCCCAGGCCAGCTCCTCTCCCCGCACCCCAGACCGGCTCTGCTATTCAGGCTGAGGCTGAAGATGTCACCACCCAGAGGCTGCAAGTCAGGCAGGAATTCTCTGGTTCCAGACAGAAGGGGCAATCTCATGCTGTCTTTTCTGGAAGCCTGCAGGTCAGTCTATGCCCAGACCGGAAGGGAAATCAGCCTACCTTAGTGCGGCACCAAGCAGGTAGGCCTGCCCCACACTTAAGAAAGCACAGTGGGAAGGAGGACTCGAAGACTTGCTCCCGGCTGACAGTGTAAGATTCTGAGGTGCCTGGGTAGCATTCCCATAAGCCATCGGGATCTGGGAAAGGATGCTGAGCACAGGAGGCCGAAGCAGAGCTGAGGAGCTGGGGCACAGATGGCGCGGATGGGGGGTGGGGGGGGGTAACTATGGGCTCGGAGGGGAGGAGCGGCACTGCACCAGGAGATGGCCTGGTGGCCTTCGGACAGTCAGGGTACCTTGGCCTCACAGCCAAACCATCTCAAAAATGTCCCAGGGAGAGGGGCCTGGAGAGAGGAGACGCCATCCCCCTGGGCAGGTGGGGCTCCCCAGTGGCATTTGAGTTCATGCCTCCCCTAAACAGCTCCAAAGCATAGGGAACCCCCTTCCTGCCCCTGTCAGGGAAGACACAGGCTCAGAATCGATAAAGCCTGAGGAGTCCAACCAACCCCCAAAAGTGTGGGCCCAGAAGCTGACAGGAAGAGAGGCTGGCCAAGAAGCAGGGCCAGGGCGGGGCACCACGGGAGTCACAAACAGTCTACAAGGTCCTGGGCCGATAAGGAGCTGGAAACGGAGGCCTGCAAACACCTGCCCACAGTCCCTCTCAGCTCTGTCACCGGGGCAAGTCAAAGATGTCTTCTTTGAGAACAGAGTGGCCTGCTCAGCCAAGATCTGCCAAGATCTTCAGAGATGATTTAGTCGGACCCCTACCTCGCTGCTACGCAGTAGGAAACTGAGTCCCATCGAGGGAGTGGCTGGACCCAGTATCACACGGTGAAGAGCCAGGTGACCCCATGCCTCAAAAATTAGCCCATCCGCAGCCCTGTGGCCCGGTGACCTCTGCCCTGGCCTTTATGGAGAATTTCGGTGCACCCATCAACATAGGTTTCCTGAATCTTGCAAAGTGACAAGTTTTGCTAGTATTTTGACCCCCAAAGGTAATTTCTAGATTTGTTTAGTTCCATCATTCGCATTTCAAGTGGATTTTCCCTTCTCCTCTTGATTTTTACTATGCTCATAATAGAAAATATGAAAAAGATAAAACCTATAAATATGATGATCAAAATCCCCCAGAAGGAAAAAAATTCTTCAAAACTCATCCAGAGGGACGCGTGGGTGGCTCAGTTGATTAAGTGTCTGCCTTAGGCTTAGGTCATGATCCCAGTGTCCTGGGATCAAGTCCCGCATTGGGCTCCTTGCTCGGTAGGGAGCCTGCTTTTCTCTCTCTCTCTCTCTGCCTGCCACTCTGTCTGCCTGTGCTCGCGTGCGCTCTCTCTCTCTCTGACAAATAAATAAATAAAATCTTTAAAAAAAAAAAAACAAAAACTCATCCAAAGAAAAGGTTTAGGCATAAATATAGAATTTACATGAATGGAATCATGGATTATAATTCATAGGTCTTACTTTGGTTGCTTAACATGATCTCATGAGGAATTCCCGTGTCCCTGTCCATGGCTGAGACAGATTCTCAGAAGTGTGATTCGTGGGTGGAGAATGCATACTTCTCAGGCCCTTTAGACCCTCGCCCAAAGTGCTTCCAGATGCTCTACTTGTGACCACGGCCATCAGCACTACGTGAGGGCCCGTTCCCGACACACCCAGGCCCAACCCTGGCTATTCTGTTTTTCTCACTTTTGCAAATTTGGTACGTGGAAACATACTATTTTCATTTCCATTTCTGCTTACAGAGGGGCTAAGTGAGTTTCCCACATAGACATATGAACTCCTGGAATCCCACCTGTGAATTGTTTATGAGCATCTCCATGTTTGTCTTACTGATTTGTATTAAATGTTTTTTCGAGAACATTAGTCCTTAGTCGATCATGTTTGCAAACATCCCCCCAGTGGGTCATTTGCCTTTTAAGTTTTGTCTGAGGTTTTGTTCCTTTTTTGTGTGGTAAATTCCCTCCATGTCTTCCATCTCTCAGTTCCTCACTTGGCTCCCTTGCCTTGGTGGGAGAAGCACCTTGGGGTGCCCTGAGGCAGAGCATGTACAAGTCAAACCACTGAGCCCTTGGAGAGCTCAGACCCTGCAGCCTGTGAGCTTTCCTGGGCCACCAGGAAGGAGAAGGAGGTGGGGCCTGCTCGAAGGAACACACCCTGACCTGGAGGACCAGGCACACATGACACATTTGAGGAATGACTGTGTGGGGACAGGAAGCAAGGCTGGAGGAGGGACAGACCATGAGAAAAACAAAAGGCTGTGTACATTCCCCACAGCATCTCCAGGAAGAGAAGAATGGGGTAAAATGCAGTCACAGGGAGCAAATGACTTTCAAATATCTTTAAACTTAAAAGCAACTCCTTTACACGTGACGAACAGGACGGTTACGAGCCATTCCGACCTGTCCATCTGTGAAAGCCAGTCCCTCCTGCACGGCCTCGTAATGCTCCTGACACAGCTTGCCTGGGGCCCAAATGTACCGCTTTCAAAATGATCGAGCCAGACTTTCCATAATTAGTCCCCTACAGCGTTTAGATGAGTAAAAAATAAAGGCATGAGAGCGAAGTCAGATGCCCAGGTAGGTCTGGGCGAGAGGGGTCTCCACAGAACCAGTCAGGTGAGGAGCCCCCAAGGATCCACTGGGCCCTGCCGCTGAAAAGGCTTCAAGAGCAGGAAGTTGGAGAATGAGGGGACCAGCCTGGGTCCCCCCACCGAGCTGGCAGCCACCTTGACATTCCCACGCAGGCCTCGTCAAGCCGGTTACTCTGTGTGTTGTGAACGACACCCCTGGGCCATCCAGTCCCACCCACCTCCACACGTGCTCTGTGGGGTAAGATCAGAATTCTTCAAATCCATGTCTGTTTTTTTTAATCAAAGCCACCCCCCCAATATTATTATGTACATTAAGTAATTAAGTAATCGGGCCCCTGGGTGGCTCAGTGGGTTAAGCCGCTGCCTTCGGTCAGGTCATAATCTCAGGGTCCTCGGATCGAGTCCCGCATCAGGCTCTCTGCTCAGCGGGCAGCCTGCTTCCCTCTCTCTCTCTCTCTGCCTGTCTCTCCGTCTACTTGTGATCTCCCTCTGTCAAATAAATAAATAATCTTAAAAAAAATGTAATTAAGTAATTAAGTAATGTCCAACACTTGGCACATTAGGGGGGTAGACAAAGATGGGGGAGGCCCCGGTGGGGTCCTTCCACCCTGCTGAGCCGGGTCCCAGGGCAGGGTGCCTCTCCTGAGGACGGAACAGGTACTTGGCCCACCCGCAAGCCTTCCTTTGTTCCCTCCACAAATACTCACTGACCTTATCCCACCAGGAGTCCCAGCGTGGGTCCTGCCATGGGGCTGCTGGAAGGGTAGGGATGCGCAGCTAGCAGATTCGGGGAGATGTCAGAAGAGGAGCCAGGCCAGTCAAGAAAGCCGGGGGCGGGGGGCGCAGGAGAGGGAGAGACAACGAAGAGGGATTCTAGAGGAGCCAGAATCGAGCTGTGTCCTGCAGAACTCGTGGACCAGGCTTCACGGGACACCTGCCACGAGCACTCCGGTCTCGAAGCTTCCCCAGGCTCAAGCTACTCCCACCACGTGGGTACTCCCAAACCGAAATCTAACCTCGACGCCCTCTCTCCTCCTGAGCTTCAGCCTGCCATCGGGATGCGGCCACCAAGACACGCTTGTTGTCATCCCCCCAGATCTGCTTCCTTCTGAGCACCTGACATCCCTGAGAGGCTCCTCCTGCCACTGAGGCCCAGGCCAGAATCGGAAGCTGTCTTCTCCCCACCCCCACCACCAATGGATCCCAAGTCCCCAGGACACCATCCCCTTTCTCCACTCCAACTGCGCCAGCCAGCCGCATCACCACCATCCCTTCCCCCAACGCTGGTGACAAGCTTGCTCTCCTGCCTGGCCCTGTCCCGTGCTGGCCAGCAGAGTCACCTGGGGCCCAGATCCGACACGCCCCTCTGCTGCTGACATTCCTTCTTGAGTTTCCCCTCGCCTCCTCGGCGGGCCTTCCTGAGTTTCCTGCTTCCCTTGCCAGGCTCCCCCACAAGGTCCCCCTGTGCCCCAGCTTCCTTGCCGTCAGTCGCCCTCCCCAGCAGTGCATACCCCAAACCCAGAATTCCTCTCCACGCTCGTCTGCCTGGGGAATTCCGTTCATTTTTCGAGCCCCAGTTCAAATGGCACCTCTTCTGTGAAGCCTTCCCTGGTTTCCCCCAGGGCAGAGCTGGTCAGTCCCTCCTCTGCAGTCCCTTGTGACCTCCATCCTGCTGTCCTTCCAGCACCCACCACACCAGACTGTAAGCACACTCTGTTTACACATCTGTCTGCCCCCAGTCCACTCTGAGCTCCCCCAGGTGTGTGCTTCATACATACATACATACATACATACATACATACATACATACATAAATACATACATACAATGGGCACTCGGTGTTTGCTACTGAAAGGGAAGGAGACAGAGAAAGAGAGACGGTGATACTCCCAGAGGGAGGAGGGGAGGGAAAAGCACAGAGATAGAGCCCACGGGGGTCCCCTGCAGACGGATGGAACCTCGCCATGGTGCAGGCATCAAGACGGGCCCAGCACCACCAGGCACACAGTCCATGCTGGCTGACTGATCAGAAGGGGAGCTCGGGGGGAGACAGAAGACATAAGGAAAAGGAGAAAGTGGCTCAGACAGGATGGGATGCAGTATTTGGGGAAAACACAGGCCGGACCCTCCCACCTCCATTGCACTGTCCACTCAGTGGCATGCCCCTGGGCCATCCTGTGCCCAGGCACAGTCTAGCTTACCCACCCCGCTTGCCCACACTTAAACCTCCGTAGCCCTGGGGCAAACCTCCCCTCCCACCCAACTCCAGGCTCCCATAAGCCTCTGGCTGGAGCCGTACCCTGGCCACACTGAAGCAGAAAGCCAGGCCTAGCAGCAGCCTGAACCAGCCATGCCTTTAGGGTCCCCTGGGGCAACTTGGACTCATCTCCCAAGTTCACTTCTGGACATTCGAGATACTAGAGTCAAGGCCGGGCCCAGTGACACTTTCTCACCTTCAGCTAGGTAATGAAATATTTTCAACTTCTTAGTAAAGAGTAATTTTCACATAGAAGAGTACACATAAAACAAATATACAGGGGCACCTGGGTGGCTCAGTGGGTTAAGGCCTCTGCCTTCTTTGGCTCGGGTCTTGGTCCCGGGGTCCTCGGATAGAGCCCCCACATCGGGCTCTCTGCTCAGCAGGGAGCCTGCTTCCTCCTCTCTCTGCCTGCTTCTCTGCCTACTTGTGATCTCTGTCTGTCAAATGGATAAATAAAATCTTAAAAAAAAAAACAAAACACAAAAAACAAGTATACGATCCAGTGCATCTCACAAATAGAACACACTTTGGAAACCACCCCCAGAGGCCCCCTGCTCCTTCCAGTCTCAAGGCCTCCCCCCAGACCCCACAAGGATGACCGCCATCCGGGCTTCCGCGGGCTTCCTATGAATGGAATCGTCGCACACGTACCCTTCTCTGTGGCTGTGTAGCTGTAAACTGCGCCTTTTCACTAGTGTTTTGTATCACAATACACGGACTTACTGCAACTGATTTATTCATTTGACTCTAGATGGGCATCTGGGCAGTTTTCCAGCTTTTGTCTATTGCGAAAGTGTGACCAAGAACATTCCAGTACCTGTCGTGTGGACACAAGTATTCCTTCCTGCAGGTAAACACTTAGGATTGGAATTGGTGGGTCATAAGATAGGCCCATGTTCAGTTCCAGGCTTTTCAAGGCCCTCAGGTGATCTGAAACATGCAACCAGTGTATAGAAACCACTGGATGAATCTTGCCCCCCATGTCTCTCCTTTCTTTGCAGCTCAGAAGGAGAAGGATGCGTCCTGGAATCCAGGGTGAGACCCCCTGCCTGGGCTCTGGATCTGGGGCCCTGCCCCTCTGGACTTCCAAGAACGCCTTCAGCAAGACAGGAATCACATGTCCACAGAGATTTCCTTCCTCCGTTAAGGTCACACAACACATTTACTAGGTCAAGCCAAAGAAGCAGGAGCACTTTTCCGTGCAGCACAGCCTGGCTCTGGGTCCTTCCCGAGAGCCTGCCTATGTCTTTCCAGGGTCATAGGCCTGACACACAGCCCAGACACTGGCTGACAAGACCTCTGCCAAAGGGAAACTGGAATAAGGTGGGTAGAGTTGGGCTTATCATCAGTACTCTAAAACCCGGAGAGAAAAGGCGATCTTCTTTTGCAAAAACAATCCTAATATTTCCTACACAGAAGCTGGACCTCATTTTATTTTCTAAGCGGATATTCCTTATCTAGGACAGCTGCTTTGCTGTTTCTGCTGACCAGAAAAGGGGAGAGAAGCACATGGCTGAACCCCATCCTGAGTGTGAAGGGGTGGGGCTTGGGGCACTGAGGGGGGTGTGCCACATGCTGGGTCCCCATCCAGCTGTCCAGCTCAGCAGCCCTGGCAAAGCACTCAGGAGGGGCAGGCATTTGGCACAGGTATGAACCCTACTTCCCAGGAGCAGGTCTGAGAACACCTTCGCCAGGGATGTGCTTAGTTCCCTCTGAGAACCTGGGGCAGCTTTGAGATGAATGGGAAGGTGGCAGGCCAGGTGCCCTACTTCCCAAGTCATCACAGTCTGGACCAAATGACCGTGGCTGCCACCAGGAGAAGCACAGGTGTTCCAGACCCACACAAAGCCATCTGCGAGCTGACCAGCAGCCTCTTTGGAGGAAGAGATGACCTTGGCCCAACCGACTCCATTTCTAATGAATCCTCACCGGGGCCTATGAGACGGGCAGTGCACAGCCGCAGCACTCGCAGCCAGAACAGAATCCCCCACCAGCTTTGGCCAAAGCCCACAGAGCAGAGAACACCTGTGATGTCATTTCGGCCACTCACGTGGGGCAGGTGATTCTGCAGACATGTCACAGGTGGGGAACAGAGGCTCCAGTGAAGTCCCCGCACACAGTTGTTGGCAGGGCCGGAACCCGCGGAGGCCTGACACCCAGGCCTGGGTTCCACCACACCCCCAGCGAGCCTTCAGGGTCAGTGGGGGGAAGGACTCAGAAGGTTCAAACCAGGTCAAGCCCTGCAAGTGGAGGGGGCCCCTGGGGAGAAGGGTGGGGAACAGGTGTGGCTCAGGTGTGCCCGGAGGACAGCTACAGCGTCCATCTGTCTGTCCGGTTATACAGATGAGGAGGCAGCCCAGACAGGTAAGGCATGAGCTCCCGACCGCTCAACTGGGGAGGAGCTGAACTCAAACCCCAGTTCGGCCGAAATTCTGCACTGTCTCCTCCAGCATGCTGCCCAGAGGGCTGGGGCCCGGTGTTCTGCCCTCTCCTGTAGCATCCCAGTCCCCTTTGGGGACACCAAAGGAGGTCTCTTGGGCTGAGATGGCTATGCAGGGGCCTGTCTGGGATGTGGGGTTCCCTAGATCAGACCCCTTCCCACCCCCTCATCCCTCAGCAAGACTTTATCTTCTTTGCTCAAAGACGCAAACAAACTGGGAGAACTAGTTGTTTGGGAGGAGATGTGAGCTGGCTTGGCCCTCTGGGGGTGGCTGCATCCAGCCTGAACAAGGACCCCTTTGAGCTCTGCTGCCAACAAGAACTCCTACCTACAGGGATGTCAGAGACTCCAGGGCCTTCCACCCAGTGGGAGGTGGGCGGGCCAAGGGCAAGGCTGGCTCCATCTCCCACTCTTGGCAGCCAAGAGGCTGCCCACTGCCCAGGTCTCTCTGTGGAGCTCAGAACTGGTCAGCCAAGCCCTTAGCTGCTTGGTTGAATGGCCTCACTCTGGTTAAAGGACCCCAGTTGCCCTCTTCCCTGCTTTTGGACCCACCTACCCTGCCCCTGCCATCCAGATCTGGGCTCTCGGGACACACTAGAAAGGCCCAGATCCTCACAGGGATGGAATTCAGGATCAACGTGCTCAGGCTGACTCCTCTCAGGCATTCAGGTGTTTGGGAGGCTTGCTAATGGGCTGCCCTCCCAGCTCTGCCTGGGTCCTGCTTAGCTACCGTGCTGCTGCGCACGATAGAGACCCTTCCACTCTTATCCCCCAACACCTCCGCTCCCCGAAGCCTGGTAAGCCGGAAGGCTCTGGGGAGAGCTGACCCCTCTCACGTTGCCTCCACACACGGTCTGTTCAGATATCTTCATTGCTGTACCTCTCATTTAAGTGGCTGTCCCCCACTAAGACTGGCTTCCTTATTCATCTCTTACCCCCAGCCCCCGCACTCAGCTTCAGGCATCCAGTAAGTGCTCAATAACTGTGTACTGAAGAAACAAACACTGCCCACAGAGAAGCTCCTCTGTGTAGTGTGTTCGGCTGCACTGGGACTTCGGGACACGAACACCAGACCTGGAGCAGGAGCAGTCCCTCTGGTTTGCTTCTCGCTGCCCTCATCTCCTCCTGGGAGGCCCCCAGCCACCTTCCTCCGGGTCTGCTCCCCTGTAAAATGGGGAGAAATCCCCTCTCTGATCTGCAGATCTTCAGGGCTGCTGTGGGGGTCTGAGAAGTCATAGACTAGCCCCAGGGAGGGGGCCGGTTCTCACAGCATTGCCCACTGAGCCTCACCCCTGCTCCCGCCCCTCCCCTTGACACTGAGACCTCCACATCCCATCATGCCCCTGGAGGCATGCCTAGAAGTGCAGCTGCCTATGGGAAGCGGAGACAGGGGCACTACCAGGCCCCAACGGCACCCGCAGAGCTCCACACAGGTCCTGCGTGACTGACTCTTTCTCCTGGGACTGCAGCCAGGGAGCCTCTGCCGGGAGGGGAGAGCCCTCTCTGCACCTGGGCCCCACCCAGCGCCTGGCTCCCGCAGCTCAGGCCCAGCTGCCCCACAGCATCCCTCCACCAGAGGTCTGAGGCCAGCAGGGGCTGCCCCCTTGCTGGCCAGAGCTCAAAGGCCTGCGGAGCAAGAACAGTCACCAGGGAGACAGACGGGACAAATAGCCAAAACAGGGAAACTGCTGCTGGGCATGTTCAGGATTTCTCATGAAGCCCAGGCCACCCTGAGGAGCAGGCGGTTGGTCCTGCAGTGAGTGACCTGCCTGTCGCCGGCCTCATCCCACATTCCCCCTGCTGTAGCAGCATCTGTCTGAGCTAGCACCCCTGGACCTGGTCACAGACCACTTTTTCTTGGCCAGCCACTTCAGGCCTGGCTGTCTCCAGACAAGAAGCTGGTCATTCAGGTCGAAAAACAGACTTGCATTCATTAAAAAACAGAGCACTCCTGTGCTCCTGGGGGCTGCCCTCTGCTGAGCCTGCTGAGGGAGGGCCCAGAGGCCAAGCCCGGTGCTCAGATGCCTCCCCATCCCCAGTCAAGGCTGCCAGGAGGTGTGGCTACTCTCGGGACAAGCCTGCTCTGTCCATCCGTGGACACCATTCAATGCACCCTGATTCCAACTAGCCCCTGACACCCACCTCAGAATCACTCCAGCTTTGTGGACCCTCCGGGATCTTCTCAGGGCACAGGGCAGGTTGGAAGGTGTCTTGGGGTCCTGAAAGAGCCTGGATGTGGTGGCTGGGAGACACAGAGGCAGGCCTTACTGCAGAGGGGCTTGGAGAAGTCACTTCTCTCTGGGCCTCACTTACTCTCTGCAAAGGGGTGAGAAAGCCTCAGCCCAGGAAGGAAAGCAAAGGCTGTGTGAGGGAAAAACAAAGCAGAGCTAGGAACTGGGTGAACTACAAATGGCCACTGACCCTCCTGTGGTCAGGAGAACCCCTATCCCAGGAGAGGCTGGCAGGACCACAGTCCTCAAAGGGCTGCCAGCCTCTCTGCCTCCCTCCTACAAACACCAATTGAATGTCTGCTGTTTGCTCAGCTCTGTGTAAGTGCTGTGTATACTAAGAAGGATAAGGCAAACTACTATCCCCAAAACGCCTGGTGGGAGAGGCAGACATGAAACAAATATTTATATAAATCAATACATAATTATAACTGTGTCAGCTATGCTATGAAAGAAGAGCCCAGCGTCCTAGTTGGACCTCTGTCAGGGAGTCCTGACTCAGCTGTGGAAAGCAGGGAGGTTTTCCCTAAGAAGCAGTGGCATTTTGAGCTGATAGCCTGTGGATGTTAATCAGATGGGGGAGGGTATTTGCAGAGAGTTAGAGAGGGGTTCTTGTAGAGGGTTTATGATGGATGTGCAAAGGCCCTGAGGCCGGAGTGTGTGGCATGTATGAGGAACATAAACAGAGCCTTTGTCTGGAGGGTGGAAGTGGTGAAGTGGGGAGCAATGAGGCTGGAGGGGTTGGCTGCTAGATCATGCAGGGCCTTGTACACTCCGATAAGGGTTTCTGTCATTTTCTTAGAAGCTATGGGGAATCTATAAAGGGATTTAAACAGGGAAATCCACTACTAAATTTGTATCTTTTTTTTTAAAGATTTTATTTATTTATTTGAGAGAGAGACAGTGAGAGGGAGCATGAGCGAGGAGAAAGTCAGAGGGAGAAGCAGACTCCCTATGGAGCTGGGAGCGCAATGCGGGACTCGATCCCAGAACTCTGGGATCATGACCTGAGCCGAAGGCAGTCATCCAACCAACTGAGCCACCCAGGCGTCCCCTAAATTTGTATCTTAAAGAGATAACTCTGATCACATTGATTTGCTTGAAAGTCATCCAAAGGAAGTGGGGAAGGGGGAGCAGAGTAAGTATCAATGAAATAGGGACAATCTTCTGTTGATGGTTATTATAGATGGGTGATGGATGGATGGATATCCACCCTACAACTCTCTCCTTTTTTGTATATGTTTAAAATTTTTCCATGGAGAGAGATCAGTTAGGAGACTATATTCCAATGGAGAGATGATGTCTCACACTTGGTGGCAGTAGTGATGGAGGGCCAGTGATGGGCTTAGGATATATATCCACATAAAATCAACATGACTTGTTGATCTGTTGGATGTGGAGTATCAGGTGGAAAATGTCAAATATGACTAGATTTCTGGCTTAAGCAAGTAGGATACTGCTCTGTTTCACTGAGATGAAACAGGGGAAAATATATTGGAAAAAGAGCATATTTGAAGGAAACAATCACGAGTTCAGTCTTGAAGTTGTGTGGGAAATTATTAAGTAGAGATGTCAAGCTATATAGGAGTAAGGAGCTCAGAAGAAAGGTCCAGGCCAAAGGGATAAATTTCTGAGTTACTGGCCCATGAATGAGTACAGGAGCTAGGAAAGTGGATACATAAAGAAGAAAAGTTATCAACAAGGGTGCCAAAACCAATTCACTGTGAGAAAGATTAGTCTTTTCAATAAATGGTGCTAGGACTAGATATTCACATGCAAAAGCTTTAAGTTGGAGCCCCATCTCACACCATATATAAAAATAAGCTCACGGCGTCTGGGTGGCTCAGACAGTTGGGTATCTGTCTTCAGCTCAGGTCATGATCCCAGGGTCCTGGGATTGAGCCCCGCATTGGGCTCCCAGATCAGCGGGAAGCCTGCTTCTCCCTCTCCTGCTCCTCCTGCTTATGTTCCCACCACAAAAATGTCAGAAAACTTTTAGGAGAAAACGGGGGGGGGGGGCACCTGGGTGGCTCAGATCGTGATCTCAGGGTCCTGGGACCGAGCCCCACATTGGGCTCTCTGCTCAGCAGGGAGCCTGCTTCCCCCTCTCTCTCTTTGCCTGACTCTCTGCCTACTTGTGATCTCTGTCTGTCAAATAAATAAATAAAATCTTAAAAAAGAAGAAGAAGACAACAGGTGTAAATCTTTGTGCCCTTTGATTAGGCAACAGTCTTTTAAGATATGATACCGAAAGCACAGGAAACAAAAGAAAAGATAAACCGTGCCTTATCAAAATTGATAAGGTTTCCAAGAAAGTGAACCTTTCCAAGGTTCACCAAGAAAGTGAAGACAACCCACAGAATGGGAGAAAATATTTTCAAATCATATATCTGATATGAGACTAATATCCAAAATATATAAAGAACTCCTACAACCTTGAAAATATTATACCAAGTGAAATAAGCCAGTCCCAAAAGATAAATACTGTATCATTCCACGTATACGAAATATCTAGAGTATCAAATTCAAAGAAACAGAAAGTGGTTGCCAGGGGCTGGAGGGAGGAGATGGAGAGGTATTTAATGGGTACTTCAGTTTTGCAAGATAACAAAGTTCTGGAGATGGATTGCACAACAACAGGCATATGTTTAACACTACCAAAGGATGCAAATGCACTTAGAAATAGTTAAGATGATAAACTTTATGTTATGTGTTTTTCTTGACCACAATTAAAATACTTTTTTTAAAAGAACTCTTTTTTTTTTTTTTTTTTTAAGATTTATTTAGGGGCACCTGAATGGCACAATTGGAGCATCTGCCTTTGGCTCAGGTCATGATCCCTGGGTACTGGATCAAGTCCCCCATTGAGCTCCTTGCTCAGGAGGGAGCCTGCTTCTCCTTCTGCCTGCTGCTCCCCCTGCTTGTGCTCTCTTTCTCTCTGACAAATAAATAAATAAAATCTTACAAAAAATTTTTTTAAAAGATGTATTTATTTATTGAAGAGAGAGAAAGAGAGCATACTTGCAGGAGGTGTGGAGAGGGGCATAAGGAGAGGGGGAGAGAAATCCAAGCAGGCTTCCCACTGAGAGTGAAATCCCACCCAGGGCTCCAACTCACAACTCAATCTCATGACCCTGAGATCAGCACTGGAGCCAAAACCAAGAGTGTCCACCCAGGCACCCATAAGAAGAAATGAATCTTACAAATGAATGATAAAGACAAGTAATCCTACTAAAAATGGGTACATGTTTGAATAAACATTCTTCCAAAGGCAATGTCAAATGAGCAATTAGTACATGAAAAGATGCTCAACATCATTAGCCATTGAGGAAATGCAAATCAAAACCACAATTAGATATCCTTTCACACCCACTGGGGGACCATGATCAGTATTAGGTGTTGGTGAGGATGCAGAGAAATTGAATGCTTGCACATTGCTGGGGGAATGTGAAATGGTACGACTGCTTTGTAAAAGTCTGCTGGTTCGTCAGATGGTTAAACAGAGTTCCTTCAGGACCCAAAAGCTGCCCTCCTCAGTATGCACCCCAAAAGAACGGAACACATGTCCACACAAAGTCTTTTTCAAGAATGCTCACAGCATTATGATAACGAGCCCCCCAAATGGAAACATCAACAGCCCCCAAAATATCCATCAGCTGATGAACAGAGAAACTGTGGTACATCCACACCATGGAATATTACTGAGCCCTGAAAAGGAGTGAAGCGTTCATACAAGCTACAATATGAAAGAACATTGTGCTAAGTGAAAGAAGCCAGTTACGAAAGACCACAAACCTATGATTCCCTGTACAGGAAATGTTGAGAACTGGCAAATCCTCTGAGACAGAAAGCAGATTAGTGGTTGCCAAGGTGCTGGGGGAAGGGGAAATGGGAAGTGACTAATGTGGGTAGAGTTTCTTTTTGGGGTGATGAAACTGTTCTGGAATTAAACTGTTCTGGAATTGGTGTGCAACTTGGTGAATACATTAAAGCCACCGAATTGTACACTGTAAAAGGGTGAATCTTATGGTATGTGGTTTATATTTCAAGGAGGCGTTGAGGGTGGAGAGAAATCTGGGACCCGAGGAAGCACAACACTGAAAGACTGTGTGGGGGAGAGAGTCCCCCTAGGAGACTAGGAGGGAGAGAGCCAAGAGGTAGAAAGAACACTAGGGGTAGGGGTTGTCATGGAAGCTGAGGGAGCGTGTCAAAAGGAGGAATGGGAATCAGTGGTTTGCTGCGAGGCAGGTAGGAGGAAGACTGAAGGCAGTCGCTTCAGCAGCAAGTACATAATGGGTCCCTTCAGTGGGGTAGTGGGGTAGTGGGGTGGTGGGGTGGTGGCGTATGAGGCCAGACCCAGGTGCTAAAGACCTGCTCCTGCTTCCTCCCTCCCAGGCCGGTGACCGCACCCCAGGGACCGCCGTGAGGGCAGGTCTCTGAGTACAAGCGGGGATGTCGATGAGCGCAAGTCATGGGCCGGCTCACACCAACCTAGGATCCCACTGCCTTCCTCTCAGTGAAAGTCGGCAGAGATGCCGAGATGCCGGAGGACGGGAGAGGGTTCCTTGCCGGGAGGGCGCTGCCATCGCCGGCAGCCTCACTGCCGGGGGCCAAACCCCCACCCCCACGGCGTCCTCACCTGCCGCTCCTCCACCCTTGGCGCGCGAGCTGCAGCCCGAGAGGCACCGTCCATTTTCGGCGCCTGCCTCGGCAGGGGCTGGGAAGCCCGGGGTCACCCGGCGCCAGAGGGCGGCCACACCCAGAATTCCAGCCCCACAAGGAGCGCCAGCTCCCCGAGGCGGCGGCCCGGTGCCAGGGATCCCGCCTACCCGCCCAGCCCAACCTCCGAATGGGCCGATGGGCCCTGAAGCCTGGACAGAGGGGAAGCCAACGGGACGGGAGATGCTGCCGCGAGTGCAGCAGCTCCGCTGCACCTCCCGGCCTCTCCGAAAAAAGGATCCAAGCGCCCCCTCATCCGAGGTCCCATTTGGGATCGGTGTCCAGCACCCAACCTGGTAGCTGGCCCATATTTGAGACCGCCGAAAGCAGGGTCTGGCTCGTGCCCTGCCGCAGGCTCTGGACAAGGGGGCTCCCCCAGACTGTGCTGCAGTGAAGGGTTCAGATTCCTGAGCCATGACCTAGTCTCATGCGGCTGGCTGGGTTCTGGGACCTCTTCCTCCAGGGAGAACTCCAGATTGTCTGAAACCCCTAGGAATGCCTGTTCTCACCCCCATTATTCAACAATGTTCTGGACGTTCTAGCCATTGCACAAAAGCAAGAAAAAGAAAGAAAAGGTTTAGACACTAAAAAGAGAGAAATTTTCTTATTTATTTATTTATTTTTCAAGTAAGTTCTACAACCAAAGTGGAGCTTGAACTCAGGACCCAGAGAAGAGTGGCATGCTCCACCGAGTCAATAGCCAGGTGCTCCCCCCAGAAGAGAGAAATTTTATTTGAAAGATGATAAACTATCTAGAGGATACATAATTAACTAAAAAAAAAAAAAAAAAAAAAAAAAAAAAAAAAAAAAACAAAAGAAAGTGGCCCAGACATTCTTATATTTAGGCAGTAGACTAGGCAGAGCTTTGGTGGGGGTAGACACATACTGAGTTCTTATGGAGTTTATTATTCTAGGGGTTATAAGGTCAGCACAAAAGTCATAAAAGTAGTTTCTCCGTAGACCCACAGTAAAAAAAAAAAAAAAGTTATATATATATATATATATATATATATATATATATATATATATATGAAATATTTGGTAAAATGATTCTATTCACATGGAAACAACACATATAAAATACCTAAGAATAAACTTTTAAAATGTTGAAAGTCCATGAGAAGAAAACCACAAACCACAAACCTTTTTTAAAAGACATAAAAGAAGACTTGAATAAATGTTCTTGAGTGGGAAGATTCAAAGTTTTAAAGGAGAGAATTTATCTCAAATTTAATGCAAGGGCTTGCCTTACCAGATGTCAGAACAAACTACAAAGCTAGAGCAATCAAAATACCATGGTATTCATAGGAAACAAACTGAGGTTTGTTGGAGGGGAGGGGGGTAGGGGGATGGGGTAACTGGGTGACGGGCATTAAGGAGGGCACATGATGTAATGAGCACTGGGTGTTGTATGTAACTGGTGAATCACTGACCTCTTATTTCTGAAACTAATAATGTACTACATGTTAATTAACTGAATTTAAATAAAATAAAATTTAATTTTAAAAAACCAAAATACTATGGTATTTACTGGCTTAGGAAAAGATGAACAGATACTAACAAGGAGTCCAGAACATGATCTATGGCTCTCTGGGAATTTAGTACATGATAAAGAAGGTGGTCCAAATAAGAAAGAGAAGAACGGATTGTCCAATAGATGGCATTGGGGCACCTGTGTAGTTCACACCATTCACAATAATTAATTCCAAAGAGAGTAAACATCCAAACATTTTCTAAATCAATGAAGAACTAAAACAAAATAGAGGAGAGTATTAAAATATTAGGAAAGATTTTTAAAAAAGATTTCATATATTTATTTGACATAGACAGAGGTAGCAAGAGAGGGAACATAAGCAGGGGGAGTGGGAGAGGGAGAAGCAGGCTTCCCACTGAGCAGGGAGCCTGACAAGGGGCTCGATCCCAGGACCCTTGGGACATGATCTGAGGTGAAGGCAGACACTTAACAACTGAGACACACAGGCACCCCAGGAAAGATTTTCCTAAGCAAGATATAAAAGCCAGAACACATAAAACACATAATTGCATAAAAAATAAAAACTTTGTACATCAAAATTTGAACAAAGAATTGATATTCTTAAACATAAAATGAGCTCATCCAAGTCAGTAAGAGGAAGTAAATGATCTAATAGAAATATGACCAAAGGGGCGCCTGCGTGTCTCAGATGTTTGAGGGTCTGCCTCCAGCTTGGGTGATGATCCCAGGGTCATGGGATGGAGCCCCATGTCAGACTCCCAGCTCAACAGGGAGCCTGCTTCTCCCTCTCCCTCTGTCTCTCCCTGTGCTCTTGTTCCCTCTGTCTCTCTGTCTCAAATAAATAAATAAAATATTTTTGAAAATAAATATATATAAAATAAAAATAAAATAAAGTGAGCAAAGAATACTGAACAGGCAAGTTATAAAAGAAGAAATAGTTTTCATAACTATATTATTGGCAAACATTTACAAATTTAGAGTGCTCAGTACCACCAAGGATGTGTTACAAATCTACAGATCCTTTGATCCAAGAACTCCATCTCACAGAATTTGGCATAAAGAAATAAATGGATAAGTAGGCATAAATTTATATTTGTATGTTTGACAAGTATGATGAAAAAGTGGAAATACCTAAATAATATTCTATCAATATCATATATTCCTATGCAGTTGACTAAAATAGTGGGGTATCGCTGCATGGGCTCACAGAGAAAAAGACCCAAAATGTGTTGTTTAGTGAAAAGTAGGTACAGATTAGTACATAAAAGATAATGAATCCATTTATAAAATTTAACCTTTTATACCAAAAGGCATATATCAAACAGTGATTATATCTCATCTGAGAATTATAGGGTGATTTTTTACTCTTTTAAAAAAAGATTTTATTAATTTATCTGACAGAGAGAGTGAGAGCGCCCATGCAGACAAGCAGGGGGAGTGGGAGAGGGAGAGGAACAGGGAGAAGCAGGCTCCAGGCTGAGCAGGGAGTCCAGTGCGGGGATTTATCCCAGGACCCTGGGACCATGACCTGGGCTGAAGGCAGATGCTTAACCCATTGAACCACCCAGGCGTCCCCGATTTTCTACTCTCTTAATTTCTCTTTTATTTAAACTTATTAGAAGCATGTAATACTTTCAAAATCAGCAAAAAACAAGATTGTTTTTAATATTTAAAATAAAAGGTAGAAATGATATCTTCTTTTATACTTTTGAAACATCAAAGGCTTTAAAGTTTAATAATACCTGCTGTGGATCAACATGCTGATCAATGGGCAGTCTCACCCACTACTGTGTGGCAGGGGAGTGCGACAATAGGCAGATACATTTCATATGTAGATACCCATCAGACCCATAAATTCCACCCCTAACAATTCATTCTTAGAAAATAACTGGACACAAATTTAAATGTATAAGCATGTTCACAGGACTGTAGTTAGAAGAAAAAAAGAACAATAGGGCAGGAACAAATTGTGGTTTATTCAGGGATAAAAGGCTATTTAACAATTAAAATGATATTTATCGTAGCAAAACTAAATCTATAGGAACATGAAAGGATAGCATTACATAACATTCATAACATTGGGAAAAGCATTATATAGAAAAGCATGCAAAATAAAACGTATGTGGGAAGGATGGTCACCAAAATATCAACAATATTTTTCTCCATGAGTTGGGGTTTAGGTGTTATTTATTTTCTTTTCTGTATACTCTGCCTGAATTTTATGATCACAATACACTATTCTCATTTGGTGGAAAGAATAAAAAGGAAGAAAAGGATACAGCAAGAAAAAGACTTGTTTCAAGGGCACAGCGATATTAATAGATACTTCTGATACTCCAAATTTCTAAAACCTCATTCTTCTTACATGAAGAGGCTTAGAATCCAAGAGAAAAAGAAACCTTGATTTTAAAAATGAACTTTGCCAGTGGAATCTGAGGAAGGTCAACGGGTTATAGTAATATCAACTTTCTGGTTGAGAGACCATGGTGCTCTCCTTATGCAGGATGTTACCACTGGGAGAAACTGAGTGGAAGGTACATGAGATCTTTGTATTGTGTCATAATATTGCATGTGAATCTACAATTACCTCAAAATATAAAGTTTATTTCAGAAAAATAAACTTTGCACCTTCAAAAGGAAAACAGACCAAGATTTCTTAAGGCTGAGTCTGGCTCATCAGAAGTCTGGTCTCAGATTCTCAAAGCTGGAAGCACCGCAGGGAAACTAACTTTGGTGAACACCTACTGTGTCTCAGACCCTTACTCGGCTGGCTGGACAACCTTCGAAGCCAACGGGATGTGACTCTGTTTTGCGGATGGAGAGAGGGAGGCTCAGAGTCAGTATTATCTCAGTAGTGGAGAAGAGACTTGAACCCAGGTCTGTCGCTCAGCCTCTTCCAATTATTCTATCATAGTTCATCCATATCTGGGAATGACTTACAAGAAAAACAAAAACAAAAACAAACTCCTGGGTGGCTCAGTCGGTCAAGCACCTGATTTCAGCTAAAGTCATGATCCCAAGGTCCAGGAATCAAGCGCCCTGTGGGGCTCCTTGCTCAGCAGGGAGCCTGCTTCTTCCTCTGCCTCCTGGTCTCCCTGCTTGTGTTCTCTTTCTCTCTTTCTGACAAATAAATAAAATCTTGGAAGGAAGGAAGGGACGGAAGGCAGGCAGGCAGGCATAAATCTTATTCAGCATTATCCACATCAAGCAACTTGGTGAAAGAAAGAAAGAAAGAAAGAAAGAAAGAAAGAAAGAAAGAAAGAAAGAAAGAAAGGAAGGAAGGAAGGAAGGAAGGGAGAGGAGAAGAGAAAAAAAAAAAGAAAAGAAGGAAGGAATAAATCTCATTCAGTGTTATCTACATCAAGCAGCTTGGTATAAGGAAATAAATAGTCCAGTGGGTGGTGGGTGGAGGGGGGAAGGTAAAGTTGCAATCAGGCACAAGAAATTTAAAAATGTGTGCCTACATGTGAGTATCATCCTTCAGGTGTGTCATGCAGAAAGTTCTGTTAGAATGTTCTTTCCAACACCTAAATGGACCTCGTTGTAACTAGTGATCCTTCACCAAGGGACAAATCTTTGTCATCCTGTTCCTTCCTTGATAAAACTAGATCTCCACTGATGGTGCTATACCTCAGTGACCAAAGAGATGAAGAAAGAACATTCTTTATAGAAAGATTCAAGCTAGGGGCGCTTGGGTGGCTTGGTCAGGAGAGCATGCAACTCCTGATCTCAGGGTTAGGGTTAGGGTTAGGGTTAGTTCCAAGGGTCAAGCTCCATGCTGGGTATAGAGATTAGTTAAAAATTGCAAGGAAAAAAAAAAAAAAGAAGAAGAGATGAAAGGGGAACCTATAGATTACGAAAGATTATAGAGACATAGATATAGAGATTCAGTATGTTAACCGGTTGCTTAAACCTCATTCAGATCCTTACTAAACTAAACAAATGGTACAAAGACGTTTATGAGACAATGGGAGAAATTTAAATGCTAACTTGTTGATGATTTTAAGGAGCTATTGTTATTTTTTTTTAGGTGTGATAACAGTATTGTAGTTATGCTTTTTTTTTCATTTATTTTTTAAGATTTTTATTTATTTATTTGACAGACAGAGATCACATGTAGGCAGAGAGGCAGGCAGAGAGAGAGAGGAGGAAGCAGATTCCCCGCTGAGCAGAGAGCCCGATGCGGGGCTCGATCCCAGGACCCTGGGATCATGACCTGAGCCGAAGGCAGAGGCTTTAACCCACTGAGCCACCCAGGTGCCCCTGTAGTTATGCTTTTTAAAGGCTTTATCTTTGGGGCACCTGGGTGGCTCGGTTGTTAAGTGTCTGCCTTTGGCTCAGGTCATGATCCCAGGCCCCACATTGGGCTCCCTGAACAGGAAGCTTCTCCCTCTCCCTCTTCCTCTGTGTTCTCTCTCCCTCTATTGGTCTCTTTGAAGTAAATAAATAAAATCTTTAAAAAAATAAAGGCTTTATCTTTTATAGATACACATTGAAATAGTTGTGGATAATATAATATCTTAGATTTGGGGGCACCTGGGTGGCTCAGTGGGTTAGGCCTCTGCCTCCGGCTCAGGTCATGATCTCAGGGTCCTGGGATCGAGTCCCGCATTGGGCTCTCTGCTCAGCAGGGAGCCTGCTTCCTCCTCTCTCTCTGACTGCCTCTCTGTCTACTTGTGATCTCTGTCTGTCAAATAAATAAATAAAATCTTAAAAAAAAATAATAATAATATCTTAGATTTGCTTCAAAATAATCCAGGAGTGAGAGAGGAGGAAGGTACATATGAAACAAGGTTGGCCCATAGCTTGGTAATTTTTGAACCTGGGTGATGGGCACATCCTGCTTATTATACTATTCTCTCTCTTTATATATGTTTGAATTTTTCTACAATAAAAGGATTTAATGATGAAAAATATAAGCATTTTTCAACTTGTTTCGTAGTCAAGGAAGCCCAGTATGAATATCAATTCTGAGGTAATGTCGCTGGGTTGTTTAAAAAAAAAAAAAAAAAAAGATTTGTGGAGCGCCTGGGTGGCTCAGTTGTTAAGCATCTACCTTTGGCTCAGGTCATGATCCTGGTGTCCTGGGGTCGAGCCCTGCATTGGGTCCCCTGCTCACTGGTGAGCCTGCTTCCCCTCTCCCACTCCCCCTGCTTGTGTTCCTTCTCTCACTGTTTCTCTCTCTGTGTCAAATAAATAAACAAAATCTTAAAAAAAAAAAAAAAGATTTCTTTATTGGGCACCTGGGTAGTTCAGTCAGTTAAGTGTCTGCCTTTAGCCCAGGTGGTGATCCCTGGGTCCTGGGATTGAGTCCCACATCGGGCTCTCTGCTCAGTGGAGAGCCTGCTTCCCTCTCCCTGTGCCTGCCACTCCCCCTGCTTGTGCTCTCTCTCTGTGTCAAATAAATAAAATCTTTTTTTAAAAAACCATTTATTTATTTATTCTAGAGAGAGCAAGTGAGAACTCGTGCATGGGCAGGGGGAGGGGCAGAGGGAGAGAGAGAGAGGAAAAGCAGACTCCCACGAGCAGGGAGCCCGACATGGGACTTGATCCCAAGTCCCTGAGATCATGACCTGAGTGGAAACCAGGAGTTGGACGCTTCACCAACACAGCCACCCAGGCGCCCCTATTGCTGGGTTGTTTTAAAATAACATTTCTGGACAGTCCTTCAAAATTCAAAAATTATTTTTAAATCGCAATTTGTGTGGCCTGGGTTGGTATGGGTAGGTTTTGAGTAATCCAGTAAATTTTGACACCTATTAGAAACATTTAAATTTTTTTCCACAGAAGAGAGAGAGAAAATCCTTAGGACTGGTCACGGTGGTTTGCTGAGGCATACCACCCAGGCTGCTCCGACCCTAAGTCAGAGAACAAGAGGGATGACAAAGAAATGAAATGCCGGTTGGATTTTGGCAATTATTTAATATACCATTACTGCGCCACATCAACCTGCTAGGAGGAAACAAAATTTGTGTTTGATTTAAGCTAATTGTTTTTTTTTTCTTTTTTAAAGATTTATTTGTTTATTTGAGAGAGAGAGGGGTTGGGGAGAGGGAGAGACTTGAGCAGACCCCGCACTGAGTGTGACACGGGGCTCCATCCCAGGACCCTGAGGTCATGACCTGAGCCCAAACCCAGAGTCAGATGCTTCGCGGACGGGCACCTGGCAGGCTCAGTCAGAAGAGCATGTGTCTCTTGATCTCAGGGTTGTAAGTTCAGGCCCCACTTTGGGTATAGAGATAAGTTTTAAGTAAAAAAAGAAAGAAATAGTGGCAGCCAGAAACCCGTCTGTTTAAAAAACTCACCTTGTGATTTTCTAAGAGATATTAAACATCAGCTGAGGAAACATGTGGTTATGACTAGGACTCAAAGAATGGTTCAGTCTCCACGGGTTATTAAAACTCCTATCCTAAACTAGGACCAAGCATTTCTTTCTTTTTTAAAGATTTTATTTATTCATTGAAAGAGAGAGAGACAGACAGAGCACAAGAGAGGGGAGAGGCAGAAGGAGAGGGAGAAGCAGGCTCCCCACTGAGCAGGGAGCCGGATGTGGGGCTGGATCCCAGGACCTGGAGATCGTGACCTGAGCTGGAGGCAGACGTTCAACCATCTGAGCCACCTAGGTGCCCCAGGACCAAGCATTTCTAAGCCAGTAAAAATGTGTAGCTGTGGCAGGGAGAAGGGTGGAAATAGCTTACCCTAGAGAGGTTTACATTCCTGGGAAAAAAAAAAAAAACCCTTCCTTCTGGAATCTATTCTATAGCACACAGGTACTCCTTGGGGTGGGGGATGGGGGGCAGTTACTTCTCATCACATAGAAAGCTCCATTCCCAGGGGTCCCTGCTATCCCTTCCTCCTTCCTTTCCTACATGAGTAAACACCTGGGGTTTCATCAAAGCTGCAAAGGTTGGTGATGACGGAGAGTGAGACTGATGCCCTGCAGCCTGAGTGAATAGCAGCACAGTGGCCTAAACCGACTTCATGCCAAACTTAACCTTGGCACCAGAGGCAGTGGCAGAAATGTAGGGGCCTATGTTCACTTTTCAGGAAAGGAGAAAAGCAAATTATTTCCTGGTGTCCAAACTCAGACACTGGACACTGGACCAAGTGGAATGCTGTTTGGTTTTCCATTGTGTGTGTGTGTGTGTGTGTGTGTGTATTAAGTGAGTTCTATGCCCACTGTGGGGCTTGAACTCATGACCATGAGATCAAAGGTCATGTTGCTCCACCAACTGAGCCAGTCAGGCACCCCTTGATTTCATGGACTTTCTGTAGGGAGTCATAGCAAAGAAGAAATTATATGAAGAAATAAAATACCATCAGAAATTGAGGGGAAATTGAGGCAAATAACAGAATCACTTAATGTCATCATAGAGAACACCCTTGGGAGCCCAAAATCCAATTTCCTTACCTTATGATGATGGCAAAGCAGACCCAGAAAGGGGACCTGGCTTTCCCCAAGTCTTAGCAAAATAAGAACAGCGTGAGCCTTAGAACTCACTTCCGATTCCCAGAGCAAGGCTCTTCATGCTGTTCCGATAAATACAGTATGTGGCATTGCTGGGGTGTGGGGGACCCAGCAAAGCCACAGCTTCACCAGATTAAGGACTGGGCAGAGCCCCCCCAAGCAGGCACTTGGAAGAGCTTCAGGGAGGCTGGCTGGCATAAACCCATCCTGAGTCCTGCTGACCCCAACCTCAAGGGGTCATCGTAGGTGGGAGAACTGGCACACAGGTCTTTCTGGTCTGCATTAAGGCTCTTGAGGGAGGACTCACCTAAGTTCAGAAATTTGAAAGCAACCTGGAACATCAAGGCACAGATTGGCCCAGGCTGTCCCCTCTAGGCTAATTCCCAAATTTCTCACTTAGGCAAGTCAGGAAGAACTTCATCTTGGTCCCAGCCCAAACTCTGGAGGAGGCTTGGTGGCAGTCTCTATCAGCTTTGCCCTCTAGTCCTGTCCGTTTGCCCCAGAGATGCTCACTGCTTACGTGGTCAAACCATGTCTGTCAGCATGGGCTGGACTCTAGCCAACATAATCAGAGGACTGGGCAGAGGGCATACTGACCCTCTCACTGCAGAACGGGAGGGACACCCTCTCTACGCCAACTCTCCCTGCAACCCTATAAATCTTTTAAAGGAGCTGGACCTTAGAGCCAGCTAGAGGTGTACATGGGGCAAAGACATCACAGATTGTCAGGGCCCTCTCTTATTCCCTAAGATCCTGACAGCCGCAAGGATGGGGCACCCTTAAACAACCATGAGGAGTGGGGAGACAAACCAAGTAAGGGCAAATGAGGCTGGGTAGAGACCCACCAGCCTCTGAAAACAGGGCAGAGGGAGCCCCTGAGGATTCAGCCAGTTCCATGAACCTGTGTAGAGCGGGCACAAGACTCACACATTCACCCTACCTTCCCCAGTGCTAGCCAGGGGAGCCAGGCCAACCTCCAGAGCTCACACTGTGGGGCTTGGGACCTGGGCAAGCGTAGGAACTTGTTACAGCTTCATTAACTGTCTCTGTCTTCCCTAAATAATCCAGCCAGCAGCACCCAAGACCTCAAGGTGCAGAGGACCCAGTTCCTGCTGTCACGTGAAACGCCACGTCCAGCCTGCCCAACCTCCTTGCCCCTTTCTCAGCCGCAGGAACTTTCCTTCCTCCCAAAGAGACTTTGGATCAGATCTCCAGGCTGAGAGACCGGCCCCAGCCCGCCCAATCAGGACCGGCCTGGAGCACGGGCGCGGCTGCGTCGTGCCGGGACAGCTCCACGCTGCCTCCTGGGCCGCCGCGGGCCACTACAATTGCAGACCGGCTGGGAGAAAAGAGAGGGTCTAACCCCTCCGAGGGCCAGCAGGGAAGCGCCAGACTTTGGGTGAGGGCAGTCAGGACGAGGGAATCGGTTTGGCTGGGGCATGGATGAGTGGGTGAATGAATGAATGAGTACAGGATGAATGAATAGCGACGGTGGCGGAGACGCGGTAAGAGGCGTCCCACGGAGGGTGCCCATCCTGATGCTGCCCGGACTTCTCTCATCCCCCAGCGCCTACAGCGGGGCCATCTGCCCCCTCGCCAACACCTCGCAGCCCCCGGAGGAGCCCGGGCCCGCGCTGCGCGGCTCTGGAGCCGAGCCCAAACTCCGCCGGCCGGGAAATGCCTGCCCCGCGGCCAGAATGTGCCCAGGCGTAGGGCGCCCCGAGGCCGCCTCGTCCCGCCGGGCAGCGTCCTCTCGTCGCAGCCTCCGATATCCCCCACCCGCCGCCCCGCCGCCGAGCCCAGCCCGCGGGCCTCAGCGCCTTACCTGCCCGCCTCGGAGGCCTCGCCCCGGCTCAGAGCGGTCATCGCGGCCCCTCCAGCAAGAGTCGGGGACCGCGCGGCCAGACCCGGCGCCCGTCGGCCCGCCTCCGCCCCAGCCCGCCCATTGGCTGCTCGCGCGGGATAGGCCCCGCCCACTGGCTGCGCTCACGGGACGGGCCCCGCCCACTGGTTGTTCCTCCTCCGCTTCTCTGTCCTGAGCTCAGCGCAGATTCTACCAGTAGCTCCAGACCCGCAAGTCTGGGTGGCCCGGGCCTGGGTCTTCACCTCCTGCCCCTCCCAGCAGATAGCTCGGGTCCTCTCCAGGTTCTCGTCCTTCTCTAAAGCCTCCCGACTCAGAGCTCCAGGGTAGGTTTCAGCTTCTCCCCACAGCACCGACGGGACAGGAGTTAGGGAACACGGGACATTTTAAACAGGATAGTCGGGAAGTTGGACAGCCCGGGAGGCGGAATGCTTTTGCGCTGGGTCCTGAGGAGGGACTGATGGCCAGAAAAAGCTGAGTGGCACGATGAGACAATATGCTGGGCCTTCAGAATGAGGCCAAAGCCCTATTCCTGGAGCCCACCCGACCTTCAAGGACCAGTGCTTCCTCCCACCAGGTAGGGCTTGATTCTTGAGGGGTCCGGAGAAGTAAGGTGCAAGCCAGATTCTGTTCCCTTCCTAAACCTCTCTGAACCACTTGGCCGTTTTGTCATGGAAGGGGGGAGGGTACTGGCAGACAGTGGGGCACAAAGGGAGCCCAGAGAGAAATATTCTGAGCAGAAGCTGGTGTTCTCCTACAGTGCCCTTACTAGGGACATCTGCTGAAGATCTAACCCACCAGAGCAGAAGAGAGGGGACTTGTCTCTGCCTCTCCTCTTTGGTCCAAATAAGCCAGTAAAATGTCCCAGCTGCGGCTCACAGACCCAGCTACCGCCTCCTCAGGGTGCTGAAGGGGTACGTATCTCTACGACAGTCATCTCCTCCTGTTTTCCCAACACCTCTGTACCCCACAGAGGACAGGAGGGCAGGTGGCCTGCGTCACCACACAGAAGTGACCACCAGGAGGTGCAAGGTTCTTGCTGTTTTTGCTCTACTCAGGTGGTGGGTTTCACCCCTCACCCCACTCCGCCCCCATCAGAAAAGAGAGGAACCGGGTGCTTCAGCTGTTGTTTATTGACACACAGGTAGGCTCTATAGCAACGGGCCTGGAGGCGGCTGCAGTAGTGGGGAAAATGGAGGGTGGAGTGTGCCTGCAGCGACAGCTGAGTGTAGGAACAGACGTGCACAACGCACAAGGGGGTTGTGGGGGAGACGGAGGGGGGTGGAGAAGCAAGTAAGGGCCCGAGCCAGTCTCCTGAAACTGGAACCACTGCCCTATGCTGCTACTCTTGCTGGTGGTCTCTTGACCCCAGGCCAGGATTGGGAGTTCTCTGAGCATGTTTTCTACAGGAACAGAATGGAGTACGCAGAGGAGGAGAAGCAGGAGCTGTTGCCCTCCAGGTTAAACTCCAGGGCTTCCAGTCCTGCACCCTTCCTTCATCCCTTGCTTGGGTGAGGTCACACGATGTGCAACCCAGCTCTGGGTCACCTCACCTGAACAGGGTCCTAAAAAACAGTCATGTTTTACAGGGGCATTCAGCTTCCCTGGCATCCCAGCCCACCAGCGCCACGTGACAGCCCCCAAGTGAGCACTACAAGCATTGCTGGCCTAATGGATGGGGTGGGGGAAGGGGATGGGACAGGGGCTGGAGGAAGGGCTCTGGGGCCCATCACGGTACAGGCACGACACGCATGGTGTTGGTGAAGCCGGAGCCGGGGCGCCACCCAGTCAGCACAATGACCACATCGCCCTTCTTGAAGAAGCCTCGGGCCTTGCCTGAAGGAAGAGAAGAAAGGTTGGTGAGTGAAAGCCAACCTAGGCAGGTATGCACCTAGTGACTCCTCCAACGTGGGAGATGCAAGCAGGACTGCGGACCATTACTTCCTTCCACCACAAGGTGGCGAGAGCCTCCCAGCCCAGGCAAAGCAGATGAGGGAGGCCGAGATATTTCCTTATCAATGGAATGGCAGAGTTGCCAGGGACCTTTGGACATCATTCATTTTACACTCTAGAGGGTGGAGTGCTTCCTCTCACATCCACTGTCACCTCCTTTTATCAGGGACAAAGGCCATGAGTACATAATCTGTGTGTATGACACCCCACAGTGTAGAAGCCGTGGCTTTTTTTTTTTTTTTAAACCCTCAGTAATGAGCAAATGCCTAAGAACAGACACCCATGACTACCCAGGATCCTTTTTGTTTGGGGCCCCCCAGACTGGAAGAGAGAGATAAGAGGAAGTTGGTGGCTCAGCCCAGAACTTCAGGGAATGGGAAGGAGGATTCAGAGAAGACTCCCAGGGAAGAGAGTGAGGATTCTTGTGCAGCCTAAGGTCTGCCTGTTCCCCTTTTTGGAGGACTCTAGGACTCAAGCACCCTCCCCACACCCCTCCAGGGTCTAGCTCTTGCTCCCAGCCACGCACCAACATTCATGGCCAAGTTCACCCGAAGGTCCACGTCCTCAGCCCAGGCCTCCTGCACTGGGTCCTTACACACCACAGGGAAGATGCCACGGTACAGGTGGGCCTGGCGAGCAGTCTGGTGATTCCGGGTCACAGCAATGATGGGGGCACGGGGGCGGTATCTAGCCACCTGGTGAGCAGACCTGAAATGGGATGATGGACGCGCAGAAGAGACCATTAAACGGTGTTCCAGAGCCACCCGGGATGCCCCACAGGGCCTTCAGCACCAGCTCACCCTCTAATCCAACTCACTCTGCCAGCATGAGACCCTGGCCATTTTAGCACATGCTTCCACGGCCAGGGAAGCCTGTCATCCTCTACCTTCCAAGGAATAGAATATGACCCTTCTTCCTATGCTATGCTACACACCTGCCTTCCTCTCCTTCATACAGCCCAGGGCCCCAGGATCATACCAACCCAGCATGGACAGTCTCACCCATTCACCCGACATGGCCTGCAGTTGGCAGAACCCCCTCCTCTGAACTTTTCCACTCTGGCAGATACAGCCCTGCCCAACCTCACCAGCACCCACTCCTCTTGCTGCCAGCAACAGCTACAAGCCAAGCAGCATGTGAATAGCACCTGATTCCTGACATCTGCGAGGAACAGGGTGGAGTCCACCAGTCCCCCCTGGGAATGTACAACATAAACCTTCTCTCCTGCTGTGCCCTCTCCCCTGCCCACACAGCCGCCTTGGCCCTGAAGCAGTCTCAGCAACTGGGCTCGAGAGCCAAACCTGAGGATTTCTGAGCAAGGCTTCAAAATCTGGGTATTACCCAGGAGGCAAGACCGGGAGATGAGAAGGTTAGTGTGGAAGGCTCTCTGCCTGTGAAGGCTCCTCTGGAGGGTAGGGGGCCCCTTGGAGCCCCAGTGCCAGATGCTTCCTTGCACACAGACACTACCCTTGTGGTTGTAGATGTGTCTTGGGAGTTGGGGAGACTTGCTTGCAGGATCCCCTGGGCCTCAGAAGGCAAGCTCTAAGGACACTCAACAGGTGTCAGGGAAACTTAAGCCATGGCAGAGCAGAGACTGCCCCTCTAAAGGCCTGGCCCCATACAAGGCTTTCAGAGGGAAGCAACTGCTGAAGTCGGGACTTGTGAAAGTGAAATCCCAGAAGACTGGAGCTAAAAATAGCCGATCAGCAAAGGCTGGACCTTTCCACAAAGGTCAGCCCTGATGGCGGGAGCTATTTATCCCGAGCCCTCTGCTGAGGGAATGTGCATAGACCTCGTGCCCTAGTTCTACAGGCTGCCCCACCTGCCGCTCCTTGGTGCACAGCAACCCTGGAGCATGGAGGCAGCCAGTCTGACCCCCTCCACCCTTCCCTTCCAGGAGTCCCTCGTGGCCCTGGGGGCAGGGATGAGGAGCACACTCCCAGACGGGGGCAGTGACAGAGGCTAATAACTCCGTGACCAGACGAGGAAGAGATCCCAGGTCCAAGGCCAAGCACAGGCCTCAGCTTGGTGGCACGGCACCAGAGTGCCAGCGAGACAATGTGGTGACCTTTCCTGGTCCTGAACCCACTTGCCTTTGGGGCCCAAAGACAGACAGGGACAGATGCACCAACCAAACAGCAAGTTGGGGAACATCATGAATTTTCTGAACAGAACTTTTAAAGAACACATGGTAGCTGGAAGGAACAAAACTGGCCACCTTTTACTTTTTTAAAAGATTGGCTTGTAAGTGATCAAATAAGCATTGTAGTGGGTCTATCTGTATGTAGTTCTGTAACTAAGTCTCTGGTTTATCTCGAGGCTGTAAACTCGCTTTGGATACAAATGCTCCAACACCACCAGGGAGTGCTGCCTGGAGTCCTTTGGGCCCAGGTGGCAGGCCAAGGGGTCTTACCTGGGCTCAGGGCCCTCCGAGCCCCGTTCAATGCACTGCTCTCAGGACGCCCATGGAAGGTGCCCCGGAGCAGGGCATCCCCTGGGAGCCACTGCCACCTCCTACCTGCCGGACTTGGTGAGGACGATTATGGCCCCACTGCAGCACTTGAAGGAGGCCTCCACGGCGCCCACGGCGGCGGCTTCTGTGGGGTCGCTGGTAATGGGCGCCAAGCGGCGGAGTTCCTCAAATAATTGCAAGTGGTAGATGGCGGCCTCTGCCTCACGGGCAATCTAGGGGAGCAATATCCGTCCAGAGGGACAAGAGGGGGACAGAGCTTTGTCAGAGCTGCGTCACAAGGGAGAGGGAGGGGAAGAGTCGCACAGACAGCTGGAGAGGGACATGGCCCTGCATGTGAGGGCCAAGAGGCCAACCAGTGGAGGGGCTGAACTGAGCAAGATCAAGGCTCACAGGAACGAGTCCCTCACCAGCAGCCTGTGCCATCCACTGCACCTACCGAGCTGAGGGCCCTTTTGGTCCTGCCCTGCCCTGACCTCCCTGGCTGGCTTCCTGCAGAGAAGAGGACCGGAGCCCAGGCCCCAGAGGCAGGGCCCTAGCTGTCTTCTAGATCAGCTGGAGCAAGAAGCTGGTAGTCCTGCGGAGTTACCTGCCCTTGTGGCCCTACCTGCCAGACTCCGTCAGAACTATCAAAGCTGCTGCTAAACACTTATAAGAAGCCTCCACGCTGCCCATGGCCATGGCTTCCATGAGGTCTGTGGAGTGGCTCGAGCCTCGCACAAGTTCTTCAAACAGCTTGCGGTGGAACATGGCTGCCTCAGCCTCACGAGCTATCTGTAAGGTTTAGAGGGGGGAGGAGAGGCAAGAAGAGGGAAGGAGGAGGGAGAAAACGAGAGACAACACACGGAAAGACAGAATGGGGAATTAATCAGAGGAAGGTGAACTTGGGTTAATTGGCTAAATCTGTCCTTCATGCAGATGCAAAGAGGCAGCATGATGGAAGCCCCAGGCTCAGGGATGGGTGGAGAATTACCAGCATCGACTGATTGCTGCTGCCCTCCCACAGAGGGAAAACTGGTTCTTCCCTTTGGGAAGGGGTTTTTGATTGGGGGCAGGGGCACAGGGAGACCACATGGCGGCAAGCTCTAGCACTCGGCACAGAAGCGTGCCCAGGCTGGGCCCACGCCACTCCCTGGCAGGACCTGACCATGCTGCCTCATGACACAGCTCACAGGAAGGAACAGGCCCTCCCTCCTCACATGGCTGTCTGGTTACCGCAGGGCTGGGCGCCTGGCTTCCAGGCACGGGGCTGCTGCGAGCCCTTCCAGTGGCCGGCCGTGGGATCACGCTGAGTAGCGCCGCAAAGCTGGGGTCAGCTGGAGCCAAAGCCACGCAGCTTCACCGTGGTCCAAGCACAAAGGTGGGGAAAATGGCAGATTGGTGAGGGGCACGCGGGACAGCCATGTGAAGGGACAGATGCCTGTGGAAGCACACAGGTGAGCGCAACAGGACACTGGATCAAAATTTAAGGATTATCACAGTCATGAGAAAGCCATTCAGTTATTCACAGACCACCTGCTCAGAGAGCATCAAGGATTGAAAAGACAATGTAAGCTTCAGAGGACTATAAGGCAATCACCAGCATCTTAGAGAATGAGGGGTGTGGGGAGAATCAGAACATCTCATTAACTTGACAGTAGAAGCAAGTACGTGGCAGGATTTACTAGGTTAAAGGTTTTCTTCCTCTAAGAAGGGACGGCATGCAGTCCAAAGGACAGGAGACATGAACAGGAAACAGAACCATACCTGAGATTACTAGCCCTTAGTTATGGGTGGTTAATGGCCTCAGATACAAGAGAAAGCAGTGGATGGTTAAGAGAAGCTCTCAGCCAGTGTTAACTGGGGGTGTGGAAAGGAGAGGCCTGCACCACTTAGCCCAGAGCCCATCACTTATCTTCTGAGCAGGGCCATCCAAGCCCTTGGTTCTCTCTAAGGTGTCTGTTCAGAGGAAAGACTGGGATACGGAAGAACAACAGAAGCTCAGAGGCCAGAGCAGGATTCTTATTCTCTGAGCCCAGTACAGGCCCCTGCTGGAGACCCGACCTCATTTCCAGCTGGACAAAGCCCTCTGTTCCTGAAGAATACTGGCTCTGAAGCCAGCAGATCTGGGTTCAAACTGAGGCTGTATCATCACATAATCCTCCTCTGTAAATTGGGGTGACATCTATCACTCAGGGAATACGGAGATTACATCAATCTATAACCTAGTAACCGGACACACAAAGTGAAGGAGGAAGGGGTATTTATATCTGGGGGACTGCAGGAGAGGGGCACCACACAAAGGGCATGGGGATCCTTTGCTGATGGGAAAGGAATAGGAAGGTCAAAGAAAAACCACTTCAGGATCCGAGGCGAGTTTGCTGAGCTCATGTTATAAGCACTGACATTGGACCATTTTAAGAAAGTGAATTTGTAGCATGGTCTCCCAGGCCTCAGGAGGCCTGGTAACTGAACCCTAGGTTAACACTTCACTGCATCTACAGCAGGACCAGACAGGGCTGGGGAGCTGAGAAGGAGCCAGGCAGTGGGACGTGGCCAAGCTGAAGCGCCTTGAGAGCTAGCTGCCTGGTGGGGGAAGAAGGGCCACCTCCAGCACCCTTCTGGATGCTCTCACACCAGGACCAGCAGGCTCGGTCTCTTTCCACCTGTATCGACTTATGGACTTGCTGTCAGTCGCCAAACCCCACCTTCCAGCCTGAGGCGAGTGCAGCAGCTCAGCAAAGCGGGCCCGGCTGCTGATGCCATGCATGCAAGGCCAGCTCTGTCACCTGCACGCCAGCTCAGTGCACCCAACAGCCTCCACTACAGGCCCGGGGCCCCCGGCGGAGGCACCTCATGTGGGACAGGTGGGGACCCAAATGGAAGCCAGACAGGTGGGCTGGGAGGAGCCCAGGGCTTTTCCCAGAACAGGACAGAAGCACCTGGGTCCTCTGGGCTGTCCAGAGAAAGGGGCAGATTCACAGCCTTGACACTGGAAGTGAACTGTCTGAAGACAGATGGAATAGGACACCTCCAAAACAGGAGGGAACAGGAGAGGGTGTGTGGGCAGGGAAGGCAGAAGGAAAAAAAAAACCAAGACACCCCTCTCCCCCAGCACACACCTCCTCACTCCTGTTGTGACTCAGAGGATCACAAAAGGTTGTGGGCACAGAAGCCTAAAGGGTGTGGCTCCGTAGGGGAGCTCGCCTCCGCCCTGGCCCGGCCCGCCCGGACAACTCACCAGGTGCTGCATGCGCACGGCCTCAAGCGGGTAGTCCCCTTTGGCGGTCTCTCCGGACAGCATGATGCAGTCAGCTCCATCCAAGACTGCATTGGCCACATCACTGCCCTCAGCCCGGGTGGGACGGGGCTTCTTGATCATACTCTCCAGCATCTGGGAGGACACAGAGCACAGTGAGATGCGGCCGGGGCGGCCTTCAGAGAGGAAGGACTACACACTGACTCCCTGGTGTGTGTGTGTTTGAAGGGAGGGGGGGTCCTGGGAAGAGACCAGGCAGCACCACCCCATGCCCCCCCAAGCGTGTGAGCATGAAGAGAGGCACATGCCTGCGTCGCACAGATGACGGGCTTTCCGGCTCGGTTGCACCGCCCGATCATCATCTTCTGAGCAAGGAAGACCTTCTCTGCAGGAATCTCAATGCCTAGATCACCACGAGCCACCATGATGCCATCGCTGGCTTCCAGAATCTCATCAAACCTGCCAGAGGGGGTAGGAAGGGAGAGAGGCTCTATGGAACAAGGCCACAAGAACAGTGAGGCTCAGGAGGTTCTCCTACATTCTCGGACTCAGCAGCCCTTCACCGGGAAAGCTGTCCGTGACCTCACCCTGGGTGTGCAGAGGTGACAGAGTGTCCCAGCTATCTTTGTCTCCCAAGGCAGGCTAACAGTTCCACTTGCTGACCGTCTTTAGCACTAGTATGGGAACATCACCGAAGGGGCCAGGGAGAGGACAAGGTTTCTTCCAAAGCGCCATGGGTTTGTTTCCTTTCCACCTGCATCTCCTGAGGCCCCTCTAAGGGCATCTCTCTACCACCGGCACTCCAGCCAGCACTTCCCAGGCAGAAAGAAGAACACAAGGCCAGCTGACTACTCCTGATACAAAGGTCCGTGGCCATCCAGCCAAGGATACTTGAGGGCTGCTCCTTGAGACAGCCTCCTCCCACCTGCTGAAGGCAAAAGGATGTGTGGCTTTGCCTGGCCTGCAGCCAAGGTCAGCTAGCATAACCCACGGTTTATCAGGACGGCAAAGAGGACTCCGTGTTGCCTGGTACAAAGGACATCTACACAGAGCTAAGCACGGCAAGGTCAACGGTGGGCAGGGCCAGTCCTCTCACCCTCCCCAAGTACACACCTAATCCACACAAGCAGATCTAGGGTTTTAGCTGTGCTGACTTATATTCCTAGTAGGGAGCCCAAGAGGAACAGATGTCACCAAGCTGGCGTACTCACTTGCTCTACCTAGGGATACTGGGGAGGTAGTGACATGGAGCTGGGCCCAGGCACACTGGAGGAGGCATGCGCTTTCCTCCAGGAAGATGATGTGCCAGAGCCAGCCCAGGCATCAGGCCAGCTGCTTCCTTCATGAAGACAAGGACACCAGGAGCTTCCACAGATCTCCCAGGTGAGGGACCAAAAAAGAGCCCCTTCTTAAGAGCCTGCCATCGGGGAAAATGGTGGCAGAAGTGGAGGATGAGGGGAAAGGTCCCTTTATTCTAGCAAAGCAGTGCTTCTGATCAGAGGGACAGCATAATGGCCTCTAACCCTGTAAGCACAGACCCAGTCCCCCTCCAACACTGGTCCCCGAGTCTATGGGAAGATAATACACCTTTTTTCCCCCTTCATACCAATGGCTTGGGGCCCCTGGCTGGCTAAGTCAGAAGAACGTGCAACTCTTGATCTCAGCGTTGCGGGTTCGAGCCCCACATCGGGTGTAGAGATTATTTAAATAAACTTTAAAACACAAATAAAACCAAGTAAATAAATAAATACGAATACCAATAGCCATCTGCTCCCCTTCTTCAGGTGTTTGGATTGAGCAGGTCTGGCCTCAGCTAGAGAGTCTGTATTCAGATGGGCAGGTCGCCAGGTCTAGGACCTGGGAATTCATGGGATATGGTCTGCTTTTTACAAAGTGAGGCTGGGGCTGAGGGAGGCAGAGAACAGAGAGGGGCACTCACCTCCGAACTCCCTCGTGATTCTCAATTTTGCTGATTATCTTGATGTTCTTCCCTTTCTCTCCCAGGACCTTCCTGACTTCATGGACGTCAGATGCCTTGCGGATGAAAGATGCAAACACCATATCTACATCCTGCTCTACCCCAAATTTCAGATCCTGGATGTCCTTTTCCGACACAGCAGGCAGGTCCACAGCGGCCCCAGGGAGGTTCACACCCTTCTTGCTCCCCAAGGAGCCACCGTTCTCCACCTCCGTCACCAGGAAGTCAGGACCTGCACGTAATTGGGGATGGGGGGGTATGTTCAGAATTCAGATCCCAACTCACTACCTGTATAATCTCGGCCAAGTCGACTAACCCGTCTGTGCCTGTTTCCCCACCTGTCAAACTGGGATAATAACTGCTCAGGAGGATTGTTTTAAAGTTTAAATGAGTTACCACGTAAAATGCTTAGCATAGTACCTGACTCTTAAATATTAGCTGTCATTCCCAGGGAGGAAAGCAGAAAAGCAGAAACAGTGAGGATGGGTAAAAATTTCAGATGCTCTCCGAGCGGGCAATAAAGTTGGACTGAAGTGTGTTTTAAAGCACAAGGAATAATAAAAGGAATTCCTGAGAACAAACAGAGCGGACCTTGCTGTCAGCCAAACTTCCCACCGTCCTTGGGTCAGGGGACGTTTAAAGATGGTTCCAGAGCATGACGTGCCACCTCCTGTACCTACCTTTCTGCTTCACCTGCAGAGAGATAAGCCCGTCGTCCACGTAGATCTTGCTGCCCACTTCTACCACCTTGCAGATGTTCTTGTAGTCCAGCCACAGAATGTTCTCGTCGCACTTTTCCATGTAGGCATTGTCCAGGGTGATCTTGAGCGTGGCCCCTTTCTTCAGCTCCACCTCCGCAGTGCCGCTCTACAGACCAGAGAGTAAGCTGTGAGCCCACAGAAAAGCTCTTCCCCCCCGGGGAACCATGCTCATCACATCTCCACCAGAAGTGACAAGAAAGCTTCTGGCTCTGGGAATCCCTGATCGTGTTCTTGATCTTACCTCAAGGAAGCCACCCAAGGAAAACCTACAATGTTTTAGTCCCACTATGTAAACAAAGGGGGGGGGTGAAGGACAGAGACTTAGAAGCAGGTTTTTAGAGTAAAAAGTGCGTCTCTCTCTGTGTTAAGCCAAATACGCCAAATCAGCCTTTTTGACAGTGACGACCAGGACTCTCCCATCTAGGATCTGAACTCCGAGGAGCGCCTGAGCTGGGCAGACTGCAGAGGCTGGCTCTCTGGAGCCCGCGCCCTCCTGCGCCCTCCCTCTTGCTGCTCCCCACGATACTCACGCCCTTGATGAGCCCTGTTCGGATCTCGGGTCCCTTGGTGTCCAGAGCTATGGCAACCGGCCGGTAGAGAATGGGGTCGGAAGCAAAGCTTTCCGTGGCTGCACGCACATTCTTGATGGTCTCTGCGTGGTACTAGGGGGAAAGAAGGAAGCTGGAATGGGTGGTCCCACACGAGGACCCAGCGCTAGAGCTGAGGCGGATCACTCAGGAAAAGCCTGTGACGTTCTAGACCACCTTCCACATCTCGCATCAGGCTCAGCCATTCCCCCTCTACCTGCTCCTGTCGGTCTCCTAGGCTTCCACCCCCTTCTTCCACAGCACTCACTCACTCAAGGGCCAATCTTAGAAACTTCAGAATGCTGCCACCAAAACCCACTTACAGGGATGGCATCAACACCATCAACACGGTTCAACATGAAAGCAGCTTGTCCTCCTTATGTTCCCTGGGACCCATTACACTCCCTCGGCAAATACAGTGGACTACTGGAGTACAGACCTTGCCCCTGGGTGTGGGTCACACTGGTCTGGCAATCAGGGTCAGACTCTGATAGATTTGGCAATTCTGAGCTTTTCCTCTATTGATCCCAACAACAATTCAAACTCCAGAGTTATTTACTTAAGCTCACAATGGCCCAAGCTAAACAAGCCACTGCTAAGGTCCCGCAGACCTGGTTTTCACAATCACTTTCTGGAGTGGCCCAGGAAGACTAAGGATGGCTTCTCTCCAAACCAACAGTCCTGACCTCCATCTTTTTCCTAAGCCATTGCCCTTTTCTCAGTTGCCACTATGATCTGACTAAAAATGGGACTCAAAGCCAAGACGTTAAGAGTTCTTTGGGGAGGGGCGCCTGGGTGGCTCAGTGGGTTAAGCCGCTGCCTTCGGCTCAGGTCATGATCTCAGGATCCTGGGATCGAGTCCCACATCGGGCTCTCTGCTCAGCAGGGAGCCTGCTTCCTCCTCTCTCTCTGCCTGCCTCTCTGCCTACTTGTGATCTCTCTCTGTCGAATAAATAAATAAAGTCTTTAAAAAAAAAAAAAAAAAAAAAAAAAAAAGAGTTCTTTGGGGAACCAACAGGACGCTGCTGATCAGAGGCACGGAGGTCAGCACCTGTGAGCCTTGTCCTTCAGCTGGTCCAGGAGACCAGCACCTGCGAGGCAGCTAGAGGGGAGCTGGAACCAGAGTCCGAGCTCCAAGGACGGCTTGTTTTCGGGGGGCAGAGGTCCGTACTCTGAGTTACAAATATTTCTTTCTGTTGCTGGCTCACAGTAAGAACAGCACAGAATAAAACATGGAGGTAATTTTTTTATTGAAGGAATGGGTGTTTCATGTTGTCAAATGCCCTTTCCTCAGAGCTGATGGAAGTCCTTAGAACAGATGTGAGCCCTTAATGTCACCATCATCTCCTACTGGCCACTCAGTTTCATCCCAGTATGGACTTCGTGTTCTTGAGTAAAATTTACGTGGGAATAGGGCAGGAAAGTTCTTTCAGTAGATGGCTGGATGTGGGCTGCTGAATTTTACCTTTGCTGTCTGCTTCTCTCTAAGCGAGACAGAGCATGCATGCTAACCTGCCTGCTTAGGCTACTGTCCTGGTCTCATCTTACTCTCAGGGTGTGTTGGCTTCAAAGAACATACTTGAAAGACTTCTATACACGTGGCTCTGAAACGGCATGACAGAGGATGTAACCGCTTCTCCAAGGGGAGACAGAAGTATGCCATCCAAGTCCTCAAGGCCGGTGGTCTGAGCAGAGCTAGAGCCTACAGTCACCTTTTCAATTTCTTCAAGCTGTTAATCTATTTATACTTTCCACTTCTTGGACATTACCTTTTCTTGGAAGATAGTCAATTTTATCTCAACCTCTAGAAGTTAAAGTGTAAGTCTTTTTATGACTTTTAAACACTCTTCAAATGTATGGGAAATACTCCCTTTCCCCCTCTCTTTTTATTTTGTGCCTCCTCATTCTTGACCAGGCTTTCCTGGAAGTTTCTGTTTTACAGGGGTTTTTAGTTTGTCAAATTTATTTTCTACTTCATCAAGTTATGCTTTTCCTTCATGCCTTTTAGATTATTTGGTCCCTAGTGTTTTATATATTTGGTCCCTAAGTATTGATTTCATTTACTTTCATTAAGACTTTTGCCTTCTGCTAAGTACATTTAAGTCTGTTAAGTTTTCTTTTTTCCTTTTTCTCTTTTTGGGGCGTGGGGCGGGACAGAGAGAATCCTAAGCAGACTCCACACTCAGCAGGACCCTGAGATCATGACCAGAGCCAGAATCAAGAGCCAGATGCTTAACCGACTGAGCTGCCAGGATGCCCATGCCCCTCTAAGTTTTCCTGATTACTGTTAGACTTAAAATTTCCATACAAAAAAAAAGTTAAAAGAAAAATATATGCCTGAGAAGATGAGGGAGTCTCTGTAATTTTCATTTTATGGAACTTGAGGGGTTTTGGTGACCTAATAAACTGTCTAATCATAAGCATGTGTTTTTGTTCTTGGAGGCCATAAAGCCATCTACTGTACATGTATCGATGAGAATATTAGGTCTTACACTACTCAAATCCTCTATCCTGGCATCTTGGGTACATCTCTGGAAGGTGTACTGGTGCTACAGTCTCCCACTATGGCGTGGTTCCGCTGGATGCAACCAAGTGGTAAGGAAATCCATCAGTCAACACCGTCCTTGTGGAAAGTTCTAAATCTAGGTTGTCTCAAAGTCAGTATCTCTGGGACCACATGTTCAGAAGAACACTTCGTGCGCACCTGAACTGGCAGACGGGGCTAGGGACACCATGGCGGGCAAAGCCGGCAGGATATCAGATGCAGACATACATGTCCCTCTGACAGCGTCAGGCAGAGAAAGTAACTTCAATGCTGTTTAGAAGGTATTTAAAAATTGTCAAGAGCTGGGAAAACCTGGTGCAGCCACTAGTCCGAGGAGCCTATGAAGAGCCCCGACATGAGGTCAAACTGTTTATGTTACATGATGCAGTATGAGAATTATTTCAGATGAGTTTCCAAAGCCCTGACCCCAGAGACTACTGTATCCTGGTCAAAAACTTCACACCTGCAACAAGGGCCTGGGTGTGTGTGTGTGTGTGTGTGTGGTGTGTGTGTTTTAAACCCCAATTCGATTCTGGGAATAAGAACTGAAGCAGAGATTATTATCTCCAAATGCCTCCTGTAGTCTAAAAACACCCAAATCAATACACTCTATGTTAATAAAAAAATATATAGAATAAATAAAGACTAAAAAGGGAAAATAAACACACCCAAATCCCTGGCCCAGCCCCCCCCCTCCGGCAAGTGCAGCAGACACCCCATGGCCTTGCTGTTTCGGAGCTGTGGCGGTGTTAATTTACTGGATTGGCTGGAAGAGGCCATCAAGCCTAGTTAAAGGTCAACTTCTTAAAATCTATTTCTGCTGCTTCTGCTGCACATAGGAGACCCTGGCACGGTACAGCAGCAGGGATCAATGGTGAACCAATCCCCACTGGTATCTTTAGCTCTTTCTTTGGGCTAACCTAACACTTGCAAAAATTCCTGGTAACTCCTGACAAGGACCCCGATTTTGGAAAATTACAGAATGTCAGCACAGACGTGTCTTAAGGTGCCTGAAGCACTAGCTGAGCACAGCTCCTCTAAACTTGGTCAGGCCCTCATGACATTTGGAGGCCGGACGTCTGCCAGGCCATAGGCTGTTTATGAAACACCAGGTTAGGGAACCCACGAGTCTCACATTTCCAGAAGGAGAAATTCACTTCTTGGACTGTACTTTCTGAGGCTTTATTTTTAGTCTAAACTGAACACCGGTTTCCAAATGCCACAGGGCAACCCCTCACCACTTGTCTTTACAAGGTAGCATTTTCTTTATTCTGAATAGGAAGTATCAGAAGTTAAGAGAGGGGAAAGTCATGCTCATTCATTTCTTCTGTATCAATGCCAGTATGGAATCCTATGGCTTATGATGCAGCCCAGTGGGTTTTAAAAGGAACTGTCCCTCAGGGAACCTCCATTTCTCCCTCAATATGAGTCTGGAAACAGGAGTGGGGACAGAGCATGTCCCAGGAGTTGCCACCTGGTCCCTGGACAAGTCCTCCGCCCACAGGGCAAGTCAGGTCCTACACAGCCTCAGCAGACACACTCCTCCCGGGCTGCCCGAGAAGCCTGCTGACTTCCTTTCAATGCACCTGGAAACCCTGGGAAGAGAAAGGCCAGCCACACAGCACTGAGCAAACAGGGTATTCTGTGCTGGAGTGTCGGTGCGGAGACTCACCACTGAACTCGCAGTGGTAGAAACCCCTCTCCTGGACCTGCTCAGTTTCTTGGGTCTAAACTAGGCCAGAAATCTGTCTTCAGGGTGACCTTTTGGTTCACCTCTGCAACAGGAACTGTTACAGAGACCCAGAGGTAGGTGGTGTCAAACACTGTGACCCTGGTCCCTAATAGCTTACATGGCGCTCTCCAGAAGACCCTTCCACTCTTTTCTAAGTTTCTTTATTTTCCCACCAATCTCTATACCCAATGTGGGCCTGAACCCCCACCCGAGATCGAGAGTTGCATGCTGCGCTGCCTGAGCCAGCCAGTGTCGCAACCCTGGCACTTTTGTCACCACAGGTGTGTGGGAAAACCATGGCCAAAACCCAAAGAGGTTGTCTCCGTGTAAGGAGACTTGGCCAGGTAGGATGGCAGGAGATGGGGGAAGGACAGCAGGGACAGGCCAGTGAAGAATATCTCTGCACTGGCTCTACACCCCAGATGCTTTCTTGCCTGATTCTCTGTGCCTAATGAACAGAGCACTGGCACCCAATTTCCTGCACGCTGCCCCAGGGGCCAAACCGTCTAGCTGAGGCTCACCTCATGGGTTCCATGAGAAAAGTTCAGACGAGCCACATTCATTCCAGACTTAATCATCTCCTTCAGCATCTCCACCGATCGGGAAGCTGGGCCTAGTGAGAAAAAAATTTTAAAGGCAAAGTGTTAATTATTCAAAGGAGAAATAACACTTTTAAGTTTGAAGAGCCCTTGATAGTCTTTTCCCCTGAATTTTCCTCCTACAAATCGCTTAAGGTTCTTTCAAAAGCAGATAAAGGTTGTTACTGTGTCTTGTTCACTGTCTTGATTTAAGGGGACACTTCTATTCCAATCAAATCCTACAGGCTCCTATCTAACAAGGAAAGCCTAAATGAGACTCCGCCAACCCTCTCTACTCTCCCCCGAAAGCCTAGCCAGTTTTCCCACCACAGAATCTTGGTTGCACGGAGCATGTCGAAAAGATCTTCCCTAGATATCTGAGATGCTCCTAGAAGATGTGCTAAGGAAGACACCATCAAAATTCTGCCTTTAGCAGCAAAGAGAGAGCATGCAAATTCCTTACCTCAACTTCCCAGGACCCTAGTCCCCACAAGACTCTGTGCAGCATCTCGCTCAGCACCCAGGTTTACCATGTGTGTCTCTTCCGGAAAGAAAAGATCACAGCCCTATGAAGCCCTTGTTTTGGGGGGCACAACCGCTCACCGATGGTACAGATGATGCCAGTGTTCCGGGCCGTGATGGGTGGTGAATCGATGTCCAGACGGCACATGTGTTCCAAGAACGTGTCAGCCATGGCCGCGTGCAGCTGCTGGGTCTGGATGAAGGCAGTGCCGACGTCACTGTGAGGCTTCGACATGGCTGCTGAGGTCCTGGATCCAGGGGAGCTGAAGAGGGACAGTGATCAGTCTTAGAAGCCAGGTGGTTAATACATCCCTTGGCGCAGGAGGCTGTTTCCTGCTTACACATTAACTCAATAAGCACACTTGTGCACAAGCCACAGGGAGCCCCGCCACGCTCCGGCCGTGTGGGCACTCCTCAAGTCAGGCTGAGGGTTCACACGACCTCGAGCAAGCAGAGCGGACCTCAAAGAACAAATTAAAACCTCGTACCCAATGCAGTACTTCCCAAGTATCCACTGTAAGCAGACCTCCCTTACGATGGGCTACTACCCACCTTGACAGTTTTCCTGTTAATCCTAATAACATTTCACAGTCACTACCTCCAAATCACAGGCACTGCCTCCAAAGAAAGTTGTAACCAATCTTTCAGTGAAATAACCAGTAATATAAAAACAGACTCCTTTTTTAGTATCTTGGCAAATACAGATTTTTGTATGAGAAGCTATCCCAAAGCTATAAATGTCTGTTATAGGGCAGGGCATCCACATTGGTTTTTAACAATTCCCACCCAAACTCAGAAGTTACCTTCCTGGTTGCAAAGGTAACACCATCCAGGCAGTCCTCTGAGCTCTGGAAGACGAGATTTTCACTAACCCGGAACACTATCTACATTCATTCCTCAACTCAGTGTGGTAGGGGAGCAGGTTCCAGGTCCCTGACAGACAGTAAAAACCAGTCCTTGGACAGGAAGCAAAGATGATCCAAAACCCTGTGTGCACAATCTTTTGCCCCAGGAGTCTGTACCTAAAAATGACAATTACCTTTGGTCCACAGGACTTCAGGACCTGCAAAGCAATTTGCATAAACCAGAGATACCCCCACTGGCACTGGTCTGGTTCTGAAAACATTACTGCTACTTTCACAGGATGGTTATAGCATGAGGAAATTAAGACGGCTTGCCAAATCCTCTTCCCAACTGATTTTCTATTTTCTGATACACCATCCGAATTCCCCTTCAGCCCAGTACACTGTAAAGACTATCTGTTTCAGGTAATTAACCAAGCCAGGTCACAATCCTGACAGCTGGTCCCGACCTTTGACTTCTTCATTACTGACTAACAACTAAACTCACTCAGCCAGTTAGTAAGCTGATTACAAAGACCTAAAGAAGCTTCCAGGCAATGACTGAAGAACCATCAGGTAAGGATGTTGAGTGTGAAACTCCTCATCACAAGGCTGTTCCTTCCTCCAGCTCTCCTCCGACCAAGGGCTACTCCTCACACCCTTGAGCCTGAAGGCTTCAGCCCAGCCTCCAGAACAAGCCCCTCCTCAGCCCTGTCCCAGCTCCTCCTAAACCTCAGGGCTCTAAATCAAGGCACCCCACATATATCACTTTTACTCTTTCTCCTCCTGTCCTTGACTTTGTGGCCTCTTGGGGTAGCTCAGATACAGCAAGCATCTCAACCCGTCTCTGCTACCTTCAAGAATTCTGATTAAAAGCCCAAGAAACTCTGTGACCAGCTGTGAGCAAACCTTCTGTCAGCTACTGAAAACAGATGACTACGAGTCCTGAGCTACAAAAGCTAAAACTTTAAAAAATAGGGACATAAGATCCTGGCCAACTAGTCCACATGCCAAATGCACTTCCTGACTCTCTAATACACACCGGGCACTAAATCGAAAACGTCTGAAGGTCCTCTCCTCCATGACCTATTAGGTTTCATATCTTTTAGCACCTAGTCCTTGGAAGTATTCCAGGGTCTGCTGAATGACCAGTATCTCAATGCCTTGTGGTCAAAATCAAAGCGATACCGCCCTTCTCCCCTTCCCCACATCTGAAGCACGCATGAACTCCTAGAGGGACTGCCTCGGAGGCCAGGGTTCCTTTATCGAGTGCCCTCCAAGCACAGGGTGGGGCTTAGGTGCCTCTGGCTGTTAAGGGAACATGACTGGAGAGATGGCAGCAGGGGGCACGCCCAGCCAACTGGAACACAAAGGCCTCCTGTGGCCTCCAAGTGGAGTTGTCATCCAGCCTGAGGACTGTTATCGTGAACAAAGTAAGATCTGAATGAGTGGGTTAGAGTAGCTAAACCCCAATCTTCTTAAAAATCACCAGCTGCCAAAAACCAAAAACACAAAAACACAAAACAAAACAAAATCATCCGCTGCCTCTAGACCTGAGACATGAGGGTTTCCTTGCAGAGACCTGGCTGGGGCCACAGGTTACTGGGTCATACCTTGTGTTCTCGGGGCTTGGGCTTCCGGTGACATAATGCTCTTTTTTGGGCTCAGGGTGCCTCCTTGGCCCCACTTGCAAAGACCGCTCGGAGCTGAGTAAGGTTTGCTCTGTAGAGCTGTACAAGGATCAAGGTAGAAGCTGAGTATAACTGAAGTTCTTTGGGGTAATGGAAATATTACCTTATTAACCAGGTAACTGGGTGGTAGCTGCTCCTGGAGATACAGCTAGGTTAGAGAAAAACACACAGATACTCCCAAGTAAATACCAAGAACCTGGTCTTGGATATTTGCAGGTAAGTTCTTACTGTCTTCTCTATGATGCTTATCTCCCCCCAAATACCCAGATTATCTTCCCTCTAAATTCTCTTTAAGTCTGTGGCTTACTAACATTTCACTATTCTATTTAAGAACCTAGTCATGGGATGCCTGGGTGGCTCAGTCAGTTAAGCGCCTGCCTTAGGATCAAGTCATCATCACAGGGTCCTGGGATCAAGTCCTGCATTGGGCTCCTTGCTCAGTGGGGAGCCTGCTTCCCCCTCCTGCCTGCTGCTCCCCCTGCTTATGTACTCTGACAAATAAAATCTTAAAAAAAAAAAAACAAAAACAAACAAACAAACAAACAAAACCCACAAAAACAAAACCTGGTCCTTCCTGGGTTTTTGAGAGAAGGGATACTAAATTAAAGATACATAAAAGACTGAAGTGTATCTATGCAAATAGTAACAGCTTGTCATCCGGAAGGGAGGATTACAGCAAATTTTTTTCTTCCCTTTACTAATAAATTTACTGACATGAAATACTTTCTTATTATGAAAAATCACAGGGCGCCTGTGTGGCTCAGTGGGTTAAAGCCTCTGCCTTCGGCTCAGGTCATGATTCCAGGGTCCCAGAATCAAGTCCCACATCGGGCTCCCTGCTCAGTGGGGAGCCTGCTTCCCCCCACTCTCTCTGCCTACTTGTGATCTCTATCAAATAAATAAATAAACAGGGGTGCCTGGGTGGTTCAGTGGGTTAAAGCCTCTGCCTTCGGCTCAGGTCATGATCCTGGGATCGAGCCCCTCATTGGGCTCTCTGCAAAGCAGGGAGTCTGCTTCCCTTCCTCTCTCTCTGCCTGCCTCTCTGTCTACTTGTGTCTCTGTCAAATAAATAAATAAAATATTTAAAATAAATAATCTTTTAAAAAAAAAATCACAAACGCACCTTTTCTGAAATGAAATATTTGCAAGTTTCCTAGTAAAAGTGTTGGAATTAAAACAAAAGTGAAGCCTCCAGTTTCATTATCAACCATTACTCTACACACTTCAGGAATACTCTGTTTAAATGTGGCAGAGGTGAGATAACACATCTCAGGCCCTAGATCACAAATGCATTGCCAGACCGTTCCACTGGCTTAAGAAAGCCAACCTCGATGCATTCAGAACCTCAAAGAGAAAAAAAAAAGTTAATATAGTCCGCAAGACAATTCTATGACAAAAGCCTGTTAGTTCCACACCCAAATCCAGCAAACTTGTTTTCCTGTTTAGTCTGTCCTCAAGCTTCACAGCAAAATCTTTATGACAAGCATGTTCTGGTACAGAAGGGCAGACTCCAAGGACAGGAGATGCCATTAGCAGATACAATTATACGGCACACAAACAATAACTCTATTTTACCACCTCAAATGAAATCTGAGGTGTTGCAAGCTCTGAGTTTTTGTCCACCTTGCCCATGAAATGCAAAAAATAGCAAATGAAAAAATTATTTGGTGTTTGAGTGGATTTCCACACCAGCAATTAAAAAGAAAAGAAAAAAAAAAAAAAGAAATAAAAAGCATGCTTGTCCTGACTCCTACGAAATCTCAACAGGCCCTCAAAGACCTCTACCAAACCAGAGAACTCGGGTCTCATCCCCAGGGATTGACTGGTCTCCTGACTCAGGCTGCGCCCTGGAGCCTCCCTTGCTGAAAAGGTCAGCACTCTGCTGCCTGTCTCCCGGGTGTTCCAGAAGCCTCTTCCTCCTAAACACCAGGTGCCCATCCTGCCAACCACCTAACTCTGGTTCTTCCTCAAATACCGTGGGACTCTCCCCTGGCCCCAGGGCAGCAGCCCAAGCCGTGGTTTCTCAGGGTGGGCCTCTGGGAAGAGCTCCCCGCCCTCGTGCTGGTCATGTGGACAGCAGCCTGCCAGGACATGCAGCCCAGCCTGTGTCTGACTTGCTATTGCATCCTCCTCCCCGGGAGGCACAGACATGCACAGCCAACCTCCAGCCAGCAGTGGAGACCCGGCGTATCCACTGATGCTGGCAAATGCTGGGCCCAGGTACGGGAACCTTATTCTTGAGCCTGAGCCCCTGCAGTACAATCTTCCTCAGAGCCATTTCTCCTCTGTGAGAAACGAGACACCATGAGAGGCCTTAGTGTAGACCTAGAGAAGGGGGTAGGCACAGTCACGCCTCAGCTCCATGTGTACCTGGTCCCACCTTTCTGTTCTCTAAAACTAGAGCGTCCTCCGTGCCAGACACAATTCTTTGGCCACACTCCAGAAACCAAAGTGGAAGGGATCATATAAAAAAAAGACAACATCCTGCTTCTCAGAGCCAGTACTGTTGGCAAGTTGTGCTGGAAAGATTCACGCTTCACTCCACCAATTCTTTCACAAAGGCCCAAATCATTCTGCCCTAGTAAACCAGCCTGGCCCAGAGCCTGTATGAGCGTTAAGGCAGTTTTTAATCAGACTGCTCTGATGCCGACCTCACCATACACAGCTACCCCATCACGATGGCACCCGACGTCCCCAATTGTGTTCCTTGTTCTGTCATCAATGTGCTAGCTACACCTCCAAGTCTCCAAGCCAGCACAAGGAAGGCCTTTCAATTCCCTAATCTTTAGAACAGACAAAGTGTTCAGGCCAGCCTGCTCTCAGGAGTTCCGAGATGAGAAAGCAACAGAATTCCCAAGACAGGCCCTCATCTATGACAAGAAGATCAACATGGGTGCTGGGTCACCGAAAGAACCTAGTGAAGTCTGCACCAAACAGCTGTCTGTCCTGATCTACAGTTAGAGTAATGCTACCGTGCATTTGCATATGGAGCAGGGTATAGAGGAGAATCAATTTTTAGCTGTGGTCCCTTCTACCCTCAGCAGGCTCGATAACAGACAGCAAAGTCTAGCTTACCTGGTTACATAAAACAAATGAGCCCACGCACAGGTTCAGGTAAAATTCCCTTCCTTTATTTATTCAGGGCTAAACCTAAGGGACTTCAACTTTGTAAGTAGGAACCTCAGGTCCTGTTTCAAACTAGAGTATGACTAGGACACAGAAGTGGATACAAAATGGCCCCACCCCCACAAAGGACCACTCAGCTCCAGGGCAAGAAGTCCCACCTCAAGAGAACCTTCAGATGTCCTTGCTTGACAACAGATGCTCAGAGCAGAGAACTGGTTTCAGTCTGAAGGAGGAAATCTAGATGAAGCTCTTGTTGCCCTGTGTTATGACGCCTCCTTACAAGGCTTAACATAATGAGGCAGTGTTTTCAGGCATGATGTTCATACTCTGGAAACGGCAGGGACCAGGGAGTCTGTAGTTTAGGGCCCTTCAAAGTCAGGTACAACGAGGATCAGTGACAGCCTCTGCAAGGTGAGGCCATCTCACCCAGCATTTACAGGAGGAGCTGTCCGCATCCCAACTAGAGGGAGAGAAAGGGGGGATGAGGGAGGAAGGGCCAAGCCAGCTCTCCAAGAACAATGACCTAGTTTGTCTGACTGGTCTTCCTACAGTGACCTTCACAGGTCTGCTTCTATTTTACTTTCAACTAGAGGGGAAAAAAAAGAAAGGAAAGAAAGGAAAGAAAGAAAGAAAGAATTTCTACCTGTATTTCTACCACCCAGAGGTGACCACTAGCATTCAGCCAGCATTCCTTCAGACTTAAAAAAACCAACCAACCAACCAACAAAGACCATTACAATTTTGTAGTTGATTTTCCCCTCCATCCCCAGGCCTCTCGAACCCTTTCCACAGCCCATCCCGAACTTTGACACCCAACCACTGTCAAGAATTTTGTATCCTTCTAATCTAAGTTATCTATATCTATACCGACCCCTAGAATATTGTTTTCCTAAAATGCCCTAAGTAAAAATAAAATAAAATAAAATGCCCTAAGTAGAATACTGTACAAGTAAACCTCTTGCTTTCTTCTGCACACTTGAGACCCCTCCGGTGGGTATGTAGTCCTAGTTAACTCGTGTGCACTGCTATCCTGGCCCATTGCATGACCACATTTATTTATGTATTCCCTTACAGGTTGGCCATCCGCCCCCCATTAAGTCAATTTTCCCCCTATGAATCAACACAGTAACAACTCTCCTAGTACATGGCTCCTTGTGCAAGTGTGAGCTTCTATATATATATCCATTAATGGAATTCTTGAGTCACATGTATGTTTATTTTCTATTTTACTAAATATCGCCAAATTGCTCTCTAAAGTGGTTCTGTCCACTTACAACCAACCAGGACCAGTTCTGACCTTCTCACACCTCTACCAACATTCAATATTGTCAAGAGCTTTAAAATGTTCACCCTCCTAATAGGCGGTATTTAGTCATCTGCTTTCTAGTGTAGTAAAAAAGAGGGATACCAGATTATCAAGTCTCTACTCCCCTACCTCTAACTACATCAAAACTCCCAGGGCTACTGCAAACTATACCATGACTGGGTAACCCTTTTGCACTCATTGCTGCAAACATGGAAGACACCAGTTGTCTAAAGTTCAATACTAGCTGTAGGTTGATTTCAAAGGCTTGGAAGGAAGAGGCTCCTTTCCAGAGACTTTTCAGACTGGATCAGCTAAGCTGGCACTATCATAGCTGGTCGTAGCATCTCCCCCGACTAGGGCCCCTGCCTAATGTTCCAAACATAGCTTGCTGGCGTCAGGAAAGAGAGGCTTAGAGCTCCCCAGGAGCTTTGCCTATGGACAGAAGTCGGGGAGGTCTGTCTCAGAGGCCGCCGGAGGAACTGCAGCCTGGCTCACCCTCCTACGTGCAGACAGGCACAAACCACTGCAGGGGCGGGGCGCCACACCACTTGGTGGCCCCCGCCAACCTCCCCTGCGGAGCTCTCCTGGCAGAAGGCTGAAAGGCCCACCAAATGTTGCACACCACCATCCCCTCCACACCCTGGTTCACCTCCCCCGAAACAGCTCCTTTAACAAAAGCCCCAAACAATCACACTATTCATTTATTTAGTCTAAGGCTGGCTCTTAGACCCAAGTCCCCAGAAAGTGTGCTAATATTAAGAACAGTCTTCCTTGAGCTCTATTCCTAGCTGTCCCAGAATTGAGGTTTAAAGTGATGACTCACGGTCCTAGAGGACTTTTTAAAAACTTTTTTCTTTTTTAAAGTAATCTCCATGGGGCTCAAACTCACGACCCCAGTCAACAGTTGCATGCTTTACCGACTGAGCCAGCCAGATGCCCCTCCTCTAAGACCTCTTACCCAGGAAATCATTTCTGTACCTCTCAACATCCTCATATGGGCGACTCACCCTTGCAGTGCGCCAGCTAATTGAGATTTGACTGTGGACGTTTGGAATGATTCAGAAATAAAATGTCAAATGAGTCATTTTCCCCCTACCTTGAGCTCAGTCTTCACTCTTGGTGAAAATAACACATCCTGACATGCCTTCATACAAGCTGAAGCAAAGTAAATTACAACCAGGGTAGTTGATAATGCAAGAGCTGCGTTTTTTGTACTTTCTAGCTGGTAAGGCACTTCCTCATTTCTTCTATTGCCTCAACATTAAGAAACAAGCAGCTTTAAGAAATAAAATGGCTTTTCCTGTGAACCACCCCCCCTTGAAACAATCAAGGCACAAAAGCAACTCCTACGAGGTGCTAGCTGTTTGGAGTCCCAGCTACCAAATCTGCCAAGTCACTGGCAAATTATTAGAGACCTGATAATGCTTTTTGTTAAACTATAAATTTAAGCACTCCTAATGCAGTCCTTAAAATGGGAGCAGCTATACCAAGGCAGGAAGAGACTCATGTCCACTGATTTTGACTCAAGTCCAGTAACTCAGAAAGGAGTTTAAAGACTTTTTTTCAGTCATTGTTATTCATGACCATGACAGCTCTCCCCAAAGCCCCCCCACTCCCCAACACAAGCCTCAGGAATGCAGGTGCGTGGACTACATGGCCTGGGCATGGGGTTCGGGGTTCTGCCACACTGTGTCTAAGCTCAGGACAGTAGAGAGAGCTGGGGCACCTCGACAACCATTTTCACTTAACTGAAACCATTTTTAACTTGGGGAAAATGCATGCTTCACTATTTGACTCACTAAACGGAGAGAAGGGACTTTTTAAACCTGTGAAGACCACAGTGCAGTTTCCCACTCACCCAATGAAGAGAATTCTCTCAAAAGCAGATAAGTTGAAAGGCTGAGTCATCTTCCTCTCAGAGGCACCCCCCCTTGCCCCCACCTGGTGATGGGTTACATACCCTTCCCCTCAGGATACCTTCCCCACTGCATTTCCCAACAGCATCTCTGGGCAACAGGAGAGTAAATTATTTGCTAACAATGCCACAGAGCAGGAGTCCTGACCTAGGGTATCCTCTGTAGCCCAGGGAGTGGCCACACCCTCAGTCCTGCCATCAGGATGCTACTGTCTCTGCCTCCAATCCTAACCTCACACTTATCACCTGGCTAAACAAATCCTTAAACTCCACCTGGAGCAGGTGGGGACAGAGTTTACAGATCTGAGTTTGGGAGTTGCAAGTTTGTTTCTACTCTCACAGTCCAACACCCAAGTGCTGGAATTCTGCCCCTCTTTGTCTATAGGACCTGATGCTCAGGAGACCAAAGTGCTGCTGTAGCAAGTAGAGAGCTGCAAGGTAACATTATTAGTTACTCTGTAAACACTCTACCAGGATCCCTTAAGGGATTGGTTTCCAGGAGATGTCTGGTATTTAGAAACCTGACTAAATAGTTAATCCCAAAATTAACTCTTGAGTGTGTCTGGGGATAGCATGGAGAAGATAAGCCCTCATGCTCCATTACAGTTCAAGTAATTGTGCTCAGTGACCAAAAAACACACCTGGAGCCCTTTCTTCTGGATAGCTCACTAGAGATTCGTTAGTGCAGTGCACAGAGTTTTCAACATATATACTTAAGCTAAGTGTATAGTAACCAATCCTTTTAACAATCCGGAAGAAAATGTTACTCCCAGTTCACACATGGGAAACGGAGGTCCTGGGGAGGCATTCCCTCCACCATTCCTATATGTTAATGAGTCAAACGGATTCTAAAAGCCTATTCACTTCCCAATGCTTCTGACCATCATGCCTTGACCTTAGCTATCAGACTCACATATACAGGAGAGGATCAATGTCTGGGTTTGAAGAACACGGATAAAAAGCCAAGGAATGCTTTTTCATGACTGGACTTTTAAACAAGCTTCACATTGGAAGGTACTCTTCTGCTTCAAACCCGGGGTGTAATGCCACTTTGTGTGGCCTTTCTCCACCACCTTCCTTCCCTCGCCCAACAGGAAGCGGTCCCTGCCTCGGAGCACTTACCACTGGTAACTTTTATGTTAGTTCTCTAATGACACTGTTGAATGTTGTGGGCTGTGACATTTCTAGTCAAGCCCTCTCCCCAAACAGCTTAGCACACAGAGATTTTATGGCGTGAACGCGGTGCGTGGCGCCAAGCTCTGGGCATAATTCTGCCTATAACCTGCTCCCACCCACCCGAGACCTCAGTGGTCTGCGATCCCGGAGCCTATGTTCAGCGAGCTGAGGCTGCACTGGTCCTCCGGAGGGCGGGGCAGGGCGGGTTCCGGGCCGAGACGTGCAGGCCCGTGGCGCCGGGAGGGAGCCCCGCGACCCCTTCGGGGCCAGTGCAGCGAATCCCGGGAGGCCTCAAGCAGGAATGCGCCACAGGACAACCCCCCTTTCCTCCGTGCAGCGGGAAGGCCGAGGGTTACGTAATCTTCCAGCTGCGCCCGGGGCCGCCACTACATCCCTCGGCCGCACGGGAGCCAGCCCTGCCCATCCGCACACCGCGGCGATTCGGGCGATGAGTGCCGGATGCGGGCCCGGGGCTCCAGGACCCACATGCTGCAGAGACCCGGGAGGCGGGGGGTGCAGGCGGACGTGACCAGGACGGAGGGGAGGGGCGAAGACCCGGGCGGAACGAATCAGAGAGCCGAGGAGAGGGATGCGGAGGAGCGGACGTGACCAGAATGGAGGGAGGAGGGGCAGAAGCAGAGCATGAATGGGGGAAGGGGTAAGCATGAGGGGGACAAGGACGCGGGAAGAGCACACGACGCTGAATGGAGGCGGCACGGGGGAAGGGAGCTGGGGACCGGATTTCGAGGGGGAGTTTACAAGGAAAGCATCAGAATGAGGAGGACATGGCCAGGGTGAAGACGGGGAGGAGGAATGGTATTGCTGAAGGGGGGAAGGAGAACAGAGGAGTGGGGGGTGGAGGGAGGAGAGGAAGGAACCCGATGAGGAGGGAATACTGAAAGGAAGGCGATGATGAAAGGAAGGCGATGATGAAAGGAAGGAGATGATGAAAGGAAGGCGATGATGGAAGCAGATCCAGAAGGTCGGGGATGGGGCGGGAATGGGGGTAAGCACTGCGGCAGGAGAGGGCCGGCTTTGGAAGAAACAGGAGCTGGGGGTCTGGGGGCTCTGAGGAGCAGGCCCTAGGCGCGAGCTGCCTTTCTCCTCTCTCCCGACCTCAGCCGGGTGCAAGATGCCCGGCAGCCTGCGCCGCACCGGGTGTGGGTGTCCTGAGTGCACAGGCGGCCGGGATTCCGCACTGGCTGGGCGCACGGAGCCCAGGTGGGGACGGATGGCCCGGCCTCTGCCCCGCTCACCTCCGGCGCGTTCCCGCTCGAGCTGCACTGCCACCGTACAGCGAAGTAGAAGCTCGCGACGCCCCTCCGCTGTGCGAGAATCGGCCGCCGAGCCCCAAGGTTATCCCGGCTGCGGCCGCCGCAATCCCTCCGCCGCCCCGCCCCGCACCCAATCCTGGCTCCGGGCTCGCCGGGCCCCGCCCCTCCGCGTCCTCGCTGGGCGCAGTCACCTTCAGGAGGAAGTGCCGTGGAGCTCAACGCGCCTTCAGGTTGCCCTTTGGGAAGGACTATATTCCGTGGCGGAAGGACACATTATGGAAAATCGCAGCCTTGACACTGTGCGCGGACCAATGGGGAAGTGGCTAGGCGGCAAGACCCGCCCCGGGAGCCCCGGAGACCTCCCTCCCAGTCCCGCAGGCGCCGGGGCCGCCACCTGTTGCTGCCAACCTAGGAGTGCTAGACGAGGCCTCTTCTCTTGACCCTAGGCCCAGCCTGCCCTAGCTGTCCTGACCTAACCGGGCAGTGCCCAGATTTATGGATCTCCGGCGGCATTCCCCCAGCCCCGTCCCGCGACTCTCCATCCCTTCGGGTGCCCGCCCCGGCACACACCTCGGAAACTAGGTCGCACAGGAAGTTAGGGACCCCGAGTTGGGATCAGAAGGTAGGGAGAGATGGAGACTCGTGCGATGGTTGAAGGTCGCCTTCAGAAGGGCTCCAGCATTGCGGGGGGGGGGGGGATTATGGAGGGTGGAGTGTGCATGAAGCGGGAGCGCGAGGTCTTTTTACTCTTAGGGTTAGAACAAGGAAGGACAAGTTGGGGCCTGGTGTATACTTTAGTTGGGGCTGGAATCCTGCAGAGCATGCCTGAGAGTAGAAAGTGAATAGAAGGTATTAATATAGAAGGTATTATATTAGCGCAGAACTATCAGGAAATTTCTGTCATTACATACCGTTACATATCGTTACAACCGATGATCTGCAGGAATAGGCACTTTTGTTTTCAACCTTATGTATTTAAATCAATATCGATAGAGCTTTTATTTTTCTCCAAAGTATTTTCCGATTCCTAGTGATTGGTAAACAACCAGTGATTACAGCCGTTATCAATGAAGCAGCTGTTAACTCTTGCCTTCCTTAAGCCAAGTTTTGAGAACAGATACAATGTTGCCTCATTAAAAATCGTTAAGACTGTTCTTTTAGGGTCTTTCCTTTTCCTGGAAGACCAATGGGTGTGACCTGCTAGGCAGAAAGCAGCCTTGCAGATGAATCACAGGTCTTTCATTCTTTCCTGTTAGTTCAGATAAGATAGCACCTGAAAGTGACAGCCTAAGAATAAGTTTGTTTGCCATAGAATCCTTCCATTTCTTCTGGAAGCTTTTTTTGGTCCCCTTAGTTGTAGATAGGAAATTGGTTGGCCCTGAGCTAAAGATAAACTTAAAAAAGTGCTGGATAACACCTGGACGATGTTGCATTTAAGTTCTAAGTCTAGATATAGTCGCAAGATTGAAATGCACATGTATTAAACAGCATAAAAAATGCTGTTTTTTATGAAATTCTAGCAGAGACTAATCCAGCATATCCTTGCTCACATTTAGATGCACAGTGAAAATCTGTTACATGGAGTTTAAGGTGACTGTCATTGTTTTGCTGAAAAGCAGTATAATATACCAGAAAGTTTGGATTCCATCTTAGTTCTAATTCTACTCACTAGCTCTCTGACCAGTTCCTTAAATGTAAATTGAAGACAATTCCTGCTTCACAGAATAGGATTTGATCAGATGATGTATGTGAATGAGTACTGTACAGTGCTAAGCAGGCTTCCCCCTTTTTGGGAGATGACTTTGTGGAGTATGGTCCTCTTGACTAGTGCCAGAACATTCTTCTGAATTCAAGTAACTGCCCTCTCTCGGTCATCCTGAATCTCCACTCCTTTGACCCAGCAACAAGTGACCCCAAGGTTACCTGAACCTGGGGGGAAGCTGAGGCAGAATACAAACCAGCCCCCAAGAGGCTCCTCCCCTACAGCCAATCCTTCAGCTGTGCTCTGACCTGCCAGGATGGGAGGGGAAGCTGCTAGATTCACCGGACTGGGTAAGAGTTAGGGTACAGATTGCTGTGCTACCTGTTTGGATTCATGGCCACAGAACCACAGAATCTGGCATCAAATGGTCTAATTCTTGAAAGTCATTTGGAGTCCCTGATGGGGTAAGTGTGTCAGCAAATGGTACTGGACCCAAACCCCTGGGGTCCAAAGATGAGCTTTGGCCCTGGTGAAGAGGATGAAGTTTACAGGCCTTATCATTACATGACCTCTGGGCCTCTGAAATGGCGGTGTTATTTCTCCTGCAGGCCAATACAGATTTCCAGGGCAGTCCACTGGCTCTGAATGTCAGATTTAAAGCAGAAGTGCTTGTAACTTTGAACTTTATATGCCCTTTCCAGAGCCAGACAAGTAGACGTAATTTATTCTGTGCCTTCCTTCAGACTCCTAAGAGCTCTTCAAGCTCACCATGGTGGCACAAAATCTTAATTCCAGAGCTCCTCCACAGAAAAATCCTGGAAGAGAAAGTTGGGCTTTTCAATTTGGGAATAATGAGAGGACAAGTTCTCTGGGAAGGGGAAGGCTTCGTGTAGGAAGAGACATGGAAGGTTGGTTAGGATAGAGATGGGTATGGGAAGGCCATTCCAGGGCATAGGAAAGGTAAAGAATGTTTTCTGAATGCAACTGTGTGTGTCTAGGTCCCTTCTGAGGAAATGCCTCATTAGCACTTAGAAGCAGGAGGGAAGCTTGAGGAGTCCATGTTCATTCCAGTGGAAGTACTGCCTCAGCCAAAGCGACCCTGTCAGCCTATGTGAGCCACTGCAAGTCTTTCTCTAGCTCTTAACTGTTAGGGCTCACAGAACAAAGTCTCCCTAAAGTACTTTAATCCTATCTACCACGTCAATCCCATGGAGGCCCTGTGCTCTTTTTCCCTACAAATAGAGCCACAGCTAGATTGGCTAAGATGCAAGTGGAATTGTAAGCAGACACTATCCCCCCAAAGTAACTGAGATTTGGAAGACCAAGAAAGGCATTGGTGAAGGATGGATTAAGTGACCCTTCACCAGGAATTCCTCCTGCTGCAATTCAGTCAAACTTTTTCCTTGGCACCGTACCTACAGTCTTCATCTCCATACTCACCAGCTATGAGATAACCTGACCCACTAAGGAGACTTTGGTCTCTCTCCTAGATAAAATATTTTTGTAGGAAATGCTTTAACTTAAAGGATGGCATCACTGGCTCCACTGCAGTGCAGAAAGGGTTAGGGAGGATTCTGAAAGCTCTGTGAAAGGTTCTATACTCCAAAGAGAATGATGCCTCTTCAAATGAATTGGAGCTGACTTTTATTCCCACCCTTCTGGGGAGGGGCGCTCTGGGGGAACTTATGTGACCCATGAGGCTTCCTCCCCAACACTCTCAAATTGGTGCCCAGAAGCTGAGACGTCTCCCAAACCTCCATGTCAGAATCCATCCTATGAGAAGCTGTTAAGTAACCCAGTTATGACTCAGCACCACTCATTCCTCCCTCTCCCCACTGGCCAGAATGAAAGGCAGAACCAAGCAGAAGGCTCCTCCCCTATGGATGGCCACATCCTCACCACAAACTGAGTCAGGACCACACCCTGCCTGTATGGAAAATTACCATGAGGAGGAAGAGGAAAGTTAAATTCCAGGGGTTTTCAGAGTTCTCAATCCAGAAATCATAGCCATCTACTCTCCATGTGGAACTAACTGAGGAAGATAGTTCTTTCCCTGGCCCTAGCCCTAATTCAGCATCTCCAGATCTAAATTAAATAAGGCTGCTTGAGCCCAGGACCATATGAAAGATAGGAGACCACTGTTAACCTCTGTGTGCAGTATTTGTACTGGCCTTGGCCTCTGTGAAGGATGATCTCTGGTTCAGACCTGGCTTTCACAGGCCCCACCTCCCCGGTAGGCAGGCCTGGGTCAGAGAAAGAGGCAATCCTCCCTCTACTCCTCCAGGCTGTGGGAGCATTCCTCCCCAGAAACTCAGGGCCCCACCCTGCAAGTCCCTGCAATGAAGGCATCACTGTTAGAGAAGTGTCATAGGCTTTAATTAGGTTTGTTTTATACCAAATAGGTTTTTAAATTTTCAGATATGATTATGTATTGCTTTCAAAATGCTTAGATTCAGAGTCCTGTTGCTTTTATGTGAAACACTATAAAATGGTGTATTTAAGGTCATTATGATTTTATTGGCATAAAAAAACATGTATATCCTGCTTTTAAAAAAAAAAAAAGTGACACCCATGAGACTAGCTCAGATTTTTGAGTTTTTTCCTGGTCATATAAACTATCTGTGCATTACTTCTCATTCTATCATTTGCTAGTACTTGCTATAGCAGATCCCAGTGAAAAATTAGAAGAAATGCTTAAAACTGAGAAAAATCCAATTTCTGAAAATTAAGGAAAAATGTTGTTAAACCACTGGAGTGGCCAAGAACCTAGGCTGAGTTGCTGTGGGCACAGTTTGAGAAGCTCTGAGGAATTAAAACAATGGTTAAGAGTTCAGGTTCTAGAGTTGGGCAGCTCTGGTTAATAAAAGTCCAGCGCTGCCACTAACCAGCTATGCGACCTTAGACACATTATTTAAGATCTCTAAAGAAAACCTATCTTCCATTTTTGTTATCAGGATTAAATGAAAAAATGATTTGTGAAGTTTGAGACGTTATCTAGCCTAGAAACAGAAAAACAGTTCTGGAGTCAGGTCTCCTGTTAATCACTAGCTATGGAATAACAAGCAAATCACTTATACTCTGTACCTCTGTTTTCTTACCTACAAAATGGGAATGCCGGCCCCTCCTTCATAGGCTTGTGTGAATTATATTAGTGCATACATGTAAAGTGCTTACAACAATGCCAAGCACACAGTAAGCCAAAGTGTTAGCAAATTATTAAAGTACTCTAGCATAATGCCTGGCACCTACCTAGTAAGAACTAAAAAATGTTACCTATCTTTGATACTATACAGATGAGCTCCTCCTAGGAGACAGGAATTTCAGTCAGGGTGGGCTTCCTGATTGGGCCATTTACTTAGTGGAAGGGTATTTCTCTTAGACCTGAAAACAGAATGGACCAGAGAGCCTTGGAGACTTGTAGAATCAGAGTGTAACAGTCTTGATTAAGAACGGGTGAGGAGGGGCGCCTGGGTGGCTCAGTGGGTTAAGCTGCTGCCTTCGGCTCGGGTCATGATCTTGGGGTCCTGGGATCGAGTCCCGCGTCGGGCTCTCTGCTCAGGAGGGAGTCTGCTTCTCTCTCTCTCTCTCTGCCTGCCTCTCTGTCTACCTGTGATCTCTCTGTCCAATAAATAAATTAATTAAAAAAAAAAAAAAAAACGGGTGAGGATAAGAAAAAGCTCCTAGGGGGTTGGGCCTTGAGAATGGTACTTCTAGGGGCACCTGGGTGGCTCAGTCTAAGTGTCTGCCTTTGACTAAGGTCATGATCTCAGGGCCCTGAGATCAAGACCTGTGTCAGGGTCCCTGCTCCACAGGAAGCCTGCTTCCTCCTCTCCCACTCCCCCTGCTTGTGTTCCCTCTCTTGCTCTCTCTCTCTGTCAAATAAATAAATAAAATCTTTTTAAAAAAGAAAGAAAGAAAGGTACTTCTACATAAGGCAGGTCAGGTAGGGTACTTAGGCAAACTTAGGCAAAGAAGTTTATCTCCAAAGTAGGGTGAAGGTAATGAAAGACAATAGGTAGTATGGGGTGGACATTGTAAATCAATAAGCTGTAAGAGACTAAAAAGCCAATACTTGAAAAGCCAGTCTTGTTTAATGTTTTTTGTATCCTCTGTACTTATATTCCTATTTTTTTCATTAATCGTTCATAAAATATTTGGCAATGTCCAACCTGTCAGATAACTTAGGGTTATGTGGGCACATGAAGCACAGCGTGAAAAGCCAACAGAAGGTTGGCGTGGGAATTTCAACAGGGAGACAGGCTTCACTGAAACAGTTAGGTCTCCTAGAAACAGCTGTCTTTCCTTGAATAGTCTGGATTTTGTTTGATTAAGGGAGGCTGCATTTCTGTAGATGGCAAATTAGAAACCAAGCCAACTCCTGACCTGTCAGCTATTTCCCCCTCACCTCCCTTTTCCTAAAGAAATAGTTGGGAGGGGTGCTTGGGTGGCTCAGTTGGTTAAGCAACTGCCATCAGCTCAGGTCATGATCCTGGAGTCCCAGGATGGAGTTCCGTATCAGGTTCCCTGCTCAGCAGGGAGTCTGCTTCTCCCTCTGACCATCTCCCCTCTCATCCTTTCTCTCTCTCTCTCCTTCAAACAAATAAATAAAATATTTAAAAGAAAAAAAAAATAGTTGGGAAGAAGAGAGTAGGGGCCCAAGCCCTGAGAGAACAAGGAAGAATGGCAAGGTTAAATGCAGAAAGCAGAGATCCTAAAGGTAGGAAATCTGAGTTGCTTTGGTCTCAATGGTCCTTTTAAATCTTGAGGAACAGGCATCAATGGTATTCTCTATCCTTCTGAGTTTGTGTCATCTGCACAACTGGAAAGTTTCCCTTCTTTATCCAGCCGACTGAAAAAAATGTTGCCAGAACTGTAGGATGCTACACTAGATGGACTCAGCTTTGACTCCACCCAACATTAGTTCCAACCCTGAGGATATTCCACTCTCCCCCCCCAACACCCCATTTGGGGGCTTGGGGCAGGTGCTGGGCCAAGGCTAGTCAGACCACAGTGATCATATCCAGTCCACAGCACCTTCCATTTTATTGTTTTATTTACAAACAGGGTGAAGTCAACTGGGAAAATCAGGAGGAGGGAGTCAGTCTGGGCCATCCAAATGTGGAGTGGTTCCTGGGTCAGTCTCCACCATGAAGGCCGCCTCTTCTATCCTTTTCCTGCCCCTTGGTAATGGCCCCTTGATTCCTCAGGGCAGCCTCGCACGCTGCTCCTGAGCCCTTGTATGAGGGCAGATGGATCCTGGGGGAACAGGGGTGGTACGAGGGCTGGGGCCCCCTCAGTTTGTGTAAACCTGAGTTCCGATCACACGCATGATTTCCTTCTGTATCTTGGGGTCCTGAGTATTAATGTTGGCATCGCCCACCTGACCATCCTCATATCTGCCAAAGATAGGGCAAGTGTGAGCATCAGAGGGAGAACAATACCAGAATAATGTCAACAAGTGGAACTATATCTGGAGGTGTGGTCATCCCATCCCAGAAGTCAAAACCCTTTCTTGCTACTCTTCTGGGTGGAAAAGATTCAGTGTTATCTGGTTTCCTTTAAACAGACCTTGACCTATACCCATCCCCATCTTCCACAGAGAAAGTTCTAGTGCCAGCTCCACTCAGGCAGCCAGGGACAAGTCTTCGATGACAGAAACAGACTTTCCCGGTAGTCACACCATCACACCCCCACCCTCATTCCTCAAAGTAAGCCCCAAGGTACCCTCCTAGACTTACACAAAGAAGAACCGTGTGCAGACATGGTCAGACACAGGGCACACCCAGATGTTCCCATGCTTCTGGAGGTCCTTAGATGTAATCACTGGGAAGAAGGGGGCCAGAAGTTATAGATATAATGCTTAAGTCACACAGTCCAGGGAGGGGAGGAAAGACATGATGTGTCAACACCCTTGGCTGGATCACAGGGTTAGGGACACAGAAAAACAGGGACTGGGTGAGCTACCTACCTTCACAAAGTGCTATACAGTTTAGATTCCGACTCTGCAGGAACCTCGACTGAATGGATCGGGTCTGGAAGAGAAGGAGCGCAGAGACAAGTGGACTGTTACAGCTTTCCCTAGAGAGGACGGTTAGCTGCTGATGGCTAGGGGTGTGGATCAGGGATATCTGGGGACCCCAGCCATCACCTCCCCCAAATCTGCTTTCCCATAATCAGTCTGGATGAGTCCATAGCTTCCATCTTTACATTTTCATGTCTTTCTCTGCTTTCATACTTATGACTGAGGCCACATCTAACTCTGGAAGTGTGTTCATCTTAAAACATACCTGATTCCTTCAAATGATCTGAAAACTCCCCACCTCCACCACCATCTGTTTCCCCATCCATCTCTGTAGCCTCAACTTATCCCAGGGAAAGGGTTCTGCCTCACTAGAGCAGTGCCAACCAATAATACCTGGGGGATGGTATTCATCCTGTTATATCTCTGGACCAGCTCATCCTTGGAGGGCATCCTGTGCTGTCCTTTTCCCATTCCTGTCACAGAACAACAAATCCAGTTTACTCACCCATTCCTCAATCAAATGTTTACTAAAGCGCATACTATGTGCCAGGCACTGAGCTACACATGTAGTGAATAAAACAAACAAGGTATCTTCCCTGACACAATTTAGTCTGATGGAGACTAGAGGCAAAGAACAAGTAATTATAACACAGTATGGTAAGAGGTGTGATGGGGAGAATCTAGAACAATGAGTGAGCTAGAGGAGGAGAAGTAGCCTGTTTTAGAGGTTTGAAGGTGGCTTTCCAGCGACAGCTAGAAAGAATTAGTCAAATGGAGAGGAAGAAAGTGTTCTGGCACAGGTAACAGGTCATGGAAGGCCTGGAGGAAGAGAGCAATGTGCCTTAGTTTGTATGGAGCACAGTCAATGGGAGGGGAGTGACAACAGATGATGTGGAAGCTTTAAGCTAGGATCAGATCAGGTAGGCCTTACAGACCATGTTAAGGCAACTGGAGTTTATCCCGAGAACATCAGAAAATCACTAAAAGGCTCTAAGACAGAGGAGGAACATACAAAATGAGCCAGGAACAAGGGGCCCAGGAAAGTGGTATCAACACCTTAGATCAATGCCAGGTTGAGCAAAATGATTGAGGAGGAAGCAAGCAGAGCAAGCAGATCTGCTCTAGTCTCAGAGTTACACAGAAAAATATTACCAGAGTCACTTAAGAGAAAAGGCAGAAAGCACAGCTGGTAAGTGATGAATAATTTTCCATAAGTAACCACATGGCAACAATCTTAAGAATCCTGCTTCCTTCCTTAAGTCTTCCCAGACTTGAGGAAGTGGTGTCAATTCCCTCCACTTTCCCCCCCTACCTAAATCCATAAATCCTCCACCATCCTTATCTCCCAGTGAATAGCCCTATTTATAACATTTATAGACTTATTCTAGATTTTTCTTATTTAGATACAAAACAGTGCTTGTGTGCCCCTACTCCCAACTGTTTTTGGCCTGTGACTAGGACTTCAATCTTTGTTCTAAGCTTTCTCACAGGCCCAGCCTTATCACAGTCGTGTGTGTGTGTGTGTGTGTGTCTCCCCCTTTCTGTCAGAGAGAGAGATGGATGAACACGGGAAATGATGCTATCATAACAGGCCATAAGCTGGGCCCCTATCTCACAACTCCATCCTGGGAGCTTTCTATTACTAATCCCCTCTGCTTCAATTCTTGGTTTTGTAACAGCCGTGGTGCAGGAGTGGGGCTGACTGGACTGCCATGCTTCACTATGCAGGCTGTCAATTCATCATGCACTTACACTAAAGTCCCATGACAGATTTATGGCTTGAACAAGACCTAGGGCAAGACTTCAAACTGTTCATTTCTTCCTCCTATGGGCCACTTACCACCCCTCTATTTCTACTTTCTCCATTAGCTTTAATTAGGTTTAGCTCTGAATCCAAACATCATGACCTTCTTGTCTTGGGTATTTCAATGCAAGATTCTTTTTTTTTTTTTTTAAGATTTTAATTATTTATTTGACAAAGAAAGATCACAAGTAGGCAGAGAGGCAGGCAGAGAGAGAGGGGGAAGCAGACTCCCTGCTGAGCAAAGAGGCCAACACAGGGCTCGATCCCAGGACCCTGAGATCATGACCTATGCCAAAGGCAGAGGCTTAACCCACTGAGCCACCCAGGCGCCCCTCAATGGAAGATTCTCAGTGAAATTCGCACTCAAGTTCTACCCCAGATAAGAAAGAACAATCTGACTTCAACAACTGGTCTTAGAGATGGCCCTTGTGATACAATACAAATCCTGTCCCATCCCAATCCTATTGTACACTGTCTTGTCCATATTGACTCAATAATCTTCTGTCAGTTTATCAAGATCAGAACCTGAGAACATAGTGGCCAGAATAATCCCCAAATGCTTAGTGTCCGGATGACAGACATGTCAGATGGCTCTAAATAGAACTAAACAGATGTTTACCATCTCCTTTCTTGCTGGCCCTCATTATAACCTGCACACAATGGCCAAGTCATCTGAATGGAGGGTCCACTAGCCAGATAGATGTTCTCTATTTATACTGGCTCCCAGAGAGCACTGAATGCCACAAAACTAAGGATACCCTGGAGAAAAACAGGGAAAACCAAAACTGAATAGGGTAGATGGAAACACATAAGACAGAGTTGGCTAAATGTTAGAGTAACTACAATAAACTGGACATTTGTACACATCTCACATGCTAGGGACCCTCACGTATCTGCAGGGCTTCAAGACTCAGTGATTCAAGTAAAGCCTACCTGGTCAATCCAATAAAGTGATAAGAAAACTGGCCTAGAAATTAAGAGGCCTAGATTCCAATCCTAGCTCTGCTACTCAGTTATGTGACCCCAAGAAGTCATTTAACTTTAACTGAGCTTTCCTAACTGTAAGGTAATGAAGAAAACCTGCACAAAGAAGCCAAAAAGACTATCGAATACAACCCCTACTTTGCACCCCAGGCACACAGAATAAGATTCATTCACGCATCAATATTTATAGGGCACTTATGCTGTGTGGATTCATCATCAGGTTTGGTTCATGACACATCGTCATTTATTATCTATTATACCTATAGACCTCACCTACAAACTAAATCCAAGAACCAAAACCGTACTAGTGACTTATATCTAACTATCTGCCTTGGGAGGTAATCACTATCCTGAAGTTTCTTTAGTTTTATCATACATACACACACACGCAACTAAATGTTTGTTTGCTTTTGAACAATATAAAAAAGACATCACACAGTAGTCTTCTGGGTTTGGTTTTCTGTTTTTTTTTTGTTTTGTTTTTTTTGTTTTTTTAAGATTTTATTTATCTGAGAAAAAGCACGCACGTGGGGATGGTGGGAGGAGCAGAGGGAAAGGGACAAGCAGACTCCATGGTGAGTGCGGAGCCCAATGTGGGGCTCGATCTCACAACCCTGAGTTGGACACTCAACCGACTGAGCCATCCAGATGCCCCTGGGCTTGCCTGCTTTAAAATCAACTAATTACTAAGATTTTTCCACAGTTGAGAGCCACTGTTTATCCATTTTCATTGCTAAATAATAATCCATCCTGAGAATATACTAAAGTGTATTTATCCATCCTCCTGATAATCTGATAAAGAGCATTTGGGTTGTTTCCAAGATCGGCTATTGCAAATGGTACTGCTTTGAACATTCAGGTACACCTTTGGGTGTATGTATGCAGGAATGAAAATGCTGAATGGCTAGGATAAAATTTTTCAGCTCTGTGAATTTAACACCAAATTGTTTTCCAAAGTCATTGTACCAATTTATATTTCCATTAAAAATAAAAGAGATCCTGCTGATCTACGACATCTAGAACCACTAGATTTTTGCCAATCCAAATAGGTACTACATGTTAAGTCTTTTTGGTCTTGATTTTACTTCCTTGATTAATAACAGTTAAGCAGCTTTTCATATTTTTTTGGTTATTTCTCCAGTGAAATGCCTGTTCATGTCATTTGCCTATTTTTCTATTAGGTTGTCTTTTTCTTGTTGATTTTTTTTTTAAGATTTTATTTATTTGAGAGCACAAGCAGGGGGAGGGGCAGAGAGAGAAGCAGACTCCACACTGAGCAGGAAGCCCGACAGAGGGCTCGATTCCAGGACCCTGGGATCATGATCTGAGCTGAAGACAGATGCTTAACTGACTGAGCCATCCAGATGCCCCAATTTTTAAAATACATTTTTATTACTAATCTTTTGTAGTTAAATGTGTTGCTAAATGTCTTCTGGTTTGTAGCTTATTACTTTCATAATAAGTATTCTGATGAACACAAGTTTTTAGTTTTAATAAAGTCAAATGTACCAATCCTTTATGATTTATAATTCTATCTTTTTCCATTCTCTGGGTAATTTTGTAGAAGACTGTAGTAATGGTTTGGTTTGGTTAAAGTTTGGTTTAAGACTCACTTATAATACTATCTGGGCTCATGAGTTTTGGGGTTTTTTTGTTGTTGTTGTTGTTAGAGTAGTTTAAAATTTAGAGACTCTTTTAAGTTATACAATTCTGGATCTAAGTTTTCTTATCTTTGTAACAGTTATAATTACTGGAGAATACTAAATAATGACCTATAAAGAATAAAATACTGTCCCCTTTATATGGTACATGTGTAATATATGATGGTTAGCCTTTATACAGAGACTATAGAACAAGAACAAAACAGGACTGAAAAGGAACTAAGACATGAACCTGGAACACTGAGACAGTTTCAAGTCAGATTCATTTTCTGAACAGAACAAAGCTGGACTTATCTCCTGACTAGAGTATGGGCTTTATTCATGCCTTATCTTTGGAATAAAAGACTTTCTCTTCCACTCAATGTGACTATTACAATATTATGCAATTACAGACAGTTTAAATTTTAAAAAGTAGTTGAGAGGGCAAACAATGTCTCCAGACATGTAAGCCAATTGAAGATACTCAAGCTTTCAAGTGTATGCATATATAAACTCACAGGCACACCATCCATAATAATGACTGGCTACTAACACCAAAAATGAGGTCTACGAAAAGCCTCCTTTCACTCTCCCGGTTATTCCCTCACTTAATCTCAGAAGCCTCTACAATGAATAAAACTATTCCGATGGAGAAGAGGACTACCTAAGAGAAAGGAAACAACTGGCCTCACTTGTAAAGAATCTGAATTTCTAATAAGAGGAGGCGGAGAGACAGACTATGTATCTGTGACTGGGGAGAGAGCTGACAGAGACCACGTATCCATGATGAACGAGGAGGAGACAGCATAGATTATGTATTTACAAAATGAATGCAACGTAAATAGAGTCAAGGTGGCTAGAGAGTATTTCTTACCTGAGTATCCAAAGGAAATACTGGAGATGGGGCTCAGGTAGATGCCTTTGCCATAGGCTGCTCCATGCAGCTTGCAGGGAAACACCAGGATGAGCAATATGAGCCTGGGCCCTCCCATGGCTGTATATTAGGCAGCCACAAGGCTTATCCAGCCCTCTGTCCCTCCAATTACTTTCTCCCTCATTCAGATAATGCTAGGAACCTACTCTTGAAAAGCTGATTGGCTGAAAAATGGATGCAGGTTAACCCTTTTGCCCTACTAGATACTGATGTCTTGGAGAGTGAGGAGTGGCAGAGCCACTGAGTCAGTCCCTCAGAATCCATGCTTCTGTCCCCACACCTTGTATATATGCAGATTCCAAAAAAGGAACTACCAAACAGGTAGCCAAGAGGAGGGACAATATGCATTCCTTGGAGGCTCACAGGGCAAAGAAGTAAGACTTTTATAACAATTCTCCGAATGAACAGTCACATAAATTAAAAAGCTTTGTCTAACAGGTTAATTCATCACAGTGGCTGTGGTCAGCAATTCATATTCCTGCCTTTTGCTACAATCCCATTCCCGAAACCACCAAAAAACACAGTCTGGAGTCAGTTATACGACAGCCACATTCCTTCTATACAAACAATTCCAACCTCTCTCCTATGGAAGCCCCACAACAGGCTAGATTTGAGGATGCTGAGGCAAAAACAGCTAAGTACTCTAGAGCAGCTTTCCCCAAAACCGAATGGGGCATGGTGCGGAGTGGAAAGAAAGGGAAAGGGGCACAGCCTCACCTGCAGTTTGGTGTAGGAAGCATTGACCAGCCCATTGCGCAGGATCGAATGCCAGTTCTCAATGTGGGACCCACTGTAAGGCAGCGTAAAATATGTGTTTCCTCACAGTATGAGGTTCCCAGAAGCAGTTCCAAGACTGCCATGCCCCTCCCACCCATCCTCACCCACACAGGACATGCTGATAGGCAAATACACCTCGTGATGGACATGCACATGGATATAGTCACAGGCATGCAAGATATGTTTGTGGCTAACCCTCCATCTTTAATTTCCAGTCCCATCCTTTTTTCTGTGCTTCAGCTAGTCCCATCCTAAACCCCCAAATGCTGGTTCAGTATTTTTTATTTGCCTATTCTCCTGATATTTCAAGTTAAGCAGATTCATTTCACATTCAACAAAAATTTATCACTGATCCCAAATATGGCTGCCAGTCCTGACCTGATATCTATTTTAAGAAAAGGGTGCCATCACCCATTCTTAATCTCTCTCTCTCTTTCTCTCTCTCCCCTCCCACAGTTAGGCATAAATCACTGATTTCCTTCAAAATAGCTTTCAGATCTATCTCCTCCAATCTGTTCCTTCACCATCTTTTTATATGTAAATGTATTTTCTCAACTACAACATAAGTAGCTTGAGTAAAGACCAAATCATATGTATCTTTTTACTGTCTACAGCACCTACTACAAGAATAATAAATATTTGACTGATCAGTTGATGGATATAGGTAACACACACACTCCTATACCTCAAATGAAGTTGCCCTCCCATCCCCCTAAATTATTTGTTGTCCTCTCCACCCCCACCCCCAGTCCCCACCCTCCTCACTGGAAGGCAAAGGTGCTGCCGTAGAGCTTCTTGGCGGTCCGGAACCGAGCCTCCTTGGCAGGAGGGCTGCTCAGCAGGAGGAACTGGTGTGAGGTGTGCATGAACTTCAGCTGCTGCCCAGGGTGGGGGTCGAGTCAGGAAAACAGAGCAGATATGGAGATCAGGGAGGGAAAGGTTGGGGAGAGGGGGCAAATCAGGCTGGTACTGACCCCAAATAAACAGAATATGCTTAGGTCCAAAGGCTGCTGTTGATGGACAGAGCCAATGAGGCAAGTCTAGGACCAATATGGTTAGCTGGTTTGAAGCCCCTCCCTGCCCCTCACCAGATATTTAAAGAATAGTCACTTACCCTGCTGAGAGGTAGTTTGACAATGTGTGACCTGTTGCTAGAGATGATCCTAGCATAAAACAGAAAAAAAGAGATGGAAAGAATGAGTGTGTGGCCAGACCATCCAAAACAAAGCAGCAGTCTTGCTGAACCCCTAGGAGAACAAGCAAGGATTCCAGGGCTATCTGCATTGTGTGAAATGTTCAGATCCTATCTGGGTATTCCTGTGGGTGGTAATGCTAGTGTAGAAAAATGTTAAAAGGGAAGCTACTGACCAGAGACCAGCTAGTTACTGGGTAAACAATGGAGGAAAGAAAGAGAGGGATGAAAGGGAAAGTGCTACATCTAGGAGGAGAAAAGGATAACATGAAAGGAAGAGTACATAAGATCAGCTACAAAAAAAAAAAAAAAAATCAGAAAGCAAGGATCTGTATTAGCAGGGTGACAACTAGTACTTGGGTTTTAGAGACACACAACTGGGGCTCAAGAGCCATCCTATCTGAGCTCAGAGAAAGCCTTCAGGGTTCTGGAGGATGGATAGGAGTGGAAAGAAAGTTACTGTTTGGGCTGGAGAAATAAACAGAAGATACTACAACAATCTTCCTGAGGATTCAAGGACAGACTGGGCTGTGTATAGGCTGAATTCAGAGTGCAGGAGAGAGTAAAGGCATAAAACAGTGAGGGCTCAGCAAGGCAATGTTATCTCATGTAGTGGATACAGTTTGGTTCTCTGGGCTTCACCCATTTACTTGTGGTGCCATCCTGATGCCTGGTCACTCCTCGCACTATGAGGGAGCATGTTGCATAGCTGACTAGGATGTCAACAGCTGACTAGGAAAAGATGGGAAAGCTATGTCAGCAAAACAATAAAAATCAAGATCAGGGAAGGAGGGCAGAAGGTGGAGGCAGTAGAGAATGTTCAGAATCTTTGTTAGAAGAGAATAATAATATTGCCTCAAGGCTGTGGACAGTGTACAGCAACAAGGAAGGACTTGAGAGAGGGAAAAGGAGTAGAAGAGGGAGACAGACCTCTCTGGATGCACAGAGAACTTAGCTAAAACAATACTAATGCTTACATACAGAGGATGCTTAAACAACCCCATACTTCTCTTCCATTCTCCAAAGGATGAACCATTCTACCCATACTACTCATACTACTTACCACTGCAAGAGAGGATGGGCCAAGGGATCCAGCTTGTCCATCTGCTTCTTAATTTCTAGGTATGAGCCCTGTAAGACAAAGGCCATAAAATTATCTCCCAGGAGAGGTTGGGAGCCCTCCCATTTATGACTGACTATCAGGGCCCAGGGCAAGGTAGGCACTGAAGGCCACACAAAGGTAAGAGGAAATGAGGTTCCCACCCTCAAGGAGCCCAGTTAGATTGGGAAGACTCAGAAATAAATATGAAAATGACTGAAAATGCTTACAAAACAACATGCAGGTGGGTCTCCCTCATTTTATGCAATTCCTACAACTCTAAAAAGTTGACTTTAAATAAAAAATAAATAAAATCAATGTCCCAGAAAAATCAGGCTAAGGAATGCTGCGGTAAAACTTCACATAAAGCAGAGTGCTTCTGACAAATCCTCCCTCCTAGGTATCTCTAATGTGTTAATCTGAACTGTGATATATAGGATTTGCTGAGAAGAGGCCCACCTGTAAATGTGAGTACAAATGAATGTCTATTCATGCAGAGATTGCAGACGAGGGGTGGGGAAGTCTGGTGAGGGGCAGCCTTGAGTCAAAGGATGGTCACTGCTCCATGTTGTGCCCCACCCCTAGGAAGGACAGAAAATGTAGGCCCCTGGGGCTAGTTCCTTACGTCCAAGTCCCCTCCTCACCCTCCCAACCCTGGGCAAAAGTCTTTCCCTCACTTCTCTAATTCCCTAAGAATTATGGGGGAAACATTAAATACGAACAACTTGTGAAGGAATTGGCAACAAAGGTAAAGTTTGAGAGAGACATTAGGAGTGAGAAAGAGGAGTAACAGACAACAAGGATTGGGAAGGCTAAAGAGGGAAGACTAAGGTAAATACAGTGAGGAATCTGAGTAGCATTTCTAAATCTTCACTCCACTCCCATGGAATCCAAGCACAACAGGGCACTGAAGAAGGACAGGCAAAGGGCAGAATTACCTGGGTCATCTCCCGGATGGACATCACACTATCCAGAGCTTTCTGAAGTCGTTCATAATTCTTCTTCTGTGGGGAATCAATGGGAAGAGAAGACCCAGATGAAGAAAAGTGAAGGAGTGTAAGATGTGATGAAAAGGGAGGGCAAGATTTACACAAAAAGTCCAGGCCCCAGGGAAAGAGTATATGTCATGCAAAGAACACAGATTTAATGTCACATGCTAGTTCTCTTTTACCAGCTGGAAGTAATAGGGGAAGAGGGGAAGTTACTTAACCGCTTAGAATCTCAGTATCCCTGTACGTAAATGAAGAGAAAAATTCCCACTACACTCACAAAGACGTTCTAAGGACTAAATAACATATGTAAAGAATCTATATAGTGCCTGATACATAGCAAGAAGGGTAACAGTGAGGCCCTCTGCTGGGTACTTGTGATGGTTAACTCTGTCAGTGGTTAATCGAGTAGATCTGACTGGGTCATGGAATGCCTGAACATTTGGTCACACATTACTCCTGGTGTGTCAGTGAGGGTGTCTCTAGATGAGATTAATCACTGTATCAGCAGACTGAATAAAGCAGATTGCCGGCCCTCATTTGGGTGGGCCTCACACAATCAGTTGAAGGTCTGAGGAGAACAAAAAGGCTGAGGAAGTGGGAACTCTCCCTGCCTGACTGCTGAAGCTAGGACACTCACTGGTCTTTTCCTACCTTTGAACTGGAATTGAAAAACCTGCTCTTTCTGGATCTCAAGACTGCCGGCTTTTGGACTGGAATTTACACCATGGGTTCTCCTAGGTCTTCAGCTTGCCAACTGCAGATCCTGGGACTTCTCAACCTTCATGACCACATGAGCCACTTCTTTCTAATAAATCTCTTTCTATATATATCTCCCATTGGTCCTGTTTCTATGGAGAACCCTAATACAGTACTTTACATATATTCTCATTTTTATAATAAGCTGCAAGGTAGATATTATCCCCCTTTCACAGATAAGAAAATCAAGGTTCAGAAAGGTTAAGTAACTTTTCTTACACCATTCAGCTAGGAACAGTAGAACCTCAAATGGAATCCAGGTCTGTCTGGCTCCAAAGTCAATATTCTTCACTAGTAAAACCCAGTGATGTTAATTCTTCTCTACTCCTTCTAACAAACTCGTTATTTATTCACTAAAATAGCTAAAGCTTGGAGTTTAAGAGTTCCCAAGAACCAATGTTCCCCTTCTTCTGTCCCACAATCCAAGCTGTTATATACACTAGAATGAGAGCCGTAGACTTCCACCACCTCTTCTCATTTCTATTCCTTAGCCCTGACTTTCTTCCCATGCAACGATACCTTGGGGTTAAAGGCCAGAGTCTTGGGATCAGTGGGGTCCACCACAGAGGGATAAGGCTCAAAGATGATGCTCTTTCTAGGGGATTCCAAAGCTGCCCTACACATGGCCACCAGCAGATCCACCACCTTAGGGGAAAAGAGAGAAAGAGGGCAAAAGCTAAAGGATCTCCCAGAGCTGGGGAGTCACACAATATCCAGCATAGGTCCACCTTTTGGAGGCTCTCAGCACTTCTCCCTGCTGTTCCTTTTAAAAGCAAACATGCTTATGGTTTCTTCATTAGAAAATACAGGCTACTTATAAAAATTCAAGTAACAGGGGCAATTGGATGGCTCAGTCATTAAGCGCCTGCCTTCAACGCAGGTCATATCCCAGGGAACTCAAATCAACTCCCACGTCAGGCTCCCTGCTCCACAGGAAGCCTGCTTCTCCCTCTCCCACTCCCACTGCTTATGTTCCCTCTCTCGCTATCTTTCTCTCTGTTAAATAAATAAATAAAATCTTTAAAAAATAAACAATTAAAAAGTTCAAATAATGGTGAATTAAAAAGTGACTAAAGAAAAGATAAAAATCATCCTCTACCCCCAAACAAAGCTCATGCATCACAGGTACTACTGTGAAGTCTGATGTCTATCCTCTCAGATTGTCCTTCCTGTGGAAATAGTTTATTAAATAGGAAAATGAGAAAGAAAGAACTACACTACACTTACTGTTGCATTTTCTTTTTTATATATCATGTTCTACCCATAAGTAACAGCCATAGAGTATTTCCACTGTAAGGACATACCATGGTTTCTTTAACAGAACCCCATAGATGGAACTGTATCCATGTGGGGTTTTTTTTCACTATTATAAACAAGAGTATTGTGAGCATCCTTACACATGGAAGCATTTCCAGAGGTTAAACTGCAAGGAGTGAAACTGCTAGGTTGCCTGGTCTTTCTTGATGCCAGTTCCCCAGAAGCTCTCTCTCATACCTCTCATACCTCTGTTCCTTTCATACCTCTGCTCCAGTGGCGACCTCCTCTGCAGCTCCAGACATGACTCCCAGCGTGTAGAAGGAGAAAACACACAGCTCACGAGTACAGACAGCTGGCTAGATGGACATATTAAACAGAGAGTAATGACAGCAGGGTATGCAGTAAGAAGGTGTTATAGAGAGAAAGACGAATCTGACCTCAGAGAACTCTAGAATGAGGTAGGAATTTGGGGCCCTCTACGTCATAAGAAAAAACTATAAACTAGTCTTAATTAAAATGCTTTATGTATAAGTTTGAGAGTTAATGCTGTCTCCTCTATGAAGCCTTCCATGACTTCCCTAGGTAGTTAGATGCTCTCTCTTGTGAGTTTCCACAACACTGCTCACGTCTCCTCCCCATAGTTATAGTGTAGAGTCTGTCCACCCACTTAGACTTGGGAGTCCTTGAGAATAGTGTCATATGCAATCATCTTTATCAACACTTAATCCCTATTTTTAAATATTGGGTGGGGGTTTGCCTTCAAAAACATTCATGTATCCTCACTTTCCAAACAGGATTGCTGAATTTGTTTTCTGAGAAAAATAATTATTTCTAGAGTCTCAGGGAGAATGGACAGAATTCTACCTTTACCACAGACCCGGGAAGAAAGGAAGAAAGGAGAGATGAGGAGCTAAGGGTCCAAGGAACAGGGTCACAGATTAGGGTATATACCTTGAGCATGGATCCATTCTGGAAGACATGCTGCTCATCACACACCACACAGTACTCATTCAACGTTGGAATCCTCTGTTCTGCATACTTCATGATCTGGGCAGAGAAGAGACTGTATCAAGTCTCTTGGAAGTACAGGTATAGATATGGGAAATCATTTGAGCTTCTTTCCAGCTATACTCCCTACTCCCAGCCCTGTGCCTAAGCCGGAATCTACAATTATTTATTATAGTAAACACAGGACCAGCCATGGCAGAAGATCTGAGTTAAAATCCTACCCACCTCTACCACTTAATGACAGATACAACTTTGGGCAAATCAGTTAACCTGAGCCTTATTTTCCTCATTTATAAATGGGGTATTATTCTCCCCAAAGAAGAATGGATATTAATGAAATAATTTCATTAAAGTATTTTATAAACATTAACAAGTACTAACCAAACTATTAACCTTAGTTGTAGTTAATTATATATTGTCCCTCAGAGATAAGTGAGTATTCAGTCCACGATTACATGGTAGGGGGCCTTAGAAGCCATTTCAACTACCCAGAACAATCAGCCTGTTCACTGGTCAAAAACATAGACACAATTCCATTGGGAAAAGAGCACAAATTCAGAGCCATTTCGCAATACTCTTAAAAATAATTTTTTTTAAGTTAACATACAGTGTTTTACTAGTTTCAGGGGTAGAATTTAGTGATTCATCAGTTGCATATAACACCCAGTGCTCATTACTAGAGAAATTTTTAAAACACTCTGTCTAGGGGCACCTGGCTGGCTCCGTCAGTGGACCATACAACTTTTGATCTCGAGACCATGAGCTCAACCCCACAGTGGCTGTAGAGCTTACTTAAAAACATAAACAAAACCTAAAAACAACAACAATGAAGTAAAACCACACTCTGTCTTAACATGACTCTACCAGGTACCAGGTTTTGTGTGAATCAAGTTGTTCCCATTTCATATACTTTTGGGATGGTAAAGGGACATGCAAGGGCTTTTATTCACTGAGATGTACTGAATGCCCACTATGTACCTACTATGTACCCAATGTGGTGAATGGTCTCCTTGACTATGCAATAACTTAAAAGATTATTGGTCTCCTTGACTATGCAATAACATAAAAGATTATTCTTCTCAGACCCTCAACACTGACAAGGAAGATGTGGCATGTATACAAATTAATTACAACTCAAAGCAGGATAGGGTATGTGACACACAGGTTCGATACAAAATAAAAATCATCTTAAGAGGTCAATGAGAGGAGAGATCACTCCCACCTAATATGGTTGGAGTAATGGAGAAGAATTTTATGGCGCAGGTAGCAACGAGCCTTGACTGCAACAGGCTGATTTAGGGAGGAAGGTCAGTGGAGGGAATGATGTGAACAACGGTAAAAGAGATGCAAAAGTGAAAGAAAGCATGTCCAGGGAATAAAGAGATATGATAAATGACCCAGCAGTAGCTGAGCAATGAAAGAGGTATAGGGAAAACTGAAGACCACTTGAGTGAGGATTTGGGGATCACAAGGAAATCAGTGCCAATCCCTTTCATATCTTGACACCTATGCACTTATAATTTGCAGTGCATCATTTGCACTTGATTGGACATGATCTGTTAGCATCTTCCCAATAATGCCATCAGCCTCTTGAGGATGGGGACTATGCCTTCTTTTCTCCTATCCACACAATGTGAGTACAGTTCTGGGAGCAGAGCAACTCAGGAAATATTTGTTAATTGAATGAGGAGCTGGGAGATGTTAGGGGATCAGATGTGTCAGACAACAAGGGAAGGGCTTAGGAATGAAGCTTTGTACTCAATTACCTGGACAAGGAATCCATATTCCAGAGTGGGGATGTTCTTGCAGTGACCACTGACCTAACGAGAATAGAAAGACGGACATCATGAGCCTTCCATGATGCTGGTGCCAAGCGAGACCTCACATTCATCATCTAGGATTCTCCTGAAGTAGCTACACCTAGCTCCGATGAGCCTAAATAATCCCAAAGCTGGAGAGAAGACCTTTAGACATTTTTGCCAAAGGCTTCTGAAAAGGGCTCACCCATCTTTAACCTTCTTCAAGGTAGGTGGATAGATTAATACAGCAGCTGATGACCAAGTCCTAACCACAGCCAAATAAAATCATACATGACATCTTGGGATGCCCAAGCTCAGACTCCCTGCTTCATGGCCTACTATTAGAGAAGCTGGCCAGTTTAGAGATGTCTTCAGCTATTAAAAAATGTGTTCTATTCTACCCATTCATGGTACATGTCCAAGTTTGACTTAGGATCCCTGAAAAACCATATTCCCACCTCATTTTGAGATGTTATACTCTCATATTTCCATTCCCACCCTTCTGGCACCCAAGTCAAACCGTCCCCAGCCCATGTACCAAAGGAGAGGTCCGTGCTGGGGGAGGGAGGCCCACGTGCTGGGGGCACAGGAGACCTGCCTGGGGGCTGGGAGGGTAGCCAAACACCTCCACTTTGGGGTTCTTCATGGTGCAGGAGATGGAACGGTTCATGAGGCGCCCAACTCGTAGCTCTGGTACACCCAGTTTGCCCTTCAGCATGGAGTCCTGTATGATAGGGAAACTGGGAGACCTGGAGAGAAAGCAAAAGAGAAGTGATGAAACTGGGGATACAGAATGAGCCTCAGAAGAACATTGGAGGTAAGTGAGTACTAGGTTTGCATGGGTGAAGTGACTTAAGCCAAAGAAGAACTACCTGAGGAAAGTTCCATTGGATCTTAAACACATTTAAAACAAGTAGGTCGCAAATCTGAACTGATTTTTATGTCATTATTTTGTGTTCTTCAGATTGGAACATGGAGAACAGGCAGAGGCAAAGTCTTAGTCAATCTCTATGGCATCTGGGCCAGGTATGGAATGATCCCTTGGATAGGATGCCTGTTTCACTCTTCCATATATATATATATATATATATATATATATATATATATATATGTGTGTGTGTGTGTGTGTGTGTGTGTGTGCGCGCGCGCGCACGCGTGTGTGTGTGGTGATACAAATGATTAAGTGCTAAATACTGTACTAAGCAAGAAGTAGTTGCAACCCAAAGAGCCTAATGTCTATCTGTCAATAATAGTGCCTGGGAAGCTATAAATCTGGGTTTATATTAGCCTTTGTGAAAATCAGAGACCCAAGGGGCACAAACTGAAGGCGTGGGGACAGAGAACAAGACAATTATTTCTAAAACCTAGATAATAAATCAGTGTACCCTCTCATGAGAAAAAAAATTGATGCCTGTTCTCAGATTCTACCTTCTTAGGAGAAAGAGTAATGGATAAGGTTCAAAGAAAGAAAAGACAGAAAAAATTAGCATACAATTCTTCAAATATATACCATCAGCTAGGTATTACATTTTACATAAAGGACAAGGTATGGGGGCACCTCGGGCCCAGTCAGTGGGTTAAAGCCTCTGCCTTCGGCTCGGGTCATGATCTCAGGGTCCTGGGATGGAGCCCCGCATCGGGCTCTTTGCTCAGCGGGGAGCCTGCTTCCCCCTCTCTCTCTGTCTGCCTCTCTGCCTACTTGTGATCTCTGTCTGTCAAATAAATTTAAAAAAAAATTAAGAAAAAAAAGGACAAGGTATGAATACTGGTGATAGAAGTACAAGAATAAAGACACCTGGGGACACGACTGTGTGGGTGTATTGTTAAAGATGCAGAATTTAGAGGACCTCGGGAGAAAGCAAAATAAGTAAGTTTAGGTAATCAAGAAAGTGGGGTGGGAGCTCAGACAAGACCAAGGGCATCAGAGATGATCTGCTCCTGGAGGAGCACTTACTTGGGGATGGGCGAGAAGATGCTGAGGCCAGCTCGGAACTTCTTGATGGTACCACTTGCCTTGAACCAACTGTGCCTCTTTTCCTGCTGGGTCTTCAAGAAATCATTGCTGAGATGTTTCCATTGTTGGGAAGTGAACATACCCAGGATCCTAAGGAATCAAAGAGAACAGGCTTACAAAAACTCAGGCAGGGGAGTAGGTCAAGGAATAGATCTATGAAAAGCAATTAATCTAAAATTCAGACCCAGGGGCTGTAAAGCTAGTTGTGGTGAGGAAATGTTTCTGAAGACCCCCGATAATAACCTTAGCACATGGAAATGTGCTGTCCTAAAGTATCTCTTTACCTTAGAAGGTAAATATCCACTCCCATTACCTGGTCTCATGGACCAGAACAATTCTGAGATGAATTGCCTTTAATGGAAGATCTCAAAGGTGAGCCTTCAATGGCCATGAACCTGCGAATTTATTGCCAAGAATGACTATACTGACAATGGAACAGAAGTAGTGGGATGACCTGAGTACCAGCAAATAAAAGGAGTAGGGACATGAAGGGTATTGACATTGTTAGGCAAAAAATTATATCCCCAAACTTATGGCTTCCAACTGGAGCTGGGCCCTCAGCTAGTTCTGTCAGTTCTTTCACTTGTCTTTGATCAGTCCTCTCTGGCTTTACTCTACGCTATTATCGTAAATCCTTACCGCCTTCTCTAAGCTTTTAACTTCACTTACAGCTGATAACCTCCTACTTCTTAACGGAGAAAAACTGAAGCCATCAGTTACCCTCTCCCTTAATTTTACAACCCTACTATTAAAATTTATTTCCATTTCCATTCTACCTTGATTCCTCCATTCTCTGGAGACAAGGTGACCCTTCTCTTAATTCCTCTATTTGTTCACTAGATCTCAACTCCTTCTTGCCTCTTACGGGACCTTCATCCATCAATCATCCCCCTTTCCTGTCAGTTCCTTTCCCAAAGTCCACACAAAATTTCAAGTTTCTGCCCCTCAGTCTAGTTAGACCTCCCCTTGCCCCTTCTATCCTCATCCAAGTATCTGAGTCCACACTTACTGTTTCTACTTTGTTGCTAACCACTCACTTCTCAACTCAATTGCAGTCCAGTTTCTATCTTTGCAACTCCATTACAATTGCTCTTACCTTGATGTTAAATCCAACAAAAACTCTTAAGTTCTCCTCTTATTTATCCTTTATCCTTTCTGGCATCTTGCCCTCCTTGTAGAAACTCCCCCCCTTGCCTTCTGCAACACAATTCGCTTCCTATTCTTCTCCAACTTCTCTGACCTATCTTCAATGTTCTGTCTCTGCCCACTCATTTTCTTGGGTACTTTGTCTGGATGTCAAAGGATGTTTTGCCGTTGATCTATATTCTTTTCATTTTATCATGTTTTCCCTTAGCAATCTCATACTCTCCACCAGTTGTAATCTCCACCCATTCACTGAATTTATTTTCAACCTTAACTTCTGTGACATATCTATGTACTAAGTACAACCACTTGAATATCCCAAGGTTACCTTTACTTTTTTTTTTTCAAGTAGGTTCCATCCCCAGCATGGAGCCCAATGTGGGGCTTAAACTCATGACCCTGAGATCAAGACTTGTGCCAAGACCAAGAAGTGGACTTAACTGATTGAGTCACACAGGAAGCCCCCCCACCCAAGGTTATCTTAAAACAACATGTTTAAAATGGAAGTAATTGGAGCGCCTGGGTGGCTCAGTCATTAAGCATCTGCCTTTGGCTCAGGTCATAAGCCCAGGGTCCTGGAATTGAGCCCCGCATCAGGCTCCCTGCTCTGCAGGAAGCCTGGTTCTCCCTCTCCCACTCTCCCTGCTTGTGTTCCCTCTCTTGTTGTGTGTGTGTGTGTGTGTCTCTCTCTCCGTGTCAAATAAATAAATAAATAAATAAAATCTTTAAAATGGAACTAATTATCTATAGTCATCCCATAAAACTGTTCCTCTTCTTACATCCCTATTAAATTTGGTGGTATTACAATTTCCCCAGACATCTAGGCTGGAAGCCTAAGAGTAATGTTCCACTATTCTGTGGTTCTTATGACCACATATAACATAGCCAAATCAGTCTTCAAGTCTTATTGATTTTATACTTCACAAATCTCTCTAGTCCACCTTTCATCTCTATTCTCATACTCTCTCATTATTCTCTCACTTGGCTCAGGCCCCTCATCATCTCATGTCTGGACTTCTTCAAAGGCCTCCTAATAAACTAGTTCTGGTCTCTTGTCTCACCCGCTCCTACCTATTTTACATAGCGCTACAGGAATCATTTCTCTAAAATGAAGTCTGGACACATTCTTTCATTGCTTAAAACCCTTCCAATGCTCCTGCTGCCTACAAAATAAAAGCCCAAGATCCTCTCTGATTTGGACCCCTTCCTACTTCTCTGGCTTCAGTTCCCACCACTCTCCCCCTATATTTTACTAGCAATATTTAACTACTAGACCTTCCTACACACAGGCTGCTTCACCTGACTGTGTCCTTGAAAACGTTATTCACTCTCAGAGTCTGTCTGCATGGGAAACTCTTATCCATCCTTGAAAACATGAATCATCTCCCTTTCATTCATTCACTCAAAGCCCTCCACCCACCACCAAACTGAGTCACCCCTTCCTCTATATTCTTTCTAAATCCTACATGTTCACTTGTATTAGAACATGTATCCACTAGACTATTCACAGAGGGTAGAATCTTTAATTCACTTAATTTTCCTTATACACCAAATATTAGCAAGACACTCAACACATTCCACAAACTAAAACTGTCTGAGCTCCGAGAGCCCCACTCTGAGAAAACCACAAGAGAAAACATGAAGAGCATGACCCCATTTCTAGGGTTGTACCTATCCTAAAATGGTAAGTACTGATGAGCCCCACCTCACCTCCAGGAAGTCTCAAGGCCAGACACCCCAGAACCAGAGGGTCTCCCACCTAATCATAAATTTGGCCTCCCAAATTTATTTAGTCTTTTTCGGGCACATCTCAGAAAGATATTTTTGGGAGGAAGCATTCCATCCAAAGGTCTGCCTGTCCATCCATATATCCATCTCTTCCCCTCATATGTTCATAACCAGAAAGATCAAAGTTCTTACTTTTTCAACTGAAGACCCAGCCCAAATCCTTCTTTATTCGATGGCTGGAAAACCTCAATTGATGGTTCTGCAAAGAGGAAAAAAAAGCTCCTAGTATGTATGTCTCCATTTCCCTGGGAGTCCAAAGCCCCAGTTCAGTTGACGAGCGTCCTCAGATTCCAAGATTACTCTAACCAATCGTGATGGAGAAGGCAAGCATCTGAGGCAGAGGGCAGATTCTGGGAGCTTTTTGACCAATTCCAAATCACTTCACTTCTATGAGGAAGGTGAAGGAAACGGAAAGAATAAATAATATCTGGGGACCAGAGAAAACAATTTCATTAACCAAGAAGGCTTTAGGGGATGGCTATCAGGTGACAGGAAATGAAGGCACCAGTGACAGGAAACTGAAAAGCCCCTACCAACGGCCAGCAAATTATACCCAAGGACCTTATTCCTAGCTTTTCTGTGTGGCTCAGTTAACTTAGGACTCTGGATTAGACCACACTCGAAGCACCTACTTGGCCAAACTCACAGCCTTTACCTGGTCCATCGAGGTACTGGGAGAGAGAAAAGCGTAGCCGCAACACAATAGGTTCTGTTCGGAGGACCTTCCAGGCTGTAGAGACTTCCTCCTAGAAGAGTAGGTGAAACAGGTTTCAGTTCAGCAACAGAGAGGAATGGACTTGGAAGTTTTCCCTATATGACACACACATGCACATGACAGTACACACCACTGTCTGCTGATGGTCTAGGAAAGACAGGGATGAAGAATATGTGCTCCAAATGCAGCACTCAGGAACAAGACTCCTGGCCTACATGACAAAATCCACAAGTCCAGCTAGACATGTTGTTGGCAGGTACTAGCACCACTTACATCGAGGAAGCTGATGTTGATGTGGAGGTCAATGTCCACGTCATCGATAGTTCCATATTCTCTACAGAGATATAGGGAAGACTCATTAAGGGGGAAAGAAGGGAACAGAGACTGAGGTGGATGGAGAACTGAGCCTGGGGCCAGGGGAGAGGGAAGAGTGGAAGGTAGCTCTGCATCCAGACTTAGCTACAGCCTCAAGCCACTTACACGATCAGGGCTTCCTCTAGGCCAGAAGCCCTTCTGACCTCAAAGGTCAAACTATCAGCTTAGAGGGAGTCTAGGATGAGAGGAAACTTCTAAGAAAAATGGCTATACTTCCTTTATCACTGCTGTCAGCTAAGCTTAAGTATTCTGAGCATGACTCTTGTTTATCACTATGTATCACTAAGCTCATAATTTATCCATGTCCACAGACCACCCTTCAGACCATTAAAAGAAAAAAACCTCTAGCCTTCTACAGCTCAGAAAGAAGTGGCTTGCTCCTGAAGTGGAGTCCCACCTGATGGATACAGAGTTCTCACTGTAGATCTCCTTCACGGCTTCAATGTCTGCATCAAGCTGGGGGTGTCGATACAGGTCAGCTGCACAGCTCCCCTGAATCAACAGCAAAGACAGTGGGGAGGTTTGAGGGGAAGGGAAAGAGAGAAGCAAAATAAAAAAAACATGAACACCAGGACAAGAAATCAAACGGCAACAGTACATGTAAGCAAAAGGTTGCTTCTGTGACGGGGCTCTTGATGGTGGCCCTAGACACCCACCACTGGCACACAAGTCTCCCACCATCTCCACTCTATGAACTTTCAGTGGACCAAATGCAGACCTTGCTCAAGTCTTAAGTCTGCACCTTTTCCTCTGACCTTGACTAAGGGATACTTAGCTATCCTTTGTATGAGAACTCAAGACAGGGTGAAGAGCACAGAATTTAACTCAGATGGTACTGTGTGAAGAGTCCAACATTCCTCCTCAGGACTGTGCCCTGGGTAGAGATAGTATGAAGCAATCACTGGCAGGATAATCTTTTAAAAATTTGACCCTAATGAATGAAATGACACCCACTAGCTAGTAAAGGAAGAGTCAAAAACTAATTATTTCCAACCAAAAACAAACGGGTAGCTTCCACATACAAAGGATGTAGTTTACTCTCGGAAAGGCAGGAGTCCCAGACAAGAGCAAGGATATGAGATCAGCTCTGATAAGACAATGCTCAGAGCACACCAACATTGTACTGCATCCTCCTCTTACCTCTGCTGCAGAATAATCTCTCACTACTTGCTGTATTCAGAGAAGCACACATTTGGACTACCGAGCATGGTTTTTAGGGGCTGTAATCTCACCTGAACTCCATAGAGAAATTCCTCTGATTCATTATCTCCCTCCGAATCATCATCATTCCAGAACTGGCCTTTGATGTCCTAGTGATGAAAAATAAGGATACAACCTTGTTGGATCCCTATCATCCCATGGAATAAAGTGGTGATAGGAAACAGATTCCCACAAGGAATGGGAGGTCCCTTGGGACAGAATAACTGAGGACCTATTTCCTTTACTCCCTTCACCTCACCCTTTAGGAACACCTGCCTCTTCCTGGATCTGGTTATATCCATGGCCTACCTCTGATTTGTGAGGGATGAAAGAAAACAGGGGATTTTGGCCTTCTTCTTGAGTGTAAGTATGATTGAGGCTCTGGTAGCCAGCAGAGGAGGGATGCAGACTTCAAAATCAATGCTGATTCCTAGGCGTATCTAGATCCTAGTGTAAGCTGGCCTCTTCTAGGATCATTACTGCAAAACAGCTACCACACATAGTTAAGCTCTCCTCTTATCATTCCCTTTCTATCCCTTATTTAACTCTCTCCTTCCTTCCCAAGAAAATCTACTGTACCCACCCCCAAGTAATATGGTCTCCACGCTCCTTCTCCCTTTAACTTCAGATAACCGCTCTACGCTTCAAAAGGGTAGAAGGGAAAATGCCAGGAAAAGGGGAGGTTTGCACTTTGTACCATCTATCCCCTGGATGATCAGTTGGGAGAGGTGGGCAGTCAGTTCTCACCATTGGGTCAGTGGGTCACACACACTCCCAGGTCAGTGCTAGGCAGCACCCCTCCATACCACCAGCTGAACCCAGGCCAACGGGATGGGCATTTAGGAGGCCACAGAGGGAGACAAGGGAGGGGGTGATGTCAGGGGCTGACTGGAGATCTGCTGGGGATGTCAGGCTCTGCTGTAGTGGTGGTAACAAGTCACTGTCCTGTGGAAAGTAGACAACAATTGGTTTCATCACCACTTAACAGCTAGATGGTATTTACACAGGCACACATGTTTATGGATACACTTTTATTAGACATATTACAGACACTTGCACATAAAGACATGCTTGCATGCATGTACACACACTTGTACACATAGTTCTTTAAAGATAAATGAACCGTGAAAGCACTATACAAACATAAGACACTATTATTCCATTTGAGTTCAAGAGTTGGGATTAGAGCAAGTCCCTGCTCTAGATCATAATGCTGAATCAACCCCTAAAGCCAAAAGTGATGGTGGCATGACCAGATGATACGTTACTCTGTCTAGTCAATTCATTTAGAAACATTCTCCATAGTACCAACCCTCATCAGAATCAGATTCTTTTGGTAATCTTTACCCCTAGTTATTTACTCAAATTGAATTATCATGTCTTATTAAATATCAGTATCACTAGAAGCCTTTATATGACAATCATAGCTAACTTAAAAAGTCAACACTGAACACCTCCAGCAGACAAGGTTCTAGTTGTCATGAGGAAAATAGTAGCCTGTATTAATCCTAAAACCTACTCCCCAAATGAAAATACAATAATGATGCCAATAAGGTCAGAAACACTAACCCCTAGCCATTTCACAAAATTAGCAACCACTATCTAGGAGGCGCCTGGGTGGCTCGGTAGGTTAAGCCTCTGCCTTCGGCTCAGGTCATGATCTCAGGGTCCTGGGATCAAGCCCCACATCGGGCTCTCTGCTCAGCGGGGAGTCTGCTCCCCACCCCACCCGCCACCTGTCTCAGCCTACTTGTGATCTCTCTCTCAAATAAACACATAAAATCTTAAAAAAAAAAAAAAAAAGAACCACTATCTAGGGGTGCCTGGGTGGCTCAGTGGGTAAAACCTCTGCCTTTGGCTCAGGTCATGATCCCAGGGTCCTGGGATCAAGCCCTGCATCGGGCTCTCTGCTGGGCAGGGAGCCTGCTTCCCCCCTCTCTCTGCTGCCTCTCTGCCTACTTGTGCGCATGCCCCCCTCCCCGTCAAATAAATAAATAAAATCTTAAAAAAAAAAAAAGAACCACTATCTAGGCCTTTCTGGCTCTGCCCACCAATTCCAACCTTAAACAGAGGTGTTCTTAGTCTCTAATATGGTCCTACTGAACCTTACATTTATAAATCTAAGTGGGGTCTATGGATCTGTAACATCAGCATCACCTGGGAACTTATTTAAAATTTAAATCATCAGTTGGGGTGCCTGGGTAGCTCAGTGGGTTAAGCCTCGCATCAGGCTCTCTGCTCAGTAGGGAGCCTGCTTCCCCCTCTCTCTCTGCCTGCCTCTCTGCCTACTTGTGATTTCTCTCTGTCAAATAAATAAATAAAAATCTTTAAAATAAAAAATAAAATTTAAATCATCAAACCCCAGACCTACTGAATCAGAAACTCCAAAATGGGGTCCAGTAATCTGTGTTTTAACAAACCTCCATATTAATACTGATGCATGATAAAAAATCTCAGAACCATTGTTCTAAAACCTTGTGTGCTCCAAGGGCCTGTGGTCTGTTCCCCAGTTACCAACTCAAGCCTGGTAACTGACCCAGGATGGGGATATATGGCACAAAGCCAGGCCAAATTCCATAGTTGTCCTCGAGCTGATAGCAGTGCCTGACTCATCAAAAACAAAATGCAAAGGGAAATTGAAATTCAAGTTCTTAGAGATGAAATGACCTGATATGTGAGATTTACTTGTAAATACTACTCCAGCCCAAAAGGGGGTGTGGGGTGTGGGGGGGACAGTGAAATAAATATGGCAAATATTAAAGATCAGTCTGAATGATGGGTTCATGAGAGTTTCTTTTACACTTGTGTACAGCTGGAAAATTCTCTAGCAAGTTAAAAAAAATAAAACAAAACAAAACAAAAAAAAACATAGGCTACTCTTTTACTTTTTCAGGGGCCCTAAAAAGTCAACTCTAAATGTGAACAGGAAAATCATCCCAGAAATTCCACAAGTGCCTACTTGCTATTCTCCAAACATATCAAGTATATTTCCACCACAAAGCCTTTGTCCCTGCTGTTGTCTCTTCTTGGAATGCCTTTCAGGTATCTATACGGCTTGCTCCTTACTTTCCGATTTCTGCTCAAAGGTCATCTTTGACCATCCTCTATAAAACAGCAAAACCTCAACACACACATACACACACACACTAGCACTTTCCATCCCCCAACCTGATTTATAGTTTCCCACAGCACCATGCTCTGACATACAAAATGTTTTATTTATCTCCCAGCAGAATATAAGCTCTGTTGTGGCAGAAGCTTTGACTCTTCACTATGTTGTCGGTCCCTCAACTCTTACTGAATGAATAAATGAATGAATGAAAGGTCTGCTAGATACCTAAACCAAAAGGGAGATACATACAAGAACTTCAATGTGTCTGCACATAGACAAAATCATACAAAAATGATTTTAAAAAGCAAGACTCCATTCACCTTCAAGAGCAGCTGAGAACCAAAATTATGAAGATCTGAGGGCTGAGCCGGGTTTGTGAGATTTGAAAATAAACAGTCAGGTGCTGATCTGGATGATCACAGAGGAAGAAAGAGGGAGGCACTAATGTCCAGCTTGGGCTGTCTTGGGCTGGGTGGTAGGATGTTGGCAGCGTGGGCCAGAAGTACCAACTTTCTCAAGGTCTTTGTCACCGTAGAAGTCAAGAAAAACTTAGCCTCTCTCCAAGGGCTGTTGCTGCTTGGTTTCTGCTGTTATCACAAGGAGAAAAAGGCAGTTCAGAGGGAATTTTTCTTGTCCAGGGAAGAAACAATTCAGAGACTACCATCTTTTCCAAACCGGGCTGTTTCAGTGAAAGAGACTCCCGTCTTCTACTCTCAATGCCCATTCCTCTGGAGGTAGAGGATGGGTTTAAAGAGTGGAAAAAGGGAAGTGGTGGGTCATGAAATTTACGGAATCACAGACATCTGAAAGAGGAGTATCTCAATGCTTTCATGTTATACATAGAATACTCATGTGTAGGAAGGCCAAGCAAGTTGCTTAGCATTGGTATAGTGGAATTGGGACTTAAGCACGTTTGACAGGTCCTAATTACATCCTTCTCTTGTAATGTGATTATTACTAATTAAAGGAGTGTCTAATTAAGCAAGAAAGACCTATCCGATTTACCTCAATGAGGTGAAGGAGGGAACCTTTCAAGAGAAGCTGGACCAAATATACACTGTGTGAAGAGTACCCAAACAAGGGTGTTGCTCAGCTCAATGTTAAGTCTGGACGACCGCAGCTAACACAGAAGGCTTTAGGGACTGGTATGGGAATAGGCCAAATGTAAGTAAGTCTTAAGTCTGGATCATAAAGGTCCTTCCCTAGGTCCACAGGCACATCTCAGTGTGACAACTTTTCGTCTAGCCAAAAAAGCCTCCGATCCCAACGTTGAACGCTGGGTTTCACTCCCAGCTCTTTAGTCCCCGGAAAGGGGGTTATACTCCACTCTACACCGAGCGTTCCTTTCTCAGAAAGATTAAGCCACTGAACAAAGAGTGCGGGGGAGAACCCGCGGGTGGCGGGGGGGGGGGGGATTCTCAAAGGCTGGCGCTTCTGCCGTACACCCGGTGGAGGGAGAAGACAAGGTTAGCCCCCAAAAGACTGACTGCCACCCGCGCTTCCAGGGCAGGCCCTAAGGCCTCCCTGGGGGGAGCACTCATAGCTCTTCTCCGGAGACCCCAAAGATACCCAACACCTGCCTCCCGGGGAAGAAGCTCTGTGCTCGATCGGTGTCACCAGCTGCCTGGCCTTGAGCGAAGCCTGTCAAGCCTAGGAGGGCCCCTCAGAGCCACCCGGTCCAAGCCCCTTACTTCATCCACCCCGGCCGAGGCGGGGCGGGCCCCGCACCCTTCCCGCGGCCCGGCCGCCCCGCCCCGTCCCCGTGGCGGCCGCCCCACAGGCCGGCCTCGCGAGTACTCACGGCGACCCCGGGCCGCGTGCGGCCGCCGCTGAGGGGACGAGCGGCCCGGGACGCCCCGCGGGGGCGGAGCGGCAGGCCAAGGGGCGGGGGCCGGGCCGGGCGGGCGAGGTCGCGCACCCCCACGCCTCGTCGTTCCGTCACGGGCGCGCAGAGCTACTCTGCGCACGCTCGCGCGGCGACACCGTCGTCACGTGACCGGCGTCTGACCAATCGCCATGCGGCCTGTTTCTGGGCGCGCCACCGCCCCGGACGCCAGGCTTCCGACGCTTGCGCGGTGCTCGCTGGTTGGGAGGGGTGCGGCGCGGAGGGAGGTGGTACCTGCGCCGCGGGTTGGGTTGGGTGAGTGGAAAAATGAGGGACTCTGGGGGTGCGAGGAGAGCCTTCTGAAAGAGACTCTCGGCATTTGGCGCCCCGTGTGGTTGGGAGGAATGAGTAGGAAAGACAGTCCCGTCTGCCTCGCAGCGTTGAAGGCTGGGCTGCTGGTATTGAAGGCTTCCTGAGACCCTGCGGGTTCCAAAAATCTCTGGTGTGCATGGGGGTCGGTGGGTGTCAGACACCTCGAGGTCTTTTCTTAAGGTTAACTCATTTGCTCCCCTGGTAGCTGTGGCGTGCCGGAAAGCACTCTTTGTATTCAAACAATCTGGGTTCAGAGCTTGGTTTCAGCACTTACCGACTGTTCAGCCTCAAACCACGACTTTCACTTTCTGAGCCTTAGTTTTCTCATCTGTAGAGTGGGGGCAATAATAACTTTTAATGGCGTTGTTGTGGTGAGGGTGAAGTAAGATAATAGCTCGAACCTTACGAAATTGCCCTTTTGTAGGCTGTGAAGAGTCGAATACCTGCAATGTCATGCGGTTCAACGTAATACATATAAGAACCTGCGACTAGAAAGTAGTCCGTAAAGGGAAGCCATTATTGTGGCTGTTGCCATTATTAATCTCAGACATGGGCAGATGTCCCTTCATCCTTAGAATTGGGTGTCAGGGCTTCCATACACCTCTTTTCCATCAGCACTAATGGGGAAAGTCATATCTTAGATCTGCTGTCCTTCCTCGTACCCTCTTTTTTTAGCTGGATACAGCACGCTCAAGGAAGGCTTTGCCCTGAGTCATATAGGCATGTCATATCTGTCCCTCCTGAGCAGCACTGCAGTCAGGTTTTTCCTGGTGACATTTTTAACATTTGGATATCCTCAGCATCTCCTTTCTAATTCCCTCCTTTTGATGCCTCCCATCCCAGTCTTTTCACCTTGGTCTCAGCCTGGACCACAACACTGTCTTAGTATCAGTTCGTTACACCCATTGCTCATAATAACTGAAAAAAGCAAGCGATATAAAAGAACGAGACTTACAGCCTTAGTCTCAATGTAGCTGTTGGGGAAGGAGTTGACTCTGTTCCCTAAAACAATTCCCCAGCAGGGGCCCCATAACAGCTTTTAAAAGCCATGGATGCCCGGCAGTGTTTGAACACCAGCACCTTCGTAAGCAGAAGGGGTCTGTCCCCTTGAGTAAAATGTCAAAATCCAGTATTTCACAATATTCCAGGATTTCCCCTCTTCACCCCTTCCCATTTCATGCCACCAGATCTTCTACTCATTATGAATTACATTAATCTCAACTGTCTCGTGGCTTATCATTATCTTCCTTGCTTCAATTCTTTTCCTATCCAGTCCAGATCCTATTGTCAGTTATATCAAATTTTATTAATATGCTTGCCCTTAAGATCGCAATCTTGGGTCATTCCAGCCATTTACCTTCTCTCCTGTCCCATCCTAAACCAGGATAAGGGAAATCACCCAGTCCTGCAGAACCGCACTTGTGGGTGGACACTGTTTTGAGTTAGTCCAGCCCATAAGCCCTATTCTTTGGAAATTAAATTTTCTATATTCGCCCTCCAGATCTGTGGGCCCCAAGGCCATTCCTGTTTTGTGTGACTCCTGGCACTGCGGTTGCAGTTTTTTGAACTATGAGTGGATTTCTAATCCAAGCTGTGCTCAGTGAATGTTCTCTCCTGGGGATTTTGGATTAGAGGTGAGAGATTATAATGCTGACTGAACTAGTTTCTTGAACAGAAGGGATAAAAACTCGGGAGCTATGGTGCAGCTACCTCCCAGCTACTATGAGGAATGAGAGATGGAGAAAGACTACTGCACGAAGAGAATGAACCATCTAGAGGCAGAGACCAGAAATGGGGGGGATTGGTCTCTGGTTACCAAAAGTTTCCCAGGCCCTTTGTGAGGCCCTCTGAACTTACGGTTTCTGAGTGACATTTATCTAGAATAAATCTTTTAAGCTAACTTAACTTGTACCCAAGGCAGAGCTGGGTACAAATTCAGTCTCTTCAGTTGGGCCCATAGTGTACTCAGCAGTCCTTATACATGGCAGCTTCCGCCCACCATCCCCCATTCTGCTTCACAGGAAAAAATGAAGCCCAGGGGGAAGAAACTGCCTTAGTTTCCAGGCCCCTCCAAGCATCTGACTCTCCCGCCCCTTCTTTCTTGGACAAGAGAGATCTCCCTTCAATCCAAAATTAATCCTTTCACTGTGATGTGTATTTCATTCCCTTTTGTCTCTTCAGGAGCTTTGCTCCTTCACTATGCCTCTCCTTCATGGATATTGAACTTTTTCCTCTCTCCTATTTTTGATTTCAGCACATAAACTTGATCAACTAGCCCAACCTAAAAAAAAAAAATCCAATTTTAATCCCACACGCCACTGACTGTTGCACATTTTTTTCTTGCCTTCAACAAGCTTCTAGGGAGTAGTGTGACTCCATTTCCACTTCCTCACTTCTCATGCACTCTTTTAAATCTAATGCTTAAATCTAGTGACCTCTTCCCAAAATCTCTACTGAACATACTCTCACTGAAGTTGCAAATGACTTCTGACCTGAAAAATCCACTGGAAATGTTCAGGGTTAGCTTAGTTGACCACTTGATGTCATTTAGCTTTGCTGGTCACTCTGACCATGTACCCCTTTTCTCTCCTACCTCCTGTGGGCTACATAATTCCAGTTTCTTCCAACACTCACTACATACTACAGCATCCTTCATGGGCTCCTTTTGTGTCATTCACTATTTAAATAAGAAAACAGGGCATCTGGCTGGTCAGGCAGCAGGGCATGTGACTCTTGATCTCTGGGTTGTAAGTTCAAGCCCTACATTGGCTGTAGAGATTACTTAAAAATAAAAATCTTCCCCAAAAATGAGAAAACAGTTTAACCCACACCAATTTCTCATCTCCTCCCTCTTCCCAGTGATCTCCACAGCACCGACCCAAAGCAGACCTTGGTAATTCGGAGTTTCTCAGAATCTGATTCTCCTTTTTCTTACAAGTCTTGGTGGTAAGCAGAGCCTACGTTCTATGGCAGACATTGAAAAGGTTGACAGCTAAGACAGAGGCGTGTGACCTAGGCCTGGTCAAGTAGCCCGCGGAAATGGAGATTGTGGAGTTAATGCTTCAGAGAAATTGTGGAGAATTATTCTGCCAGCAGGCACAGCAGGGTCAGCACTCTCCCATACTTGGGGACTGAGGTGGTATTGGTACTGGTGGTGATGACATCAAGCACCCACTGATGATGAAATCCACAGTATTCTCACTGTCTGTTTCTGACATATGACTTTGGCTTTTGTTCTGGTAGCCTGGCCTCCCATTGTTCCCACTCATTTCCCAGCCTTGCATGCCCTGCTTGGCAATACTGTGACCCACCCAGTGCCCTTTCAACAAAAGGCTTTTCTGTTTAAATCATCCTGTGTGGTACCCTGCCTGAAGGTGACTAGGACTCCAGATGTATATCTCCCTCATTTGTGAATTTCAAGTTGCCTTTCGGATAAGTTACCTTTTAGACAACTCCATTTGTACATCTCACAGGCAAACACATCTTGTTGTCAGTCTACATCTCTTCCATGTTCCTAACCTCATAAATAGAAACTATGACTTGTTCAGCCTGAACCTTGAGAGAGAAGCATCCTAGACTTCTCCCACCCTCATTTAAACGAAACCAATTTTATCTTGTAAACATCTTACATTTCACCTCTGATTTTACAGCTTAAATTTTACATTTCACAGCTTAAATCAATCTTTCTTTTATACTCCTATCTTTCTCACTGAAACAATTGCACTGTCCTCCTGTCTAGACCCTCTATTCCAGTATCTACTCCTCTGGTCTGTTCTCCACCTGGATATCCAGTGGAATCTTTTTAAAACACAAATCCGATCATGTCACTCCTCTATTAAAGCCCTTCAATGGCTCCTCCCTGCCCTCATGATAAAACTCTCACTGCTCCTTCAGGGGCATCTTAAACTCCAGCCAGGTCAAATCACACATTCTTACAGACCCTGCAGGACATATCTTTACACTTCATAAGTCCTCAATGGGTCTGAGAGTCACAAAGCCACCTCCACCCCCTACCCCTTTCATCTCACAGAGGTGGATACATGACCCATTAGGCCAGGCAGGGGACTCCATCGCCCTGCCCTAAGTGATTAGTTTAGGCCTGAGTTTGTGATCTTAGTAGAGCCAATTGGTTTTCTCTTCAAAGCTCTCTCATTTTTAAGGCTATGGTGCTAGGAGGATATGAGATTGAAGCTGCTGACATCCGACTCTCTCTGTCACATGGAGAAAGTGTGTCTGTGGCAGGAAAGAGAATGGGACCAAGGTACAAAGAGAAACAGAGCCCTGAGAGATGAAATGAGGGTTAGCTGATAACATTTAATTGAGCCCTAGAATTCAGCCCTGCCTAAAGTCAGTTCCTTCTTGCAGGTTTGTATTGGTTTCTATCACCTGTCATCCAACGAGTTCTAATACAAAAATGGAATGGGATGTGCAGACTGTAGAATGGTACAACCTACAAGAAATGGGGACAGTGGCGATCTGACAGTCCTTGGCTGAGAAGTTGGAAATCCCTGTTATGTGATAGCAGATTAGCTGGCTAAATGATCTTCTATTTTATCTCAGATTTGGGTCATGTATCCATCCTAGATGGAGATCTCAGGGACACACTGGAAACATGTCTGGATGTTGAAATGTGCTGACCTCTTAACATTTTCATTAAGGTCCTGCAGTTCAGCTCACTTCCATGCTGGCAGAACCAGAATTATACCCGGCTTTGTTCAGAGTTGCCCTTTCTGCCTGTGGCCAGCAAGCTAGACTGCCAAGGGTCATCACACATCTTACAGATTGTAAAATCCAGATCCTCTTCCTCAAGCATAAGTAAGTGAAAACAAAGGCATAAATACGGGACATACAACAGGAGATACTGGAGCTTATGGCCTGAGAAATTCCAGAGAAAAAGTCTGATCCTCCATGCCACACCTGAATGCATCTTTTTTTTCTCCCAAATTAAAAATAATATGTATTTATTTCACTTAGAATTCAGACAGTGCTGGGGATTCTGGTGCCTGGGGATATTGGCTGTGAATGCTGTGGGAAAATGTAGGATATATAGGTCACAAACCTCATGTGCCGTCTTGAACTTAAATCCCCACCTATGCAAGATAGCCCCTTCACTTCCTCCTCTGTAGTGGAAATGCCACATGGTGGGCCGTGGAATCTAGCTTCCCAAGCAGTCACCTGGAGGCAAATGATGGAACTCTGAAGTACAGTGGAGGTAGCTCTCTGGGGGATGCACCTTGGTCAGTGGGAAACAGGAAATGAAGGGGAGAACAGATGGCTAAATTCTCTCTCAATTCTCAGTTCTCCTCAAAGTGGTTTCTCCTTGCAAGCACCATGTGCTTAGCAAACAACACTGTCATGTGACCTGTTCTCTCCTCATGGCTTACGTGAAGATGTCACCAACACAGTAACGCATTGTCTTGCATTGCTTTACATCTTTCCTGACTCTTGTCTCTCCTCCCTGTCACCACCCTGGGCTTCCCTCTCCCCAGGCGGTGCAAGCACCATAACCCTTGCCTCAGAAGCTGTTTCTGGAGTACTTTGGCTAAGACATGGAACCACAATCAAAGTCTCTGTCCCCACATTGAGTCCCAACAGTGAGAGAGCAAGAAGGTCCTGTGGGCACAGCAGGTTGCCTGCTCAAATGCAGAGAATCTAGCCCAGACAGCTGGCTTGCTATCAGGAGCCCAGAGCCAAGGTTGTGGGCAGAGGGGCAGGGATGGTGAGGGAAGTCAGGCCATTTCTAACCTACTCCATACGGGAAGCTGAGACTCATTTCACAGGTTGTCTTCGTGCTTCCCTGCGTTTTCTCCTGGGCACCTAATACTTACTTCCCTTGGGAAAAGTCAGACCCAGGCTTGCAGCCTGCCATGCCTTCTGGGTCTCTGCTCTTAGGCATCTTGAAGGCAGGGTGCCAGAGCCTGGAAGTTTGAAACCTCCTCTACAGATGGTCAGGCAGTCAAAGGCTCTGATCAGCCCAGGCTGCCGGAGGGTGGAGAACATGGAGAGCAGTGTGTAGAACCAGGGCGAGGGAGAGAAAGGGTGGCTCTCCGCTCTTTCCGAGTTTGTGCTTGGCACAGATTTGGTCACCCATTTGTGGACCCCACATGGCTCATCCTGGAAGGGCAGCTACTGTGTTGGCTCTGAACTCGCTGAGCCTATGAAGTTTCTCCCTTCACTGGTTCTCTGAAAAACATAAATTGTGTGACATCATTGTATACATGTACAGGCTGTGAGGGGAGGCCCAGAGGCCAAAAACAGCCTGAGTCCCTGCCGGATTTGGCTGTGTCGTGATGCGGGCAGTTGTGGTCAGAACAGTAGAGGCCCAAAGATCACAACTGAAGCTGGAAATTATCAAGAGAGATCCTGTGACCTCTGTGTCCTTAGCATTTCTCTGGGAGGGCATTCCATGCTCCGCTGAGGCAGAGGCGAGACTGCAGGTCTGGTCAGAGCACACAGCAGATCCAGAACTGCTTCCAGTGTCACAGATCATTCATCCCATCTCAGACTAGGGCTTTTCTTCATGTGATCTCCTACATCTAAGACACCCAGGCTGTACCCAGGGAGAAAGACATTCCAGAGGCCCTGCCAATGGCTGAAGAGCCTGCCCACAGTCCCCAAGTGATACAAGTTCTCAGAGGGCCCACGAATTCAGTGTCCACAGACGAATCCTCGTAGGACTGCTTTAGTGATGTGGCCTCAGTGTAATAATAGACCATGGCCAGGGGGCCGGGATGGAGCAAGCTGCAGGTTGGCCCAAATAAGTGATTGTCCTGCTGCCTCACTCCTATCCTTTTTTTTTTTTTTTAAGATTTTATTTATTTATTTGACAGAGAGAGATCATGAGTAGGCAGAGAGGCAGGCAGAGAGAGAGAGAGAGAGAGGAGGAAGCAGGCTCCTGCTGAGCAGAGAGCCCAATGCGGGACTCGATCCCAGGACCCTGAGATCATGACCTGAGCCGAAGGCAGCGGCTTAACCCACTGAGCCACCCAGGCGCCCCTCACTCCTATCCTAAGCATCTCCTTGGGTCTGAGGCATAGGAGCCAGTACCACTCAGGGATTTTGACTATCTGGTCAGAGCTACTAGAGCATGAGCCAGCCAAGTGTTGAATAATGTTTCTTTGGGGGCACACTGAGCAGATTAAGATTGTCTTATCACCATAGACAGACCATTGTGAAAGCCATGAAGCTGAAGGGGAGGGGAACAGGAAAAGTGTGACCTATTGCCAAGAAACAGAAACTACAAGGGCCTGATCCAAGTTCAAGGACAAGGATTCTTGATTCTTGATGATGGTCACTAGCTCACAGAGGGCCCCGGAATAAAATCAATTGGTTTGAAAGGAATTGTATCACCAGAGAATCCCCACCCCTGGCATACAGGTTCTGGGAATGCATAATCTCTAAGGCAATCTTCAGGTCTAAAACCATTCCCAACGGGAAGAAGAATGTTTCTATTCCAGAAGGAGCATCCTCTGAGGGATTTCTATGAAGGACAATGGATAATAAGAAATGCTTCCCAGGGGAAAGGACTAAAACCAATCAATTTTGTTAACCAAGAAACTCGTTCCACTGCCTAGAACGATGTACTATATGCTATAGGTTAGTGACCATTGTTTTTTCTTCTCCCCTATTCCAAATGAAAGATTTCTTTCTTAAAAAAAAAAAAAAAAAAAAAACTTGGGATGCCTGGGTGGCTCAGTGGGTTAAGCCTCTGCCTTCAGTTCAGGTCATGGTCTCAGGGTCCTGGGCTTGAGACCTGCATCGGGCTCTCTGCTGAGCAGGGAGCCTGCTCCCCCCCTCTCTCTCTTTGCCTGCCTCTCTGCCTACTTGTGATCTCTGTCTCTCTCTCTGTCAAATAAATAAATAAATAATCTTTAAAAAAACAACAAAACTTCTCCTATTCCCCCTCCCATTTCATGTTGGTTAGGTAGGGGTAGCTAAATTGATCTTTTAGTCATGGATTATAAAATCACAAGTTAAATCCAGACCTGATCAAGAATTGCACATCATCAAGGGACCCTGGACTGAGAGTTCAGTAAAGCAATTGGACATGATTCTCACATTTTTGTTGGGCCTAGGATCATTTCACTGTTGGGCAGGCACATTTTTGAAAATGTATGTTTGTCAAGAAAAATATAGGTAGCTGCTGAGCAATAAAGGGGTGGGATACAGTAGATTCATTTTGCTTACTTACCCATCATCCCTTTGTTTGGGGACCCATTTCTCCCCTCCACATAGTCCTGGAGAAGCTGTCAATTATGGTGGCCTACTCTTCCACCCTAGGCATAGGCATGTGTCCATTGTGGTCAAAGTCCTCTCTAGGACTTTAGAGCTAGAACTAGTGAGTCTGACATACAGAAGGATGCAGAGCCAAGAGATGGGAGACATCATCAACTGAAACCCTGGATCCAGCCATGCATGACACCAGACCCATCCTTTGGTTTATCAGTTGTATAAGCCAGTTAATTTCCTACTGGATTAAACATGTTTGAGTGGGGTTTTGATACTTGCAACTGAAAGAGTTCAGACTAATACATGCACATACAACAGAGACACAAACACTATATTGTTCAAACTGATTGGATATTGTACATGTCCTGCATGATCTTACAGGGGTCAGCAAACTTTTTGTCTAAAGGACTAGATAAATTAGTTTTATGGGAGCAGAGACGGTCTCTGTTTCATACTCATTGATTTTTTGTTTTATTTTCAGATCCCTTTAAAAAAAAGTGAAACCGTTCTTAGTTTGTAGGCCATACAAAACAGGTTACAGGCCAGATTTGCCCACAGGCCACAGTTTCCCAGCCCCTGATCCATACCCTGCTACCCTCTGCAGCCTTGACACAAAGTCTGTCAGTCCCTAACCATGAAGCAAAATGCGAAGTGCCATTTTGGTTCAAGTGTCTTGATATGACTTGGTGTAATGAGTTAAGGATCCGGATTGAGATGTCTTCATCCCCTTTTCTCCCACGTAATTGGCACAGAATACATGGTAATCATTATTTTTTCTTGGTAAGAAAGGTAACTTATCAAAATGGTGCAGCTGTCCAAACAGCTTTGTTCAAAGTCCCAGTGCCTCCTTGAAGACCCTTTTCTCCTTAAACTCCGTTACGAAATCTTTCTCCCACCTCCCTTTCTATTTGAGTCTGAATTAGATACTCTTCTGCTTGTGATTGTAGACCCTGGGAGGCCTTGGATTATAACTACCTAACTGGTCTGTCTGTCCCACTAACTCTGGGCAGGTATAACATGCCTGAGCCCCAGCTCCTAGCAAAGTGCTTAGCACCTAGCAGTGAAAGGCCTCTTTGCCACCATGTGAGTATCTGTTTGAAGGCAGGGGTACTCCACATGTCCTCCTGGGTCCAGGGTGATCAGTCTAGGTATCAGCATTGGCTGGTGTAATGATGCCCTCAACACTGTTTCCCTCTGCATTGGAAATAATTTGTTGATATACATTACACATTACCTGGTGATGTCATTACCATATCTATTTTTCATCCCATTCCCTCCAAAAACGAGTCAAAGACAGAGGAACAGGTGGGAACAAGTTTTCTTAGAAACTGTTATGAAGGAGGAACCCTCCAACCCCACCCCCACATCCTTTCATTTACTATCTGATGTGATAGCAGATCAGAGGCCTCCAACCTTAGCGACATCTGGGGATCAGAGTGCCCACCACACAGCTGGGGCCCCATACTACTTTGATCCATGTCTGTGAGGTGGAGGGGAAATTAACCTCCTGGGGAAAATATGTGCAAGGCCCTACAGGCCCAGGACAGGCTGACCAAGGCAAGGTGAGTCATGGTGTTCTAAGCTGAATCTTTTGCCCATCTCACAGAAGCAGGCAGGAAGCACCACCATTGATCAGTTTTATATGGCACCCACTGAATACAACAGAGAGACAAAGACAGACAGAGCACACACCACTTCTAAGCTGAACACTGCTCACCATCTAGAAGCACCTTGGATAAGCACATGTGAGACACTCTTGCATAGGAAAGATGTACTTTTTAAAGGAATGAAGAAGTATTTTGGCAAAACATCTACTTCCCTCCCAGGTCCTGGGTAAAGAGGGACCTCTAAATTCTGAAGCTTCTACATATTGAAAATGATCCCCTTCTCAATGGCAGTATATACAGTAGCAAATCTTCCGAGTCTGTTGTCACAGCCCTCTAGGTATATCCTGGATCTACTTTACAGGTGGGCAAACATAGACTTGGAGACAGAAGGTGGCCTGGAGCAAGGGGACACTGGGACTGGCTCAAGGTGAGGGGAAACAGGAGGTGTCTCGGCTCAGCCAGAGGCAGGGCCTCTGTCTATCCAGATGGGAAAGGGAAATCCTGGGGTGGTTAAAACTCCCTCTTTCTTCCTGTCTGGGGAAGCAGTGGTTCCACGGAAAAGGCTGGCAAGGACACTCCTGCTGGCCAGTGGGCCCCGCAGGATGGCAAAGGCCAGGTCAGGCCAGAGCTCCTCCCGGCTTCAGGGATATTCTCTGAGTTGGGGATTGTGGGTTCCCTGCTTCCATAACTCTCTTTGTTGCCTGCACGGGAGCCTACCCCTAGACGTTAAGTCCTTCGTTATTTAAAAAAGGGGGGGGGGATTTAAGAGGGAATGAGACACAGAACACTCTTTCCACAGCCTCCCTCTGCCTAGGCTGGGCTTTTATGGATCTCCTTCACCCTGTCTCCTAGGGATATTTAAAGGCAACTTGTATGAGACTCTATACTGTCTTTTTGTTTCTCTTGTGGTTTTTTCCTTTTCTTTTGTTTTTATTTTCTGTTTCCTTCTTTTAATTTATATAGATATATTTATATTCTTAAAAAAGCAATAGTCCTTTGGTCCCTAAACTCTAAGGAATGATATGATTTTGAAAGAAGTAAATCTGGGCTTCCCTTGCAGAGAAGCCCTTGGCACCCCCAAGGCCCTCTGCTGGTTCCCCTAGACAGTCAGTCCTCAGCCAGCCCCAGCTGCCTTGCCAGCCTGCGCTCTAAGCCACAGGCACGGGACAACCCACTTGATGAAAACGATCCTTAATGTGGCCTGAGCCCCAGGCGCCGGCCTGGGGTCCGATCCACCTCCATCCGTGGCTGCTCCTTCAGGAAGGGCTGCTCAAGCATTTCTGTGCTTTTCCTTTCCTTTCTTCTCACTCTTCAGTTTCTGTTGTTGGGGATTTGTTGATTAGGACAGAGGAAAGAGAAAATTAAAAAAAAGCAAAACTCACTCTGGCAGGCAAGACAAAAAGAGCAGCTTGCCCCAGCAATGACATCGCAGGTGAGTGGCTTGACCTCTCTTCCTGAGGAACAGAGCTGCTGCAGGGTCAAGGCAGCACCCTGGTCCACTGAAGTGACCTTGGGGCCTCTTGGGAAGATGACCCCAGCCCCTCAGCCTCCCTAAAGGGCCCCCTGGGGTAGCATCAGTGAGGCCAGGCCATGTGGACCTCTGGAGATGGCAAATCTCTAGAAGGTGCAGGCAGCTGGCCCTGCCAGAAACCTAAGGGAGCTTGTCAGCTCTCTCCCCAACACCCCCAGGCCCTACAGATCCTGCTTCTTTAGCTTATTTGCTTGTATCCTCATCTCCAGGTTCTCTGCCAATAGCCCAGCCCCTGCATCTTATCCCCTCTTTGCTTAAACTCCCCAAATGTTTCCCTACCATCTTCAGGATAAAGTCTCAACTCATGAGCCTTCACAACTGTTCTGGCCTCATTCTCCACCCCCCTGCCCTTCCCCACACACAGCTTCTCTACTCCCCCCTGTGGCCACCTCTGGAGGAGAACTAACTGGTTAGATCTTGATGTAACTGCCTCTCCCAGATTGTGGGGGCAGGACGGTGTCGAATTTATCTCCATCCTTGGACCAAAGGAGAAACACAAAGTCTCCAACTGAGGATCCCTCTTCTCTCCCAGACTTTTTCAGAGGCGGGTGCTCCTGACATCTCAAAAGGGACATCAAAGCTGACAGGGCCTCTGTCACTAAGGCCCCGTCTGCTTAGGGTCCACCCCTGGACTTACCTTTCTGTGGCTGGTCAGTGAGAGAAGATCAGTAAGGCCGATTGGCATCCTTGGGCCTCTTTAGCTGGACCTTGAGCCTCTTCATGCCAATTTGAAAGCCATTCATGGCCTGAATAGCTGTCTGGGCACTGGTTGGATTGTCAAAGCTAACAAACCCTAGGGGGCGTGGGCAGAGAGGTCAGCTGGAAGCTCGGCCTGGCAGGGCCTCCATTCTCTCTGACCAGTCCCTTCTGCCCGTGTCCCCTCAGGCCAGTTCCAAACATATACCCCTCCAACCTTCATTGTTTGCACGTGCACCCACACACACACAAACACACAGTCATACAAAGGCAAATGGCCTAAGTCTCCTACAGGTGTAATTCTTGGAAGGACAGGAGGCAATTCTGAGGTATGTGTGTTAGGGTGAGGAGTGTACTGGTTGGAGTGTTTCCCTGTCATTTCCCTGGCAGCGGTTGTATTCTCTCCCTCTTCAGCACCCATTCTGGTCCCCTAAACTGCAGCTGGGATTGGAGGGGATCTCTTGCCTCAGATTCCTACTCTTCCTGCCCTTCTAGACTCTGAAGCCTGACCTGCTTGAGCATCTTCCAGGCACCTGACTTTTCTGGGTGAACCTGAAATAGACTTGTTCTTGGGCTGGGCTTAGCCTAGTCACTGGTCCATGAGCCTGCTTTCTGCCATATGCTCAGTCTCTGGGAGCCACTGACTTATGGACAGACAAGCTTAGGGTCTGCAGTGAATCTCAAAGTTAGGAGTGGGAGGGGCCCATGGTTGGGCCTCAGCTCACCGAAGCATTTGCTCTGGTTGGTGGCTCGGTCCACAAAGACTTTGGCAGACACAACAGCTCCAAAGGGCAGGAATGTCTGTATGAGTTCTGCATCACCAAACTCCTGAGGCAGGTGATAGATGAAGAGGTTACAGCCTTCTGGGCCTGTAGGAAGGGCAACAGACTGGTTCAGGGGAGGGACCCTGAGCAGAGTCCCACCAGGCCCTGATCTCCAGCCCCCTGCCTCTCACCTTCTCTTTGCTGCTGGGGCAGGGCTGAAGACTGCTGGGGAAAAGCTGTGCTCACTGGGGCATAGGCCGATGGGTAGGCTGCTGGAGACAGAGGTGGGAGTGGGCAGTGACCCCTAGAAGCCATCCCCCAACCAAGCATGTCCCCATTTGCCTAGCCATCTTGGACCAATTCAGCCCAGTCCAAGTAATTCCCCTTAGAGACGTCATTCTGGGCCCAGGGGTGGGGGGATGGGAGGGTCGACTCAAAGAGAGCCTAACCACCCCGCCAAAATCTCCCTATTCCTTTCTGGGGCCCTTCAAACCCCCCAGGCCGCGGAGCGCCAAGTGAAACCTGCGTAGTGGTGCATCCCAGCGTAGGCCTGCTGCAGGGGGTCAGCCACGCCAGGGCTCTGGGCTGGGGAGAGAGGGGCGCGGGGCCCACGGTGAAGGCAGGCGGGTGGGGAGGTGGAGCGACGTTGTGAGAGGCAGCAGGGAAAGAGGAGTCCCTTCCCAAGGTCATAGCCGCCTCCCCCCAACCCCACCCCCCCGCGCTCCCCACTCCATTTCGGGGAGATTTGGGCAGAGCGGAGGGCCCACCTGGGTAAGGGGAGAGCCCGTTATTGTAGAGACTGTCAGATCCGGGCTGCCCGTTGGTCTGGGGAGTTAGGGGGCCAAATCCATTGACCCCGATGGGCGCTGGCAGACCCGGAAGCGAGCCTGGGCCACCGCCAGGCGGGGAGCTGGCTGCTGGAGGCAGAGGAGGTCGGAGAGTCAGGCCACAGCCCAGCCTTGTGGGGTCCCAGCCGCCGCCCAGCTCCTGAGCACAGTACCTGCGGCGGGCAACAGGGGCGCCGCCACCAGGCTGAAAGCCGCCACGTGCTGCATCTGGGCCGCCACTGCGGCCACCGGGCCTAGGCCTGGGCCCTGTGCCGCTGCCAGTAGGGCTGCCTGGTGCTGCAGGATCTTTGGGAGGGAAGAAAAACAGGTGTGTAGCACCAGTGGTGGGCAGGTGCCCCGGCTCCCGGCCTCCTTTGGGGCGGGCCCACAGGCGCACACAGGCCCCTGTCCCCTGAGAACAGGGGTTGGTGTCAGGCACCTACCGCGGTGGTGTAGGCTCCGCACGCCCCCAGCGGCAGCGGCGCTGGGTGGAAGGCGCCCAGCTGGCCGGCCATCTGCTGCATCCGCCGTAGCGCGCGCTCCCGGTCCGTGTCCGCCAGTTTGACCACGAGGCTGGACGAGGCGCCCTGGGTAGGGCAGGGCAGGGGAGGCCGCCGTGACCAGTCCAGACCCCAGCCCTGGCCCTAGGCCAAGCGCTTCGCCCATCAGGCTCTTTGCTGGGGCATTGATCTCACGTGGGGAGGAAAAGCCCGTCCCCACCCCACTGGCCTCACCCTGGGCCCCGGGTGCCCGCCCTCACCGCCATGGTCCGGCTGCCATGCAGACTCTGGATAGCTGCCTGAGCTTCCCCCTGACTCCCGAACTTCACAAAGGCACAGCCTGGGGCAGAATAGAAGGATTGGGTGGCTCAGGCCACAGGGGCCAAAGGGTCATGTGGCCCAGAATGAGGCAGGAAATTCCAGGGTCAGCTCAAGTCACCTTTACTGGTGCCATCAGGGCTTCGCAAGACGGTGCACTCCTCGATATGGCCAAAGGGCTGGAACAGGCGTCTGACGTCCTCCTCACCCTGCTGCTTCCCCAGCATCCCCACAAACAGCTTTCGGTCCTCTGGGGACAAATCCAGGAGTGATCTGGAGACCCTAAGTCCTCTTGGACTACCTTCTTAAGATAGCTTACCCCAGTCCAGCTCTGGGAAGAGGTATAGGGAGTAAGAAGGCTCTGGGGCTATAACGGTGGGTTTCTTTGAGGAGCAGGATGATCTATAGACAGATCTGGAGGAAAAGAACTCAACCCAGATCCACCATGAAAACCTGGGTCTTGGGAAGGAACAAGAAAGACTGATTGCTGCTCTTGTGGAAAGTGATTCAATGATGTCTTTGGTTGGGTACAGCCCTGTATGCATCGTTTGTTATTTTTGAACTTTCTGTTCTGAAAGTTTGGGAAAGGCAGTTTTGGACCGTTTTAGTCCTATGGGGAGGGGGTGTCCTCAGTGAAGGTCTTTGTATTCAGATTGGACTAGGAGAAAAAAAGCACACCCTTGCTAGTCAGGCTGATGGCAGCACCATCAATGCCCCTTCCTGCTCAAATCAAGGAGGGCTCTGGGACAAAAAACAGCACAGAAAACAGCTGTTTCATCGTACTGCCTCATTCCCAGATGTTGAGCGCTGGGAATGATGAATCTCTAAGCCTAGCACCAAACTCAACTTGGGTGCTCCTCCCAAAGGCCTAAAGAGGGCAGGAAGCTTGGGTTCCTGAGCCTCCAACATTAGCATTCCCCCTCTACAATTGCTAAGCCCTTGACCCCTTTCCTTAACTCCCACCTCCACTGCTTCATTCCCCAACTGAGCTTCCAGGGCCTTCAGTGAGCCCTTCTGCCGTCTTTCTGCCTTCCCTTGTGCTCTGCCCTGATCCTTCCCCAGGTGTTCACACTATGGAAGGACAAGTTCTGCCTGTAGACTTGCATGGCCCCTGAGAACAATTCTGATCCCTCCCTTTGTTCCCTCTTCCTCTGGGAGAGTGTTCCTTGGAGAAAGCTGGAGAGCTGGGGCTGGAAACCAGGGCTTAGCCACACATCTAGCAAGTCAGGCCTCAGGAGACTGTCCAGGAACCCAGGATAGAGGCCTCAGGAGACTGTCCAGGTCACACGGCCTGGTGTCAAAGTCCTGCTTTTTTCTGCACCAACATAACTCTCTGAAATAGGATGTGGCTTCATGCAGGCAACAGATTTGGGGAGAGGAACAGGTGAGAATCTGGTTTCAGGCTTCACCTTCAGATCCTGGAACCCAAGAAAACCCATCCTAAACTCCTTTACTCCTTGACAATTTTGGCTAGGCCAGTGGAGAATCTTTGGATCCTGAGTCCAAGGAAGACAAGGCTGGTGAGGGTCATAGACTGAAGTGTGGCAAAGAAAAGGAAGAACAGACTGCCTGGAGTTAGCAGTGGACAGACTTTCCAGTAGGGTTATGTATGTGTCCATATTTTATCTGGATGGTGTGGGATTCAGCCTAGGCTGCCCAGGGACCCTAAAGTGCCTGTCAGTGCTGTGTCTGTGAGGAGGGTGGAGGCTGTGGTTAAATGGGATGGGCAGAATATGTTTCAACAGAATCCTGCCTCCTCTCCAGAGGATTACTGCTCAGTGATCTCAAGGGGGAAGGGATATGTAATGTACTTGTGGCTGGAATCTTAGAGGAAGTGCCCATCTGATGTGGTGAGAGTACAGTCAGTGAGTGTCCTTCACTTCTGGGAATGTTAGCCACAAAATAGTGCTTTTGGAACAGATCACTGGTTTCCCAACCTTTTTAAAAAGCTGCAGAATCTGTTGTTCTAACAAAAATATTAGGATGAAGCTAAAAAATGAGAGACAAATAGAACTGCTCTGACTAAAACCAGAAAAGTGGGGAGTGGGGTTGGGGCTGAAGTTCCTTTTGCTTCATCTTCTCCTAGTACCACCTAGAGGGGGTTGCAAGGAAAGTTCTTTAAAAACCACTGACTGAAAATATAATGCATAGAATTCCACATGGTATATGCAGAGAGATCTGATTTGGTTTCTCTTCAGGAAACCAAAAAGATAAAGAAAAAATTGCTTGATCAGTCTGCTAGTGGCTTTGCCTTGACATTGGAAGACAGGCCCCATTTGGTCAGGGAATCAAATGTCAGAAGACTGTGTCATTGTTCTGAGCTGTGACTCTAAAGCATGCCTGTGTGTCTCTCAAAGGCTTAAGAGGAGCTAAAGAAGATCCTATGGCCTCCGGAGTCCCAAGGCTTAAAGAGGGCTTAATAATACCCTAATTTGTAGTGCAGTTGTGTCATTGGATAGGGTCTGCAAGATGGTGGTGTCTCCTAGTTAAGATATCATGCCACAGGGACCAGCATCCAGGTAGCCCTAGGTAGGAAGTGAAATGTCAAGACTGAGATGGAGCCCCCAAGGCAGGAAATAGGTTTGTGTGGACAGTGGTCTGATCCTTTAACTGCTCTTCCTCTTGTTGCTCTTTCCCGCTGATGGTGGTTAGTTCAAGCTCATTCTACAGACCATGAAATTCTCTGATACTTCTTTTCCAGTGCCCAGTCAAGAATTTTAATCTCCATGAAAAGTCACAGACCCTATGGTCCTGGACTATTGAGCTATACAGAATTTAAAATTGAAATAAGGCTGCATTATAGGCTGGGCTCTATACTGCCTGTTTCACAGGTATCACCTTGAATGCTGGTATTCTCTTTGCCACTTTACAGGGAGCTTGGTAATGTTTGGCAACAGGATGATCAAGGTCACAATGACCAGGAGTTTCAGGTGATCCCAAAATGGTGGGATAATTTTCTCAGGAGACCTGTCTAAGAGAAGTACAGGCTTGACCTCCTAGATTAGCCCCCAAATATACAGCCCTGGAGGTTCTGAGGGTCAGTGCCCCCAGAGAGAGGTGATGATGGGATTTAGCCCAGGTAATTCAATTTCCTCTACTTCAAACTCTACCACTTAGGTAAAGAGAAGGTTCTATAAGAAATGGATCAGAAATCTCTAAATAAAATCATCCCCTGGGTGGGTCTCCAGAAAACTGGGAATATCAAATAAGAAGGCTCAGCCTTCCTGGAGTGGAAGGAATTAGAAGATAGCATTAGTGTAGAATTGAGACATAGTTGGATAGAAACACAGACGGATGGTATAATTGCCTTCTCCTGTTGTCAACTAATGTGTATGCCTTGCTCTTCTACCAAATGCTTTTTTAAACCCAAACCAAGCTGTTTGAGCCCCCGAGGCCCAGCTCCATAAAGCTGCCTTGCGCAGCCGGTCATATAGGTCAGGGATTCTAATAGCAAATGATGGGACTGAGAGATCAGAGTCAGAGTCAGTCCACTCCCTCTTCCTCAGGAAAGGCGCCAAGATGCCTTTCAAGAAAAGAGGCTCTACCTCAAGTCGGCTCAAAGGAATTCCTGAGGGGCCGAGTTTCTAGCTTCTAGGCCTCTCATACTCATTCACCTTCCTGTTGGTGGGATGCCATGATTGTAGGGACTGTGTAGGAATGAAGTTTCAGCATTGGGGTACCAACCACCAAATACATCCTAAAAATACTCATCCACTTTTCAGTCCAGATACCAACCCAGGGATCCTGCTGGTGGCAGCATATGGAGCAAAGCATCTTTCCCCTGATGTTCTTAGTAATGACTCCAGCATAAGGAGCCAAGAGAACCTGGGAAAGTCACTGAGGAAATAGCCAGGGCAAAGAGAGTCTTCTGGCCTGATCTGATAAACATCAAGAAAAGCTTTAATTTCTGCCCCCCTCCAAAAAAAACCTTGCTGGAAATAATAAACAAATCCAGCAAAATTGTAGAATACAAAATCAACAAATAAAATGAGTTGTGTTTCTATACACTAGCAATGAACAATACGAAAAAGAAATTTAAAAAGCAGTTCCACTTAAAATAGCATCAAAAAGAATAAAATCCTTAGGAATAAACTTTAAAAAGGAGGCAAATAGACTGGTATCCTGGAAACTATAAAACATTGCGGGAGCATCTGGGTGGCTCAGTGGGTTAAGCCTCTGCCTTCGGCTCAGGTCATGACCTCAGGATCCTGGGATCAGCCCCACATCAGGCTCTCTGCTCAGCAGGGAGCCTGCTTCCTCGTCTCCCTCTGCCTGCCTCTCTGCCTACTTGTGACCTCTATCTCTGTCAAATAAATAAATAACATCTTTTTTAAAAAAAACATTGCTGAAGGAAGTTAAAGACACAAAAGATGGAAGACATCTTGTGTTCATGGTTTGAAAGACTTAATATTGTTAGATATCACTACTGCCCAAAGAAATCTACAGATTTAATGAAATTTCTATTAAAATCCCAATGGCATTTTTTGCAGAACTAGAGAAATCCATCCTAAAATTCATATCAAGTCTCAAGAACCCATTGTCAAGACAATCTTTAAAAAGAAGAAAGTTGGAGATCTCACTTTCAGATTTCAAAACTTACTACAAAGCTACAGTAATCAAGCAGTGTGACAGTGGCAGAAAGACATGCAGACCAATGGAAAGAAGAGAGAGGCCAGAAATAAGCCCTCACATATAGGTCAAATGATTTTTGACAAGAATGTCAGTCTTTTCAGAAAATGGTGTTGAGAAAAGTGGGTGCAAAATGACGACGTTGGACCCTTACTTTGCATCATATACAAAAATGAACAAAATGAGTCAAAGACCTAAGCATGAGTGCTAAAACTATAAAACTCTTAGAAGAAAACAGAGGAAAAGCCTCATGACCTTGCATTTGGCAATGACTTCTTAAATGTGTCACCAAACACACAGCCAACAAAAGTAAACTGAACCTCATCAAAAAAATTTTTAAAGCTTTTATTTATTTATTTGACAGAGAAAGAGATCACAAGTAGGCAGAGAGGCAGGCAGAGAGAGACGGGAAGCAGGCTCCCTGCTGAGCAGACAGCCCAATGCAGGGCTCAATCCCAGGACCCTGAGACCTTGGCTGGAGCCAAAGGCCGAGGCTTAGCCCACTGAGCCACCTGGGTACCCCAGACTACATCAATTTCAAACTTCATGCATCAAAAGACACACTCAGTGAAAAGACAGCCTACAGAATGGGAGAAAATATTTGCAAATCATGTATCTGATAATATCCAAATAAAATCTGGTAATATCCAAAATGAAGAGTTCCTACAACTCAAACAAGAAAACAAATCATCCTATTAAAAAGTAGGCAAAGGGCTTAAATAAGCATTTCTCCAAAGAAGATATATAAATGGCCAGTAAGCATATGCAAAGATGATCCATATTACTAATCATTAAGGAAGTACAAATGAAAATCACAATGTAATACCACCTTACACTATAAGGATGACTGTTGAAGAAGGAGAAAAAGAAGGAAGAGGAGGAGGAGGGGAAGATCGAAGAGGAGGAGGAGAAGAAGAAAAGGGGAAGGAGGGAAAAAAAGAGTAAGAAGGAGAAGAAAATGTATAGAAGGAGGAGAAGGTGGAAGAGGAGGGGAAGAAGAAAACAGCAAGTGTTGGAAAGACTGTGGAGAAATTGAAACCTTTCTGCACTGCTGGTGAGAATGAAAAGCCACTGTGGAAAACAGTATGACAATTCCCTCCAAAATTAAAAATAGGATTATCATATGGTCCAGCAATACCAGGTCTGGGTATTATAACCAAAAGAATTGAAAGCAGAGTCTCAAAGAGATACTTTTTTTTCAAAGAGATATTTGTACACTTACATTCACAGTAGCATTATCCACAACACTTAAAAGGTGGATGCCACCCCAATGTCTTTCAAACAATGAATGGATAAACAAAATGTGATAAAAACATACCATGGGATATTATTCAGCCTTTAAAAGGAAAATCTGACACAAGCTACAACATGGCTGAACCTTGAGGACATCATGCTAAGTGAAATCAGCCAGTGACAAAAAGACAAATACTGTATGATTTCACTTATATGAGGTATCTAGAGACGTCAAATTCATAGAAACAGAAAGTAGAATTATGGTTACTAGGGACTGGAGGGGGTAAAGGCAGTTATTTAATGGGTACAGATTTTGAGCCTTGTAAGAGGAAGAAATTCTGGAGATGGTTTGCACAACAGTGTGAATATACTTAACACTATTGGACTGTACACTTAAAAATGGTAAAGGTGATAAGGTTTATGTCATGCCTATTTTACTATAATTTTTGAAAATGAAGGAGATCTTTAAGGAGGGCTGAAAACTAGGTACACAGACCAAGGAAGAACAGAGACTCTATTGTCCCTTCATTCTGATCCAGGAGAACCGGGAAGTTAAGGAATAAAGGTAGACGGAGCCCAAGATTCCAAGTTCCTCCAAGAGAAAAGAATCTCAGCCTCCAGATTTCATTTTCCTTTTGCAGGCTGTATACCTGAACCCAAAGGGCTTGTGAGGATTAGCCATTGCCATGACCTAAAAGTGTTAACAATAATCTTTGGGTGATTTGCTCTGAGTCAAGCTGACGGGAGGCACCTCCCAGAGGTAGAGTTAATTTCAGGAAGTGAAACCTTAACTTGAGTAGTCTTAAGCAGTACTGTGAAACTTATCCAGTCAAGTCTTCCATGGAAGAGTACTTCATAGAATTAAGTAAGTATAAGGATCAAAGACAGATAAGCGTGTCCACTGACTGGCAGAACGGTTGTATCCAAGATCCATACTTCATTTAGATCAGAGAATGTGTCCCAGTGTTAATGAAATTCTGAAAATTCTAGCTTAAAATTTAACTTTAAGTCAAAGTTTAGTCATTAAATCCCGAATGAAGTAGAATTCTGGATAAAATTACATAAAAAACATGACTCATCTGTTCAATAATTATATATATTTATTATTCAAAATCTGAGCTAATATTTAAACAAAACCATATAAATCCAGTTAGAAATTACCTAAACCATTCATTATAGGTTGGTGATGGGAGGGTTGATGTGATAACAGATAACTGGTCTCTTCAGTAAAGCCAAACTTCAAGATTGAAAAAGAAATGACTCACTTCAGAGACTGTTTTTAAAGTATAAAAAAACTAAAGTGGAAAGAGTGCACGGGTTGATTACTTAGCTGATACCTGTACCTCAGGCATCCTGGGGGAAAAATATCCTTGGTAAAAAAAATACTGCCAAGGTTGGAGAATAGAACGAGCGGAGCAGTCACTATTGTGATTTATGAATTTATTGATTTTATGTTATGAAATTTGAAAGAGAGGGGAAAATATACAGGAGTTTCTTTTTTTCTTTTTTTTTTTTTAGATTTTATTTATTTATTTGACAGAGAGAGAGACAGCGAGAGAGGGAACACAAGCAGGGGGAATGGGAGAAGGAGAAGCAGGCTTCCGCTGAGTAGGGGCCCTGATGTGGGGCTCAATCCCAGGACCCTGGGATCATGATCTGAGCCAAAGGCAGACGCTTAACAACTGAACCACCCAGGCGCCCCTATAACGGAGTTTTAGTGACTTTGAATATTTTGCCTTGAGACTAAAAATAGTTTTCCTATTAGATTGGTGCCTACCATTAATCTTATTTTTTGTGCTTCCATAGAAGGGATCATGAGAGTTAGGAAAAATCAACTGCAGCCTCCATGCTGAACAGCAAGTAAAAGAGACTTAATGACCAATGTCTGAAGGATTTGGGGGTCGCTGACCTCGTATAATTTGACGTTGACATTTTGAAATACACAGCCCTTGAATTTTCATCCAGGCAAACATTTTAATGTTTACATTCAAATAAATCCAGATGCTGAGAAGAAAAGTTTCTGGCACTATGTTCATTTTTGATGTAGAAATGGTTGCCTTTACTATAATTAGGATATCAGGTCGTTTGGACAGTTAGGTGCATTTTCCTTTTAAGAGTATCACTCAGTGCCATAGGATGTAAAATATAGGCATGGAGTATGAAGTACATCAACAGCTTGGAACTTAGCTGCAGAAATTATGGGAACAAGCTGAGATCACGAAAAGGCTGCTATAGGGCGCCTGGGTGGCTCAGATAGTTAAGAGTCTGCCTTTGGCTCAGGTCACGATCCCAGGGTTCTGGGATAGAGCCCTGCATCGAGCCCCACATTAGGCTCCCTGCCCTGTGGGAAGACCGCTTTCCCTCTCCCACTCCTCCTGCTTGTGTTCCTGCTCTTGCTATCTCTCTCTCTCTCTCTCTCTCTCTCTGTGTCAAATAAATAAGATCTTAAAAAAAAAAAAGTCTGCTATAACATAGTCCATGAAGACCTGGATGGACATCTAACACTCAGAGCATCATCAGGGTTGCAGAGGATGGCCATGGAAGAAGAGGACTCCAGCACCTTCTATTAGGCAGATTCTGTTGTGTTGGTACTATTATTGCATTGTAAGTATCGAATGTACAGGTGTTACCAGTAACTTCTAAAAGTGATACACATACAGTGTGTTTAAAACAGGTTATTTCAACCATAAACTTCATGTCTATTGATTTAAAATAAGAGGTATACTACTCTGCTGCATTGGCATCAAAATTCAAGAAAGATAATGTAAAGTAGCTGTTTTCATTAAAAGCTCATGGGTGCACAATAGATTCCTCCTATATGCAGATGGGAGGAATGGAAGTCTTTGGGCCGAAGAAGCAAAACTGGTAAGTTTGGTTAAGTTCTGCAGTGCTGGTCAACTTTTAAAAGTGGAGTCATTTGCCAACATTTAATATAATTAAAATATAAATTGTAATTAAATCATGACAGTCTCATCTATTTAAAGTTATCTACCTGGCTCCCGTAGCATTTGAGTTGGAAATCCCTGTTTTATTGAGGGAGGGGGATGAAAATCTAATAATCCCTTCTGGAAGAAAAAATGGTGGAATCTTGGAAGATTATACCGTTTGCCTTGATACCCTTTAGATTATATCTGCATTGATACCAGTGTTCTTTTTTAAATTTTTTTAATAAACATATAATGTAGATACCAATATTCTTAAAAGATATAGAAATCATTGTTATTCAATTGTAAACTAAGGGATTTAATTTCAGGAATTAAAAAAAATGCAAGCTTATAGGGATAAATATATTAGGACAGGTGTGATCATTAACTCTGAAGGCTTATTGAATGGGATCACAGACAGAAGATTTGAATAGGGCAAGCTGTCCCACACTGATGTCAAATGTTACATTTCAGAAGCAAAATTCAGTACCATTTTAAAAAGCTGAGTTTCTAAAGCGTTAGTTTGTTTTAAAATTCAGCAGAAAGCTGAATTCACTTAAGAAGAAATATATAACATTGAAGAAAAGGAACACATTTTGATTACTAACAAGATTATCTAACACAGATCAGTTGGTAGTTAAATACTTGTAAATTTTAAAGGCCCAACTGTTTTTGCAAGGCTTATTACATATGCCTCCTCTCTCCTGAAGATGTAGCAGGGAACATTTGGTGGCTCTGAGTGGGAGCAGGAAGAGTTGAGAGATCTGGTCATCTAAACCTGCAAGAAGGATTATTCACAGATGCCTTTAAGAGCCATCATTTGTCAAGAAAAACGTAACTACTAAAACTGTGCAAACATAACTACGTAAAAACTGTGCAAAACGTAACTACTAAAATTATGACTTGTACTGCCAGGCAGTCCTCTTTTCAGCTAGATTTGCTTTTCCAACTCTCCTGAGCTGCTCTGAATCTGAACAGGTGTATATAGGTGGGTACAGAATCTGTCAATGACATGACACCTGAAAACTCTGTGCAAAAAGGGGAGGGTAATGATAAAACTCTGGCTGATACTGCTGCGTGGGGTCCAGATGATAAGGACATATGGACCAGGCCAAGCAGAAGCCTCATCGGAAGCATGCTTTGTAGAGCTGCCCTCTCCCCAACAAGATGTTTTGGACTCCAGACAGCAAGAGTGCCCCCAGCACTGGGAACTTAGTTCCTGAACCAGAGCCAGGTTGCATCATGTTCTGAACTCTGTGCATGCTATTCTCTTTGCCTAAGCACTTGCTCCCTCTATTTCTCTATTTGACTACTACTTCCTTTCTCTATTTGACTACTACTCTTTCTCTTCTTCCTTTCTTTCTTTATTTGACTACTACTTTTTCATCCTTGGGATCTCAGCTTGAATATTACTACCTCAGGAAGTCCACCTTGACCTTCCAGACTAAGATAGATGTCCCTTGTTATTGTGCCCACAGTCCCCCCAGGACTTGAAAAGCACTGATCACACTGAATAGTAACCTCTTATTTACTATCCCCTCATAGCTCCAGAGCTCAGTGAGGCCAGATGCCAGGTCACAGATGCTCACAGAAAGATGCTCACATCTCTATTCCTAATGTGGAGTAAGTTACTCAGAAGATGTTGGTTGGATGGTTGAATAAACTACAGGCTCAACCTGCCTGCTTCTAAGCTCACTCAGGTGCTCTAAGCTAGCCTCTGAGCTATGGAGTAGTTAATGTTTGTGGACAAGGCTTAGAAGAGGTCCAACAATGACCAACAATGGCCTTGATACCTAACACAGCTTCCCAAAAGGCAGAAATTCTTGGGACAAGTGAACCAGAGGTTCCGTAGGGAAGCTGGAACTTTTCAAAAACCTGTCTGGAAAGAATGAAGTGGGAAAAGAGGACATGTGTTAAGGGGAGGAGGAAACTTGGGAATATCTCTTCAAGGCAAAGTAGAAGTGGTAACAACTTGGCCTCAAATTGAGAATCAGAGACCAGAGGTCAGATCATCTAAAAGGATAAAGGAGGGTTTCATAGAGGATTTAACTCCACAATGGACCCATGAAGCTACCAGAGCCCCTCGTAAATACAGACAGTGAGCATGAAGTCTGAGAGGATGCACACAGTTAGTAGACGTTAGTAAAGGCCTGTCAGTTGGGTTCTGTTCTCTCCCTGATTGTGGGCAGCTTGTTCCACCTAACAGTGCCATGACTGATTTTGGGTAAGGCAGGGAGAGAGTCTTATCCAAGGGAGAGAGTCAGCAGACATCAGGGCATTAGGCAGATATCCTGGAATGATCTAAGACCCAAAGGTGGGAAAGATACCAAAGAACTGACAACAAAAGCTAGCATCACTTTTCCAGTGTGGAAACTGGCTAGAATGTAGCTGGCTGTCAAAAAGCACAGGCTTTCTACCCCTCCTGTTCTTAAGGAGCATTGGTTCCAGGAAACAGTACTACTAAAAAAAAAAACAAACCCTTCAAAGACTTGCCATGTCCTCATTGCAGAGTCAAATTCCTTCATATGACCTGCAAAGTCTGTCTTACCAGACTCACCTTTTACCATAAGTAATCAGGAAATTACAGTGAGGAAATGAGTGGTCCCAATCCAGAGTGGACAGAGCCCTCTCTGATCAGAAGAATATATTTAAAAAAAAAAATTTCCAGCCTGGTTTTTCAAGCAAATCTGGAAGTTACATCTGACAAAACAGGAATGAACTCTCTCCAGGGCAAGGTGATAAGAGCCTCCTTCCTTTATCTCCAGCCTCTTCTCAGTCTCTTCCTGCTTCTTTGGAGTCTAGGGGCCCTGGGACCCCATCTCTCCTCAGACTGAGCTGGGAAGACTAAGCTCTTTCTGGTGCTGAGCAATTCTGAGACCCACTTTCCCTCGACCGACCCAAGGGAGCTCTGGTAATAAACCATGGGTAGGACTGACTCGAGGAATAGGCCCACCGTCCCCTACATAGGTGATACCCTGAGGTTTGTCACGTAGGGAAGTTACCTCCTCGGCCCTCACTGGCAGCCGGCTTCACTTGGATCGGACGATTCATCTGAAAGACATTGGACCAACACACCCAGTCAGCATGACTGCCTGGTCCTGGCACCGGCCTTCTCCCCTCAATGCCTCAGGATCTAAGCCCTGTGCCCTTTGAACTCTGTACTCCACCACTCTCATAGTGGTCTATAGATTTTCTCCAAGATTCTTCATTAAACTGGGAAGTTAAGAAGGTAGGAAACCTGGATGGTGGGGTGATAGGAAGCTTGGGTGGCAAGCCAGGATGAACCGTAGCTGCTAAAGAGATTCGGCTCTGGGCTGGGATGACTATGCGAGGCCTGTCCCTCTGGCTCCTAGACCTCCTTACAGGCTTTGGGTGAGGAGTTGGGTGGGAGGGTGGAATTGCTACTGAAGATTTGTGTTTTGTACTAAAACAGAATATAATTCTATATGTCATTTAGATTAAACAATCTGGGAATCAGACTTAGTGCTGCTTACCCCAACTCTGCCTTTTCATGGTTGTATGACTTCGAGTAAGCCACCCTCTCGCAGAGTCCATGTGTTAAATGGGGGAAAACCTTCCCCAGCTTCTGTGTCGCCACAGTTTCTACACTCACCCCCTCAGTTCCCTCCCTGGGCCCCCCTTCCCTTGAGGGTGCTGGCGTTCTCCAGCATACCGTCCTTGGCCCTGCTCATCCCGCTGTTCCCATTCTTCCTGGATAGTCTCGCCCACACCCGCAGCTTCAGCTACCATCCCCGCAGGTCTGACTCAGAGCTCTGCCTCCCCAGCCCACACCTCCCTCCTGAGCTTCAGACCCATGTACCCAGCTACATGCTGGACAGTCCCGCTGGCATCTTCCACTCAACACACCCACACCAGAGCTTATCGTTTTGCCCCGACCTGATCCTTCCAGTCATCCAAGCTAGAAACCTGGAAAGCAACTTGACTCTTCCCTTTATCCCCTCCCCCCACCAACCAGATTCACCTTCTAATTCAGGGGTTCCCTGATAAGGGTGGATAAGAATCACCTGGGAACCATACCAGACTCTCAGGTTGGGGGATTGTACAATTTGCAAAAGCTCCTAGGTGATTTCAACATACACTCCCACACATTCCCATCCCCCAACCACCCTGAGAGAATTCATGATTGAATCCCCATCTCACCTTCCTCTCATGGGTGTTGTGGGGATCACATGAGATAATGGGGACGCAAAAGGTCTTTGTAAACTGCCAAAAGCTGGGAGCGTAGGATGTGAGGAATTATTGTTGGGGGCAGACAGCTGAGTGCCGGGAGGAAAGAACAGCGGCCTTCCTGTTCATGGAGGAAGGGGTACTGATGCCCATCTGGCCTGAGAAGGTGATGATCTGACCCCCTCCCTTCAGGAAATGCACTGTTTCTGCACCAATCAGGGCCATTCCATCCTTTACCAATGTGCTCGTTGCCGAGACAACAGGCAGCTTCCTGTTACCATAGCCACAAGTGCTACCCAGTAACCATGGTAACGCCCTGGCAGTCACAGTTGAGCAATTTCCTTTGGATCAAATTTGGGGGTGGGGAACTGGGGAGGGCTTATTTAAAAAAAAAAAAAAAAAGGAAAGGAAAGGAAAAGAAAGGAAAACAGGCCAGGCCTGAACCAGCGCAATCCCCCTCCCACCCAGGGCTCAGGTTCTTATACGCTCTGACACACCCACCCGCTGGCAGTGGAGCCCCTGCAGTGTACCAGGTTGTGGGTGGGGGCCGAGACACCGACAGGACTCAGGCTGCAGTCTAGAGGGGATGACAGATCAATCCAAGCAGATCAGGGCGAGCTGGGCAGGTCTGGATTGGCTGGGACCAGGGACCAGGAGGAACGGGAACCGTCCCTGGGCATGGCCACCTGTGATTGTGGAGGAGAGACCAAGAGACAGAGCCATGGAGAGCAGAGAAACAAGGAGAGATGAAGAGACACAAGAAGACAGAAATCATGAGAGAAAGAGACACACCCAGAAAGGGGCAAGGAAAGAGAGAAATACTGGTGGATATGGGAAGGAAACGAAGGGATAAGAGGTCAGGAAGGAGCACAGGAAAGGCAGGGAGGAGTGTGGCAGGGAAGAAGGAAAAAGGGCTAGACGCCTGGGGTGGGGCGCAGTGAGGGTGAGCAAGACCATCATTATTTTATTAGTTCTTAAATAGATCCTGAGAATTTCTCTCTGGAACCTAGAGTGACAAGCACATGTGACAGCAGTGGTTTCCATGGCAGCTGCCTCCCTGGCTGGGTTTCTGGAGAGATGGATCTCATCAGTGCTCTAGGGGACACCCCGTTCCCCCTCCACCCTCCCCAACTCTTGAATGGAGAGTGGGCATTAGGTGAAATATACATGTTCATAGACCTGGCAGAGTCCAAGCCTCAGAGTCTGGCACCTACGCTTACCACTGTTCGGGCATGCTGCCAGCATTTCCTGAACTCTTTGAAAAGCCTCAGCCTGGGACCTTCATGGAAGACAACAATGACCCTTGAGACCCTGTCCTCGATGACTTATGGAGGGGACTATAACGCCACCATTTTGTAAGAGCCCACTATGTACCATGCCCTTTCTGGGAGACCATACATACATTGTCTCTAAACTCTTTCCAACTGCTCTGCAAGGTAATACCATTGTCCCCATAGTATAGATGGGAAGTCTGAGGCGGAGGGAGGATAAATCACTTGTGCAAGTCACAGGATGGGTAAGTGGTTGAGCTGGGATTTGTCTCCAAGTCTGTCTGATGCTGAAGTCCATGTTTTTGCATTGTGCTGCTCAACTCCATTCTTAAGACATGAACACAAGGAATGAGGCATAGAGTGACCAGGGCCTTGGGAGGAGTTCAAGGTAGAATTCTGCAGGAGAGGCTGACTCCAACTGGAGAGGTCGATACAGGGAAGGCTTTACAGGGGAGGCAAAGTTTGACCTGGACTTTGCAAACTGGGGTCAATGAGCCATGTGGAGATGATGGGAGAGATAAAGCTGGCGGCATAGCACTCCAGATGGCTGGGGGATAGAAAGGAAGCTGCAAGTCTGAAGGAGCAAGGATTCAGGTAGCCAGGGTAGAGCAAATTGCTTCTGAGTCATATGGCTGTGGATTTAAATCGTGGCTCCATCAGTGGCAACTTCTCTAAGTTGAGCCTTAGTATGCACATTAGTAAAAGGGAGAATTATGATCCTACCATGCAGTGTTGTGTTTGCTTGTTTGTTTTTAATGGAAGGGTATGAAACTAAAAGGTAGCCATGCAGTGTTGTGTTTGCTTGTTTGTTTTTAATGGAAGGGTATGAAACTAAAAGGTAGCCAGTGACCACGGTGGGAGGAATTGTGAAAAACAAAACAAGGAATTTTGGCTTTGTTGTATTTCCAAGGCAGTAGGGATCCAGAGATGCATATTAAATGGGGATAGATCCCATGAGCTGTCACTATGCTGAAAAAAAAGATCGGAAAGGGAAAGATTAGAGGTGGGAAGATCAATGATACAGGTAAGGGGTGAGGGTGACCTGGACCGGGGCAGAAGGAAATGGACAGATTCAAGAGATGTTTAGAATGGATTAACTGGACTAAAGTTCTACTGGATGTGGGAACTGAGGGAGGAAAGGAAATAGTGGCTGACCTTTAGGTTTATGGCTTAGGTGCTGAGGGATTTGGCAGTTTGGGAGTTTGGAGATGCAGGGGAAGTCCCAGGGGAGGAGCCCAAGAGGATGAGGACAGAGTTGGGGAAAGTGGTTCTTCTTTGGTCCCCACTGGGAAGTGGTTAGGGAGGACACCTGGACTTTAGGTACACTCTGCATGACTGGAGAAAAAAAAGAGCTGTCTGCATGAACTGCCTAAGCAACCCTGCCCTGCCTCGTTCTTGCCACAGCCAGCAGAGGGATGTGGAAGTAGGGTGAGGCAATCCCTGCTCCCCTTTGAATAAGGGGAATTGCATCCTTGGCCAAGAATTTGTCCTGGGACCTCAGGTGAGCTCCTGCCCTTGGCTGAGTACCCATTCACTTGAAAGTTTCCCAGATAGAGTCCAGGCCCACGTCTGCTTCAGGGCCCAGACCTGGTGGGGAAATCAAGGGAGAGAATGTCAGAAAGCAGAGAGAAGAACCTAGGCAGTGGAGTGGAAAAGTTTAGAGGCAGTGCAGTCATACATGAGACCCTGGTACTTTGGCCCCCATGAGGAGAAGGGAAGGCAAAGCCCTACCCCTTTTTCCTGCTTGATTTGCCTAAAATTCCTGCTTTGGGGTGAGACTTGAGTCCATCAAGACACTTCTGTGTCTTACACTGAGCACTTGTGCCCTCAACTTCTTAACCACCACCTCTCTTGGACAGGTGACATGGATGCAGGGAAGAGAGAGGCAGAGAAAAAAAACTTCATTTTCAGTTCTTTGTTCTACCTACCCCCTCTTCTAATCCAATCCACTGCCAAGTCCCACTAGTTCTAGAATCTATATGGATATCCTAAATAGCTCTCAAGGTCGTCCTCTCTTCCCCATTCCTGCCCTATCCCCAAAGCTAGGCCAGTATACTCATTCAGCTGCATTCAAGCAACAGTGTCCTAATGGATCATCTGCCTCCAGTGTTCTTTCTTCTCTAACCCAACCATCATACTATAGCTGAAGTGAGCTTTTAAAACAAGTCCCTCACTCTTCCTTGATTAAAATCCACCTATGGGAGTGCCTGGGTGGCTCAGTGGGTTAAAGCCTCTGCCTTCAGCTCAGGTCATGATCCCAGGGTCCTGGGATCAAGGCCCACGTCGGACCCTCTGCTTGGCGGGGAGCCTGCTTCCTCCTCTCTCTCTCTCTGCATGCCTCTCCCCCAACTTGAGATATCTGTCTGTCAAATAGATAAATAAAATCTTAAAAAAAAATAAAATCCACCTATGGTTCCCTATTGCAAACCTCCCGATAAAGCCCAAGATCCTAAGACTGGCAGTCCAAACCTGTGAGTTTTGCCTCCCTTGCTGCCCCAGAGACACAATACTCTTTATTCACATAGAGCCTTGGCTGTCTTCACTGGACACCTTCCCTGCCAATCCTCACACTGTATCCAGAATCCCAGAAGTCGTCTTGTCTTTCAGCTTTCTAGACCCTCAGATGTGATGAAATATGATCATATATGGGATCGGGTAGCATTCCCTCTGTGAAGCATCTCCTCTCTCTCCACTCCTGATGCTCCTTTTATGTGCCCAGGTGTAAACTGCACTGAGATGCAGTGAGTTATTTCGGGCTGGAAAAAGCTCCTTGAGGGCAAAGTTCTGATTTGCTCACTAGGCAGCTGCTAGCACATACAGTGCCTTGTGTGAGTTACAAAAAGGCACTCCCCTGACTCTGTGGATGAATTTGAAAAAAAAAAAAAAAGTGCCTCTTCCTTTGGGCTGACACAGCCCTGTGATAATGTGCATGGCTTGGTCAGGAGAGCGTGGATGAATTTTAGCCCCCACTTGCTCTTTCTGCACAAGCTGTTTTGTGCAGGGCACAACCTGCAAAAGCAAATGTACGCAGTTGTCTGTCTCCTTCACAGTGTTTGAAGGGACGAATGCCCAGTGGAAGGGAAGTCACGAGCAGGGAGAGAGACAAGTGAGGGGAGGGCACCTTCTGGGCTAGGGTTGGGCCCACCTTCTTTAGGTGGATTCTGCAGCCTAAAATGAGGCTGCAAGACATAGCTTCAGCTTTATGAAGAAGAGGCTACAGAAGATGGGACAGAGCACAGGTTTAAAGGAAGTCCTGAGCGGGGAGCCAGGTTTTGATAGGTAACAGAAATTAGCAGGGGCATGTGAAGGGGAGCAAAAGGGAGATCCCAGTCCAGTAGATATTGTGAAATTTTCCCCAGAGGTTCAGGCTTTCTCTTTGGGGAACCCCAACCTTTACGTCTCCCAGGGTGACAATCCTGCCTGTCTCTAGCAGGAGCCCAGATTAAAGTCTTCCCCTGCTTCTCCAGCAGATGGCAGCTGTGCCCAGGACCCAGTGCCTACAGAGAGCTGGACACCCTCCTCCCTTCATGCTGATGGGCCTGAGGCCAGGTGACTAACACTGCTGCTACCCCTGGCAGGCCCAGAGGAAAGATTGATGGCACGGACATTGCTTGGGCTGGCCAACAGAGCCATCGATTTTCATTTAGGAGAATAATTAAATATTAATTTTCACTTTGTTAAGCTGGAGAGGGTGAATAAAGCCAATCCTGGCAGTACAAAGGCAGGCCATGTTGGAAGCCTGTGGATGAAATGGTGGGAGAGGGCAGATGTACCCAGTCATCATCCCCTCCAGAACCTTAGACCTGTCTGCCACCAGCTTGGCCCAGGTAATAGTGTAGTAGTTAAGTGAATGAGTTCTGGAGCCAGACTACCTGCATCTTCCCAGGTCTTCCTATTAGTAGCTTCATAACCTTGGGTAAGTCACTGGTTTCCTTTGACTGAGTTTCCTCATCTGTAAAATGGGAAGGCCAATAATACCTTCTTGTTAGAGGACTAAATGACTTTGAACGTGCAAAATGCTAGGAACACTGTCTGGAATCAACAAATGCTAGTTATTATTTTTTCTCTTTTCTCCTTCAGAAATTATTCTGTTAGTTCAGAGCCTCACAGCTCTTATCTCAGGTGCCCTCAGTCTCATTCAGTCCTCCCTTTGTGGAGCCGTGTGGCTGGTCAAAGAGGGTTTTTTGGTTTTGCTTTTGTTTTTTAATTCCAAAGTTCATCTTAATTTTCTCAGTGCTCCCATTGCTTTCAAGATAAAGTCCAAGTCCCTCATCCTGGCATCCAAAGTTTCCTCTTCCACCACTGCCCTCTGGTGGATCTTCTCTCTGGCCTGGCCCATGCTTACATGGGCCCTCCTCCACACTCCCAACCCCATTTCACACCCATCTTGTTCCTTCTGTCTCTGCACCTTTCTATGCTGTTTCCCACATGGAATGTTACAGTTTGTCTCAGTGACTTTCAATTTTAGCAGCAGAAGTCATTTGCTCCCATGGTTGGATGAGTAATAACTTCTACTACTACCCCTACAAACACTGCTGTTACTATTACTACTACCATCACCACCACCTAACCCATATTAGTGCTTGTTGTCTACAAAGAACTATGCTAAGTACTTTATGTGAGTGAGTTCACTTAATTATTATAACTATTCTATGAATTTGTTTTTACATATGAGGATGCTTAGGCTTTAAAGTAAAGACATGCCCAAGGTCATACACCGAGTTAGTGAGTGGTAGGGCCTGGATCCATACCCAGGTCTGTCTGACTCCAGAGCCTACACACAGAGACTTGGTGAAGATAATACGTTGGTGTTACTTAATGCTGAGTCTTCAAGAGTGAGGCTCAAGTTGCTTCAGTTACTGGGATTAGTCTTATGAACTGATGGTACACTAACAGCTTGATCAGCTCTAGGCAAACCTTGTGCCATTGCTAGACAGCTCTGATTCAGAAAAGTGATTTCTTTGTACTGAGCTGAAATTAGTGTCTGTTCTTTATATCCACTGATCCTGATCCTGCCCTTTAGAACCACCCGCAGCAAACCAAAACCTCTTAATAATCTGAAGGTGGTTGTCCCCACCTCAATAGTAATATTTATTGAGATCTTACTCTGTGCCAGGTACTTGCTAAGCCTCAGTTAATCCTCATGATAGCCCAGTGAGTTAAGTGTTAGTATAACCCACTCCTTACAGATGCAGAAATCAAAGCTCATGAGTCTAAATAATGTATCTGGAGACACAGAACTTAAATGACAAATCTGGGATTCAAGTCTAGGTCTGCGAGACTCAGAAAGTAGTATCCTTAATCATTATGTAGTGATGCCTCCCTATGAAAGCCCCCATTAAGCCCTATCTTCTCCAGCCAAATATCTCCAATTTCTTCAAATCGCCATCCATGACATAGTTTATGTCCCCATCCCATCCTGGTCTCTTTCTGATAGGCTAATGATCCCCTTAAGTCTGAAGCTTAGAACTGGAAATAGTCCCAGGCTTGGCCTTCCCAGGGCATTTGAATAGTGCTTTTGTTGTAGATCCATCACTCCTTTGACAAGGGAAAATGAGGTTATGTTGTATGATTTGCTTTTGGTGAACCCACACTAGTTCTTAACAATCACCATTCTCTTCCTGCCACATGGTCTGTAGGTCCCACTTTCCTTTTTGTCCAGTGATTAGCCATTAGCTAACGCCATATGAGGTGCCACTGATATATAATGGTTTAACTGTGCACATATAATCAGGTCCTCTTAGCTTTAACCAAGTGTTTGGGGGAAAAGAAGGAAAGCAATCTTGGTGAGTCAAGGCACCAAAAAAAAAAAAATTACAGGAAGAAGACAAAGGGAAGTGCTATAGAACTGGAAAAAAGTAGGATACCAGCCAACCCATGTATCTGCATATATTCTCACACCAGGGACAAATGACACATTAAGCCATGACTTTAGCCAAGGCTGGAAAATTCTGGCATAGCGCACAACACTTGTGCTTCTCTGAAAAGGTAAGGTGGAATATTTGGCCCAAGTGTTAAGCTCATTTCTTTGAGCCAGAAGACTAAATATACCAAAGAACCTATAGCTGTTTGGGGCACGGGTAAACTAACATCTAGAAAGGTGACTCTGCTTCTAGTTCCTGGTCCCAGCCCAGCCCCTACATGCTACTTTGGCATGCACATAGGCATGTCCCCAGCCTGAGGTGATCCCCACCCCCCAACCCTGGTGGACTTACCCCTGGCAGGGTCTTCTGCTCGTGCAGTGCACTCTGAGCCTTGAGAGCAGAGTCCCGGGCGCAGTAGGTGAGGAAGGCACAGCCTGGAGAGGAAGAGGCTGGCTCAGGGGGTTTCCTGAAACCCCCAAATACTCTTTGTGGAAAGACCCCATTAAGTGACAAACTTAAGGCCACTCTCCTTTCACAAGGCACTGCTCTGAGAAGCCTTCTCTGCCTCCCGCCTTCTCTGAATGGAGGGCCTTCATGTATCTGAGTCCCAGACTCTGGCTCCCTCTCATTGGCTCCTGGTTTCTTGCCTAGGGAACATGTGTACCCACATCCAGCCACATGCTCATACAATCCCACAGCTCCCCTCCCCACTCCAGCCATAAGTCCGGTTGGGGTTAAACCTCCCTAAGCGGCTTTTCCTTCAGCTTTAACCCCAGCCTCTCCCTTCCTGTTCGTATTTATACTCACAGAGTCTCCCAGAATCAGCCTCAATTCCTTCCCAACTCAGTTTCAGATGGGAGGAGGCAAAAAGGAGGAGGAGGGTTGGGAGTCAAACCCAAGATATCACAACTTCTTAATGCCTCCCTCCTCCAAGTTTGAAGCTGTGGAATGGGTTAATTTGAGGCTTGCAAGATGGGGCTGATTTAAGGACTTTCTGCAGAGAGGAGCTTTCAGGGACCTCCAATCCTATCGAAGAAGCTTGATCTGTCAGCTCTCCCAGTACTTCAAGATAGGGCCTGTTAAAGGGTTATTGTGTCCCAAATCTTACTTCTCTGAAAGAACCAGTAGTTATGGGACAGAGATTAGTCCTACTCCCCTTTAAGTTCAGCCTCAGAAACTGTAGCCTGCTAGGAAGCACTGAGGCAGGGATCTCTTCCTTTCCAGTAGTCACTGAGCATTCACGCATTCAAAAAATATTTGTTGAGTACTGACTTGTTATGGTGGGGCATTATACGGGCTTGGGGATGAAGTGGTAACAAGGCAGACACATTCCCTATTCTCATGGGGGTCATGTAAAGAATCATGAGAGGAATGTAATTTGAGTCCAAAACGTTGAGGAATGCTTCAAAGAACACACTGAATCCTCAATAACAAACAGGGCTTACCAAAGAGACAAGAAGGGTGGTGATTATTTCAGGCTGAGGAAATAGCACGTATGAAGACTGAGGCAGGAATTTGGTGTCTTGGGGAAATGGATGGAAGACTAGTATGGTTGGAGATTGGTGAAAGGAGGCAGAGTGGATGGTGAGGTAGGTAGGGATCAGGTCACCTATAACCTTGTAGGCCTCAGTCTGGATTTTGAACTTTTCTCTAAGAGCAATGAAGAGCCACTGAAGGATTTGAAGTGGGGATCTGACATGATAAGATCTATGTTTTCAAAAAGAGCCTTCTGAGTGTAGGAAGGAGAAAGACTGAAGGAAGAGAAGGTGGATGTGAGAAGCCATTAGGAGCTTCGTGAAGTTTTCCACTTAGACCTCAGCAGACTAGGAAGGCAAATGGGAACATTTTCTCTGATGTCTTCTATGTGGCTGCACCCTTAATGTGGGTGACTATCTGCTATTCGTTTAATTAGAGACCTTAGAGAACACCTGAGACAAACTCTTACTGTATCCATAGGGAAACTGAACCCAGAGGGTGTGTCAGTGGCAGAATAGGGTTTCGAATCTCCTAACTCTTAGGCTGACGTTGTTTTCAAAGCCCTGTGACTGCCTCCCTCAGTACCCAGTCATCAGAAGGAAAATGAGTCACTCTGGCTTTTGGATGTCGCTGTTGCTGGGGAGAAAGGAGGGAAGATGTTGACTTGGAGACCCTCCCCAATCATGCTGCAAGGCAACCCTGCCTTGGAGAACTTCGGGTTGGTTTGGGGATATATCACTAAACACCTGATTTGCTTACATCTCTGCTCCGTCTTCTGCCACTCAGCCATATCAGCTGACGTCAGAACTGGGCAGGGCTGGGGCCCTGTCTGAAAGGCTCAGGGGCCCAATTGCTGCTCAAAGGAGCCCCCTGTGGAATACCTGGGATAGGGGGTGGAAAAAGGAGGGATGAAAAGACAGAGAAGCATGGCTTGAGGGAGAGACACATGAAAATAAGAAACGGGAAGAATTAGAGCTAAATGGAGAGGGAGAAAAAGGATGAGAGAACAATTCAGACTCTGATGGTATTTGAATGAGAAGAGTGATAACTAAAGGTATCTTATACACTTCCCTTATTGTACGGATGGCCCAGAAAGATTAGCTTGTGCTTACACACTGAAATAAATGTCTAGAAAATAAGAAGATGAATTGCTATGGATGGATGGACAGCCAGGCAGTTGGACAGCATTAGAAGGAATCTGGGTGGCATAGTCTTATTCTTTCATGCCCCTTTTAATGTAACCCCACCCCAAAGTGTTAAAGACACATTGCTCCCTTGCTGGTCCCAGATCTTCTGTGGGCATTTTTGTGAAGCCCCTGTGTAAGTGTGCCTAAGGACGTTCCAAAACCTCCCAGTTAAAAAGAGGTGGCAGCCTCATTCCAGCTCTCAGGGCTTAGGAAAGTATCTTTAGCTGGTATCCAGGGCCCACTACTTTTCTCCTAGGAAAATCATGGAGGATGGTTGGTGACCCTTCCCCCTCAAATCCTGAAACTGAAGTGTGATGAACGTGGAGAGAGGTAGAAGTGTTTCTCCTTAAATAATTTCCTTCCCCTGCCCCTGTATGACATGTGACTCCAGCTCTCTTACTCCAGCCCAGCCTGGACAGACTTTTCTGCATGTAAACAAGCCTCCTCCCTCTCTCTACAGGAAGAAAGGGGTGTGGCTGGACAGGACTGTGGTGCCTGTCTCTCTAGCAAGGGCAGGGGAGAAAAAAAATCCCTTCTGCCTCTTCAACCTGACCCACCCTGAAGCTCTGGTCCACAGGCTTTGCTCCAGGACCAGCCTGTGAAAGATGGAGAGCAGGAGGCTATAAAGAGGATTGGGGAGGGGTAAAGATGAGGTACCTAGTGGGGGAGATTAGAGGATAAAAGAAGGGTGGGTTCGCTGACAGGAAACATGAAACAAGGGGGCACAAGGTGGTGGTTTTTCCCAGCTGAGGTCAGGGTTCTGGAATCAAGTCAGAAGAGGCATAGTATTGGCATTCTGGCAGGGGGGTGGAGAGATTGGGTTATTGTCCAACATAAGGGTGGAATTTGGAGCTGAGAGCCTCCTTGTGGGGAATTGGATTTTGTGAGTTAACCAGGCCTGGATTCTGAAGAAGGAAGGACCTTGGGTTTGGGGAGGGGGGTAGTAGCAATCTGCCTCAAAGGAAGGCTCTGTGGGGGTTGGCTGAGCTTAGAGGCCAGAATGAGGGGTACAAGTCCAAGATATATGTGCAGGCGGTTAGGCCTGAGTGGGGTGATACCAGATTGGGGGAGGAGGCCAGAAATGATTGGGTCCAGGGTTTGGGAGATTGAGGATATCAAAGGTCAAATAACTTTCCGAATTCCAGGATTTGGAATGTCTGATGAGAGGGGTGGAGAAAGGTCCAACTGAAAGGTCGGGATTGTTGGGATGTGAGAGGTGAAAGGCAGGGAGTTAGAGGTTAGAGTGGAGAACATGTCAGGGGATCAGAATGATGATCAGTGGGAGGATATCAGAAAGAAAATTCCAGGTTGGGGGTTCTGTGATCTGGAGAGGAGACTGGGCTGAAGTGGGACTGGTATTGGATTGGTGTTGGACTGACTCTAGGTAGATCTAAGGTTGGGGCTGCGGTTGAGGCTGGGGTTTGGGCCGGGCCCACTCTAATCGGATTGGGGCAGGGCTGGGCTGGGCTGGGCTGGGCTGGGCTGACCCCGCGCACCTTTGTGGAGGCCGGTGAGCCGGTCCTTCAGCACCGTCAGCTCGTAGATGCGGCCGAATTCCTCGAACAGCGGCTTGAGGTCCTGCTCGTCCAAGCCCCGCGGGATCTGCCCCACGAAGAGCTTGATGGCGTCGTGGTCCTTCATGGGCACGGCAGGACCGGGGTTTAGCCCGCTCATGCCGACGCCGCTGTCCGCGGTGCTGAAACCTAGGCGCGGGCCGGGGCCGGCGGGCGGCGCAGACCCTCCGGGCGCCGCGGCCATATCCCCGCCCGGTCCGCCCTCCCGCCGGTCCCACTAGTCCCGCCTGTCCCGCCGTCCCCTCCCTGGACCGGTGATGAGGGCCAGGGGGGAGGGGGCGGGGTCCGGGCGGCGGGGGCGGGGGGCTGCACTGGGGGCGGGTCCGGGTGGAGGGGCGTAGAGGGGGTGGGGCGGGCTGGAAAGGGGCGGGGCAGGGGGCGGGGCAGGACGGGGCAGAGGCGGCGGGACGCTGGGGTCTGGGTTGAGGTCCCCGCGCGGCGCTATCCGGGCTCCCGCCCGAGCTCTCCCGGAGCCGAGCCCCGAGCCCCAGCCCCCGTGCTTGGTGACGTCAGGCAGCCGGCTGCCGAGTCTACGCAAATGATTTGCATAATGAGGAAGCAGCGACCAATCAGAGCTGGAGTTGACCGGGCTCGGCTGGGGGCGGGAGGGGCGGCTGGGCTCACGCGCTCCTGTTCGCCATGGCAACTGGACCCTTGGACGCCCTGTGTGTGTCGAGAGTGTGCGGGCGTGGCTGTGGATCGCGCGTGTGCGCCTTGGACCGCGTGAGGGGAAGTAGCTTCGTCATGCGTGGTGATGTCTGTGGGAGTTGGAGTGAGCCCCCTCCTCACACAGAGGCACACACGTAGCCACACACACTTCCAATCACTGGAGCGTTTCCTGCGGGGGTGGATGGGGATTCCTCTTCTGCATTCCCACTACCAAAGCCAGTTCCTCGGAGCCGATCCCACCCCGCCCCATTACACATGTCTCTTCGGTGCCTTCACTTCCTTAGCCACGCGCCTCAAGCACGTTCGTCTCCCCTGCATCCCCCAAAATAAAAGTTAAAACAAATTCTTAATGAGAGGGAAAAAAAGAATAAAACAAAACAAAACTCCAAAGCATTCCTTGGACACGGATTCTTCCTCAGGAGAGTGAGGGAACTTATATTAGCCATATTTGCTCAGTTGCCTCGCTCATTCCAATTCCCGTAAGCTCAGAAATGTTATCCTCCTTTTCTGGAGAAGGGAGCTGTGGCTCTGAGAGTTAAGGAGGACAGGACCGCTCTAACAATCGCTGAGCACAGGGTAAGAAAAGAAAGGGGAATACATATACAGTGTATCTAAATATTTAAAAGATACAAATCAAGTTACAATTTGTTGAATATGTTCGCCTCTTATTTTCACAAAAACACGTCTGTTTAAAAAAATTATGTGTAGAGCTGTTTTTTTTATATGGCTGAAAGTTAGCAGAATATCAAAGCTGATGGAATCCTATTACTCTTGTTTATGTCTGAATGTTCCGATAGGCTAATGATGTTTGAACAGAAGAATCCAATAGGGATAAATAATTTATAAATTCTATAATTATTTCATAAAACTTTTTTCTTGCTTTCTTTCAGTAAAATTGCTAACCTCTGCTGATTGACCACTCCAAGAAACTGTTAAAGAGCAGCAGTGGCAATCGGAATTAACAAAATATTCTTAGAGAAACATTCAATTTCAGAAATTGTGGTTTTTAATTTTTTTTACTTTTAATAAAAGCTACCCTTTTAATTACCTAATTATGGAGTGTGTTGCCAAAACATTTCACCTTTATACAGTTTGATGTATTTTTTAACTTCCTTGCAACTTGCTTTTTGACCCATGGATTATTTATAACTGTATAGTTTAGTTTCCAAGTGTTTGGAGACCTTCCTGTTATCTTTCTGTAATTGATTTCTAGTTTGAGTTCATTTTGGTCAGAAATAGTCTGTATTATTTCAATTCTTTTACATTTGTTGAGGTTTTGTGATCCTCAGACTTGATCGAACTCAGTAAATGATTTGTTGGTGTTTGAAAAGGATGTATATTCTGTAGGTGGGTGGAGTGTTCCTTTATGATATATCTATTTCCTTGCTGACTTTATGGGCAGTTGTTTTTATCAACTATTACTTGTGAATTTAACTATTTCTTCTTTCAGTTCCATTAGCTTTTTCCTCACATATTTTGTAGTTCTGTTGATTGGTTCAAAGAAATTCAAATTGTTATGTCTTTTTGGTGAATTGACCCTTTGATCATCATGTAATGTCATTTTCTCTTCTAGATCTTGCTCTGAGATCTACTTTATTTCTTGCTTTATTTCTTTATCTGATATTAGTATAACCACTCCTGATTTATTCTGGTTAATGTTTTCATATCTTTTTCCATTCTTTTATTTTCAATCACCTATATTGTTATATTTGAAGAGAAGTTTCTGTAGACAGCATATAATTGGGTCATTTTAAAAATCCAAGCTGCTTATCTTCATCTTTTAATTGCTGTATTTAGACCATTTACATTTAATGTAATTATCCATATGTTAAGGCTTAAATCTGCCACTTAGTTTTTTGTTTGTTCATTTTCTTTTTTTTTTTTATCTTATTTGAGATAGAGAGTGAGAGTGAGAGAGAGAGAGAGAGAGAGCGCAAGCACAAGTTGGTTGGGGGGACAGGGCAGAGGAAGAGTGAAAAGCAGGATCTCCACTGAACAGAAAGCCTGACATGAGACTCAATCCCAGGACCCGGGGATCATGACCTGAGCCAAAGGCAGACACTTAAACCGACTGAACCACCCAGGGGCCCTAAGTTGTTTCCCCCTCCCACCCCCCGCTTTTGTCTTTTGCCTTCCTAAGAGTTACTTGTTCCTTATTCTAGGTATATCATACATAAATATCACAGTTTACTGGTATTAAAATTTTATGAGTTTGAGTGAAGTACAGAAAACTTACTACTTTTAACTCCTTTTATACTCCCTCATTTATAAGTGTATTAAATATGTTCTCTCCATTTTTAAAAAGATTTTATTTATTTATTTGACAGAGAAAGACACAGCAAGAGAGGGAACAGAAGCAAGGAGAGTGTAAGAAGGAGAACCAGACTCCCCCTCCCCAGGAGGGAGCCTGATGTGGGGTTTGATCCCAGAACCCTGGGATCATGACCTGAGCCAAAGGCAGGCAGTTAATGACTGAGCCATTCAGGCACCCCTGTTCTCTCCATATTTTGAGAACTACATAAGACAATGTTATTCAAGAACAATTTGGAAGACCAGAAAGGAGCAGTAAAGCTTCTTGTATACACTGATACTTCTGTTCTTTCCCCCTTCCAGATAAGCCAAGATTCCTCCTCCTTCTTCTTTTTTTTTAAAGAATATTTTATTTATTTATGTGACAGAGAAAGAGAGAGACAGGAGAGAGGGAATATGAGCAGAGGGAGTGGGAGAGGGAGAAGCAAGGAGCCCGATGAGGAGCTCAATCCCAGGACCCTGAGATCATGACCTGAGCCAAAGGCAGATGCTTAACAACTGAACCACCCAGGTGCCCCTCCAAGATTCCTTCTTTCTTCATTTCATTTACATATTAAAAATTTCTTTAGCCATTCTTTTAAGATAGTTGATTGCTGACAAATTCTCTATGTTTTCCTTTATCTGAAAAGGTTTTGATTTCTTCTTTCCTGAAGGAAATTTTTGAAGATATAAAGCTCTAGTTTGACAGTTCTTTTCTTTCAGCACTTAAAAATGTTGTGCCACTTTTTAAAAGTGGCATCCATAGTTTCTGATGAGAAATCTTTTATCATTCAAATTGTTTCCCACCACCACCACCACCATTGGTAAGGTGTCATTTTTTTTCTTGCTTTGACAATTGTTATTTTTGTCTTTAGTTATCAGAAGTTTGACTGATGTCTCTTTTTAAAAAGTATTTTACTTATTTATTTGACACAGAGAGAGAGACAGCAAGAAAGGGAAGACAAGCAGAGGGAGTGGGAGATGGAGAAGTAGGAGTCCTGCTGAGCGGGGAGCCCAATATGGGGCTTGATCCCAAGACTCTGGGATCATGACCTGAACCAAAGGCAGATGCTTAATGACTGAGCTACCCAGGCACCCCTCTTTTTTTATTTTTAAGAGAGAGAGAAGATAGGAGCAGAGAGAGAAAGAGAATCTCAAGCAGGCTTCATGTGAAGTGCTGAACCCAATACAGGGCTTGATCTCACAATCCTGAGATCATGACCTGAACTGAAACCAAGAGTGGGACACCTAACTGACTGAGACAACCAGGCACCCCTGTCATAATGTGAATTTATTTGGCTTTATCCTGTTTGGGCTTTGCTCTGCTTCTTTATTTTATTTATTTATTTTTGTAAAGATTTTATTTGTCAGAGAGAGAGAGAGCACTAGCGGGCAGAGGCAGAGAAAAAAGCAGGCTCCCCGCTGAGAAAGAGCCCAATGCGAGACTCAGTCCCAGGACCCTGGAATCACAACCCCAGTAGAAGGCAGGGCTTAACCAACTGAGCCACCCAGGTGTTCCTGCTCTGCTTCTTTAGTCTATAGATTTTTCATCTTTTGCTAAATTTTTATCATTATTAGCCATTATTCCTTTAAGTATTTTTTAAAAGAATTTATTTACTTATTTGACAGACAGAGATCACAAGTAGAGAGAGAGGGAAGCAGGCTCCCTGCTGAGCAGAGATTCCCGGTGCGGGGCTCAGTCCTGGGACCCAGGGATCATGACCTGACCCTAAGGCAGAGGCTAACCCACTAAGCTACCCAGGTGCCCCAAGTATTTTTCTAATAGATTTTATTTATTTATTTGACAGAGTGAAACATAGCAAGAGAGGGAACACAAGCAGGGAGAGTGAGAGAGGGAGAAGCAGGCTTCCTGCTGAGCAGGGAGCCCAATGTGGGGCTCCATCCCAGGACTCTGAGATCATGACCTGAGCCAAAGGCTGATACTTAACAACTGAGCCACCCAGGTGCCCTCTTTAAGTATTTTTACAAACCTCTTCTCTTCCTCTTTCCCCTTCTTCTCAAGGATTATGATGACAGGAATGTTACATCTTTTGTTATAATCCCATAAGTCCTTGAGGCTCTGTTAAACTTTTTAAGTCTGTTTTCTCTCTGTTGTTCTGATTGGGTAACTTTTTTTTTTTAGATTTTATTTATTTATTTGACAGACAGAGATCGCAAGTAGGCAGAGAGGCAGGCAGAGAGAGAAGAGGAAGCAGGCTCCCTGCGGAGCAGAGAGCCCGATGCGGGACTCGATCCCAGGACTCTGGGATCATAACCTGAGCCGAAGGCAGAGGCTTTAACCCACTGAGCCACCCAGGCGCCCAAACAAGTCTTTTTTTTTTTCTTTTTAAAGATTTTATTTACTTATTTGTCAGAGAGAGCGAGAGCGAGCATAGGCAGACAGAGTGGCAGGCAGAGTCAGAGGGAGACGCAGGCTCCCTGCAGAGCAAGGAGCCCGATGTGGGACTCGATCCCAGGACACCGGGATCATGACCTGAGCCGAAGGCAGCTGCTTAACCAACTGAGCCACCCAGGCGTCCCTGATTGGGTAACTTCTATTCTGTCTTCAAGTTCACTGATTCTTTTCTCTGTTATCTGCATTCTGATGTTGAGCCCATCTGATGAGTTATTCATTTGGTTGTGGTATTTTTTCAGTTCTCAATTCTCCTTGTGGTTCTTATTAATATCTTCTATTTCTTTGCTGAGACTTTCTATTTTCTTTTCTTAAATTTGTTTCAAGAGTGTTTGTAATTGCTTCTTGAATCATTTTATGATGGCTGTTTTAAATCTCTGGCAGTTAATTCCAGTATCTGTTTCATCTCAGTGTTGATTCCTATTATGAGACTCTGTTGTCGTTTTTTTTTTTTTTAATGAAACTCTGAATATTTACAATTTCTTTTTTAGCAGGTTTCCTTTGACCTACACTAATCATGAAACACAGCCTTGTTACTGACAGATGGGGGTGTAAGTTCAGGTTTCCTCCTAGGTCTCTGCTGAAACCACCCTGAATAGGAGGGAAGGTGGTCTTATTACTTCTGGTTGGAAGTAGGAACTTCCAACTAGGCCCCTTAGACACCATTCCAGCAAGGAAGGAGTTGAGTCCCACGTGATCTTCATTGAACCCAGAGAAGAGGAGCTTGTTATGTTGGGTGGGGATGAAAGTCTTACTTGCTCATTTGACCTCCTCTGAAACCATCTTGGTGGTGGGAGGAAAAGGGGTACACTCTTATAACCATAGGCTAGACTAGGTGAATCAGAATTGCTGTGGTGTTACATAGGCATAGTGTTTCACAGCTTCCCTGTTGATTTCAGCGTCCTCGAAAACAAGTTTCAAAATTACTTCTTTCGAATTTCCTTTAGTGAGGAGTCTGTTGGTGGTAAACTTTGCTATGCTTATCTGGAAATTTTGTGTTTTGTCCACTTCTTGAATGATAGCTTAGTGCGTATATGATTATTTTTCTCAACATTTTGAAGATATGATTTCACCATCCTTTGGTTTCCATTTTTGCTCATGAGAAGTCAACTAACAGTCAACTTATCATTTCTCTGCAGGTAATTGGGTTTTCTTTATGGTTGCTCTTAAGATCTTTTCTCTTTTTTTCTATAATCTTCACTTTCAAAATGTGTTTAAGTGTATAATTCTTTTTCTTTAAGTTGCTTGACATTTCTTGTGTTTCCTAAATTAGCATATTTATATTTTTCTTCAATTTTAGAGAATCCTCAGTCATTGTTTTCTTAATTAGTGTCTTTCTCCCAAGTGGTATGATGTGCTGTCCAGGCTGTCTTCCCTCCCCTTTGGTGAAGAATCTGGTGTTATAGTTCCTGAGAGTGCTGTGGGCAGGCAGCCTTCAGCTGCCAGCACCTTCAGAGATTGCCTCAAGGTCATGTTTGGTTGTGGTATTTTTTGTGGTCCAGGGCAGTCCACATCCAGTGATTGATCAACAGAGGATTATAAAAGCCTACATATCTCAGCTCAAATGAGAACAATTTTGAAGGCCAACAGAACTCCTATGGGGTCATCTGTAGTTGTCGTTGGCCCTGAATCACAGCTCATCTTCTCCCTCTATCTGTTCCTGCTTCCCCTCTCTCTCTCTTTCCAATGGCACTCCTTAATAAACATCCTGAATGCTAAACTTGGTCTAAGAGGCAGCTTCCCAGGGAAACAAACCTGCAGTATCCCATTCTTTCTAGTCACTCCCTCATAAAATCTGATTAGATATGTCAGATGGTCTCACTCTCTTTCTCCTTAACTCTTTACCTCTTTAAAAACTTCTCACAAACTTGACATTCTTTGATGCATTTTGAGTAATTTCCTAAGACCTATTACTTTGGATCAGCTCACTAATTTTCTTTTCAGCTATTTTTATAAAATGAATTCTGATTTTAAGATATTTCTTTACAAAATTTTGTGGCACACTGACTTGGAAAAATCTAATAAAATGTGTTTTAGGGGGAAAAAGCATAAAACTTATTTTTAAAAGGCTTGGTGTTTTGGTTTGGTTCATCTCTTCCATTCAGAGATCTGGTACCACATAAATATGTTCATACTTCTTCATGAGTAAATTTTAGTAATTAATAATTCCTTTAAAAACTCGTGTTGCCGTGTTAATTGTATTTGCACAATATTTAACCCAATTTTTTCTCAGTTTTTCATTTCTTCTATTCCTGCAGCTATATCTTGTTCTACATTCTTAAAGTTTCTCTCTCTCACTCTTTTTTTTTTTTTTAAACTAGGCTCCATACCCAGCATGGAGCCTAACATGGGGCTTGAACTCATGACCCTGAGCTCAAGACCTGAACTGAGATCAGGAGTGGACTACTTAACTGACTGAATCACACAGGTGCCTCTCTCTCTTTTAAAAATTATTTTATTTATTTATTTGTCAGAGAGAGAGAGAGAGAGAGAGAGAGAGAGCACAAGCAAGCAGAGTGGCAGGCAGAGGCAGAAAGAGAAGCAGGCTCCCTGCTGGACAAGGAGCCCAATGCAGAACTCAATCTCAGCACCCTGGGATCATGACCCAAGCCAAAGGCAGCGACTTAACCGACTAAGCTACCCAGGTGTCCCCCTCTTTTTTCTCTTGATTATGGTTGGCTAATTCTTGCATTTTCCAAACAATAATCTTTTTGTATTATTGACCAACTCTGTTGTAATTTTTCATTTCACTAATTTCTGTGTTCATCTTTTTTGAAATTATTACTCTTACTACAAGGTAGGGGTTGGTTCTTTAAAGCAACTAGTTGGAACTACTCTGATTTTACTGGTATACCCATTATTAGGCTGATTTTACCCTAAATAGGCACACTTCAGAAATATTGTAGGTTCAGTTCTAGACCACTGCAATGAAGTGAATCTCACAATAAAGTTAGCCAAACAATTTTTTTTGTTTCCCAGTTCATGTGAAAGTTTTATTTAAGACTATACTATAATCTCTTGGGTGCCTGGGTGGCTCAGTTAGTTAAGTGGCTGCCTTCCGTTCAGGTCATGATCCCACAGTCCTGCTTCTCCCTCTCCCTCTGCCTGCCACTCTCTCTGCTTGTGTTCTCTCTCTGTCAAATATAATAAATCTCTTTTAGAAAGATTGTACTGTAATCTCTTAAGTGTGCAATAGTATTATGTCTTTTTAAAAATTTTTAAAAAATATTTTGTTTATTTATTTGATAGAGAAATCAGAAGCAGGCAGAGCAGTAGGCAGAGAGAGGGGGAAGCAGGCTCCCTGCTGAGCAGGGAGCCCAATGCAGGGCTCAATCCCAGGACTCTGGGATCATGACCTGAACTGAAGGCAGACACTTAACCTGCTGAGCCACTCAGGTGCCCCAAAACATTAAGATTGACTAGACTCTAGTAAGAGCTCACTGTTCATAAATCAATGTGACTGACCTGTGGACACTGAAAAGTAATAGTGAGAATCAGGAAACAGATATGACAAGGAGCAAGGGCCAAAGTTGAGCCAAGAGCTTTGTGCCTTGGTTCTCCATCTATTCCTGCTGTGGTAATAACCATGGGCCAAAAGTACTTACTATTATGTAGTTATAGGCAATATAACCATTGAGTAGGGTTTTATGATGAAGTGGACAGCTGTCTCCAAGGAGGGGGCCTCAGAATCAGGTGGAGAACTCTGTAACCCAATTGGCAATGTCTCCAAACAAACCCCAGAGAATTCAGTAGGGTTTCTGTAGGACCTGGTTCGCTTAATAATCAGGGATGCTGGCCTGTATGAGTTTGAAAGATTTCAAGGTTGATCAGTGTAAAAGATGTGGCAGTAGCACACAGTGAGTTTTATGTGTGTGGTGCTTTGAAGGTCTGCAAGGTGGGGTTTGGGGGTTGGTGTTTCTCAGAGCTGGAGACCTTCCTAGGGCACCTGAACAGGGGCTACTACCCAGAAGGGGAGGAGAGCAAGAGAACCAATGAGGGGAGGAAGACCAAGGAGAGGGTTTACACGTCTACATGATGCTCAACAGTAGCTTGGGGTCTTTACAGCTCTGGGGTTTATCTTATATTTATGGCTTTTAATGTCAGCTTCAGTTTCACAGGCATTATGAAAATTAACGAATTTAGAATGGAGTTAGGAGACCAGCAGGGGGAGCTCTCATGCTCCTAGTAGATTGCAGATCCAGCTGGAAGAAACATACCTTTCAAGTCAATACTACTTTATTACCCAAGAAGGAGGTAAAAAGGCTTTTCTCCTCTCTGGGGAACAGCCCAGCAAATAAAAGACTGTCCGCAACTCAGCCAATGAAATTCCACTTTACTTCAGACTCCCGCTTTATTTCACTAAACTTTTATTTTACTCCCAGTTTTACTCCACAGCCCTCTCAGAACTGCCCCTTTCTTCTACAAAACAGCATTCCTGTTCTGTTTTCTGTACTTGCCTGTGGGCTTGCTGTAGTTTGCTTGTCCTGAATCACAATTCTGTCATTCCTGCATAAACTGGTAAGTAACTGGCAATTTTGTTTTTAAGGTTAACATTATACAAAGCAGGCAGATTGTACGTAGCTAAAAATATGCTTATTTGAACGATCTTTAAAGGAATTCAGTGAAGGGCGTCTGGGTGGTTCAGTTGGTTAAGCATCTGCCTTCGCTCAGGTCATGATCCCAGGTTCCTAGGATCGTGTCCCACATCTGCTCCCTGCTCAGCCAGGAGCCTGCTTCTTCCTCTATCCCTCCACCCTGCTCAGGATCTCTCTCTCTCTCTTTCTCTCTCTCTCAAATAAATTAAAAAAATCTTTTTAAAAAAGTTAAAAACAAGTAAAATCATCCAACGTGTAAAAATGTTCCCAGTGGGCTTTGGGCTAGTAGGTCTTAGTCTGTGTGAAGGAGTAAACAACACAGGGCTGGTATACAGAGACCATCTTTGGTTAAGGGCCCAGCACTGGCACTGCAGATGTGTGTTACCATTTCTTCTGTGTTGGCCAATCTGAGTTTGTTCTTTCAGGTACATGTGTGTCTCTTCAACCTGTAGTTTGAAGCCTTTTTATATGAGAAAAATATTATTAAAGTATAGCTTTAGTACATATTCTGTTCCATTGCTTTGTTTTCCCTTTTTAGTAAATCCTATCATACATATGTTAGATCTTCTTTGACTGTGTTCTTTTTCTATTACTTTCTCTAAAATCCGTTTTTATTTCTTTCTTCTTTTAAAAAAAAGTTTTTCATTTAAACTTATATGACTGAACATTTTATGCATTGTCATTTTCTCTTGGGTTCCTTCTCATTTAGTTTTCATTTCAGAAATAACTTTTAGTTTTTTCTTTTTCCCGAGTTCTATAAACTGACTTCTAAAAAATCTTATTTTTTTTCTTTTATCACATTCCTGAAATTTTCAAATTCTTATACTGATTTTTAATAGCTTTTTTCATTTTCTTAATGGTTTTCTTCTTCTTTTCTTTCTGGGTAAATCCTTCTGCCATGCTTTCATTGTCATGGGAACATTGTGGTATTCTTTTCTTTTTATGATGACTATGTATGGGATTCAGCTGAGATCAGTTTCAGCTGCTCATGTTTGAGTGCAATGAGTTTTCCTGATTACAAGGAACAATGGGAAGAATAGGTATTTTAGCTTCAAGGCTATAGAGTTTTCTTTATTTTTCCTTAATGAAATAATGAAAATATGGCCTCTGACTTCTGAGATCATCAGGGCCTTCTCTGTCTTTTGCCCTTATAGCTCCTGCCCAGCTCTATTTGGATTCTACTCCCATTAGTTTCTCCTCAGTTTGTCTTTGTCCTGGAAGGAAGTTTTGATTTGTTAGTATCAAGACATTATGAGCACTCAGACCACTTCAACCTCTCCAGAAATTACTGAATATTCTTTGGATTTGGCTGCAAATTGAGTCTCCATGACTTCCTCCCAGTTTTGGAGTGATTCTCAGATTGTACTTACCAGTTGCTTACTATTCTAAAGAATATTATACCCCTCATTGCCTTCCCTTGTTTTTTCCTACACAGATACTGAATACATGTTGGTTGTGATAGGCATAGATTCATCCCTAAATACTAGTATTTGGGGGGATTACGGGGTGATAGCTTGTTTTAAAATAGCTTTATTGAGGTTTGATTGAATACAATAAAATGCACATATTTAGAATATATAACTTTTAAAATATTTCATTTAAGTAATCTCTACATCCAATGTGGAGTTCAAATTTACAATCCCAAGATCAAAGTTGGTCTACCAACTGAGTCAACCAGGTGCCCCTAGAATATACTATTTGATACATGTTGACATATGAACCTGTGAAATCACCATGATCGAGATAGCGAACAGATTCATCACATTCAAAGGTTTAGTTGTGCTCCTATTTCTCCCTTCTGCTCCTTCCTGCCTATCTGATCCTCAAGCAATCACTGATACATTTTTTTTGCCAGTACATATTAGTTTATATAGTTTTATATAAATGGAGTCATACAGTGTGTACTTTTTTTCTGACTCTTTACTTAGCAAATTATTTTTAGAATCATCCATGTTGTTGTGTGCATTGATAGTTCACTCCTTTTTATTGCTGAGTAACCTTACATACCATTATTTGTTTATCCATTCACCTTTTGATAGACATTTGAGTTATTTCCAGTTTGGGGCTACTTAAAGCTAAGCTGCTATGAACACTCATGTATAAGTCTCCTTATAGGAATATATTTATTTTTCTCTTAAGTCAATACCAAGGAGTAGAATGGCTGGATCACATCACAGGTAAATGGTTAGCTGTGTTTTTTTTTTCTAAAGATTTTATTTATTTATTTGACAGACATCACAAGTAGGCAGAGAAGCAGGCAGAGAGAGAGAGGGGGAAGCAGGGTCCCCACTGAGCAGAGAACCTGATGCAGGGCTCGATCCCAGGACGCTGGGATCACGACCTGAGCTGAAGGCAGAGGCTTTAACCCACTGAGCTACCCAGGCGCCCCTATGGTTAGCTTTTTAAGAAGATACCGAACTGTTTTCTAAGGTGGTTCTTACATTTCACATTCTTAGTGTATGAGAATTCATGTTCTTTCACATTCTTGACAACAGTTTTTATAGTCAGTCTTTTAAATGTTAGCCATTCTAATAGGCACGTAGTGATATTTCATTATAACTTTAATTTCCATTTCCCTAATGATTAATGATGTTGAGAATATTTTCATGCACTATTTATAATCTAATGCGATCTTTTCCCTAGTAAGAAAAATTGGATTGTTTTCTTCTTGTTATGTTTTTGGAGGTTTTTTTGTTTGTTTGTTTTTAAAGATTTTATTTATTTATTTGCCAGAGAGAGAGAGAGCACAGGCAGGCAGAGTGGCAGCAGAGGCAGAGGGAGAAGCAGGCTCCCCGCTGAGCAAGGAGCCCGATGTGGGACTCAGTCCCAGGACGCTGGGATTATGACCTGAGCTGAAGGCAGCTGCTTAACCAATTGAGCCACCCAGGCATCCCTGTTTTTGGAGTTCTTTAGATAATCTTTAATTAGTTTCAATCCTTTGTCAAATTTATGCTTTGCAAAGATTTTTCTGCCAGGCTGTTGCTTATATTTTCACTCTCTTAACAGTAACTTTTGAAGAGCAGTTTTCAACTTTAATTTTTATGATGAACAATTTATCAATTTGTAATTTAATGGATAATGCTTTTGGTAGCATATCTAAGAAATCTTTGGCAAAGCCAGCGACACAAAGATTTTTCATGTTTTCTCCTAGAAATTTCATAGCATTCAGTTTTACATTTAGTTCTATGCATCATTTTTAGTTAATTTTTATGTGTGGTGTGAGATATGGATTGAGCTAATTAAAAGATACACCTTTTTTTGGCATATGGACACCCATTTGTTCTTGCACCATTTGTTGAGAAAGGCTATCCTTTCTCCACTGAATTCCCTTTGTCAAAAATCAGTTATATGAATATGTGTGACTATTTGGCTCCATTGATCTATTTCTCTATCTTTATACCAATACCACACCGCCTTGACTCCTGTAGCTTTACTGTAGTTTTTGAAATCAGTGTGAGACCACCAACCTTGTTGCCCTATTTCAGAGTTGTTTTGGTTATCCTAGGACCTTTGCATTTCCATATAAGTTTTAGAATCAGCTTGCCAATTTCTGCAAACAAAAAAGTCTGCTGAGATTTTGCCTGGAATTCCATTGAATCTACACATCAATCTGCGGAAGAATCAACATCTTAACAAAACTGAGACTTTGCTCATCGAAGAAAGTATGTCCTTGCATTTTTTTAGGCTTTTCTCTCAAAAAAATATTTTGTAATTTTCAGTACATGAGGTCTTTTATATATTTTGTTGAATTTCAAATTTTTAATTGCAAACAGTATCTTTTTCAAAAACTTATTTTCAGGGTGCCTGGGTGGCTCAGTGGCCTGCCTTTGGCTCAGGTCATGATCTCAGGGTCCTGGGATTGAGTCCCGCATCGGGCTCTCTGCTCAGCAGGGAGCCTGCTTCCTCCTCTCTCTCTCTTTCTGCCTCTCTGCCTACTTGTGATCTCTCTCTGTCAAATAAATAAATAAAATCTTTTAAAAAAATAAAAAAAATTATTTTCTAGTAGTTTGTTGCTTGTATATAAAAATGTAAGTGATTTCTGTATATTGATCTATATCCTGCAATGTTGCTAAACTCAAATATTAGTTCTAGCGGCTTTTTTATAGATTCAGTTGGATATTTGCCAAGAACAACCACATCATCTGCAAATAAAGACAGTTTTACTGCTTTACTGTTTAATTTGTATGCCTTCCTTTTTCTTTCCTGATTGCAGTAACTAGAACTTCCAATACAATCTTATTCACTTACTTAAAATGATTTTATTTATTTATTTGACAGAGAGAGAGACAGTGAGAGAGGGAGTACAGGCAGGGGGCATTGGAAAGGGAGAAGCAGGCTCTCCTCTGAGCGGGGAGCCTGATGCAGAGCTTGATGGCAGGACACTGGGATCATGACCTGAGTTGAAGGCAGATGCTAAAGGATTAGGCCACCCAGGCAACCCTACAATCTTTTTAAAAAGGTGTTTTCTATTTTGGTTGTATTTCAAAATAAACCATTAAGGGAATAATCACAGAAATATAGGGCCCAACAAAGTCTAGCTGTATCTAGTTCAATTTCATATATATATATATATATATATATATATATATATATATATATATATAAAGATATTGATGGAATCCAGGTCTCTGGTAGGGGAGTTTTTTCTCCTACATAGTGGCATTACTCATAGTGATGATACTGTGATATATAAATTCTACCTTAGGCACTTTTGTTTTTAGTATATGCTATATTATTATTACATAATGTCTATAGCACACATCTGCAGTAATCATTACCAAAATTGAATTCTTAAAATTCAGAAAACTGGAACATTTGATTCTCCTCCACTATAATCTTGAATACAAAAGCCAAGAATGGAAGTCCATGCTTTGTTCCCAATATTAGGGAAAAATAATTTACTCTTCCATCATTAAGTATGATGTCAACTGTAGATTTTTTTAAAGACTTTTTAAATGATTTGCCTTCTCATTTATTTTTTAACCTATTCAAATATGGAAAATATCCACTTTTTAAAAAAAAGATTTTAATTATTTATTTGACAGGCAGAGATCACAAGTAGGCAGAGAGGCAGGCAGAGAGAGAGGAGGAAGAGCAGAGCAGATCTGAGCAGAGTAGAGAGCTCGATCCCAGGACCCTGAGATCATGACCTGAGCTGCAGACAGAGGCTTTAACCCACTGAGCCACCCAGGCACCCCTAGAAAGATATTCTTTATCAGGTTGTGGAAATTCCTTCCTAGTAGTATATGGTTGAGGGCTTTTATTATAAGTATGTATATTTTGTCCAGTGCTTTTTCTGTGACTATTAAGACAAGAATATGGGTCTTTTATTCTATTAATATGCTGTATTATAATTAACTAACGTTGGATGTTCCTTTTTGTGGGGGGTGGTGTATGGGTGTCTGGTTGTTCCAGGACCATTGTTGAATAGAATATGCTTTCTCCATTAAGTTGCCTTTACTCCTTTGCTAAAGATCAATTGATCATATTGTGTTAGTCTTCCTGGGTTCTTTATTTCATTCCATTGATCTATTTGTCTATTCTTTCACCAAATGCCAAACTATCTTGGTTATGGTGACTAGAGTAAGTCTTGAAATTAAACATTGTCAGACCTCCCAGCTTTGGTCTTCTCTTTCAATATTGTGTTGGCTGTTCTGGGTCTTTCCATATAAACTTTGAATTTGTTTGTAAATGTCCATCAAATAACTTGCTGGGATTTTGACTGGGATTATATTTAATCTCTAGTTCACATTGGGAAGATCCGATAACAATATTGAATTTTCCTATTCAGGAACATAGAATACCTGTTAAATATTCTTTGATTTCTTCATCATAGTTTTGTTAATTTTCCTCGTATTGTTCTTGTACATATTTAATTTTTTAGTGCTAATATAAAGTGTGTCATGTTTTAGTGTCAAATTCCAATTATTCATTTTCAATATATAGGATAGCAATTGACATTTGTATATTAGCCTTGCATCCTAAAACCATACTATAATTGCTTATTAGTTCTAGGAGTTTGCTTATTGTTTCAAATTTCCTTCATAGACAATCATGTCATCTGCAGTTTTATTCCTTCCTTCGCAATCTGTGTATCTGTTTCCTTTTCTTGTTACTGCAGTAGCAAGGACTTCTAGTACAGTGTTGAACAGGAGTAGTGAAAGGGGACATCCTTGCCTTCTTCCTTTTACGGGGAAAGCATCTAGCTTTTCATAATCAAGGATGATGGTAGCTGTAGGTTTTTTGTAGACATCTTTATCAAGTTGAGGAATTTAATTGAATTGAGGAAGTTCCCCTCAGTTCCTGGTTTACTGAGAGTTTTATCACAAATGGGTTTTGGATTTTGTCAAACGCTTTTTCTGTATGTGTTGATATGATCATGTAATTTTTCTTCTTTAGCATGTTGATACAGTGGATTGCATTAATTAATTCTCAAATGTTGAAGAACTAGTTTTGCATCCTGGAGTAAATCTCACTTGGTTATGGTGTAGAATTCTTTGTGTACATTGTTGGATTTTATTTGCTAATATTTTGTTGAGTATTTTGCATCTATGTTTAGGAGAGATATTGGTTTGTAGCTTTCCTTTCTTATAACGTATTTATCTGGTTTTGGTGTTAGGATAATGCTGCCCTCTACTTTCAAAAGAGATTGTAGAGAATTGGTGTCAACTTGTTCTTCAAATATATGGTAAAATTCACCGATGAACCCATCTGGACCTGGTGCTTTCTATTTTGGAACAATATTAATTATTGATTCAATTTCTTTAGTATATATAGGCCTGTTGAGATTATCTAGTTTTCCTCATGAGAATTCTGGTAGATTGTTTCTTTCAGGTAACTGGTTCATTTCATCTACGTTATCAAATAGTTATCTATAATGTTCCTTTATTATCCTTTTAATGTCTATGGGGTCAGTAGTGATGGCTCCTCTTTCATTTCTGTTAAGAGTAATGTATGTCTTCCCCCATCCCTTTGGTTAGATCAGCTGGAGGTTTACTGATTTTATTGATCTTTTGAAAAAAGCAGCTTTTGGTTTATTCATTTTCTCTACTTTTGTTTTTTCTATTCATTGATTTCTGTCCTAATTCTTATTTCTTTTCTTTGCTTACTTCAGATTTTTTTCTAGTTTCCCAAGGTGAAGGTTTGATCTTAGATCTTTCCTTATATTCAGTGTTATAAGTTCCTAAGTACTGCTTTTCTTCCATCTCACAAATTTTGATAAGTTGTGTTCTCATATTCATTATATATATATACATATATAAATATATAAAATTTAAAATTTTTACAAAATAATTTTAAAAATGCACACACACACACACACACACACACACGTATTTTTAAAATTTTTTAAGTAGGCTCCATGCCCAGTGTGGAACCCAATGCAGGGCTTGAACTCACAACCCCGATTGAGAGTCAGTTGCTTAACTGACTGAGCCACCCAGGCACCCCTCATTTAGTTCAAAATATTTTTTAAAATTTCTCTTGACCTGTATGTTAACTTAGAACTCTGTTGTTCAATTTTCAAATATTTTGGGATTTTGAGCTATATTTATTATTGGATTCTAGTTTAATTCCATTGTGGTCTGAGAGCATACATTGTATGATTTCAACTTTTAAATTTGTTAAGGCATGTTTTAAGTCCCAGAATGTGGTCTGTCTTGGTGATTGTTCCATGTAAACTCAAGGGGAATGTATAGATCCCTTTGACTGATGATGCTAAATTATGTTAAATGATGTTATGTCACTACAAATTTTCTTTGTGCTGAATTTGTCAGTTACTGAGTCTTCAGCTGAGAAAGTTGAAGATTCCAACTGTCAGTTTCTCCTTGCAGTTTCATAAATTCCTCCCTCATATACTTTTATGCTTTATTGTTAGGCCACACACATTAAGGATTGTTTTCTTGGGGGACTCCTTTATCATCATCTACTGTCCCCTTTCTTCCCTGATAATCTTGCTTGCTCTCAAGCTGGCTCTGTCTGAAATTAGTATCACTTTCCCAGCTTTTCTTTCTTTCTTTTTTTTTTTTTTTAAAGATTTTATTTTATTTGACAGAGATCACAAGTAGGCAGAGAGGCAGGCAGAGAGAGAAAGAGGGGGAAGCAGGCTCCCTGTTGAGCAGAGAGCCCGATGCGGGGCTCGATCCCAGGACTCTGGGACCACGACCTGGGCAGAAGGCAGAGGTTTTAATCCACTGAGCCACCCAGGCGCCCCATCCCAGCTTTTCTTTCAATTAATGTTAGCCTGGTACATCTTTTTCCATTCCGTTACTTGTAATCCATCTGCGTCTTTATATTTAAAGTGAGTTTTTAAATAAACAACATATAGTTCCGTCTTTTATTTTTAATCGTCCCTGGCAAAATTTTAAAGATTTTGAGAGAGATATGAGTGAGAGAGAGAACAAGCTGGAGGAGGGGTAGAGGGAGATGGAGCAGGGAGCCTGACATGGGACTCCATCCCAGGATCCTGGGATCACAACCTGAGCTGAAGACAGATACTTAACTGAGCCACGCAGCTGCCCTTAACTGGTGTATTTAGGCCATTCATATTTAAAGTTATTATTGATAAAGCTAGATTACTATCTAACATACTTGTTACTGTTTTTCATTTGTTGCCCTTCTTCATTGTTTCTATTTTTGGTGTTCCGCTATTTTCCTACTTTTTATGGTTTTAATTGGGCATTTTATGATTCTATTTTATCTCCTTTATTAGCCTATCAGTTGCACTTTCTTAACCTTTTTAGCGGTTGCCCTAGATTTTGTGAAATACATTTACAACTAATCCAAATCCACTTTTAAATGACACTATACTTCTTCACAAATAGTACAAGAGCCTTGCAAGAGTATTTCCAATTCTTCCCTCCCATTATTGATAACATTACTTTATTTCATTTATAAGATATAATAACCAAATACATTATTATTCTTTTGAACAAACTGTTACCTGTTAGAACAATGTAGAATAAAAACTAAAATTTGGATTTTAATTTGAACCACACAGAATCTAAAGATATTTAAATTCTTATCATTTGAATCTTCTCACTCATGAACATATTACCTACCTACATCTGGGTCTTCTTGTGTCTTTCAGAAATTTAATAATTTTCTCTATAAAGTTATAATTTTTTATTAGATGTACCCCTAGGATTATATAATTGTTGACTCCTGTTACATGAAGTATGCAATTACATGAGGCAATGTTTGCCTTTTTTTGCTTAAACCAGTTTGTTTCCTTACAACTAAAGGAGTCCTAACACAGATAGAATGTCAGGAAATGATTGAGAGCTCAAGAGACACCCCACTTTGAAGGGGAAAACTAGCATACCTTAAGTGAATTGGACAATGGGAGCGATTCTGAAAAATGAAAGCAGAAAACATATTTATGCCTGTTTGTGCAGAGAAAGAAAGGAACCACTCATAAGGAAAAGGTCTGAAGAGTAAGGCGAGAGGAAATGGACTGAAGCCCAGATATTGCTGAGTACTCAGCTTTATCTGCGTGCCTGAGTGTAGTGTCCAAGCACAGGGAAGAGTGCGGCGTGGGGCAGTGGCCAATGGCTGGCTACAGTGTAAGGTAGAATTAACCAGGTGAGCTGCGATCCATATTTGATCCTTATTGCCTGGTACAAATCCTGACTCAGCCTAACTGTAACCATTTAATCTTTGTTTCCTTATCTGATGAAAATAAAAAAATAAAATAAAAAGTGAGGAGAATATTGATACCTAACTCACTGGTTAGGACGAGGGTTAAATAAGTTAATATCCAATAAAGTCCTTTTAACAGTGCTTGACACAGAAAGCACATAAAAATGAAGCAGCTCTGTTCGCCTAGACGGATCTTCACAAATATCTTCATTCAGATTTCCAAATTCCGTGACTCTAAACATCCATAATTTTCTAAAAATTCTTATGTTCAACATCTTCTCTTTTATCATAGATTATCCAGATGCCTCCAACATGCTTTCTCTTATAATTCAGCAGCACCCCAGCGCAGCAGAGATGCTCCTCTTCCCAGCCCGTGTCTGCCTTTCAGCTGGTATATGCACACACACACACACACACACACACACACACACCGTCTCCTCTTTTGGGGGTACCTTTTAAAACATCTGTAATTTGCTATAAAGTGATCTATAAAAAAATTATTAACAATGAAGAAAAATCACAGCTAAGTATCAGTATCAGATACTCCAAAGGAAATGAGCTAGATTACTAGCTCAATTTATTTTAAATAAAATAAATTTTAGAAAGTGGTTATTTTGGGAAGGGACTGGGACTGGGAAAGGGGACATATATAACATCTCCTCTCTTTTAAAAAAATCTGAAGCAAATATAACTACTGAGATGTGATAAATTTGGGTGGTGGTTATACTCTATTATTTTATTCTCTACACTTTTCCATTTGTTTGAAACATTTGAAATAATGAAAAAATGTAAGTAGTTACTATGGTAGAGAAGACATAACATGGATGTGGTTAGAGTACAGTAATTACTGCGAAAATAAGGTAGACTGATGCACTTTTTCACTTTAAATTTTTTTTTTTGAAAAATGCAGGAAAACATACATACACACACAGGGACTGCTGCAAAAAGGATTTCTAAAAACAACTGTGAGGACTGTGAAGATTTATATTCAGAGTGAATAGTAATGAAAAAATTCAACAAGTAAATATTTCACTGAAATTGGTTAATATGTATGTTATACATTTATTTATTAACACTTAGAATAAAAGGATACTAATTTTCAAATTTTCAGAGTTTATTTATTTATAAGAAAAAATACAGAATGATTTTAATAGACAAAGTACCCAATTTCTACTTATTTTCTTAGTGGGAAAAACTATATGAAACACAACTGTCATGGCCTGTATTGATTAATCTTACAAGTGATGTTGACAAAAACTATAAAAACCTAAACTTTAGAGTACAGTAATGTTGCCACCGTGTGTGTATATGTACATTAGTATAAATTAAATCAGTCTATGTCCACAGACCCCTTTTCCACCCGTTCCCAGGTTCGGCTTTCTGAACCCCCTTGCTATTTATTCCCCGTCATTACTACTGCAGAGTGCCTGTGCTCTCAGGTCCTCTGCTTTCCCACCCCTGTGCTAAGGCACTGATGTGCACCTAGATTCCAAGGGCAGGAGGAGGTAGTATCTGGCACTTGATCTCAATTCCTGCCAAGGAGAGGGGTCACTGCATGTCCTCCCAGCCTCCATTCACTCCTTTACTTTTATCCCCATTGGGCCTGCTTTGCATCCTTACAAGATTTACAGGAGAAAAGCACCGACACTGCACTAAGATGAAGAATCAGGAATCAGTCTGGGCACTTCCTCGCCCCCTGGTGGTGCACAGGGAACATAAGCAGGCTGGAGCCGTCTGGCCCTGTGCAGGGTGGGGCACTAAATCCACAGCCCCGGGGGAGGTAGAGATGGAGAAGCCGTGATTCTGTGCACTAGAACAGACTGGGCGGCTGCTGCACGCACTGCCTGTGACCTCTCAGCAGTTCCAGGTCTGATGAGAACCTTTAGGTCAATGTGCTCATGATCAGTGGGCCCACAGGGGCAATGGTGGAGGTTGGGGAACAGCACATTCCACAAGTGAAGTCCTGACTGGGCCACACAGATTTATTTTAATTGTAAAAATAATAACATTATAGAAAATGTTTATAATGGGAATAAGAAATCATAGAAACATACTGCTGCAACAGTGTTTTCACGGCCTCTTCCCACCTGATTGAGACAAACTGATCAGTTTACTTAAATTATCTCAAAGAGTAGGTGTTAGTTATGATCAGGAAGGAAGCCGGGGCATTTGAAGTGAGTAGCATTTCAGGGTCCCAGGTAAGGGGGCTCCTTTGGTAGTACAGATGGTAGAGACTTAGCTTGTATCTCTCTAGGCCAGAGCCGTAGGCTTGGCTAATCCGGGCTGTATGGAGACCCTATCACCAAAAGGAATCTGTAGATAGAAGATGCCCACCTTGTCCCTGTAAAAACGGCACAAGAAGGCAAGGCTGGTGTACCTCCAACCAGGTCCCCAAGGGAGTGTGATAAAGGAACTGAAAGATGCCATTTAAGGACCAGATTCTACTCAGATGCCTTCTCAGCCTCTCTTCCCCAAGTTTCTGTACCCATCAGACTGGAAACCTTCTGAAAGAAACATCTGAGACTTCTCCACTGCCCTTTCAGCCCAGGGCCAGATAAAATAATTAAATAATGGTCAAAGAAATCCTTCTAAAACAGCTGCTGTCTACTATTGCCCCAGCCTCTGGACTGCATCATTGCTGCTGAACACGAAACCACCAAGGGGCAGTCTGGCCCAACAGGGAGCCATTTCTTCCTATGCAAAACTGGTCACATGTGCAAAGACTCTCTTCCGGAAACACATGACCACCTCCTGGCCCTCAGGGGTTCTCTTCTTATGGCTTCAGCTGTGCCATCAATTCTTTGAGAATATGCTATTGGGCTGCAAATAGATGGGAGGAGGTGGGTGGAAGCTGCTGACATACTGGGAAGTGGACCAGGACCTCTAGGGACCAAATCCTTCAAATGCAACACCTACCACAGGGTCAAGACCACAATATATGTTCAATATTATTAAAATAATCATTGTACGACGGGGTGCCTGGGTGGCTCAGTGGGTTAAAATAATCGTTGTACGAAACTGAACTAAGGAGAAACCCAAAGCAGAAAAGCTCTAGGGGAAGGAAGTGTGTGAGTATGCACCGGGGATGGCTGCTCTGTAACTAGGGTGAGTCTGGAGCCCTTGCCGCTCCCCGGAACTTCCTGGAGCTACTACAGTGCCTTCTTCCATACACAGAAGCCTCAGAGGTCTATGTGACCTCTGCACTTGGAAGGAAGAGAGCAGACTGAGCATGAGGGTATGTGTTTAGACCACATGTTGGGGGTGGGGGAGGCTGCGCAGGGTTTCATTCCCAGCAGTCAACTGACAAGATTCCCCCAGGGGCAGACACTGGCTGCCCAGCCTGTGAGCAGCCTGGCTGGGCGGCTGCACCCTATTGCTCTCGGGAGCAGAAGGACAGTGCAGGCAGCTCCCTACCCCAGGGCCAGTCACATTTCTCTTACACAAGCAATCCATGTTCATTATGGAAAATGCCACATCACTCTTTATTAGATGCTAGTGCCAACACTGGCCCCCTTCTCTCCATGCACAGGGGCACGTGGGCAAGGGGCTCCGTCCCCCGGCCGGGATGCAGTGGAAGCCTGGCCCCACTCCCACTCTCCCAGGGCCAGCACCCTCCTCAGTGCCTCAGGCTGCTTGCTCAGGTCTGTTCAAACTCCTGTTCACAGTAGCCTACATTGAGGGGCTGGGCTTGGACACCTCGCCTGCAAGAGGACATGAAGAAACACTCAGATGGGGTCAGTCCAAGGCCCTACAACATCTCTACCACAACCAACAGTCTCCCCTTCCCCTATTTCAGCACACCTCGAACTGCCCCTGTATACAAGAATTACTCAGGGATCTTATTTCCAGAGATTCCTACTTGGCCTGGGCTCACATGTTGGCAAGAATCTGCATTCTGAACAGGTGATTCTGATACAAGGACATCCAGGAATTTGCGGTGGGGACACCTATTTATATCCTGCCTGTCTTTGTACTTGAGTCCCAAGTAATGCAGTTCCTTTAGAAAAGAGCTGATGCCTAAGGGGTGCCTAGTGCTCTTGGCTCCCTGAACCCCACTTTAATGGCTCAAATGCTACAAATGCAGTGGTGGTGGGGGACCACTGTGCTGTCCTGTTCATGCACAGGGTGTGGCCATGAAATCCTGTTTAGCCTCCCAAGTTCCGGGATGTGACCAATCTCTATAGCGGATCCCCGGGCATGGCCTATTATTCAAATGAGCTATGTACTTAGAAATGGTAAAGAACTAGCTCAAAGTTGCCCAGTGAATCACACACAGTTGAGGCCTAGACCTTGCCATGGCTGGCTCTCAGCCCTGTACCAGGCTGAGTCCTTCAGGTCCTCAAGACTTAGTCAATGAATACATCAGGGAAATGACCATCTGAGACAGGTCCATCCCAAACAGCAGCACAGCTGTCATCAGAGCCCATAAAGGCATGGCCATGGCTAAGAGCAGAGACTCTGAAGTTGGCTTGGATCAAATTCTGGTTTTGAGTGACTTGGGGCTTTACATTAACTTCTCTGTGCCTCAGCTGCCTATCTCTAAAGGGAGGGTAAAACTGCCTACCTTCCAGAGTTATGGTTAAGATTCAAAAAAATAATGCCTATAAAGGGCAGTAACTGCCACAAAGTAAACCTCTGTAAGCACTAGCTATTATTTTCCCTGTAGGTCTCCCATCTGCCCACCCACTGTGGGAAGGCCCCAACACGGCCTACTTGCTTACCTTAATAGCTCACAGCGGAATCGCGTCAAACGTTTAAAGGCGAAGTCCAGGCTAGTCACCAACTCATTGCTCCACAGTCTCTCGGCAACAGCCCCTCCTCTGGGCCTAGTGGGAAGGGTCACGCCGCAGGTTGGCTTTCTTCAAAGAAGCCGGACACTCACAGGCTGCTGCTTCTTATTCAGGCACCCTGGACTCGGGGCCAAGGTTATTCAGAGTGACAACCTGGCCGGGGGGCTCCTAGCGACTTGTAGGGACCAGCTCCATCTTCATTAAGATGGGCCTCACGGTCCCACTCTCCTCCTCTCCCAAAGATATGGAACCAGAGTAAGTTGTAAACACATCGTGAACTGTTACTGACAGCAGCAGCAGGTGTTCTCAAAATTACAGCTCCTTCTCTCTCAGGCTGGGGAGGAAGGACTTGTCTGCGGGTGACTGGACAAGAGTGAGTCTCTCAGGGAGAACCCGTGCCCACAAGCCCAACCACCCATGTCCTCAGGAAACCCTTACCAGAGTCTGGGGGCCAGATTTGTGCTGTCCACATACTCTCCCCACATACAGGCCTCTCCGCCAATCACTAGAGCCTTTTGCTGAGGGCTACCTAAGGGAAAACAAGGAACAACAGGCTGCTGGTGGGGTGGGGGGTAACCCTAGGGTTTCCCCTCAAACACTTTCCTAAAGTAGCCCTCTCTTCAGATAGGTCATAGCTCAACTAACCTGAAAGGTCGAGCCCAGACCCTCCTGTCTCCCACTCTGTGCACCAGCCCAGCCTCCTCTGGTCAGCCAGGAGAGCTCCCTGCTTTCACCTTTAAATTCCAAGGGGTCCACCATGTAGATCTCACTCCAGTCTGGGCCATAAGTTATGTGATTCAGGTACCAGGGGGCAGAGAGCAGGGCGCGGAAGCCAGCTTTGGTGATGAGCTCCATCTCCTTCATATAATGTACTGGTGTCTCTTCTCGCCATACCTGAATGACTGTATCTGGCCGAACCTGTCACAAAATTAATAGCACATGGCTGAGAAGATTTCTGGCCTATATGCTATGCAAACAACCCAGGCCAAGGGATATGTGCCCACTGTGCTCTCAAGCAGCTAAGTATTTCTCTGTGACTCCTAACCCCTAGGTTTCTAACCCAGTGCAGGGGACCCTGTAGGCCCTAGGAGTCCTCCCTGCTGCCTCCACCCCCAGTCCTTCTGCAGCCTTCCTGTCGGGACTGAGACAGTAATACTGGGTGTGAGCTAAGGCAGACAAGCAGTAGCACAGGAGACTCATCAAGAGGTTCCCTGTCCAAGAATCTCCAGATGTTTCTGAGGATGAGTCAAAGTTCCTGCAGAGCCCCTGCATTTGGCAAGAGACTGGGACCTAACTGATCAACAATGAAGGAGAAAGTAGCCCTGCTCCCAAACCTGGAGGACCCCGAGTCTATGGTCAGAGAGGAAGATCAACCCAGCATGCCAGTCTCAGGAATCCTGAGTAGCAGGCAGCAGAAATAACTCTTGAATAGCTTGTGGTGATGGAAGAGAGACAGATGTTCTGACACTCTCCCAGTGCTTAGACCTCTGTGACCTTTCTGGAGGGGAAAGGAGAGATGGCCCCGCAGTGCTCTGAATATTAAAGCCTAATGCAAACCCAGGGAGGACCAGTCTGTGCAGAGGCAGAGAAGGGCTCAGAGACCAGAGGGAAGCACTGCAGGTGGCTCCTTCTCTCTCTGCCCCTGGCTCACCTTTACATTATTATCAAACACCTCCTGCCACACCACATAGCCCTTGCCATAGGCAGAGACGATGTTCAGCAGCCTGGAGAGTAAAGAAAGGGTCTGCTCAGCTCAAATAGGTTCTAGGCTGTTGGTGCCAATGCTCTGGGGGTGGAGGCTGCCTAGGGGATCATTCATGATTGAGCAGTATCTTTCCCAGTTGGGAACTGACTACTCCAAAGCTTAAAAGATAGGACAAAATACCCCTTCAAGGGCCCAGTAAAGCAGGGCCTGGGCCTGGTATGGAAAGGAAGGACTGCATAGGAGGTAACCCCAAGAAACCCTGCCCACCCTCTTTCCTTCCTCACGTCTGGATGTAGAAGGACTCCAGCTGCTTGAAGTCATTACCAAAGCCTTGCTTCTTCATAAAGGCCTGGATATCCGGGTTGGACTTCCTGAATCCCAAGAGAAAATGAAGATTAATTCTTTCGACATCCTCAAAGCCCAAAGCTTAGGGATTAGTCACCTGGCCTCCCATGATTTCTTTTTTCACTTGAAAAACCATTCAACTTCAGATCTCAGAGGCCCCAAATATGGCAGGTGTGGGGGAACAAAGCCATGTGAATGGGGCCACTGACACAGGCTGAGAAAGCATGAGTCTGGACCCCAAGAGCTTTCAGTTTAAACTCTCAACAAGAACATATATGAACCTGTCTGGTCTACTGTATTTGGCTCTAAGGCTCTGGCACACTGGATTCTGGCTTCCCTGTTTAACCCCCAACTCAGGCATATTCAACTCTTCCGCTCTCATGTATTCTTTATTTCAGCCGGATATAGGTATTGCTGTTTCCTGCTGTGGCTCCCTCCCCCAAGAACGTTTACATTTTGCTCACGTTTCTTCCTGAAATGTTTCCCCCTCTCCACTTCTCAGAAAAGCCTGTTTCCCCAGATTCAGCTCTAGTGTCCACTTCTTAGAGAAGCCCATCAACCTCTTCTGAGCAAAGCAGATATGTGGGTTTGGACCCTCATTGACTGGACACTTTCATATGTTAGTCTCAAATTCATCTGTGTCTGGACTTTTCAACCAGACTCTTTTACAAAGGTGGGGATTATTTTTCTTTCTTCCAGGACTTTCCCAAGACAATTTTGGTCCCAAACCTGGTTCTTCCATAAGTCTATCAAGGATATGACAGGAGAAAGGAACAGTTTCACATTCACAGCCTTGCCAAAATCCAGGAGGGCCTCTATGTAGGTGGAAAGAGGAAAGGCCCAAGACCTGGGCCATCTGGACTAAGACAGATTGTTCTCAGAGGTTAGCCCCTGAGGAGCACATAAGATAGGTAGCCTCTTGGGAGCTAACCTCTATTCTGAGTGAGCAGTTCATCAGGCAGGGATGGGAAGATCAAAGGGATCATACCAGCAGGTGAAATCAACCTCATCTCCTCCAAGGTGAAGATAAAAATCCGGGAAGACAGAGCTGACCTCCAAGAAAAATGTGCTCATGAATTCATAGGTACTGTTGAGAATGGGATTCACTGGTCCAAAGGTGCCAGAGGGATGAGAACCAGAGTAGCAAGGAGTCAGTAATCCAGGGACACCTAAGCCAACAGAGAATCAATCCCACACAAGTGTCACAAATACAGAGACCCCCACACAGTCATATACTTAAAGACATTAAGTTGCACAAAGTAAGATAATCATGTTCATATACATTACATGTACATAGATGGGGACCATCTGGTACTCAAAAATGCTGGTGATCATGAGCTTTTAGACATAGTCAAAGAAAGAAAAATATATCCACAATCAGGTACAGGGACTGGGTTATCGCCAGACAGCTATCAACACACACACACCCTTTCCCTTGCCACCTGCTTCCAGCAGGGGGTCACCTTTGTTCCCAAAGGCTGCTCTCCTCACACTGCCTTTAGAGAGAGACTGCCTGATCCAGCCAAATGGCAAGACCTTTCTTCCACTCTAGGGCACAGTGTGCAAGAACGTCATTAAGGCAAGACCATCTGAGAAGAATGTGCCTGTAGCTTAATACTAAGCAGTGGCCTCCTTTGTCCAAAGTAAGTTCTGCCTATCTAAATTCCCAGTGGAAGGAGTTGATGGAAAACATTCTTCCAGGGACCAAGGCTGGGTCATACCGCATCCATGAGTCGAAGCCCTGAAGCCCCAATGAGGAAGATCAGCAGACTCTTTCTATCTAACTTTATTCTTACCTGGTCCCCAGGACTGAGTGTGGCCAGGGGTGTCAAACTCTGCCAACACACGGATACCCCGAAGGCGTGCATATTCAATCACCTCCTTCACATCCTGTGCTGTGTAGATATGGGTGGCAGGATTGTAGGACCCCTGAAAGGCACAAGACACCCTTAACAATGTCATTTCCTGAAGACTAGCAGAGAAGATACTCAGAATGCCTCCACGACTCCCTGCGTATCAGGAAATCTACCCTCCGCTCTTGGTATCAGGGACTATCTCCAAGGATCTTTATCATAGTTTCCAGTAAGCCAGCACATCTATTCCTTTCATAATGCCAGTGAGACAACAAGGTAGGCAGGTAGCAGAATATAAACAAAGACAAAATGAGACCAGGAGAGATTATCTGTCAGACTAAATTAATGGCAAAGTTTGGACTCAAACTTAGGTCTCCCGTTCCAAATCCGGTGCCCTTCCCCTAAGTCAGTGTGTCCCTCCAACTGGCTGTGAGGATGAGAGCCAGTGTCCTTGCCGGCAGGGCCACAGCCAGGCTCAGACATCGACCCACAAATTTGTTCTTAGAGAAATCGAGACATACCTTTCTGGTGAGCTCTGGAAAAGTGAAGCTGTCATATGGGAAAGAAGAGTCATCGACCAGATGCCAGTGGAACACGTTCAATTTATTGTACGCCATGACGTCCTGTAGATCACAGCACACACTGTGAACCCATCACAGCTTCTCCGGTTTCAGCCTCAAACTTGGGATGGCAGGCAGACTGGCAGGCTGCTCCACGTACCCCAACAGCCTCAATCTGCACCGGCTTCCTGATAAATGCTTACAGGGTCTATCAAATCTTCCCTTCAGAGAACGCCTGGCTATAGAGGGAAGACCTAGCACATTTCTTATTCTCCCAGAGCACATCCGAAGATACCGGACAGAGGCATTACCTCCTCTTTTTGAGATGAGTTTTAGCCACACTGAGAGGACAGCTGCAACTATGTGGTACTGTGGTTTTCCAAAAGCACCACCATGTCCTGAAGACTAGTATGTCTTCCTGCCTTTTGTTCTGGGTTGTCTGACTAAAATTTATCCAAACTGTGAAGTCGATTGGTGAATTTAGTAGCCCCATAACCCAGAAATCTCAGAAGCCAAGACTGATGGATGTGTCTCCTCCTTTGGTTCCACCAGAGGAACAAGGGAAAAGGTGGACACGTGAGTTGGATCAGCAACTGTAGGATAAGATTGCCCATCAAACTTAAGATAGTTAGGAACATCCTGAGCTATGGCTTCTGAACATCTCTTTCCTATGCCCTTGTCCATAACTAAACTAAAATAAGCTTGGCTCGATCAAAGAAGCGAATTCCCCAAACTAGCTTCTGCATTCCTGGAGATAACCTGGACATTGGTCCAGGGTAGCCAGTGGGATAGATTTAAATCACTCCTTTTTTTTCTATTTTTTGTCTTAGAGTGGGTCTTTTCCATTTTCCCTAGGAACTCTTAAAGTTACATACATTCCCTTTGCAACTCTTTAGGAATATGGCAACTGGTCTGCCCCTTGCCCCATCACCCCAGAACACTAAGGGCAAAGATGGCCTTAAGGCCTGGGTACCAGTGTGTCCAGGATGCTAGTCAGTGGCAGGTAATGGCGAGACGTATCCAACAACAAGCCCCGGTGAGGGAAGCGGGGAAAGTCTTCAATCTCGGTTTTGTTGATAAAGAACTGCGTGGACCAAACAATCAACATATCAGGATTTGAAGGGAACTCACCATGGGGATAGAGGGGAAAAAAGAAAAGTCCCCTGATCCTTCAAAAGTCACTCTATGACTGTTCTGCATAGCAACTATCTCCCAAATGTCCCATATATTAACCTCAGCGAATGCAAACAGGCACCTATCAGAGGGTAACGGTCCCATGCTAGCCAGGTATAGCCGTCCCACATACCACTCAGCCTACACATTCTAGATTTTCACTGTTAATCTGTTTATTTTCTTTAAAGCAGTGTAGTCTCAAGGTCATTATTAAAATGACTCAAGAGAACTAAATTACAGTGATTCCAAAGAGACCGAATCTACCAAACTGGTTTCCACTCATGTCTCCTTCTAATTCTTGTTGGGGCCATCTTGAGCCTCCAGGACTCTAAGACAAAGTAAGTTATTTCCAGGACTCTCAACATTTGGAGCAAATCCCCAGAGATATAAAAAGGAACCATTTCGGGGGGCTCCCACTCACCGTGCCCTCAGGAGATCTCCAAACAAGCTGGCTAAAAGTCTCCAGACCTATGGGGAAGTAGAGAGGCAAAGTAAAGACTTAAGGATATGGGAAAAGGATGCACCCATCTGGAAGGATCCCAACGTGACAGAGGAGGATGCTTGGGCATATGGTAAAAGTGGATATATAGTATGGGCTTGATGAGTCTCAACACAGATGCAAAGGGGATACTAGAAAGCCAGTATCTGTTTTTACTCTGCATTTGATTTTGGGAGGTGGCAGTGTAAGGGGCTTTAGTGCCTCTCCTAGGAACACACTAACCCTCAAAATCCACATACCTCTTATCCATATTTCCTAAGCCTTGAACTGACAAGAGTCTTAAGAGAGGCCAAGATGTCTGCTTATGAGTACAGATGCAGGGACAAGCCAGCTCACATGGGTTCAGGCTTTCCAAATTAATACAGATCAAGAGCTAAAGGAGCTGAGACAAAGGGGTCCTCAATCTTCTGCCCCTTCTATTATCCCAGACTGAACTGTGAAAAAGTAATCAAGCTTAAGTTTCTAAGGAGCCTGGGTTCACAGCTGGACCTAGAAGACAAAGAACCATCTACCTTTCCTCTTGAGAAGAGAACTAGCTATAGGGAGCTGAGATAAGACAGGAAGCAGCTGCCCCAGAAGGACTGCCCCAGTCCCCTGGACACAAACTCCTAGATTCTGGCAAAGGCAGGCATGCTGAGTGCAGAGTGTTATATGTTCTCGACAGCTGGAGCCCCTCTTCTGACAACCCAGAAGAAGGATTTCCAGAGTCCCAAAATTTCAGCATGAAAGAATCTGAGGTCTTAGGGGTCACTTGGCACCTACTTCAAGGCAGACTGCTCTTATATTGTTTTGGGTTCTTTCAACTCTGATTCTGACACCCAGAATTCTGGAGTTCCGGATTTCCCCCTGCCCCAAACTGCCTAATCACAGCACCTGCACAAAAGGTATAAGACAGTAGAGAGGGTAGTCAGCTCCCAGTTTCTCCAAAACACAGGAGAGGAGAAGAGAAGGGGTAAGGGAACAAAGACGAACCAAAACAAGGTTTAAATTCTGTGAGAATTTCCCTCCTCATTCACCAGCAGGGGCTTTGCAAAAGCAGTAGAAGTATTTGGCTACGTCTATATCTAAGGACCAAATACCTTTTCAGTAAACCAAGAGAAAGAGCAGAGGCCCATCATGTGTTAGCTAGTAAAGTCCCAATTTTCTCCTGGAATATTACGGTTCTACGTATCTTATATGATTTACTTCTTTTTTTTTTTTTTTGACATTTATCTTTTCCTTGTGATCAAGTTTTCCTTTTTGAAGAAACTTTCCAATTACATGTGTTTAATGAGAGCTTCATGGGCAGTGTTTGTGGCAGAGCCCCAAGCAGCCTGTTCCCTGCTGGCACACTGGGCATCAGCCTGCAGGGTCTTTCATGGCTTGCCCAGAGCACCTGCCCAGGACAGCTGCTGCCACTATCGCATGGGCTGACACCTGTCAACTTCTAGAGAGAGCTGTAAGGAGAACACTCCCTTCAGGTAGATGGTGAAACACTCCAAACGGTCTCCATAAAGAAAGCCTCCAGTATGTGCTGGACCCTCAATCTTATCTTCCCAACCCACTGAGGTCAGCCTTCCCACTTCAGCCCCTATGTTACCTCGGAGAGCTCCCCAGACGGTCTCAGAGAGGAGGAAACAATGATCATCATTTATGGTCAGGGTGTCTGAAATGACAGAAATGACTCCATTGGTTAAGGACTTCTACTCTCAGATTACAGATCCCATGTCCTGTGTAAATCCTTGTATTAAAAAACAAGAGTAAGGTCACATTTTTTTTTTTTCCTTTCAAAGAGGAAACATCCCCAGAGCAGAGTAGCTGCAGGCCAGCTAGGCCTTGGGCCACAGTGGGAGGGTGGTCTCCCAGACGCTCTATAGGCCTTAGAAGATAATACACAAGGAGGGTCAGGCTAGAGAAGAAAAGTACCACTTGCCCCGTGGTTAGTCCACCCCTCCTGAAACACGAGTTCCCACCAGCCCTTAGCTGAAAGTATGAGGCGTCAGACAGGGATGCTTGGAGGGTGTATCCAGGTTACGGTGTTCCCAAAGCCTCGTAATCACCCTCCTTTCCCTTTGTCTCCAGGCTTCATTCAGGTACCTCATCCAAGAATGTGAGGAGGAGGCCAAGACTTGTACGTTCACTTTGGAGACCGAGAAGTTCCTAGATGCTGCTGGAGGACGGGAGGCATCATAGGGCTAATGACCTGACTTTATTTCAGTCATTATGTCCAAAAACATTAGGACCCAAAACTCCTTCTCTCCCCAGAGTGGGGTTTCTTAAAGAAAATCATCAGATTGTACAAGCTCCTAAAATGGCAACAAAATTATACACAGTGCAGAAGGCAAGTGTTCTGTGGGACTCCATGAAAAGCCACTGTGACATTCCACACCACCTTCAGACACTGGTTAGAATGCATATGAAAAATTCACCATCTTTGGTTCTCAGCCCTTGATGACCTGGAGTCTCCACAGTCCTGGAGGGCTGCAGGCCTAGCATCAGGAACTTAGGCCAGGCCAAGTAGAGTTAGAGCTCCAGACAAGTGCTTGCTCTCTACAACAGGGAACAGGGTGGTACTTACAGTTCTCCACCGACTCCAAAGAAGGAAGCTGGTTACATCCAGGAATGACCACAAGGATAATCAATGAATTCTTCTCTGGTGCATGCTGTTTTCCTGGAAGGACAGGGTAAACTCAGTGTGGCTGACCTGCCACCAGAAGCAATAGGCAAAACCAAGATCCTACAGGAAGGTCCCTAGCTCTAGGCCCTTCTGTTTGCATGCTGTTTGGGAAGAGGCAAGCGTGGGGAGGGCATTTACCCTTGGCACAGGCACTGCCTCATCACCTGTTCAACTCTTTCATTTTGGTTGTGCTCCCCTCTCTCCCCAAGAACCTGCCCTGACGCATGTGTCAATGACCTGGCAACAGCTCTTTGTAACCAGGGCTCTGTATTTCTAGTGTGGTACAGTCAGCATGATTCCATTACCTCGACAACTGCTCCTAAACTAGAGGCAGCTTGACAGCATTTCTACTCAAAGCGTGGTGGGCAGACTAGCTGCTGACTTGCAAGCTGCAATACCGGGTGAAAGGAAAGATACTGACAGGAAGCTTATACAACACCAGAATGTCAATTATGTCAGAATAACCACGCTGTTTAGTCTTAACATGTCTTTGTAACTCATTTTTTTGATGAAGGGAGTAGTTTTACATTCCCATGTGTGTACCTCTCCTCTCACTGCAGACTGTCGCCTGAAGCAGCACTGTTCTTGAGGGCTCCCAGTGAAAGGATTCCAGTGTTGTCAAATCCCAGGAGCTGATACAAGCAGATGAAGTAGATGACCAGAGGAGCTCCTATGCAAAGGAGGCCTGGGATCACCGAGCTGGTGCCCCAGCAAAGGTACATGGCCACCATCCTATCCTGCTTCCTTCCCTCTTCCCAAACAGGTTCTCTCTCTGAGGCAGACGTCTGCCCAACAGTGGAAAGCCACCCAGTATGAGCCAACATCTAGCATAGTTCTTCAGATGCACCCCACCATGCCCCCCCAAAGCCCAAAGAGCCAAAACCAAAGCCAAAATACTAATGCACCATCCCTTCCCATCCTCCTAATGGTTCCTCTTTGTGTGGTTCTGATTGTACCGCCCCAAGCCTGACCTCAATGAACTCCTTCTTTCTATCCTTTTCTGGAACTACATGCACCCACACTGGCACCACAACCATGACTTCCTGTGGAACTAGAGTCAGGGACAGGATGGCCTGGGGAAAGGCAGGGAGAGAGAATTCACAATCAAACTGGATCCCCAATGTTACCCATCTCTAGGGCAGAAGTAGCGCAAAAGCCTTGAGCCTTTTCCAGAAAACCTGCTCAAACATCACAAGCACTACTGCAGGGCTGCATCTCAGCTCTCCGGCTCACCAAGAAGAAAGCCAATAAGGGGCCCTTTTCTATCATCAAGAACAAAACATATTCTTTCCCCTCCCTGTAAATACTCTGCATCCCACACTAATACCTTCCTAAATCCTGCAGGGAGAAGAGAACCTGAGTCTACTCTGTGCCAGGCGAACTCACAACTCCATTCTATACCCTGAAAACCCATCTCCAACAACAGAGAACAACCGGACTGTCAGGGCAGGGACTTCCCTCAAAGCAGAATCTGTAGGGCTCTCCCAAGCTCCCCAAGCAGACAGGCCACCTCTACAAACCCCCAAGACCAAGGAAGACTTAACTGAGAGGCAGAAGCAAAGAAAACTATAAAAGAATATTCCTCCTTAAACTATGCCCTCATCTCTTGCCCCCACTCCAATCCCACATATCACAGAGCCCCAATATCAAATGTGGAGAGCTAATCTGTGTATCTAGCTAGGCAGCTATCCAAAAGACAGCAAAGTCCTGAGCTTCAGCGTTAATTCCCTGGACCTCAGCCTGCAAAACTGAGAAAAAATCACAACTATCCCTGTGCAACAGCCACAGTCACTGTCCTTATAACATTTAGAGGCTGCTAAACGCCAGCCTGGTGACTGCCTGCAACTACTGCCTGGAACATAAAAAACCTCTAACTTCTGTTGTTGCTGCTAGTGTATTTTTATTTTCCAAAACACACCTGCACTCCATCCTCTAAATCCAGTCTTTTCCGTGGGGAGGGCTGTAGACTCCTTACAAGATCTGATGAAAATAAAAACAAAAGGACTTTTTCCCCTAGAACAATGGCCCTAAGTGAGGGCTCATCTCTCCATCCCCCACCTCTAATCTTATGGTGAAGAATCCCTGTCTCCCGGAAGCATTCTCAATGACTCATTTTGGGTTGGGGCTGATAAAGCAGGTAGAGAGTCATGGCTGCTATTTAAACGAGCCATGAGGGGGCCGGTCTCGGGGAGGTGGCAATGTGGGAACTAGCAAAACAGGAGGGATACTGGGTCATTTAAAAGGACGTAAATAGTGTATCGTCACTGCGGTTTTCCACGTCCAAGTTGCTACCCTGAAGCAAGCAGGAAGAGGCTGGGGACAGGCCACCTTCCTCTACACGCAACCACATGCTCTGCACTGGGAAGGACTGATGTGTGGGAAGCCTGGGCACACTCACAAGGAGCCCAGCTGGCACAACAGGAAATTCTGAAACCTCAAGTGCTCAGAAAGAACCATGGCAAACAGAGCACTGACTTGGGCAATCAGGAAAGGGTGGTTTGGGTTCTGCTGCTGCTAAACTGAATGAGTCTCGGGGCTCTTGTTTTCTCCCCAGCAAACAATGGCAAGGTAGGACCACATTCTGGCTACTCCTCCACAGAGTTTCTACTCTGTGACTCCACACACAGATAGTATGCTCCAAGGTCTCAGTCCATGACCATGACTTCCTGACTCTACTGCTCCCTCATCCCGTGCTTTCATATACCCCTGCTCCTCTCCTCTGGTTCACTGAAAAGTCTGCACCTTCTAAATTTAGGGGAAAAAGTCAAACAGTACAAAGTGTTTACAACAAAAAAATTAGTTACCTTTGGCACCCCTCTCCTTTCTGCATCATTTAGCCTCCAAGACAGCCCAGCTCTGGACATGGAACACCTGAAACTCTTTTTCTACCACAGTCCTGCTGTTGTACTTTCTCCAGATGCCAGTGCTGTGACCTTTCCATTACTCTGCTATTCTCAGTTCTCTCCTATTTTCACTTCCCTTCCTGCTGGCCTACGTGTGCTGATCCATCCCCTCAAACACAGTCTAGCCAGTACTCCCAGCAACCTGTTCTTTTCTTCTGCTGCTGTACCCAGTGGATCAAGTAATGTCTGCCTTCTGTGCACTGACTCTGGCTACTGCATCCTACTGGAGGGAAGAGAGAAAATCATGTGACAGCAGAACTGGGCTGCTGTAATATCATGGTCTCTCATCCTGGCCGGGCCCTTGGTGCTACCTGAACATCTCCGTCTCCACCATTGCTTTCTTTTCTTCTCTGCAACAGTTACTTCAAGTTTGAGCCACTTTCTTCAAGTCTGTAACCCGATCACCACCGCCCTTCCTCTCAGCAGACAATCAGAAGAGCACTCCCACCCATCTCTACCTCCCCTCTCCTCCCATACAGAAACATCTGCAACACATGTCTAGTCTTTATCTGTGCCTCCTATCCTGGTGGAAAGGGTTTCCTTTCACCTGTCCTCTGGATCTCGTCTGAGGAGAGATCCAGATTTCCCCCCAAATCTTCAAATTATTTCTTTCTACTGATTCTTTCCCACCAGCATTCAAATATTTGCAAGTCTTCCTGGTTTCAACTCCATGTCATCTCCAACAGACTTTTCCTTGCCTTCTGGTCCCAAAGAAACTCCAGAGGAAATGCAGCCTAAGCAGCTAGGTGTTGCACTCCAAAGCCAGACAAAACCGGATTCAAATCTTAGTTCCAACACTTTCTAGCTATGGGGCCCTGGACAAATGATTTTCCTTCTGTGCTGTGGTTTCCTTCTGAAAAATGGGGATTGTGATTAGTACCTACCTTACTGGACTGCTGGGAAGATTGAGTCAGTACACGTAAAGGGCTTAGTCAGTGCCTGGCACACAAGTGCTCATGGAGTTGGCCAACCTCAGCCCTCTCCTGGTAGCCACTTCTGACATCCTATCTACTCCTTAGTCCACTACAACATGACTTCTTTTTCCTCCACTCATCTGCAGATGCCTTCACCAAGGTCCTGAGGTTCTATAATTAAACTCAAGGGACCCTTTTCACTTCATTCTTCATTCATTCATTCAACAGTTATTTACTGAGTGCTTACTATGTGCCAGGCTGTTCTAAGTGCTGGAGACACAGCAGTGATCAAAACAGACAAAATTCTCTGCTGTCCCAGAGGTAATATTCTGGTGGCCACTCACTTCTTAGGGGACCTCTTGGCAGCATCAGACATCCCTGATGTTGATGAAACTAAACTCCCTTAGCTTAGGGGACATGGCTCTCCCTTGGTTTTCCTTCAAGCTCCTTGAATATGCTTCCTCATTCTCCCCTTCCTTCACCAGCCCCTACATGCTAGTGTTCTCCGAAGATTCCAGGCTTCTTTTTTTCTCTTCCTTTCTACTCTCCTTGGACGATGTCATCTATCCCACAGTTGATTGATGATTCTCAAATCTACCTTTCCAAGCCAACTCTTCCTCTGGGATTCTAGGCTAATAGGACAACACTCAGGTAGCTTAAAAGCCCTTCAAATCTTAAATACTAAGTTCAACTAACTCTTCATTCCTCTTCCTGGCTGATCTTCTCTCTGTTTGATCTGTACCATCTATTGATTTATCCAGACCAGAAACCTCTTTCTTCTCTCATCTGAGTAGATTAAAAATTCATGTACCCATAATATTTACCAATGGTCCACTATGTGTCAAGCCCCGTGTTAAGCACTGAGATTACAACACTAAAAAAGAAAGACCCAAATAAGTCCAGTTATAACAAAATCCTTGTTATCTCAAAATCTTGACCACCTTCCCACCCCCAATGAGTCAATGCCTTAAATCATCCTCTCGTAATTTCTCACCTGAATGACTAAAAAATCTCCCAGTTCTCTCTGCCTCCATATACATCCCATTTCAATCTACCATTCTCTGTGATCTTTTAATATGAGATCTTTTCTCTGCTCCTAAGCAGGAATTCTCACGGTAACACAATGAACTCTTTACAGAATCCTGAAAATGCCACGTTTTCTCCATACTTTCCTTTACACATATTGTTTCCTCCAAGGGAAGCAAACTTTGCGTTGCCTCCAAATCTCACCTAATTATGAAACGGTTCTGATTCTTCCTTTTATAAGACTTTTCTATCACTCCCCCACCCTTTCCTAAGAGACCTTCCTACGAGATCATGAAACAACGTATACATACATTTTTTGGTAACACTTATCTTAATATATGCTGTTTATTTGTCTATCTCCTCACCGAGGCTGTAAGTTCCTCAACAGCAGGGGCCAATCTCAGGGCCTTTGTATTTCCAGTGCCTGACACACGGTAGTCATTCAATAAATGTTTGCTGAAAAAATGAATGATGCTAGAATTAAAAAATGCACATTTAATGCTATGTATGCATAATGATTGTGCTACATGATAATTAGGCATAAATGGCAAGTAGTTAATGGAGAGATTAACTTTTATACGCCCAAACCTAGTATTTGTTAAGTCCTGGGACTAGGATGGGGAATGGTAAGAAGACACCCAGGCATACAGAAAGTGCCTTTTCAGACACTGCTCTGAAGAACCATTAATCCAAAGATTCGGGTGTTTCTACTCCCTGGAAGGGAGCGCTCATTCCTGCATCAGGGGACCCAGAAACTATGTCTTTACCTCAGGGCACAAGAGCTTCTCCTTGCACCCAAACTGCTCCTCCCTGAACCAAAATATTTCCATCATATCAATGTGTTTAATTCAGAGGATTTTAGTGACATGGAGAAAACCCTCATTTTGGTTATAAAGTGGCATTTGGCTTGGCTTCTGGAGTAGACACAAGAAAAGTCAACCCAGCCTAGGCACCTCCCTGCTCTTTCAGGTGTACCTTGCCCCTTTGTGTCCTGGTACTCTCCTAGGCCTTGTCGATTCTCCACGCTCACATTTTTCCCCTCTCCCGCCCACCTTTATCTCTGTCACATCCAGGCTCTCTCTCCCCTTATTCAGTCTAATGAAAGCCCTAGACATCATTCATTTACCACTCATTCTTCATTCTAGCTAGGATAAACTTAACATTTACTGTACATCTGGAACTGTGCTAGGTGCTGGGGCAGTTCAAAACAGAAACAAGTCCAGTCCCTGCCCTTGAGGAGCTCATAGTCCAGTAGGAGAGACAAACACAAACAATAATTACAAAGCAGTGTGATTAGGGCTGGGGTGGATACTATAGCTACCCAGAGAAAGGAAGGGATGCTTCACCTTGGAGAGGGTCTCTGAGCAGAACCTTGAACCCCGAGATGGGTGTTTGCCAGGCTACCAATAGGGAAAGATACTCCAAGCCTGGGAAGCAGTCAGTGCAAAAGTATACTGTTGTGGCTAGGGGAAGAAGCAAGGCCACTCCTGTCAAAACTTCTTATCCCTGTTAAGTAGGAGTCTGAGAACCCAGCTGCCCCCGAGCCTGGAGGCCGCCCCCCCCAGTGCTGCTGAATTCAGTCTGGACCATAGTGCCTCCTCCCACAAGTCCCAAGACTTTTCACCCTCTAGACACTACTAATATCCACTCAGAAATACAATCTATCCAGCCCATGAATGAATCCTGAATGTTCTCCCTTCCATTTTCTTTGTAAATGCTAAAGTTAAAAGTTTTCTCATTTCCCCCTACTTTTGAAACTTAATCTGTTCTTTTCCTTTCTTCCCACCATGAGATAGCACCTCCCAGTGATTCTGGATCCCAAAAAGATAAGTTAACATTTTGCACAGTCTTTCAATTTTTTTTTCTAAATACACAGATTTGTTTTTAAAGCAAAATGAGATTTAAAGCAAAAATGAGATCCTAATATGTAATAGTTTGCAACTTTTTCCCCACTTACCAAATGATTTGCAGATCTTTTAATGTCTATATATAGATCTACATCTTTATTTATAAATCCTAAATAGAATTCCATTTTTGAAATATACTTTAAAAAGTGGAAAGTCCTAGTTTCTCTCCTCTTTGTGGACATTGTAGAATGCTTCTAAGTTTTTGATATTATAAGCAATGCTCTAGTCACCATTTTATATATGTGTGTGTGTGTGTGTGTAGTATGTATATATATATATATGCATTGGTTGAGAGATTTCTGTAGGAAAAACCCTAGAGGTAGAAATGCTAGGACAAAGACAGGAAAATTTTGGTTTTGACACTGCTAAATTACTCTTCCACATTGTTATATTTGAACAAAAGTACAAAACTGATTTATATCTGAACCAACATACATGAGCCCATTCCTCCACATCCTTCCAAAACTAGACTGTCTCAATTCTTTTTCATCTGTGCTTGCTTGATAAAGAAATATACCATTGTTTTGATCCGTACTTTAAATGTAATAACTGAATTTGAAAATCACTTCACATTTACTGGCCGTATATGTGTGTGTATACACACACAGACACACACACACATATGTATTTTGTTTTTGAAAGACAGAGGGAGCCAGCAGGGTAAGGAGGAGCACAGAGAAAGAAAATCTTAAGCAGGCTTAACTCCCAGCATAGAGCCCAACTCAGGGCTCAATCTCATGACCATGAGATCATGATGTGAGCCAAAATCAAGAATTGGGCACTTAACCGACTGAGCCACCCAGGCACCCCTTTACTGGCCATACTCTTTGCACCTTTTTAAAGATTTTTTTTTTACTGATTTACAGAGCTCTTTTTAGATTTTGACTGGTTTTTGTTTTTGTTTTTAATTTGACAGAGAGAGAGCACAAGTAGGCAGAGTGGCAGGCAGAGGGAGAGGGAGAAGCAGGCTCTCCATTGAAGCAGGAAGCCTGATGCAGGGCTCGATTCCAGGACCCTGGGATCAGGACCTGAGTCAAAGGCAGATGCTTAACCAAATGAGCTACCCAGGTACCCCTAGCCTGTCAATTTTAAGACCGCAAATAATTCCCCCATTTTGTCCTTATTTTTTTTAACCTTATGGTTCTCTTGCTTTGACTTTTATGTAGTCAGATTTGTTCATCTTTTCCTTCATGGTTTCTTCTATCTGCTTGCTTAGAAAGGCCTCCTCTGCCTCTGGGACCATATAAACAGTTCCTTATATATACTTCTAATAGTTTTATGGCATGGCCTTTATCTTTAGATCTTTAAACCACCTAGAATTTACTTTTGTGTTTGATATGAGACATAGATTTAATTCTATTTTCTCCCAAATGGAGAACCAGTCATCCCTACATATTTACTGACTAAGCAACTTTGCACTTTTGATTAGAAATGTTTCCTTTACCATATATTAAATTCTCCCATGTATATGAAGCTTGCTCATTTTCATGGCAATCTTATAGTCAGGAGACTACCATGTCACACTGCTATCATCTTTTGTCATGTTGCCCAGTATACTGACGCCTCTGCTCATTTCTGTTCTGGACCCACACTCCCATTCCTATAAATGTTGTTTCTCCTACTCCACCAAGCCACCTGGACTACACATCACCCACCCCCACAAGCCTCTGGAATCCTGTTATTGAACTACCAACATCCTCAGTCTCTTCTACTTCCTCCTCAACTGAGAACTGACTCTCGCCAGGAACATTATTTTCCCTATGACTTGCTCTGAGAGACAGCTCCTTTTCAGCTGCTTCTAGGATATCTAGCCTCTACCATCAAGTGAAAACAAACAAACAAACACCTCTTTTCTGTGGCTAATGACATTTAATTGTATAATCTCGAGCCTCTCCTTATCACCAACACTCTACAATATCCTGGTCATATTTTTATTACTCAAGACTTTGGATCCTGGTCCCCAGTCTTCCTCTCCATTCCAAGGTTGGCTTTGATCCTAGGTGATTTCAACACCCAAGAGGAAGAACTAACCCACATTCTAGCTTAGCAGTTATCCAACAACACCTTAACACCCTCCCATGGTCACCTTTTGGACCTTCTCGTCCCCTGGAGGTGTTCCAGCTCATTCTCGCAAGCTTCTGTACTATATAGCTAACCTGCTGAACCACCCTACATCTGTGTGCTTCAACCACAGTGGCACTGAGTTTCTTAAATACATGACATGAAGGCTTCTTTCCTGAAGGCTTTTCCCACATGCAGTTCTTTCCATATGGATTACTGTCTGCATCTCCACCAACTCCTACTTTGAAATATGACTGGACAGCTCTTTATGGAAGCCTTCTCAGAACGTGCCCTCTGCTTCACACCAACACTTATCAGTAACAATCACTGTACTGATACTTTACTGTATGTCTGTATTCCCACCTCTGAAGGACAAGGACAGTTCAATTAATATTCTTGGAGAAGTGCTACTGATAAATTATAGTTGCCTAATAGATACTACTTGTACTGAGGATGGACGGAAAGAAGGAAGTTGGCCAGAAACACTACTGGAATTTGATAATGATGGGCCAGAATCAAAACATTCTTGAGTGCTAATGATCAAGCAGTTAGATGCTACAAGGTACTATCTGTGGCAATTAACACTCAAGTGTGATCAGGGCTTACTCCTACCAAAGGCCAGGAGTTTTCCAAAACATCAATTGGTATAATGCTTGATGAAAATATTTAAGAGTAGTAGATTGCCCTAAGGTTGCATGTTGAAAAGAGCTAAATCTTTGTAGACAAACAGATCTGACTGGAATTTCTACTCCACAACTACTAGCTGTGAAACCCTGCACATGTTATGCAGTTCTCAGTTCTGAAGGATGGGGATAACACCAACCTCATAGAGCTATTATAAAGATTAAAGGGCACAGGGACGCCTGGGTGGCTCAGTGGGTTAAACCTCTGCCTTCGGTTCAGGTCATGATCTCAGGGTCCTGGGATCGAGCCCCATAGCTGGGCTCTCTGCTAAGCAGGGAGCCTGCTTCCCCCTTAGCACTGCCTGCCTCTCTTCCTGCTTGTAAGCTGTCAAATAAATGAATAAAATCTTTAAAAACAAAGATTAAAGGGCATAATATACAGCAAGTGCCAGACACTCAATAAATGCTAGTTTCCTTCCACCTTCTACTTCCTTTCTCTTAAGAAGTCAGTTTTGCCACTTGGCTGGAGGAGCCCAGAGTTGGGGTGCCTTGTGGGATAACCACACCATTGGAACAGCTTCTCTGAAGGCTTTTCATGAGCTGCACATAGGAGCCTGAAGGCTCTACTACTATGTGATGACACCCTGTATGGCAAATAGGCTGAGACTCCAACATATAAAAGGGATATGAGCTTAGAACTCTAAATTTGCCTCCGACTAGGGCTGTGGACCTAGACTAAAGACCAAAGCCACTAATGTGGGATCTTAGTACTAGTTACTACCAGGACAAGATTAAATAAGACAAAAGTTAAACTTTTACACTAAGACACAGTGTACCTGGTAAGCCATCTTTCTTGCTCCCAAAGGTTTGCAAAAGAAGGGGAGGCTACTGACACCCAAGATGATAAGCAACCAAACTTCCTGCATCTGAGCATACATTTCCACAGGAAAGAGCTCTACACCTTACCCAAGCCCAATCACCTTCAAGAAGCGGACATTAACAGCACACCACTACCGGCTAGAGATCAGGGCTGAGTGCAACACTAAGGAAGCTTAAGCAATAACAAAAGCTTAAAACAAGCAAAGGAAATGAAAGAGAGAAGGTGACACAGTAATGGGTCTTATTCATTATAGTCAGGAATTGAGAAGAAAAGCAAATCCATTTCTCTATTACAATGCATTATAGATCTATAAACCTTGAGGAAGATCACAGAAAACCCTTCACACTTAAAACTTTATCACCTCTACAGATCCAACCTCCTCTCTTCAACTGTCCTCCTTGCCAATGGCTCCACAAAGGTGGGCGACAACTCCTAATCCAACTGGCTGACCCTGTTGTTGATGTACATTGTTTCTCTCCTTATCAATTATTTCCAGTGACAGCAGAGGAAATTTAGGAAGATGCAGAAATATTAAAGTAACCTCTTTAATTTCTGAAAGTAGTATTGGCTGGGCAGTAAATGTAATCCACAGGAAAAGGATTTCGGTTTAAGCCTCAAAGAGGCTAAGAAATTGACAATGTGCCCCAGCAAAAAACCTTGTAGCTGTAAGAAAAAATAGCTCACATGTGCTACTAAAAAACAAAAACCAAGTACCAACTGGCAAAAAACCTGCAATGCCTTGCTTCGCTCTTCTGTTTGGAAATGAGGAAGTGAGACAGAAGGAGACGGGAGGAAGGGCAGCTCTGTGGCTCAGACTTAATTTTTATTGCTTTAATTTAAAATCACCTATTTCTTCCTTTCTTCAAAGATTGTAAAGACAGTCATCCCTATCTCCCTGTTATCTTCAGAAATGCTTGAAATGGAGACAGATTAAAAAAAATAAAGCAGCAGCTACTTGGAAATTAGCCTGAGGGCACATAGTTAAACAAGTGATTAATAAACATTCTCTGGCTGACTCCTAAATAAATCTTGTTCTAGACCCAGAGCCCTCTACTGTTTAGGTTTTCAAGCAGAATATCTAAGGCAGGGGGAGTGACAACAGCTCTAGAAAGTAAGACTTGAGTTTTTCATAAATCAGGCCCGGGATACTTACATACATCCTGACCAAGCTGAGCTGCTTGGGCTCTGTACTATCCCCGGCTACTGGGAAAGTATTAACGATAAAGAGAAAATAAGGTTGTGGGCAAAGAGGCTGGTTGAGGATTAGAAGCCAAGCTAGTTCAGGCCTTGGGATTCAAAATGGAGCCCAATTATTCAACTATCATGCAACCCATCTCCTTCCAAATTCATATATTTCTCCTCCTTATGTATCCCTCCATTCCCCACACACCCCTTTCACCAAAAAAAGTAATTCTACTACAAAACATTCTTCCTCAGCGGTTTTCTTCCTTTTTGCTTTCAAGCAATAAATTCAGTGGCAATAAAGTCTTCACAGGAATAACCTGTCCTTGTCATGAAAAAGGTTAAGGGGACAGAGCCACTATGCAATTAGAGTGCAGCACTAATCAGGATTGCTCCATCTCCTCTGCCAGCTGCCCAACCTTGTCTGTTTCCCTCCTACATTCCCTAGATTCACTCCCAAGGCATCTCCAATTTTGTAATGAGATAAGAGTAGTTTGAGCTGGGACCACAGCACAGAGTGATCCTCCTTTCTCTGGAATTCACAAACATTCCAAATTTGAAGCCTGAAAGGCAATCATTTCTAAATGAAACCTGCAAGTCATCTTTTTGATGCTCTTAGAAATAGACAAAAATCATGAGACTTTCTTTTATACAAAGTAGACCTTTTAAGTTAATATATCCAACAAATAATTAAGTATCTCTTATGTTCCAGGCATTGTAATAGAAGGAATGGTCAAAGGAGGTATTTTAGGAGATTTAGAGTGTAATCAACTGTGCCACTTATCAGTCATTTGTTTCATGTCTGAGAATGAGCAAATCAAATACTGATGATGGCTACAGAAGGAGCCAGATACTCATATAATAATCTTCCTTCCATTCTAAAATAAAAGGAGTTATTCTATTCAGGGATAGTGGCATCCTAAGCAACTCATAGGGACATGTGACTATCACAACTGGACGTGAACTTTTTTTTTTTTAAGATTTTATTTATTTATTTGACAGACAGAGATCACAAGTAGGCAGAGAGGCAGGCAGAGAGAGAGGAGGAAGCAGGCTCCCTGCAGAGCAGAGAGCCCGATGTGTGCCTCGATCCCAAGACCCTGAGATCAGGACCCGAGCCGAAGGCAGAGGCTTAACCCTTTGCGTCACCCAGGCGCCCCACGGATGTGAACTTTAATAAAAACTATTATGGCTTTTAAAAACCACTGTGGCTTCAATCAACTAGTTTCAGAAAGGCAAAGAATTCAATCAAATGCAAAATCAGATTTATCCATTTTACCTGAAAAACTAGGGCTTTATCAACTCCATCAGGCACCCAGAAAAGTATCTGGGGCAACATTAGAGAGGTGCTATCCCAAGTGATCAGATCTTTGATTCATAAACAAGAAGTGGCTCAATAATCAAAACAGAGAATTAGGTTCACTCAGGTATCCAGAGCTTAAACTAATTCCATTTAACAGGTTTAACAACATGCAACATGCAACACACACCCTCCAGTTGGCAGAAACACCTCTCAATGACAAAGACAGGTAGCAAATACTAAACACCTTCATAGACCATTCAGCAATTGTGGACTACAGCTAATCCTTGAAGGTGAATTCAGAATCAAATCACACCTCAGTAAAAGGTTTGTTTTTCAGGGAATTATGGATTCCACTGAATCCCAGGTTCAGATCAAAAGCAGAAGTTGTGCTATATTAAGAAGAACATTGGCCCAGAACCTACAAAGAAGTTATGTGGAAGGAGAAGATGGAAAGCTGTTCAAAGCTAAGATTTAAATTGCATATGTTGTTTTCTTTACTAAAATCAGCCCCATAGAGAAATACAGTCTGGTTTGGGGTGTGCTAACATTGCTTTTCCCTCCAGGGATTCATCCTTGTTTTTGCAGGAAGAGGATTACAGCTCAAGTCATCTGGAAGCCTTCCAGGAGATGAATGTTCCAAAGGGAAGGCTACATAGGAAGAACGATAGAGAAGGAACTTACTTCTGTGTCTTTGGTAATGTTGATCCAAACCAGTTTTCATTATCTCTCTTAATGGGTTAAGAACCTTCAAATATAGGAAACTGATTCGCAGTAAGGTAACAAATTGAAATCAACATCTTATTTGGTTTTTTATCTGTCTCTCAATCTTTCATTAGGTAATTTACTAGGACACCATTGTCATATATCATCCCCATTTCTATTTTCTTCATTACACTCTAGACCTATAGCAATGGAGGTAATGACAATTTAGATTTGTAGGACTTATCCTAATTTATACCATAGTAACAAACATTCTAATTATCTTTTAAGCATCTTATAACACGTTGTGTCCTTTTGCTTCATACTTCTTCAACTGGACTTCAACCTTGAGCCTGCTTTTTTTTTTTAAGATTTATTTATTTATTTAAAAGATTTTATTTATTTATTCGACAGAGAGAGAGATCGCAAGCAGGCAGAGAGGCAGGCAAAGAGAGAGGAGGAAGCAGGCTGCCCGCCAAGCAGAGAGCCCAATTCGGGGCTCAATCCCAGGACCTGAGATCATGACCCGAGCCGAAGGCAGAGGCCCCAACCCACTGAGCCACCCAGGCACCCCTATTTATTCATTTTAGAGAGAGAAAGAGAGATAGAGCATAAATGGGAGGGGCATGGAGAGGGAAAGAGAATCTCACGCAGACTTGCCGCTGAAGGTGGAGACCAATGTGGGGCTCGATCTTAGGATCCTGAGATCATTACCTGAGCCAAAACCAAGAGTCAGACACTTAACCAACTGCATCTAGGTGCCCTACATCTACTTTTGAGCGTGCTTTTTTTTGGTAACCTCCAGAATACCCAGCACTGGAATAGGCACATACCAATTAGATGACAGATCTTTTTTTCCTTTCTGCACAAGCCAGGCCCTAACTTTTCTGTACCAAAATAAACACATTCTGAGTGCCAATCTTGTCTAAGGCATTGCTTGTCATAAAGGATTCATAGAAATATGTGATCTGTGACACACAATAGCAGGCCTTTTATCCAGGCCTTTTAACTGGCCTAATGGATCTTGCCAGTTAAGAACTACCCTGATGCTGAGACTCTTTTTCTTTCCCTAAATTATCTATCATGCTCTAAGTACCATCTGTTTAATGAAATGCATTTAAAAAAAAAAAGAGTTTATTTATTTGACAGACAGAGATCACAAGTAGGCGGGGGGCGGGGGGGGGGCGGGGGGACGCTAAGCAAAGAGCCCGATTCGGGGCTGAATCCCAGGACCCTGGGATCATGACCTGAGCCAAAGGTAGAGGCTTTAACCCACTGAGCCACTCAGGTGCCCCTGAAATGCCTTTAATTCTATAAATCAAATGAGAACATTTGTGAAAGTAACTTAATCACACCTGAAACACAGTACGAGATGATATTACCATATGACCAGTCATAAATACGGCTTCCCCCTCAACAACCTATACATCATATGCAGGGAACCAGATTCCAAAATAGTGTGGGAAAAAACCTCTCAATTTTAAGCCCAGAAAGTAGAACTTTATTCCTTTGTGTTGCTCGATCTTTCCTACCAATTTGCTATGAAATAATCCTCAAACACAATTTTCAGCAACTGCCTTAAAGAAAACTGCTCACCGGGGCACCTAGGTGGCTCAGTGGGTTAAGCCTCTGCCTTTGGCTCAGATCATGATCTCAGGGTCCTGGGATCAAGCCCTGCATCAGGCTCTCTGCTCAGCAGGGAGCCTGCTCCCCCCCCCCCCCGCCTGCCTCTCTACCTACTTGTCATTCTCTCTCTCTCTCTCTGTCAAATAAATAAATAAAACCTTTAAAAAAAATAAAAAAGAAAAGAAAACTGCTCACCCCTGCTGTTTTAGATGAAACGAATATTCAAAGCACTCCTGATTTTACTTCAATCCCACACTTCTGCCCAACCTCATTCCTTCCCACTCCCCAGGCCCCATCCTCATCACATACCCCCTCAAAGCACTTTGAGCTCAACCACGGTGGCTCTGCTCAAAAGCCTTTCTTCCTCCCTGGAATACTCTTTCAGTCTTGGCCAGTTATATCCACGACCCCACCTTACGTGGCTGCTCAAAATCTTCTCCGATTTCTCTCACATTTACTGGACATGCCATGTGTCAGGCACTTTCATGTAATTTTGCACAGGTCAAGTCATCGCTAATGTCTTATCTTGCCAATCTCTGGCCTCATTCTAGGACCCTCAGACACTTGAACACGGTCAGAGGGATCACCTTCGATGTCTCCTGGCACAGTATTTTCAGCAATTTGATATCCTTATTGAACTGCAGTCCTGTAGTAGGCATTCTCAGTGAAACAGAGCCCGGGGGCGGGGTGGTGGGGGGCAGGATTCCGGAGAAATCCTGGCTCCAGAAGTCAGCTCAGTGAAGCAAAGAATGGAGCTGGGGGCGAGACGAGGGGAATCAGAGATGGCAGCTGGAGAAAAGGCGCAGGAGGAGGTGGAGACCAGAGGGTTGAGACTAGACGACAGGGTAGGGCAGAAGCCAAAAGAAGGGCGTCTCAGGAGGTTTGGGGAGGTGCCCCCGGGCAGGCTCTCTCGGAGCCAGGAACGAGGTGGGGCAGGTCCGACTCACTTGTGGGTTCAGGAGGTTGCCAAGAGTGGGAGCTGAAGAGGATGTCGCGGTAGCGTTGGAAGGCCTCGTCGAGGACCGAGCAGCCCGGTTGCGCAGCCGAGCTGACGTGGTACTGGAACTGGAAGTTGTGCGGGAAGATGGCGTAGTGGGACTCGGAGGTCTGGATGTACTGGGGCCAGGGCCACAGGGCCGCGGCCCGGCCGGCGAGCACTGCCGCCAGCAGCAGCGAAAACCAGAGCCCCGAGCCCGCCATGGCCCGCCGGTCTCGCCGCTCCCGGCCGGCGGGGCCACGTGAGCCCCCGGTCAGCTGAGCGGCGCCCGCGTGACTACCGGCGTGCCACGTGACCGGCCGGCTCCTCGGCCGCGACCCCGGACGACCCGCTCCGGGCCCCTCCGGGCCCCCGGGCCAAGAGGCGCACCCGGCCGTGCGAGCGCGAAGAGGCATTGTCCCAGCCTGAATGGCGAACGAGCTGGGAGGTAGAGGACGTCCCGGGCTCGGGGAGCTTGAGGAGCGGGAAAATGGGAGGACGCAAACCGCTGGTGGTTTTAATGGGAAGTGCCGTGGGGCGGAGGGGGCTGGAATCGGGTAGTCCGACTGGTTCTGCTAGAGACAAGACCCCAAGAATCTGATGTATTTATGACTGGAAAAAATCTGTACTTTCAGAGCAAGCTGGAGGCATCCGAGGTCCAGCCTCGGGTGTGGGCTCTTTCTTCCGTGGTTGATAATCTCTTACTAAATGCCGCCCAAGCCCCCTCCCCCAAAACAAAACTCCTCGAACTGGGGTACATACTTACTGCAAGCATTAAGACATTGCTTAGACTTTGGATGCAAGACGGAGAATACCCGGCAATAAGACAGGCCTCTTCAGCACTTCAATCCTGTGGGCTAGTGAAAATCATCCCAAAGGCTTGCATTTTACAAACCTCACTTCGAATAGTTGGATGGATAAACCAGTTAGGGAACCCTTGTTTATTGGGGGTGGAAAGTAATGGGAGCTTGAACTACAGCAGTGGGGAAGGAAGAGGATTTGTAGAGCCAGAAGATAGTGGGTATCCAGAAGGGCAGGTGTTAATACAGGAACAGTAGGTCAAAGTATGATTTCAGGACTGAGCACGTGCAGGGCACCTCTTTATGTGATTTATGTGATACTCCTCTCCTCCAAGGAGAGGAGTCATTTACCTAAGTTACAAAATAAAGGAGCTGGACTCTGAATAAAGAGATTATAAAAATTACTAATGAAAATACAGAGATTTTTGTTGAGAGAATAGTTCAAAGATATTCCAGTTATCCTCTCTCTGACCAATATATCAATCAGAAAAGTAATGAACAACTATTAAAAGTTAAAAAAAAAAAAAAAAAGAAGAAGAAGAAGAAGAAAGAAAGAAAAACAAAAAACCCACTAGGGGTGCTTAGTCGTTTAAGCATCTGCCTTCAGCTCAAGTCATGATCCCAGGGTCCTGGGATCCAGCCCTGCCATGGCTCCATGCTCAGCGGGGAGCCTGATTTTTCCTCTCCTCCCACTCATTCTCTCTATTGCTATCGCTATCGCTATTTCTCTCTCAAATAAATAAATACGATCTTAAAAATAACATAATCCATATATTTAGAGACTAGCATAGAGATGGTAGCAAAAGTAAGTCAGTTATTTAACAATATGAATTCATCAAATTAGTGTATATTCAATTCAATATGGCCATGAATTTTAATTAGATGAATACCAAGAATAATGACACATAATATAGTAAATGATATTTGGTTGTTTTCTCAATTTTTCCTTTTATTAAAGAGCTTGATAAATGAATAAAACATGGTTTAATTTCATATCTGTGTCTTCTTATAAAATTGGTTTACATATCAGGAAAAGAATTCACTGTCAGACAACGAGTCCAGATTTTTGGTTCATCTAGTCATCACTGTAGAAGCAGAGAGGAGGGAATGACTGATTTTGCCTGAGGAAGTCTTTCACAAAGGAGGTGAGTTTTGAGCTGGCTCCTAAAGCATGAGTGAGCCAAGCAGGGAAGGGAGCATGGGCAAAGCACAGAGGAGTGAACAAATAGGCATATAGGTTTTTGAAAGTTGCCATTAAGCCACTCCCTTTTACAAAAGACCTACATCAGTACCTGTTTTCACTAACCCAAAGAAATCTGGAGGATTTTTGTTTTTACCGAAAAAAAAAAGGGGGCGCAAAAAGTGAAATAGTGTTGTTCAGTATTTGTCTTGCACCCAGTCATCATAGAGGCAGTGCATGTCCCAAGCAGCAGGAGTGGCCTCGCCGCCGTAGCTTTAAACTGTGTCTGGGAACATCTGTGTGTTATCTCAGTTTATTTTGGGCATCCATTAAAGATGTGTTGTAAGGTATCAGAAAAGCCCAAGAAATTGTTTTTTAGGTCTGGGAATGCTCAAAAATTTTCCATATAAATGAGTGGTCATTGCTTTGTCTTTGCTTTACACTACTTTGATTTATGAAGGGTGTCCTAGGAATGCTCTACTTTTAGATAGCAAGGAATCTTTATTGAGCATAGTGTTAATGGGGATAGCCAAAGGAGATGTGCCATGATTATCTCACTTTTACCATACTCTTCTCCCTGGAATGACTTTCCTACCTTCCACTCCCACTCTACCTACTTGACTTAACTTTTGTTTTACCACCCTATAAATTTCTGACTTCTCAGACCTAGGTAACATCCTATAACCCTTTGATTTTACCTCCAGGAGAGAACTTATGTCATAGTATTCTAATTGCTTGCCCATTTGTCTGTCTTCGCCATTAGAGTAAAAGCTCCTTAAGCACAGGTTCTGTGTTCACTGTTGTATTCCTAGCCCTAGGCACAGTGTCTGGCATATAGCAGTTGCTCAATTAAGACCTGTTAAATGGGGGCGCCTGGGTGGCTCAGTGGATTAAGCCGCTGCCTTCGGCTCAGGTCATGATCTCAGTGTCCTGGGATCGAGCCCCGCATCGGGCCCTCTGCTCAGCAGGAGCCTGCTTCCCCCTCTCTCTCTGCCTGCCTCTCTGCCTACTTATGATCTCTCTCTCTGTCAAATAAAATAAATAAAGTCTTTAAAAAAAAAAAAAAAGACTTGTTAAATGAGTACCTGTAGGACTCTGCATATGTGTTCTGCAATTTAGCATCTACTTTTCCTTCAGGACTTAGCCTAGACTAGACCAACAGTTATGCTGTGAATGGGGTACAAGTGTGCTGAGGCAGTGATTCCCTCAGTCCTTAGGTTGGCCAGGCAGAGCTTGGGACAGCTACATATCTTAGCTGGTCACCTCCAGCCAAGAGCAATCTCCTTCCTGTATGTGCTATGAGGAACTTTGAGAAGCACTTAGACATTACCTCTTTTGGGGTACTTCATTTTTTTTTTTTATGTTTTATTTATTTATTTGACAGGGAGAGAGATCACAAGTAGGCAGAGAGACAGGCAGAGAGAGAGGGGGAAGCAGGCTCCCTGCTGAGCAGAGAGCCCAATGCAAGGCTCGATCCCAGGACCCTGAGATCATGACCGGAGCTTAACCCACTAAGCCACCCAGGCACCCCTTTTTGGGTACTTCTTTATGGCACCCTCACTTTAGCTTCTTGTATGCACCACAGACCACATGCTGAGTGAATGGTGCTGTTTTCACAGTTCTGTCTTTTTACTGCCTGAGCCAGGACTCTGCACATAGTTAAGTGTTCAACCAGAATTTTTTGAAAGAATGCATGAATGAGGGAGCATTTGTGTTTAAATTTTAAAGACAGTGAGAATTTCAGTGTGTAGACAAAAAGCAGTCTGCGAGGAAGGACTAGAAATTTGAAGGAGAACTTCATCTAACGTGTTTGGTTTAGGATCCAGCAGGTCCTAGAACAGTATCTGGCACACAGACGTTTAATGAATGATTTTGAATGAATAGAATGACTTGGCACTGAACCTAGGCAGAGATCTCTGAGGAATCTAGAGTGATACCGGGGTGGTGAGATGTGTTGGTCTAGAATCAATAGTGTATGAAGAGAAATACTGATAAAGATGTTAGTTTCACTTTACTGTAGGTTTTCGCCTACTTTAAGCTTATATCTTTCAACCCTATCCAGGGTGAGGGCCACCGCCTCTGATGTTGGGAGTTTTAGACCAAAAAAGGGCTAGTTTCTATAGTTAAGACCACTGTGTGATGTTTAAGGCCCATTCAGTGACGACTCCTTTGGCTTAAACTACATCCTGCTCCAGGCAACCTAATGGCTGCTCTGGATTAGGATTATCTTGGCTCCAGTCTGATCTCTTAAGCCTTTTGCCTAGAGCCTTAGTGGTTATAAATGCTTATGTTAGCCAAACCCACAGATGTAATCTGCAACCCCCTTCAGGGAGGTGGGGCACTGATGCAACTTTAAACTGATTATGTAAGTCCCTTATGGAAAGTAATTTACCCCCTTTGCACGCTGGAATTCCCCAATCAGTCCTAAAAGATTTATCACTCATTTCCTTGCCTTCTTACCATCCTCCTCCTGCTTGGGTCCTCCATGCCTTATTTTCCTTCCTTGACTAATAGCTAGGCTCTAGTCTCCAAGAAACCTAGAGCACAGATCCCTTCAACACTTCTGTTTTTGGCCATCTATTAACATTTGACTTCAGAAAGCATTACTGGCATACTACACTGATTCAGGTTTCCCAGTTGTCCAATTTCACTGATGTGATGGGTAGACCTCTTTGTCCTAAGAGCACAGTTAAAATGTCTTCTGTTGGGAGTGCCTTTTGTATCTTTCTCTTAGATTTCTTTTTTTTCTATATCTCAGTATTGATTATCCCTCTTAGAATGTTTCTGCCATGTAGGTGACACAGAAAATGCCCTGGGGCTTCCTGCCACCTGGGAAAGAACTGGGGAGGTGAGTCAGGAGGTGTCCAGAAGAAAGGGAGGAGCATGATGCAGATCTAAGCTAGCAGGAGTCCCTGTGGTACCAGGGTAGTAATGCCTAGCTTGCCTGTGTAGAGTATTCATTCAAGATCTGGGTCATGGCCCCAGCTATAGTGTTCCTGAAGTATCCTCAGCATCTCTCTTCCATAGGGACCTGGCAGGTTACTACCACAAATAGGCAGTTGTTCAAAATTCAGTGGTTTGAATATTCTGCTCCAGGCCTCATGCAATCATCAGTAAAGATCAAGCATTCATGACATTCCATAGAGATAGGTTCAACTTCTAACAAAGATTTAGGGAGAAACACTATGCTACTGAACTCAAATCAATATATGCTATTTGAAAGAAATATGTACGGGTGCCTGGTTGGCTCAGTCGGTTAAGCATCTGCCTTCGGCTTGGGTCATGATCTTGGGGTCCTAGAATTGAGCCCTATTCCAGGCTCCCTGCTCGGGTGGAAGTCTGCTTCTCCATCTCCCTCTGCCTCTGTTCCCACTGAAGCTCTCTCTCTCTCTCAAATAAATAAATAAAATCTTTCAAGAAATGAAAAATTTGTGTATGTGCTGTTTGTAATGCATATTTGAAAACTATTTAATCCTTCCTTGTAAACTTTTGCTTGAATTAAAACAACCACGAACCAATCTCTTTGCCCTACCCCCGCCCCAAAGGGGTATAGAGGTCTAGAAGGAAATTCTGAAAGGCATACAAGGTTAGACCTAGATATGACCTTGGAAATTATCTAGTTTACTTCTTATTTGAGCTAAGAGAACTGAGAACCAGAGAGGTGAAGCCTGTTCCTCAAGAACAAGAATAGGATATTGTTCATATTGAAACTTCCAGCACCTAGTGACATGTACATGGCAGACGCTCAGTAAAAGTTTGTTAAATGACTAAATCCATTCCTTGCTACACATAATACAGTGCTTTGCATGCAGTAGGCACACCAATAAATTTTTATACTGCAGTTACTCAGCTAGGAGCAAATGTAGCCAGAGAGTGGTGAGACTGGAACCAGACCACAGATGTGTGGCCTTCCTGACTGGGATTTTCTCTACCCCACTGGACTGTGCCTCTGGAAATACCTGCAGTCATCTAGTCTCCTTGAGATTGAATGCAGTTGAATCATGGAGTCCACTAACCCTACATCCTGTTCTTATCCCCCTGCCTTATTCTAGAAAGGAATGATCACTGGATTTGAATGTGCATGGCAACTTTCAATTAATGTTAGAGCCAGAAAGAAGCAATGATGCGAGTAATATAGAAGTCACTGTTTGGCCAGTGCTTCTCTCCCTTGACAGCAGCTGACTCCCTAAAGTTTGCTTAGGAAAATAATAAAATCCATTAATCTTCCTTGAGTCCACATTAGCTAGATAGTGGGAGGAGGCCATGGAAGGATAAAGAATTGTTCAGAGTCAACGAGTGAGCACACAGGTAATTATGAAGTCATCAGAGCTCTATCCATGGAGATAAAGGTCAAAAAAATAGTGATCCTTCTAATTACTATGAGTGATGATATGTAATATAAGAATGCCTCAGGGGGCACCTGGGTGGCTCAGTGGGTTAAGCCTCTGCCTTCTGCTCAGGTCATGATCCCAGGGTCCTGGGATCGAGTCCCACATCGGGATCTCTGCTCAGCGGGGAGCCTGCTTCCTTCTCTCTCTGCCTGCCTCTCCATCTACTTGTGATTTCTCTCTGTCAAATAAATAAATAAAATCTTTTAAAAAAATGCCTCAGAAATCAAAATGATTCTTCACATTCTATGTGCAAAATTTGGATACTTGATGTTCTTGTTAGAGATCTTTTCGTTGCAAGGAAGAGAACCCAGCTAGCTCAACAGTGGGGAGTTTATCATCTTCACAAGCATCTAGACAAAAAAAGTTAGTTATAGCTAAGGTCAAATGGCCTGTAATATCTATTAGGAATCAAGGTCACCCCCTTCGGTCTCTCAGGACCCATTCTGCCTGTCATCCCCACCCCTGCATCTGTTTCATTCTCCTTCTCTTCCTAATTTATTCCCTTAGTATTCCGGTTTTAAGTTCTCCAGAGAGAGAATATGATTGGTCGAGCTAGGAAGAGATGTCATTCTTGATCAAAACAGCTGTGGCTATAGGTAAGACACGACAGAATCATCTAATCTGTAGATGATCAAAGCTCTGTCTTTGAGCCGATGCTAGTGAAGGAATAGATTCACTTAGAATTGAGCATGTGGGGAAATAGTGACTGTCATTTATTTATTATAAAAGTAATGTATACTTATTTTTAAGAATACAAGAAGCACAATGTTGTGGGTAGAAGGTATGATCCTCAGTTCACAAATTCAGCTATACAGGAATTACAGTTTTGTTTTCCAGGATAATTTATTGTCTAACTTCATGACAGCTGGGTCATGAGGGTCTACAAGAAAATATCCCCATAGTTCTTCCTGATGTTCATACCCTTCCCAGGGCTTACTTTGTACTCTTGAGCTCTTACCCATGCCAAGGGACCACATAAAAGCCAGAAAGAAAAAGACTGCTGGCACTTCAGTATGTAGTTCTGTGTATGTATATATATGACATAGTATGTATGGTCATTTCTGTAGATGACCATTTTCTATAGCACACATCCATAATCTTTTTTTTTTTTAAGATTTTATTTATTTATTTGACAGAGAGAAATCACAAGTAGATGGAGAGGCAGGCAGAGAGAGAGAGAGAGGGAAGCAGGCTCCCCGCTGAGCAGAGAGCCCGATGCGGGCCTTGATCCCAGGACCCTGAGATCATGACCTGAGCCGAAGGCAGCGGCTTAACCCACTGAGCCACCCAGGCGCCCCACACATTCATAATCTTTAACAGCAGAAAATTAGAGCATGATATCACTACCATCATGCTCTAGTTTTTCGGTTAACAATGTATTATGCCAGGTGGAAAAAGTCAGTCAGAGAAAGACAAATGCTATAGGATTTCACTCATATGTGGAACTTAAGAAACAACAAATGAGCAAAAAGAAAAGAGAGAGGCAAACCAAGAAACAGACTCTTAACTATAGAGAACAAACTGATGGCTACCAGGGGAGTTATGAGGGATGGGTTAAATGGGTGAGAGAGATTAAGGAGTGCACTTGTGATGAGCACGACGTGTTGTGTGGAAGTGTTGAATCAATATATTGTACACCTGAAACTAATATTACACTGTATGCTAACTAACGAATTTAAAACTTTAAAGAAACATTATGTAAAAGCTAATACTCTGGAGTTTTCCCCAGTTTTATAGAGATACAATTAACATACAGCACTCTATAAATTTAGGTTGTACAGTATAATGACTTAATTCACATATAGCATGTAATGAACACCACAATTAGTTTAGTTAACATCTATCATCTCATATGTATGTAATTTTTTCCTTATGATTAGAACTCTTAGGATCTACTTCCTTAATGACTTTCATATATATATCATATGGCAGTGTTAACTATAATCATCGTGTTGTACATTGCATCCCTAGGATTTTGTGCCTTTTGACCACCTTCATCCAATTTCCCCTCCCCTCACTCCCTATAATATTCTATTTTTATAAAATAAATAATAGTAATGGTAGCTACCATATACTATGTACTTATCATGTGCCAGACCATTTTAAGGGTTCTACATGTTTGTTGAAGCCTCACAACAACTTTATGATTGATATAGATGCTCTTATTATTCCCATTTAATAGATAAAAAAATCAGAGTTGAGGGTTTAAATAACTCCCAAGATGACAGAGGGGAATAGTGTGAAAGTTCCATAAGTTCTTCATTAGTGCACAGTAGGTTTCTTCCAAATTGTCTTACATATAAGCAATACTACAGCGACCATTATAGAGGATATTGGTTGCCATGCCAGCATCTATTTTTATACTTTCCCACCATTAACACCTTGTATTTCCCTTCAGAGTTTCACTTTTCAGTTTCGTGCCTTCAATGAGATTGATCACAGCCCTAGGCCCTTCCTGGATTAAGCTATATAGTCAGGGCTACTTTCCCCACCCACTCTCTATAAATACTTGGAAACATGGGATAAAAATTTACATTCTTACCAATGATGTATGAAAATGCTCATTTTGTCACTCTCTTTCAACATTAGTATTATCCTTTCATTGCTACTGTTAATGCCTTGAAATTTATTTTAAATATATGTAATAAAATTAATAAGTAAGATCTAGGAAGACAAAACAACATACTTGATTTCCATGTCATTATAGAAAAAGAGAAGGACCAAAGAAAATTGGATCATTCTGGCAAAATAAAAGGGAGATAGGAGAAAACAACAATATGTATTTAAAAGAAAATAGCCCTGTCTGTCTGAATTATCACATTGTATTTAAATAGGTTAAATACCACTTATCAAAGACAAAGACTCGGGGCGCCTGGGTGGCTCTGTGGGTTAAAGCCTCTGCCTTCGGCTCAGGTAACGATCCCAGGGTCCTGGGATTGAGCCCTGCATAGGGCTCTCTGCTCAGCGGGGAACCTGCTTCTCTCCCCCTCCCCTCTCTCTGCCTGCCTCTCTGCCTACTTGTGATCTCTGTCTGTCAAATAAATAAATAAAATCTTAAAAAAAAAAAAGACAAAGACTCTCAGATTGAACAAAGAACAGTCTAAATGTTGTTAGTAAGAAATATTTAAAATAATAGTGAGTACCTGGGTGGCTCAGTCAGTTAAGCATCTGTCTTTGGCTCAGGTCATGATCCCAGGATCCTGGGATCAAGTCCCACTTTAGGCTCCCTGCTCAGCAGGGAATCTGCTTCTCCCTCTGCCCCCCCACCACTCATGCTCGCTCGCGTTCTGTCTTTCTCTCTCTCACACACACACATAAAAATAAATAAAATCTTTAAAAAATATTAAAATGACACCAAATTAATCTATGACAAAGTAGGAAAAGATATATATAATGGGGGAAAAGACAGTCTCTGCAATAAATGGTGCTGGGAAACCTGGACAGTCACATGCAAAAGAATGAAACTAGGCCACTCTCTAACACCCTACACAAAAAATAAGCTCAAGATGGATTAAAGACTTAAATGTGAGACCTGAAACCATAAAACTCCTAGAAGAGAACATAAGCAGTAATTTCTTTGATGTTGGCCATTGCAACATTTTCCTAGATGTGTCTCCTAAGGCAAGGGGAACAAAAGCAAAAAGAAACTGTTGGGACTACATCAAAGTAAAAAGCTACACAGTGAAGGAAACCATCCACAAAACAAAAAAGCAACCTACTACTGAATGCGAGAAGATATTTGCAAATGATATATTTGATAAAGGATTAATACCAAAATACATAAAGAACTTATACAACTCAACACCAAAAAACAAACAATGCAATTTAAAAATTGGCAGAGGACTTGAATAGATGCAGATTTCCAACAGACACATGAAAAGATGTTCAGCATCACTCATCATCATGGAAATGCAAATCAAAACCACAATGAGATACCATCTTATACCTGTCAGAATGGCTAAAATAGAAAAGAAATAGCAAGTGTTGGCAAGGATGTGAAGAAAAAGGAATTTTCCTGCGCCATTAGTGGGAATATAAATTGGTATAGCCGCTGTGGAAAACAGTATGGAGGTTCTTCAAAAATTTAAAAATAGAAATACTGTATGATCCAATAATTCCACTACTGAATATTTACCCAAAGAAAATGAGAACACTTTTTGAAAATATTTATGCACCCTTATATTTATTGCAGCATTATTTACAATAGCCAAGTCTAAGTGTGTATTGATAGATAAATGAGTAAAGAAGATATAGGGCGCCTGGGTGTCTCAGTGGGTTAAGCCTCTGCCTTCGGCTCAGGTCATGATCCCAGGGTCCTGGGATCAAGCCCCACATTGGGCTCTCTGCACAGCGGGGAGCCTGCTTTTTCCACTCTCTCGCTCTCGCTCTCACTCTGTGTCAAATGAATAAATAAAATCTTTTAAAAAAAAGAAGATATATATATATACACACACATATGTACGTATATATCATATATATATATATATATATGATATTATGCAGCCATAAAAAGGATGAGATATTGCCACTCAAATAACGTGGGTGAACCTAGAGGGTATTATGCTAAATGAAATAATACAGGGGAAAGCAAATACCGTATATGATTTCACCCACATGTGGAATCTAAAAGACAAACGAATAAACAAAAAGCAGAATCAGATCTCTAAACACAGAGAACAAGCTGAAGGTTGCTGGAGGGAAGGGAGTGGACAATGGGCAAAATTGTTGAAAGGGAGTAGACAATACAGGCTTCCAGTTATGGAGTAAGCCATGGGAATCAAAGGTACACATAGGGAATATAGTCAATGATATCGTAATAGTGTTATATGATGACAGATAGTAGCTGCAACTGTGGTGAGCCTGACATAACGTAGAGAAGTTGAATCTCTATGTTGTACACCTGAAACTAATATAATATTGTGGGTCAACCATACTCAAAAAAATTTAAAAATAAAACGATAACAAAACAATGACAGTAAAAAGAAAAAAAGGTATATCACAGATAATGTAAACAAAAAGAACAAGTTACAATATGACAGAAACCAAGGCAAAAATTAAACAGAACAAAGGTGAATATTTTTAATAATACAGGGTTCAAGTCACAAAGAAGGTGGAAATTATGAACCATCACACACCTAACAACAAAAAACCAAATATAAATATAAAGAAAAACTGGAAAAATTATAAGGGAAAAAAACTATAATTAAGATATATTAACATTTATCAGGGAATATTTTATCAAGTGCAGAAAAAGTAAATAATGGGAACATCTTGAACAATATTAATAATGTGACTGTAATAGATTTAGAATCATTTTCTACACAAGTAAACTCAAAGCTTTGTATCTTACATATTGTTTTTAAATGTTTATAGGACATTGAGAAAAACTGACCCAAAAAACCCCAAATATTGCTAAATTCCAAAAAGTGGAATTCATTTTTTGAGGTATAATTGACATATAACATTATATTAGCTTTAGGTGTACAACTTAATGATTTGATATTTGTATGTATTGAAAAATGATCATCACAGTAGTCCAGTTAACATCTACCAGCATACATAGTTACATTTTTTTTCTTGTGATGAGAAGCAAAAAGTAGAATTCTTATAGGACCTGTTCTTTGATTATAATATACTAAAACTGGAAAAAAAATCTAAACATGTGGATACATTTAAAAAAAATTTTTTTAAAGATTTTATTTATTTATTTGACAGACCAAGATCACAAGTAGGCAGAGAGACAGGCAGAGCGAGGGTGAAGCAGGCTCCTTGCTAAGCAGAGAGCCCAATGTGGGGCTCAATCCCAGGACCTTGAGATCATGACCTGAGCTGAAGGCAGAGACTTAACCCATTGAGCCATCCAGGTGCCCCATGTGGATATATTTTTAAAATTCTAAAGAAGGGATGCCTGGTTGACTCAGTTAGCTAGGTGTCCGACTCTTGATTTTGGCTCAGGTCATGATCTCAGAGTCCTGAAATCAAACCCTGCATTGAGCCTTTCATCAGGAAGTCTGCTTGAGATTCTATTCTCTCTCTTCCTCTGCCCCTCCACTGTCCCCTTCTGTGCTCTCTTTCTGAAATAAACCTTTTAAAAAATAGAAAAATAAAAGGACAACTAAACATACTAGAAAGCTTGTGCTTTGATTATAATATCCAAATTACTAGAATAAGTTCCTATGTCCCAAGTTCAGATAGGGAAAAAAATCAATATTGTATAAATAATGGCTAATATATTAATTCAACAATGCTATATTTTCATTATTACTTGTGACTACTAACAGTACATGTTGATATTACTGGTGGAGCCAGTCTGAAAAACAGTATGGAGGTTCCTCAGAAAGTTGAAAATAGAGCTACCCTATGACCCACCAGTTGCACTACTAGATATTTACCCAAAAGATCCAAAAATACTGATTCGAAGGGGCACCTGATGTTTATAGCAGCATTATCAACTATATCCAAATTCGGAAAGAGCCCAAATGTCCATCAACTGATGACATCCAGATGGCCAACAGACACATGAAAAAGTGCTCCATATCACTCAGCATCAGGGAAATACAAATCAAAACCACAATGAGATATCACCTCACACCAGTCAGAATGGCTAAAATCAACAAGTCAGGAAATGACAGATGCTGGCGAGGATGCTGAGAAAGTTGAACCCTCCTACACTGTTGGTGGGAATGCAAGCTGGTGCAGCCACTCTGGAAAACAGCATGGAGGTTCCTCAAAATGTTGAAAATAGAACTGCCCTATGACCCAGCAATTGCACTATTGGGTATTTACCCTAAAGATACAAACGTAGTGATCCAAAGGGGCACGTGCACCCGAATGTTTATAGCAGCAATGTCCACAATAGCCAAACTATGGAAAGAACCTAGATGTCCATCAACAGATGAATGGATCAAGAAGATGTGGTATATATACACAATGGAATGCTATGCAGCCATCAAAAGAAATGAAATCTTGCCATTTGCAACAACATGGATGGAACTAGAGCATATCATGCTTAGCGAAATAAGTCAAGCAGAGAAAGACAACTATCATATGATCTCCCTGATATGAGGAAGTGGTGATGCAACATGGGGGCTTAAGTGGGTAGGAGAAGAATAAATGAAACAAGATGGGAATGGGAGGGAGACAAACCATAAGTGACTCTTAATCCCACAAAACAAACTGAGGGTTGCTGGGGGGAGGGCGTTGGGGAGAAGGGCATGGGATTATGGACATTGGGGAGGGTATGTGCTTTGTTGAGTGCTGTGAAATGTGTAAACCTGGTGATTCACAGACCTGTACCCCTGGGGATAAAAATATATGTATATAAAAAATAAAAAAATTAAAAAAAATCAACTGATGAATGGATAAAAAAGATATGGAGTATATATACAATGGAATATTACTCAGCCATCAAAAGAATGAAATCTTGCCATTTGCAAGAATGTGGATGGAGTTATAGAGTATTATGCTGAGCAAAATCAGTCATCGAAAGACAAATACCATATGATTTCACTCATATGTGGAATTTTTAAAAAAGATTTATTTATTTATTTATTTGGGAGGGCCCAATCAATTCAATAAGGTAAGTTTTGTAAAGGAAGAGACAGAATTACTACTCTTTGATGATGATGTAATGTTTACTTAGAAAACCCTAGATAATTAGCCAAAGGAGCTATTGGAATTAAAATAACTCAGTCAAGTGGCCTGATAAAAGATAAATACATAAACAAAATATCTGATTTATATGTTAGGAATAATAATTAGAAGACGAAATGGGAAAAATGTGATTCCCAAAAGCAAGTTGGTTAATGTATGTAAAGCACCTAGCACAGTTCCTAGTAGATAAGAGGTTATATTAACAAACTATAAAAATAATACTGATTTCATAGATTCCTAAAGGTGAAATTACTGAGAAAAAAGATAAATTTTTAAGATTCTTGACTTAATACATGCTAATTATTATTTTAACTTTGAAATTTTTAAAATATGGTATACATATAGGACTCTGGTAATCAATGCCCAGATCAAGAAATAGAATATTTGGGACGCCTGGGTGGCTCAGTCGGTTGGACGACTGCTTTCGGCTCAGGTCATGATCCCGGAGTACCGGGATCAAGTCCCGCAGCGGGCTCCCAGCTCCACGGGGAGTCTGCTTCTCCCTCTGACCTTCTCCTCGCTCATGCTCTCTCTCATTGCCTCTCTCTCAAATAAATAAATAAATAATCTTAAAAAGAAAAAAAGAAATAGAACATTTCCAGCACCCCCAAAATCCCCTTGTGTCTTTTAAATAGTTCCTAGTCACCTTCCTCCCAAGGTTATTTCTGACTTCTGAAAACATAGATTAGTTTTGCCTGTTTTGTACTTCATATAAATGGAATCATACCTATGTAGTCTTCTGTATCTGGCTTCTTTCACTCAGCATTATATTTATGAGATTCACCCATATTGCTCGTGTGCTTGTAGATAATTCATATTCTATATATTTTTTCATTGTACCATGGTTTTCCATTCTTCTGTTGATGGGCAATTGGGTAGTTTCCAATTTGGGACTGTTAGGACAGGTGCTGCTATGGGCATGGTAACACATGTCTTTTGGTGGACACATGGATAATTTTGTGTGGCCTACCTACCTAGAATGAGAAGGACATGTGTTTATTCATCTCCAGCAGATACTGCCAAGCAGTTTTTCAGTGACTGTACCAATTTGAATTCCCAAAAGAAGTGTATGAGGGTTCTAGTTGCTCTGCATACTTGCCAACAGTTTTTCATTTGAGCCATTTTGGTGGATGTGTAGTGATATTGCACTATGGTTTCTTTCTTTCTTTTTTCCAAGTGGTTAACCCTTTTATTACCCAATAGAGGTAATTGACAGTGATCACGTGGTACATCAGGTTTCCCCTTAGAGAGGCTCTGTGAAGTTCAGATTCTCCAGGACACACTTGTAAAAATGGACAAGACACATCAATATCTCCTGATATTAATCATGTTGAAAGAACAGTGATGCTCTCTACATAACTTATTCCTATACAATATTTGTTTCAGTTTTATATACAGATTCTTAATCTGGAATAGCAGTTGTCAAATTGTCATGATCCAGCACAAAAAGTAATTGCACAGCCCCCTACAATTTATAAATTATAGACACAGAGTAGTTGTCATTTAAAGAAGCACATTTAAATACAAAATAGGAAAAAAATAAATACAAAACAGAAGTTTTGAAAGGATAAAATAAAATTTTGTATAACTTAAAGTTTATTCTTTTCTCTACATATACATGATCAGAGGCTACTTTTACTTAATTTTAGGCGTTACATGATTAAGAAACCCAAATATCATACTATGCGCTGAGCACCATTCTAATGCTTTTCAAACATTAATTCATACAATTCTCATAACTGCCCTGGGAGGAAGGTACCATCATTCCCATTTCACATATACGAAAATTGATGTATAGGCGGCTAGATAATGGGCTCAACATCAAAGAGCTAGTAAGTAGGACTGCCAAAACTTTAATTGAGGCACAATCATAACTGCTATCCTATTCCTATTAAAAAATCATCTATCTCAAAAGTCATTCATTATTAAATCAATCCCAAATTCCCAGGTGCCCTGGTGCATTATGGTTTTAATTTGCATTTTCATCATGACTAATAAAGTTGAGCACCGTTTTATGTTTATTAGCTGTTGTCATGTCTGGCAAAACGTCAGTTAAGGACTCCGCTCCTTTCTTGATTAGGTTGTCTCTCTCATTGATCTGCAAGTGTTCTTTATATATTCTTGCTATGAGTTTTTTGTTAGATATACATATTGAAAAGATCTTACTCCACTCTATGGATTGCCTTTTTACGTTCTCAGTGGTATCTTCTTGTGAATAGAAGTCCTCATTTTATTTTATTTTGTTTTATTTTATTAAGATTCTATTCATTTATTTGAGAGAGAGAGAGGAAGCACAAGCAGGGGGAACAGCAGAGGGAGAGAGAGAAGCAGGAGCCCAATGTGGAGCTCAATCCCAGGACCCTAGGACCACGAATGGAGACGAAAGCAGACACCCAAACTGACTGAGCCACCCAGGCATCCCTAGAAGTCCTGTTAGTTTATTTATTTTTAAAGATTTTATTTATTTGAGAGAGAGAGAGAGAGAGAGAGAGAGAACACAAGCAGGGGGAACAGCAGACAGAGGGAGAGAGGAGCAGACTCCCCACTGAGCAGGGAGCTTGAAGTGGGGCTTAATCCCAGGACCCTGAAATCATGACCTGAACCACAGTCAGCTGCTTAATGACTGACCCACACAGGTGCTCCATAGAAGTCCTGTTTAAAAACAATTCTTGACGCACTGCAAGGTCACAAACATATTACTCTGTTTTCTTCTAACCAAACTGGGTTTGGTTACCAATGCCATGAAATTATTTTAAGTTCTTTTTCTTCATGACTGAATATACAAATAATGGAAGTAATGGAAGCATTCTTTTGGAAAGATGGTTGGAATATGTAAAAATTTATTTGTTGGATTTTCTTTAAGTAGTCCTCCAGAGCAACTTGAAGAAAAGCAGGAAATGCTTTCACAAGAACACTTTTGCGGAAGGGCCTAGCATGCTTTAAGCCCCAGCATGCTGGCCTAGCAATGACACAAATATTTCATCCCTCACATTTATATCTTGGTTCTTCTATAGAAAATCCTCTTGTGAAACACCATGTATTGTATTTGTCAAGCATACAAATATTTAAGGGAAGGAACACCCCTCTCCTTCTACCACGATAGGGCGTTGCTCTCAAACATGTGACAATGCCCTGTACTTTTCCCATGTGACTTGTGGCATGAGCTGTATGAAGTTCCTTTTTACCCAGTAGTTCTAGTGTTAAATGAAGAGGAGAGGTCTGCGCATTTTCAGTTCCTGGTGTTATGATAGACTTTGTCATCCTAATTTTGTCTCTTTACCAATGATTGTCATAAGCCGTATTTTAGTCAGAGTGTATCTTTTGATGTCAGTTTCCCAGCTGCTTTTTTTCTCAGTCCCCCATGGTGGGAGCCTGGCTTTTCATTCCCTCTGGGGCTCTGCGAGGTCAGTCTGGGGCCCAGATGTGGGGCTTGCCTCCTCTGGTGTCTCCCCTAGTTCACGGGCCACCGGCTGCTGTGGTGGAATGTTACAAGATATACCATCCACATTTTTTTTTCTTTCAAAACTGCATTCACATCAGTCTAATTGTTTTCTCAGAGACTGAGTCCTTAACCAGCCTGAGCCAGTTCCACATTGAAGGGCCTCAATGCAAGAGCAGAGCTCCAGGATTCTGCAGGGAGGGGCTGGGAGCATAAAGATCCCCTATAATCTGGTTTCTGCAGCTCCATATTGTGTCAGATTGGCAGTAGACGCTTCTCCTGGACCCGATAGGCTCCAGGTCAGTGGCTGCTGCACAGTCTGGGGACCCCAAACTGCCTTTTAAAGTGGGGAAATGGCAGGATACACAGCCCCCAGTTATGCATAAATGCTTGTTTTGTCATATGCATATAGGCCCTAGTAAGTTCCTGGTTGGCCAGAGCATCCAACCTTTCAGTAGGCCCTAGAGTCCAGTGGTGCCTGACCTGTTCTTTCAATAGCTGAGAATTGCATCATTTACCAATCAGACACTGGTCACAAAATGACCTGTTATCCCCCATTACATCAATATCCTCTCTTCAGTAATGTTCTGGTTTAGGGTGACATGTTTTATCCATCAACATTAGGATTTCATCTGTCTCGGGATGGCCTGTTCCAAGGTCATGCTCCAGCAAACTTGGAAAGACAATTAAAAAAAAAATAATGAGTGTGGCTGGCTCAGCATGTGACTCTTGATCGCAAGATGTAGAGAATACTAAACAAATTAAAAATAATAGTATTTACTGAGCACATATTAAGGCGCTGTGCTAAGAGCTTTGTGCATATTATCTCATTTAATCATCACAGAATTCTATGAGGCAGGAATGATTATTAACCCGGTTTTAGAGAAGAAGAAACTGATGTTCAGTGAGGTTAAGGAAATTGCCCCAAGGGATCTAGCCAGTGAGTGCTGGAACTAAGTAAGTGCTAGAATGGGGACTGAAATGCAGGCCTGCATATTCGATGCCTATGTCTAGCTCCCTAGGCATGCGTTTGCAGCTCATAGTCATGCCTTGCAAGCCAGTTTGCTGCAGATGGAAAAGTCTTTCCTATAATCAAGCCAGTAGTGCTAGCATATTACGTTAATTGAAACATCACAATGTAATTGGACTTTTTATGATCTAGCTCTGGCCTCTATCTGCAGCCCTCAACTCTCCCCTTGGAGTTTGTACGTAGTAGAACCAGTGCTTCTAGTGCCCCGAGAACCTCATGCTGTCCATGGCTTCCTGCCTTGAGACATACTATTCTCCTCACCTCAAATGTCCCGTCACCTCAGTTACCTGGAAAATTGCTTTGAAATCTAGCTAATACCTCTTCCAGTAAACCCTCCCTAATTTTCCTCTGACAATGTTAACCATGCTGTCCTGTGTACCAACCTCTATCTTTTATATAAAAATATATTGTGGGGTGCTCAGTCGGTCAAGCATCTGCCTTCAGCTTAGGTCATGATCCCAGGGTCCTGAGATCGAGTCCCACATCAGGCTCTCCCTGCTCAAGCAGGGGGAGCCTGCTTCTCCTTCTACCCTTCTCCCCTGCTTGTGATCTCCCTCTCTCCTTCTCTCAAATAAATAAATTATATATGTATATATATATATATATGTTGCTCATTCATTCCTATTCTTTTCTTTTCAGGCATTGGGTTAAGTACCGGGAATCAGAGAGTCAAATGACACTTTTGGAGAAAGAGGACTTCATGCTAAAGCATGGACATAAGCAAGCTAAGTGCCAGTTGTCCCCCACAGCTGACATAAAGTATAGGTTTCGACAGGTTGGGGCGGGCGAGAAGGCATGCTAGGAGAAAAGTGTGATAGGGCATTCTGATTCAGCCCAAATTTAAGACTCAGAATTTATCTGCTCATGGAAAACAAGAGCTGGCAATGCAGCTGGGCATTTATTTGAATAAATGTCCAGGATGGGGAACAGGATGGCGTCTGTTCAGCATCTTGGACTAATTTTGAGCCCTTGTGGGAGGAGGAGTTAGGACCAACGCTGAGAGAGTTGTTTGAAAAGAAGACTTTGAGCTCCTCTGGAAGCAGGGCAAGGCCATTCTCCTTGCTTTCACACAGAGCCCAAGCCTGAAGGAGGATTGTGAATGGTAGCTTTCAGCACACTGGCGGGTAGCCCCCTGTGCTGGGGAGACTGGCATTTTCACAGTGGGCCCTGTCAGCACTGGCAGTGGCAGGCAGGGGTGTAACGCCCTTCAATGGCTTCATGAGTAGAGGGCATTGAAGAATGGGAACTGGAGCAAGAAAGGAAGAAAAGGCTGGATGCTGAATGCCCAGCCATGGCTGACCCACAGGCTTCTGAACCTACGGAGACACACCTGCGGCCTTCCACTTAGCAGAGGGGCAAGAGTGTGAACGCCATCGAGGCTACCCATAATCTTGAATTCTAACCCCACACTACTGAGTCCTAAAGACATATGAGTTAACATCTTTATTTGCTATTAGGAAGCTGTGCCTCATTCATCTTTCTGGTTTGGGTCCTAGCACAAATCCTGACACACAGTAACTGCCAACAGAATATTTATGGATTTATTTAATGAAGGAGCTAAAAGGGGTCAGAAAAGGGAGGGTGGGGACCATCAGATACACAGGCACCTGATTAACATGGGATGATTTGTTCCTGATCCAGTCAGACCCAGAATGCAAAACAGACATGGAATCTGCTGGCGCGTGTGGAAGGGGCGGAGGCAAGTTCCGTGGCAGTTAGAAAGCAAGCTGGCTGCCAAGATGGAGAAGAGGCAAAATTTAGTCTTGACCTTCCATAATCCCAAGGCTCCCAAAATTCAGGGGAACCGGAAATACCAAAGGGTGAGGAGGTACCTAATTGTAGGTCAGATGGGAGGAAGAGGACTTACTTAAAGGCGGGCCTAGACGGAGTGTCCTAAAGATAGAGAAAAGATCACCCTGGGTAGGGAGAGACATCCACAGATCAAACCCACATGGGGATCCTTAAGGGAGAGATGAGTTGGAGACCCTGGGGATCAAGGGTGATCTTTTTGGTAGGCAATATTTCCCTCATCCTTGTAGCCTACCCTCCCTGTCAGCAAACATCTGAATGTCACGATGCCACCCCAGAGGCGGCAGCAGCATGTGGATCAGACACACATCTACATCCGAATGTTCTGTGGCAGCCTGTGTGGTTTTGGTCTCCTAATGTTGATCTGCTCAACCCCACTGAGCTGGGTGCAATTCCTGGTGATCAAGAATGGCTTTGAGCTCTACGCAGGACTCTGGATCTCATGCAGCCATGAACTGTGCTGGAGCGGCACACCCAAACCACCCTGTGAGTGCCACCGAACCAGGCCCCACAGTTCCCAGAGCTTTCAGCCATGTTGGCTCTTCGTCTCTCCTCCTTCAAGATCTCTTTACCCTCACCTCTTTGAGTCCAAGACCGGTCTCAGGCAAATTGTGAATGTAGCCATGCTTTTCCTAGGTGTTCTCAGTGTACCCTTTCTCCCTCTGACTCCTGGTTGCTTCCTCTCCCAGCTTAGTAGCTGATACTCTCTTTAGTCTCTGGGAAGAACTCTCTGGGCCTTTATAAGCTGTCACTGCGAAGCAATGTGGTGAGTATTCTAATGTGGTTGTAGAAATACAAGTAATTGATCAGAATTGGGAAACAAAATGAAGTGTCTCAGCCTCCATCAGATTTAACTTTTTAAAATTTTTTCTTTTGGGGTGCCTGGGTGGCTCAGTGGTTTAAGCCTCTGCCTTCAGCTCAGGTCATGATCTCAGAGTCCTGGGATCGAGCTCCACATCGGGCTCTCTGCTCAGCGGGGAGCCTGCTTCCCTCTCTCTCTCTCTCTCTGCCTGCCTTCTGCCTACTTGTGATCTCTCTCTGTCTATCAAATAAATAGATAAAAATCTTTAAAAAATTTTTTTTCTTTAAGATTTTATTTATTTGAGAGAGAGAGTGTGAGAGAGAGAGAGTGCACAAGTAGGGGGAAGGAGAAGCAGACTCACCACTGAGCATGGAGCCCCATGTGGGGCTCAATCCTAGAATCCTGAGATCAATGACCTGAGGTGAAGGCAGATTCTTCACCGACTGAGCCACCTAGGCACCCCAGATTTAACTTCTAAGGTCAATTTGTTCTTCTGCTAACAGTAGAAGGAAATACAAATGCATGTCAAATATGCAGTATAACAAATGCCAGCTACTTAAAATAAGTTATTAACATCAAATTTTATGTGAATTTAGGTAAATCTAAAAATGCAATACAAGGGGCGCCTGGGTGGCTCATGGGTTAAAGCCTCTGCCTTCGGCTCAGCTCATGATCCCAGGGTCCTGGGATCGAGCCCCACATCATGCTCTCTGCTCTCCAGGGAGCCTGCTTCCTCCTCTCTCTCTCTCTCTCTCTCTCTCTGTCTGCCTCTCTGCCTACTTGTGATCTCTGTCTGTCAAATAAATAAATAATTTTTTTTAAAAAAATGCAATACAAAACATTTAAAAGTAAGTTTATAGGTTCAGAAGATACTATATGCATGAGGTTTTTTATTTTATTTTATTTATTTATTTGACAGAGAGAGATGGAACACAGTCAGGGAGAGTGAGAGAGGGAGAAGCAGACTTCCCACTGAGCAGGGAGCCCGATGTGAGGCTTGATCCCAGGACCCTGGGATCATGACATGAGCTGAAGGCAGATGCTTAACAACTGAGCCACTTAGGCGTCCCTCTAAGTTTTTAAATCAGAACCAAAACTTAGAGGAAAGACAGAACTACACTAAACAGTTTCCCCATCATCCTCAAAAAATACATTTACACAGAGAAACAGGTATTGTGAAAGAAAACATGCATGGAAGAAGCATTTATGTCTCCTTGTCAGACAAGCAGGGGCCCCAGATGCTGGAGGTGGGGTTGGGGGTTGCACTTAGGCTCCACCCTGAGCTAGAGCATCTATGCTATGTGGAGCTAAGGAGCAAGATCTTGAGATGAAACTAAAATCAAAGGCAAGCAGATAATTCAATTGCATTCTTCAGCTTCAAAGAAAAACTAGGGAAAATATTTGCAACAAATATGAAAGATAAAAGGCTAAATGTTATTGATATTTAAAAAAACACATTATTAATAAAAAGGTGAATACCCCCAATAAATAAATTCTTAATAAACAGTTCACAGAACAGACACTAAAAATGTCTAATAAACATAGGAAAAATCATTTAACCTTAATCGATCATTAAAGAAAGGCAAATCAAATGAACAATGAGATAGGATTTTTTAAACATGACATTAGCAGAGATTTTTAAATGATACATAATACTGGGGACCATAAGTGGGTATAACCAAAGCAATATGATTATGTGTATCCAGAGATTTACACTCACGAATTCCATTTCTAGAGAAATTCTAGGAATTCATGAGTGTAAGATACAGGCATAAAAGGAGTAGAAGATATAGACATAAAAATTGAGCTGCAATCATATGTATGTAATTGTGCCCAGGCTAAAATTCAGGACTTGAGATTATTATTTTGATGTTTAATGAGTCAGAATCTTGGAATTTGGGGGCATCTGGGTGGCTCAGCCAGTTAAGCAACTGCCCTTTGACTCAGGTCATGATGCCATGGTCCTGGGGTTGAGCCCCACATCAGGCCCCTTGCTCAGCAGGGAGCCTGCTGCTCCCCTACCTGCCACTCCGCCTGCATGTGCTTGTTTTCTCTCTCTCTCTCTCTTTCTCTGTCAAATAAAATCTTTTTTAAAAATCTTGGAATTTGCCACAACAGCAAATAGTTTATTTCTTGCAGCCTGGAATTCACCTGAGTCCAACTGTTAATGATTTAGAGAAGGTCAACTGAGTCCTTTAAGTACACAATTATAAGTCAAGTATCTACCCTATTTCCAATGTTCACTAGTCCCAATTCTAAGTAAGTAGTCTGCAAAACAGAGCTCATAATGAATTCCCCAAATGTAATGAGCATGTCCAGGGCTCATCAACCTGTGACAATATATTATCATTGCCCCAAACATTGTTATCCAAATTCGAGAACTTTGAATTTTTACCTACTGACAGCGAGAATTTACCCCCTTTATTATGGTAAACCTGTCATTTCTGAGTTTCATGGGGACTCTCTCAGGTGTTCTCAGGAATATGTGTGCTCCTGGTCTTGTGTCCCACTATGGCTCTGGCTCTGACTTGACCTGGTTCTAGATGACTGATGGCTTCTCTGCTGTAGTTGCTAATGGAATGGGAAAGGGGTGGGGAATAGTAGACACCATTCTTCACTTTTATTCCTAAGTCTCAAGTGTGGAACAGACCCTTCTCTTAACTCTCCTATAGCACAGGTGAGATCAGACTGTGGCGTAAAGGAATGTTTTGGCACAGAGGGTAACTTGAACCATCTGGAGGACTGTAGGGAAGCAGGGTAGGTCTTTTAGTCAAAGCACTGGGGCCTCCAGAGCCAGGGCCTGGGAACCACTGCACATGAGACACAGCCAAGCTGGGTGGGGATGCTTGATTCTGACACTCCAATGGGGTTACCAGGGAACCTGAATCCTCAGCCAGTTTCACAGCCTCCTCTCCATGGTGCTGGTCCCCATCCATGACTTTTTTCATTCCCAAACCACCTTCTTTTCCTTGAGTCTGGGGAGGTTTTGTCTCACCTTTGTGTGGTTGGAATGAAGGTGTGATGTCAACAGCGTGGAGGTTATATTTGGCTAAATAAATGGGTCAATTCCTCAGCAGCACCTTCTTTATCCATATCCACACCCCACCTCCACTTACTCAATCTTAGCTCCTTCATGTTAAAAGGATCCTGACTCTTTCGGAGCACTACCTCCCCATCCTGGCTTTGATTTTTGCTGAAGGACTTAGGATGCAGTGAGAGGAATCCCACCCCCAAATCTCTTTGGTACAGCGGAGTGCCAGGTGCTTGGCCTTTCCTATGGCTGGCTTCTCTCCTATGCTTCTTCCTTCTCATGTCATCTTGGCTTCCTCCACTGATTCCTTCCAGAGTGTCAACACCTATAAAGGAAAAGAGCATCTAGTGTTAACGAAGCTTATTTGTTAGAGCAAGAGCAAGGTGATGTATAGCCCTGCCCCTCTCACCTTCCAGAACCTCCAGGACAAAGTTTTACTTTCATAACAGTAGGAGATCCTGCCCACCAGTTACAAACCGCCAAATGGTGAGTGTTCTCAGTTCGCTGAGAATCGTTACTGGTTTCTGGTAGGGTCGTATTCCTTCCAGTAGCTTTTATGTCCTACCTGATGGTGCTCTGAAGTACAGAATCACTGTCTGTGATGACCCTGAAGGCCCTACCGAGGATCTTAGTAAGCTTTTCAAACATTCAGATTTCTTCCTCTCCAAATTGAAATTGGCATCCCCTTTCTTCCCAAGGCGTTAGCTTCATTGCCTTCAGTAAACTGGGATGTTTGCCTTGCTTTTTCTGCACCCAAGTTCACATCCAAGAATATGACTAAGGAAATCTTCAGAAATGTTTGGATACAGATGACCTAGGTGGGTGTTTCTTATATCTAGGACACTTCTCTTTCACTGGACCAAAGCGTCTTACCAAAAAGTAGTGCCTTTTATAACTTAGGTCCTAAGATCTTTGAAACTTTGTCAAGTAAGCTGCTGTAAAAACTGATGTTTAAAAGCTGGTGGCTTTTGGTCTTAGAGGAGATGGAGGCTCAAACTCAGCTTTAGGATGTTTCTTTTATTTTGCTCAGTGAATTAAAAAAAAAACTATGAAGTTAAACAAATACACCCATTTTATATAATGGAGCCAAGTGTTTAGTTTGGTCAGATAATTAGTTTTGTATGATTATAACTAGTTGACTTGCTTCCTTGGGAAGTGAGACTATTCTATGATGTAACTCTTCAGTTGTTCCTTTGGGGGTGTGAGTGATCTTGTTTATGTAGTTTCAGGAGATGAGGATCTAAGAGAAGATTGTAAGAACATGAAGGCAAGTCTTCCCCTCATTGATGGAAGAAAGACTAGACTGTAACATGTCTTAGGACTTGGATTAGGTATCTTAGTACACTTTCATGTTGTATGTCACTTGTACTAGCATAAGCTACAGAGTGAACCTATTTATGAAGATTCAGAAGAATCTCATAGATTCCCAAAGGCAGGAAGTTTGTTGTCCCTTAGGAGATTCCAGAAGAGACTGGGATCTCACGAAGAAAAATCAAGCCTACCACTCAGTCTCTTTAGAGATGCTTTGACGCTCATCTTTGTTTATGCTTTGCTTTATCACTACAGCTCAGTTTTTCCTGTTTACTAGTATGCAAATGCCCAAAAAGTGATATCGCTGTTTCAGTGGCAATGTATCTATCTTCTTGGTTCAAGAAAGCAAAGTTCTGTATATGAGGAAAGTGGCATCAATCAGTCTCAAATCCAAATTCCCAAGCATAAGAATAAAATTAATCCAACATAGGTCAGAGTTCCTTCCTTTTTCCAATTAGCTATGGTCGGGGGACTGCAGGCAAAGGGCCAGGGCTATAGGCAAGGGCTTCTAGGTCCTGTGGGGGACTGTGGGCTAAATACCAGGAACGATGCCTATCACACTGGGCTTCATGCAGCTAAAAGCAGGCTGATGGTTCTGACTGGCTACATATCTTGCTAATTCTGTGTGACCCAGGTTTCAGGAAATGCGTTGCTCTTGGGTTATCATTTTTTAAAAAGATTTTATTTATTTATCTGACAGAGATAGAGAACACAAGTAGGCAGAGCAGCAGGCAGAAGGTGAGGGAGAAGGAGGCTCTCCGCTAAGCAGGGACCCTGATGCAGGGCTCAATCCCAGGACCCTGAGATCATGACTGAAGGCAGATGCTTAAATGACTGACCCACCCAGACACCCCGAGTTATCTTGTTTTAATGTGGCTAACTTGTTTTGGCCACAGAACAACTCACCTCTGTGGGTAGGCATGTGGTTTCCCTTCATTGACTTTACTATTATCAATGATGTTAGTAAGGGGTGAGTTCTAGAGAAGAAAATGAGACTTAAGAGGCAGATCTTAATCTGGGATAAGCTTTAATATATTTTCTTCTCTCTTGGTTAGTTGGAAGCTGAACTAGGATTCTCAGGCATAGAAGTCCTTAGAGAATTTTCGGTGGTAGAGACGAGCTGGCCCCTGCTACCTTGAGACAGGAATGAAGCTAGACAAGGAGGCACCTTCTAAAGGATATTGAAGAGATTGTAGGATCTGTAGCATCTCAGAAGAGCTTTATTTACTTGCAATTGTGTGTTATCCTTTATTTCTTTTTTAAAAGGCTTTTATTTAAATTACAGATAGTTAACATACGGTGTTATATTAGTTTCAGGTGTCCAATATGGTGATTCAACACCTCCCTACAGCACCCAGCGTTTATCACAACACGTACCCTCCTTAGTCCCCATCACCTATTTCACCATCCCCCACCCCCAATCACCTCCTCTCTGGTAACCATCAGTTTGTGTTCTAGAGTTAAGAGTCTGTTTCTTGGTTTGCCCCCCTCTCTCTTTTTTCTCTTTGCTCATTTGTTTTGTTTCCTCCATTCTATAGATGAGTGAAATCATGTGGTATTTGTCTTTTCTCTGACTTATTTCACTTAGCATTATACTTTCTAGATTCATCCATGTCATTGCAGATGGCAAGATTTCACTGTTTTTTATGGCTGACTGATAGTCCACAACAGATGGATGTAGAAACACAGATATAGATATGTAGACACAATAGAGATATGGATAGATGTGTGTATATATCTATATATCTAGATCACATCTTCTTTATCCATTCATCAATCAATGGACATGGGCTGTTTCCATAATTTGGCTATTGGTAGATAATGCTATAAACACTGGGGTGCATGTATCTTAAAAAATTGCTGTGGAAGTCAAGGGAAGGATCTGTTTCATATTAGGGAGGTTGTAGCAAAAAGTAATTTTGGGCATGCCCCTTCTTCTCTCTTACCAACATCTGGTCTGCAGAAAGCAGAGATCTTGAGCCAGGAGGTGAGGGAAGAAGTGTTATGGTGCTTGGGTAAGGGCTTTGGAGCTAAAGACCTTTTTAGCAGACCTCTCTCTGAGCAACTGCAAGGAAGGGTCTTGAGGAACTCTCAGGGGAAAAAGAAAAAAGCAAATAGAAGATATTTTTAGGATGTTAAATTCCTGCAATGCAGTAAATTCAAGCTTGAAATTATTACAGTATGGGAGTTTAAGTAAATAGGACTTCATTTTGTAGTCATAGGCTGGCTGACAAGGCACATGCAAGTCAGATATATTTAAAAGAGAAAAAACAAATAGAAATGAACTACAAGTTCAACAATGGTTAAATAATTAAGTGAAACATGTTAATATGATAAATTAAATAAAATTTAAAATGATGTTAACAACAGGTGATTTGGGGGGAAAATCTTACCTAAGAATCTTAAGGAAAAAAATCACTTGATTTTTAGTATCGTATCCACTATGTACAGAGGATAGAAAAATACTGGAAAAAAATATATAAAATGCTAATAGTAGCTGCCCTTAGTAGTGAGATTGTAGCTGTTTTTCTTCCTGCTTCTTGGTATTTTTCAGCCTTTCCAATGCTTATATTGAACATGTATTACTTTTAGAATTAGAATTAGGAATAAGAAAATGTTTTAATCTATGCCGTGATGTTAGAGTCACATCTCTTTGAAACTAGTTTACAGGGGCGCCTGGGTGGCTTAGTGGGTTAAGCCTCCACCTTCGGCTCAGGTCATGATCTCGGGGTCCTGGGATTGAGCCCCGCATCAGGCTCTCTGCTCTGTGGGGAGCCTGCTTCCCCCTCTTTCTCTGCCTACTTGTGATCACTCTCTCTGTCAAACAAGTGAATAAAATCTAAAAAAAAAAAGCTAGTTTACATCTAAGTTAAATGGGTTAATGCAACCAGAACTATTTGTATATCATCTTCGGCTCTACAATAAAGGCTTTACCTTCACAGGAAATAATTATAGTTATCAATGAAAAACTGGGAAATAAAATCCTTACTTTGCCCTCGTTGCCACATGGAGAACTCTGCTTCATCCTCCTTAGTCCTCACACCCTTCTCTAAGCCTCTGTCTGGTTTTCTTAAGAGAGGTTCCCAGCTGGACTAACCAAGCCTTCCCTTTCTCCTCCTTATTGGCAGATTACCTTCAAATTTCCAGGGCTTTCTTCCTCATCTCTCTCTTCTCTATAGTCGTTGCCCTTGCCTGGCTCATCAGCTCTTGCCTGCCCAGAAGAGGAGGCTTAATCACCAACTTGGATCTGAAGGTCTCCATGCTCAGCTTCATTGCAGGTACAGACCTAGATTGGCAAGGTAATACTAGGGTGAAAATGTCAAACAAACCAAGTTTCCTGGTGGGGCTTTCCTCCTCTTTTTCTTGTCCCTTTCCTCTTCTTTAGTATCATATCCAGTTGCCAGTTACCTGCCCTGTTTTACTATATAAAACACACCGCAAGCTGACTTAGCCCAAGGGAGAGGTAGAAGCCCCTTTCTCTTTCACATCTTGGTCAATCCTTAAATTTAAATTCTGCCATACATATGGCATCTGGAAGCAGAAGGAGAGTTGGGGGTGATGGTCAAGGCAGACTAAAGACACTGATGCATTGTGACATCTTTTCTTCTGGTTCTAGCCATCTCCCTGCTCCTCTGCCTCGTCCTATTTCTGGCACAGGTTCACTGGCATGCTAAGGATGCCTTGGAGCCTGATTTCCTATGGGCCTATCATATTAATTGGTGGAGTGACTTCTTATACACGTTTTCTGGTGAGTCATTCCCCTGCCTAATGCAAGAAGGTGGAAGAGGAAGTCCCTTCCTGAAAGGGAGGTAGAGTCTGGGAGAAATAGAAGCACTGACTGTTCCTATTTAGAACATTCATGCATGGAGAAGCAGCATGATATGGTGAGGAAATCATGGATTTTGGAGTCTGGAAACCTAGATTTAGCAACCTGTTCTACCATTAACTGAGGCATGCACAGGTTGAGCAACTTGCCTGAGATTTTACAGAAAGTTGTGGAACTATCAACTATCATTGAATCCAGGAGGTTCAAGCTTTGTCTTTACAATGTAAGAAATACTGTATTGCAATGAGAGCACAGGAGGATAAAGAAACTGCTGAGGGAGAGGAGGGTTGGCTCTTAGAACTGAGAAAAGCATGAGTAAGAATTTTAAAAGTCAAAAGACTATCTCTGTTTTGAAACTCACCTCAAATTCTTCTCCTCTAGGGATCATCTCCTTCCTCAACCACATAACTTCCAGACTTCCTTCCCTTGATCGAAATGTCAGTGCAGTTCCCAAAGAGCAGTCAAGGCTGGGGGTTGGCCCAGTGACTACAGTAGTACCTGATGAAGATGAAAGTTTAAGGTCTGATATGGAATCTACAATTGAGGAAGAGAAAACAACCCCAGAATCAGAGTCAGAACAGTCATGGTGATAGGAAAACCCAACTACTACTTGTCTTAAAAACGGAGGAGAGGCTGAACTGGAAATGATGGTGCAGATTCTAGGAAACTCTCCTAATATCATGTCCACGTTACTGAAGGAGAAAGCATTAAACCTGCTGAAATGTGTTTTGTGTGCACTGGATCTAAAATATATATATTATAGTCATAAAGAAAATAATAGAAGTTTACTTAAGAAAAAATTTCTAAGAGAATACAGCAGTGATTAGGATCCTGAAGGAAAGAAACTAGCAACGGATACAGTGTGTAGATCAGAGATCTTTTTTGGGCATCAGGGATCTTACAGACCAGAATGATTCATGAAGAAAGATGCCACCTAATTATACTTGAAATTTTCTTTTTGTGTGTGGCCTTGAGCACACTCAGGGTGGAGACATTTAGTTAATATTGTTGAATCTGAATTGCAAACAATGGAATGAATACCGGTGGAGATAATACCTACCATCCAAAGAAGCTGAAGGGTGCTTGAGTAGGGGGTAGGCTCTGGGGAATCCGTGAGATCCATTTCCTATGAGGATTGGTCATTTGAAACCCTTACAGTCTTGTTACATGAGCCCACTGCTTCTCCCTAGGTAGGAAAAGATCTTAACCAGACCCCCCACAAGCTCTCTGAAATTCTACACAGAATTTATGTATGCACTTTTCTGTGAAGAAAGCCACAGACTCCATCAGATTCTTCATAGGCCTGTGACTCTTTCGATTCCTTGGGCATCAATTTTGTTTTAATGAGCCAGATGATGCTGAAGGACTCTCTTCAGCCTACAGATATATGTGAACCAAGTTGAAAGATTTTTTTTTCCCCCATGTTTTATATACCCTGTAAAACTAAGTGAGGGGGGCTGCCAATGATTTCAGGCCACTGCGTAAGTCTTTGGATGGTTAAAGATCCTTTTCAAACCCAAACCAGATTCCATGCAGAAAGTCTCTGACATTAATTTTGTCCTTTATTCCTTTAGAAGCTACTATTATGACTCTACTGGTTCAGGTTCCATACTTCTCCTCCCCAAATCTGGCAATGGAATGGACTAAAACGCCCAGTTTCACCCCTTGCCACTCTTAAAGATAAGCTTTTGGGTCCTTTTGGTTTAATTTAGAGATTTATTGGTAACCTTTGTAGAAAACAAACATAGCAGACATGGAGCAATTACGTAGTTCTTTTTTTGTTTGCTTGTTTTTTAAAGAGAATTTTACTTAAGTGGTTCTTACAATTGATGATGTTTTTGTAATCCTGGTCCCTGATCAGGAATACACAAACATTTCCACATGGCAACTGAAAGCCCATTAAATTAAATTTTTTAAAAGATTTTATTTAGAGGGGCGCCTGGGTGGCTCAGTGGGTTAAAGCCTCTGCCTTCGGCTCAGGTCATGATCCCAGGGTCCTGGGATCAAGTCCCACATTGGGCTCTCTGCTTGGTGGGGAGCCTGCTTCTTCCTCTCTCTCTGCCTGCCTCTCTGCCTACTTGTGATCTCCGTCTGTCAAATAAATAAATAAATTCTTTTTAGAAAAAATTTTATTTACATATTTATTTGAGAGAGAGAGAGAGAGAGAGCATGGTGGGGAGGGGCAGGCTCCCCACTGAGCGGGGAGCCCAATGCGGTACTCAATCCTAGGACCCTGGGATCATGACCTGAGCCAAAGGCAGACACTTAGCCGACTGAGCCACCCAGGCGCCCTAGATTAATATTTTAGCTTTTATTCATAAGGATAAGAGTTTAGCAGCACATGCATGTGTGCACCCTCCTTAGAGACACACATGCAAACACATATATACTGGCACTGCACTTTGACCCTGTCTTAGAAAACTCTTTCTCCATGTTGGCTCCTCTTCCTAGCAGGTGACCTTAGTTACAGCAAAATGACCTGTGCCTCCTTACTTCAAGGGGTCTCATTTCAGAGGCTCCTCAGGCAATTCCAGAGCCTTTGCAAGAACATATATCTTTCGAAGTCCAGCTCCCCTTCCTCCCACACCCCCATTCACTAAGTATACCCCACACATTGACTGATGAAGAGTTTATTAAGGTCACAAGCTTTGTTTATAATTCAGTTTGAATACTTTACTTGTAGGACTAAACTGACAAGAGAGCTAAGTGTTCATGACTCTCAAGGAGATGGAAGTCTTAAGTGGGATGAGAAGAAGGAAGTAGGTCTGAGAGTGGAAGATGCTAGATTATAAGAAGATAAGCATAGGGGCACCTGGGTGGCTCGGTTGGTTAAGCGACTGCTTTCAGCTCTGGTCATGATCCTGGGGTCCTGGAAGTAAGCCCCGTGTCAGTCTCCTGCTCCTTGGGGAACCTCCTTCTCCCTCTCCCTCTGTCTGCTGCTCCCCTTGCTTGTGCTCTCTCTCTCCCTCTTTCAAATAAACAAATAAATAAATGTTCTTTAGAAAGAAAGAAAGGAAGAAAGAAAGAAAGAAACCTTTTTTTAAAAAATAAAAAGAAGAGGAAGAAGAAGGAGGAGGAGGAGAAAGTAACCATAAAGTCTGTGACTTTTAGCAGGGAATGGGTAGTAATTGTAACTAAGCTTTCTAATTTGCAAGATCATTATTTTATAAGAAAGAGACAACCTTTCATTGCTCCTTTAGAAGCTGGATGCTCTATTTTCTTCTTTCTCTCTTTGCTTGTAGAGAATTCCTTTAAAAGCTTAGTTGAGTTTCCAGTAAGATAGCTCAGTAAATCCCCCTTCTGATATCTTTCCTCTACTAGAAACACATTGCATAATAGATAAAATGGAGGGGAGAGGGAAAGGGGGTGGGAAAGGGAGGCAGGGGGGTGGGAGAAGAAAGGAGGGAGAGAGATGAGAGATTGAGAAGTGTAGTCCGGTTAAAACAAGACAAGCATTTTCACAAACCAGAAAAATGACCCAAACACAAGCCTGTGATTTGACTTAAGCCATGGATTTAATGGGCTCTAAGTCCTAAAGCTAGTGGAAGTGAACAGGAAGATAGCTCCTGTAGAGCGAAAAGAGTTAAAGTACATCTCAAGACATGGACTAGAGGTAAGTTTACCATTCTAGCTCAAACTTGGGACTTATGGAAAGCCACCAAGCCCTGACCGGGGCTGTAGCTTACTTGGAACCACATCTTTGAAGAGGTAAAAGGACACAACCACAACCTTGCTTAACCAAGAAACCCATTGTTTCATAACCAGGTGTGTGATATTCCCTGAAAACATAGCAGAACAGGAAATCTGAAATACCATATTATGAGAACTGATTCTGGACTGGGGCACTTGGCTAAAGTAAGGAAACCCCAACACCATTCAATTGAATGAGCATAAAGGGAGAGGAAAAAAAGAAAGGAAAAAGGCAACAAAAAAATTTGTGTGCTTGCAAATAGGAATTCCAAACATGTAAAGAAATATTAAGAAAAAAATTCAAAGTCAACAATCAAAATATTAATTCATTTCAGATTAATTTGCAGTATAGTATGATAGAGGCTTTAAGTATTCTTAGGATACATAAAGAAATATATGACAGAATCATAGATTACAAAAAAAAAAGACTCCAAACTATGAAACAAAAATATATGGAAATAAAACAAGAACAGTTTCGGGGTGCCTGGGTGGCTCAGTGGGTTAAGCCTCTATCTTCAGCTCAGGTCATGATCCTGAGGTCCTGCGATTGTTCCCTGCATTGGGCTTTCTGCTCAGGGAGGAGCCTGCCTCCCCCCAACTCTCTGCCTGCCTCCCTGCCTACTGTTCTTTTTGTTTTTTTTTAAGATTTTATTTATTTATTTTCACAGAGATCACAAGTAAGCAGATCATCTAGACAGAAAATCAACAAGGATTGCAGATGTAAGTGGGGTTTTAAGGAGATTTATTCCTGGATTGCATGGTGGTTCAGTATTCACAAATCAATCAACAGGATACACCACATAAATAAAAGAATGGATAAGAACCTTATGATCATTTCAATAGATGCAGAAAAAGCATTCAACAAAGTACAACAACCATTCATGATGAAAAGCCCTCAACAAAGTAGATTTAGAGGAAACATGTAACGTATATAACATAATAAAGGCCATATATGAGAAACCCACAGTTAATATCATCCTAAATAGGGAAAACTTAGAGTTTTCCCCTAAGATCAGTAACAAAACAAGGACATCCACTTCCACCACTGTTACTTAATACAGTACTGTAAGTCCTAGCCTCAGCAGTCAGACAATGAAAAGAAATAAGATGTATCCAAATCAGCAAAGAAGAAGTAAAACTTTAACTATTTGCAGATGATGTGATACTATATACAGAAAACCCAAAAGGTGCAACCAAAAAATTGCTAGAACTGATACACGAATTCAGTAAAGTTGCAGGATGCAAAATGAACATACAGAAATCTGTTGCATTTCTATATACCAATAATGAAGCAGCAGAAGGAGAAATTAAGGAATTGATCCCACTTACAACTGCACCAAAAACAATATCTAGGAATAAACATAACCAAAGAGGTAAAAGACCTGTACTATAAAACACTGATGAAAGAAATTGAAGATGACATGAAGAAATGGAAAGATATTCCATGCTCATGGATTAGAAGAAAAAATATTTTTTAAATGTCTGTACTATACAAAAAATTACATATTAAATGAAATCCTTATCAAAATACCAATAGCATTTTTCACAGAACTAGAACAATCCTAAAACTTGTGTGGAACTACCAAAGACCCCAAATAGCAAAAGCAATTGTGAAAAAGCCAAAGATTTGCTTGGGACTTGGGGATGGCTCAGTCGGTTAAGTATCTGCCTTCAGCTCAGGTCATGATCCCATGGTCCTGGGATCAAGTCCCTCATTGGGCTCCCTGCTCAGTGGGAAGCCTGCTCCTCCACCTGCCTACCTCTACCCCTGCTTGTGCTTCTCTCTCTCTCTGACAAATAAATAAAATCTTTTAAAAAAGAAAAAAAGAAAAGCTGGAGGCATCACAATTCTAGACTTCAAGTTATATTACAAAGCTGTAATCAAAGCAGTATGATATTTGCACAAAAATAGTCACATAGACCAATGGAACAGAATAGAAACTTGAAAATGAATCCATAACTGCATGGTCTTTGGCAAAGCAGGAAGAAATATTCCCTGAGAAAAAGTCTCTTCAACAAATGGTGTTGAGAAAATTGGGACAGCAGCATGCAAAACAATGAAACTGGACCACTTTCTTACACCACATACAAAAATAAATTCAAGATGTATTAAAGAGGGCATGAATGGCTCATTTAGATAAGCATCTGACTCTTGATTTCGGCTCAGGTCATGACCTCAGTGTTGTGAGATCAAGCCCCATGTCAGGATCTGTGCTCAGTGGGGGGTCTGCTTGAGATTCTCTCTCTCCCTCTTCTCCTGCCCCACTCCCACTCTCTCTAAAATAAAAGTAAATAAATCTTAGAAAAAAAAAACTTCAAAGTGGACTAAAGACCTAAATGTGAGACAGAAAACCATAAAAATCTTAGAAAAGGACACAAGTAGTAACTTCTTTGACAATGGCCATGGCAACATCTTTCTAGATATGTCTCCTAAGCAAGGGAAACAAAAGCAAAAATAAACTACTGGGACTTCATCAAGATAGAAACCTTCTGCACAGTGCAGGAGACAATAGACAATGCTAAAAGACAACTTAGAGAGTGCGAGAAGCTATTTGCAAATGCCATATCTGATAAATGGTTAGTATCCAAAATATGCAAGAAACTTGGAAAACTCAACACCCAAAAAATGAATAATCCAATTTAGAAATGGGTCGAAGACATGAACAGACATTTTGCCAAAGAAGACATACAGAGGGCCAATAGACACATGAACATGTTCAACATCACCGATCATCAGTTAAATGCAAATCAAAACTGCAATGAGATATAACCTCACACCTGTCAGAATGGCTAAAATCAAGACAAGAAACCACAGGTGTTGGAGAGAATGATGTAGAGCAAGGAGAACACTCTTGCACTGTTGGTGGTAATGTAAATTGGTGTAAACACTGTGGAAAACAGTATGGAGTTTCCTCAAAAAGTTAAAAATGGAACTATCCTATGATCCAGCAATTGTACTGTAGCTATTTGCCCAAAGGATACAGAAATACTAATTCAAAGGGATACATGCGCCCCAATGTTTATAGTAGCATTATCTATAATAGCCAAATTATGAAAACAGCCCAAGTGCCCATTGACTGATGAATGGAGAAAAAAGATGTGGTATTTACATATATACAATGTGGCCATAAAAAGGAATGAAATCCTGCCATTTGCAATGACATGGATGGAGCTAGATAGAATAATGCTAAGTGAAATGAGTCAGAGAAAGACAAATACCATATGATTTCACTCATATGTGGAATTTAAGAAATAAAACAAATGAGCAAAGGGGGAAAAGAGAGAGAGGCAAACCAAGAAACAGACCCATAGCTGCTACAGAGAACAAACTGATGGTTAGCGGTGGGGGGTGGTGGATGGGTGAAATAGGTGATAGGGATTAAGGAATGCACTTGTGATGAGCAGTAGGCAATGTGTGGAAGTGTTTAGTCATTATATTGTACACCGGAAACTAGTGTTGTACTGTATGTTAGTAGCTGGACTTTTAATAAATCTTTAAAAATATTTCTGTTTTGGGATGCCCGGGTGGCTCAGTTGGCCTTTGGCTCGAGTCATAATCCCAGGGTCCTGGGATGGAGTCCCACATCAGGCTCCTTGCTCGGTAGGGAGCCTGCTGCTCCTTATCCTGCTGCTCCCCCTGTTTGTGCCCTCTCTCTTTCTCTCTGACAAATAAATAAAATATTTAAAAAGATACAAAAATGTTTCTGCTTCTTTACTACTCTTTATTTGTGGGTTTCTCTATGTTCAAATCTCCCATGATGGTTTTAGACTTTTCCCATTTTTTTTTGTAATCCTATCAGTGTCTACTTAACATTTTGAAATATTAAGATATCAACTCTCTAAATAAATCTGTGGATTCAATGCAATTCCAAACAAAGATTGACAATTTTTTGTTTTGTTTTTGTTTTTATTTATTTATGGAGAATGTCAAGCAAGTTCTAAAATATAGTCCCCCATCAGGCTCCCTGCTCAGCAGGGAGTCTGCTTTTCTCTCTACCCTTCCCCACACTCATATTCTCTCTCTCTCTCTCTCTTTTTCTATCTCTCAAATAAATAAAAAATTTTTACTTAAAATTTAGAGAAAATTCAGAATCAGTGAATTTCATCTGTTTTATGTCTGTTGTATGTCTGTAGTCTCCTTCAGCTAGAACAATCCTATCACCTCCCTCTGTTCTTCACGACATTAAACCCTTGAATAGTTTGGGTCAGTTGTCTTTTAGAATGCCCCACATTCCTGTTTTGTGGGACTATCATTAAACTCAAGTCAAACATTTCTAGCAAAAACTCCTTACAGATGATGGTACACACCTCCCCCTGTTCTACATCATGAAGTATGTGATGTTAAGCTAACCTTCTATTGATGATGCCAAGCTTGACTACTTAGTTACAATTGTGATTGCCAAATCGTTCTATTGTACATTTTCCCCTTTAAAATTAATAAGTACTGGGGCACTTGGGTGGCTCAGTTGGTTAGACAGCTGCCTTCAGCTCAGGTCATGATCCCAGAGTCCTGTGATCAAGTCCCACATCAGGCTCCCTGCTCCATGGGGAGTCTGCTTCTCCTTCTGATCTTCTCTCTCATGCTCTCTCATACTGTCTCTCTGTCAAATAAATAAATAAAATCTTAAAAAAACATATTAAAAAATAAATAAAATTAATAAGTACTCAGTGAAGGGATAATTTGACATTCTGTTCCCCAATAACTTTTCTTTTTTTTTTTTTTAAAGATTTTATTTATTTATTTGACAGAGAGAAAATCACAAGTAGGCAGAGAGGCAGGCAGAGAGAGGGGGGAAGCAGGCTCCCTGCTGAGCAGAGAGCCTAATGCGGGGC